>NC_082670.1:73167911-73792911 GCF_025265405.1 Mesoplodon densirostris
TCACCATTGACCCAAGCCCTGAACTGTCACTAGAAGTCACTGACAGATCCTGCCACTCTGCCCTAGGTTGCACCAAGTCCACACACCCTAGCCTGGCATTCAGTCTGGCACCAGTCATGCAGAACCCATCACAGGGCCAGGCCCTCCATGCCTTTGCCCACACTTCCCTGCCTTATACCCCAGTAACCAGGACAGGGCCTAGGACAAGGAGGGGAGTGGAGACGGGGAAGGGAGAGGAAGAAGGGAGGGTTCCTGCAGGCCGTGTGCTAAGAGTTGGGGCTAGAAAGAGAAGTCATAGCTGGCCCTGCTCCAAGGAACCGCCCTTCTGGCAGGAAAACACTGTAACGGGCCTTGGGAGTGTGGTAAAGACAGGCTGGGTATTCAAGCCTCACTCACCAGGGGGATGTCGCAAAGAAGGTCAAGCTGCCGGAAGCCCTCCCCGCATTGCCAGAGCCGCACAGAGTTGCTGTGAGAGCCTGGGGGACAGGGAGACAGTGAGCACCCCCCTCACCAGCCCACCCTGAGATCCCCTCCTTTCTGCCACACAGGGCACCCACCTGTGGCCACGAGGTCTGTGTTGAGCAGGGCTGCCACCGATGACACCCAGAAGGGCTGCTCCAAGCCCAGCTCCCCCCGCAGCCCGTGGGCCTCACGCTGCAGGGCAAGTGGCCGCTTCTTAGAGAGGCCCCACAAGGCTACAGAACTGTGGACAGGGAGCAGGGTCAGTGAGGGGGCCAGGGGCAGGGCAGAAGGGCCACATGGCAGGAAGGGACCAAGTGCACACCAGCCACAGGAAGCAGACAAGGTCCCCTGTGCTCTCTGCCTCAATGTCCTCATCTATGGAAAGGGGTTACTACAGCTCCTGAGCAGGATTCTACGCGGCAAGTCCAGGGGCAGTGGCAGTGGTGGAAGGCAGCTCTTACCCATCGTCTGCACCCGACACCATATGCTCCTCGTTGATGAGCTGGATGCTGTCGATGGAGCCCCTGGAGAAACGCACCATGAGGGGCGTGGCCCAACCTCACCCCCAGCCCATGCGGGTGGCCCCCTCAATGCCCAGTGCAGCAGGCCACCTTACTGGTGGCCGTAGAAGACAAGCTGGGACTCCTCGGGGACCTTCCACACACGCACGGTCCCGTCCCGGCCCCCGGCGGTCACGCAGCACTCCCTGCTCAGAGCATCCAGTGCAGCCACAGCATCCTGGTGCCCGAAGCTGGAGAGGGGGACAGAGGGAGGATGGGGTCACCCGTGAACCTGCACGTGCACATCCGTGTGCCCTCTGCCCGCGCATACTCACAGCGTCTCCACGTAGGAGTTCTCCGCCACATTCCACACCTTCACAGAGCGGTCGTGGGACGTGCTGTAGAGCTGGTGGGTGCCTCTGCGGAATGCCAGCCCCTAAGGGTGCATGGAAAGAGGGCAAGAGGAACCTGGACTACAGCAGGAGAGACAGAGGTCAGGCCCAGGGAGGACATCCTGAAAAGCAGGTCACGTGGCACAGGAAGCCAGCCCCCGTCAAGAGCACTCTGGGGGGCTCTACGTGGAGCCAGGGGCACACTTGCCTGCCCTCAAGCAAGTACAGACTTCTCAGAGGCCTCCCTCTCCCTAGGCAAGCTCGACTCAGTCTCCCCCAGCTCTTCCCTATTGCTTCACCCTGTTTCTGTCCTGTTCACCAAAATGCAGGTTCCCTGAGGATGGGGACCCGCTGCCTCTTTCACACCATTCCCCGGATCCCAGTACCATGCCTGGCCCACTTGGGTGCTCAAGAAACGTCCACTAAAGGAGGCCCAGCTTCTCACCGACACGGCGTCCCGGTGTCCCGTGAAGGTGTACAGGTGCTGGCAGCTCTGGGCCTCCCAAATGAGAATGAGCTTGCTGCGGTCACCCGAGGCCTATGGAAACAAGGGCAATGGCCACGGGCACCCACCATGTGCCCACACCTCTCACCTACTCCCGGGGCCAATCCTGCCTTACCAGGTACTTCCCATCGGAGGAGATGGCCATGCAGAGGACGTGGCTACTATGGCTGGAGGGCTGCCCCTCGGCACCCTTCTTGGCTCGAGGGATCACATGAAGCTTCCGTCCACTTTCCACACTCCCTGACACCAAGGGGGAAGAGAGATGCTACTGGGACAGAAGGCAGGACTGTCTGGCAACCCCCATCAAGGGCAGCGTGGCACCATGGAAAAAATCCTGGCCTCAGGTCAGAAGATCTGGCCCAGCCACTGTGAGCCCCTGGACAAGTCACCTCAGTTTCCTCATCTGTTAAGTGGTGACAATAATCCCAAAGGGCAGCCATGAAGCCCGTAAGAAAAGGGACAGGAAAGTGCTTGGGACTGATGGTACGAGCTCTTCCTGTTACTACTATGGGTGGATGAGGACAGCCCTCAGTGGTCAAAGGCCAGGAACCCAGGAGGACCAGGAACTCAATCCTAGGACTGTGCACAGCCTCGACTGTCCTCTAGTCCAACTGCCCACCTGAAGCATCAATTCCCATTAAATCATCATCCTGCCTCCACTCCATCATCTCCAATGACACTGACAGGGAGCTCACAAGCCCCACTCCTGGGCAGAAGCTTCCACTGTCATCCAGAGAAAACCTCTTCGGAAGCAAACCTGTCTCCAGAAGCTTCCCCCGTCGGGTCTCAGTTTTCCCTAATTATTCCTTCCTCCCCAGACCAGCTGGCCCAGATGATCCCTCATGGCTGCACCCCAACCCAGGCACTCACTCACACTTAATAATGGTGCAGTCTTTGGAGGCAGAAAAGATGGCCAGGTCGTCAGGGGTGATAACCAAACATGTGATGGACAGCTGGTGGCCCCGTAAGATTCGAATGTCAGCAGGGTCTGGGGCCTGGATCTAGGCAGGCAGGGGCCGGGTCACTGCAACTGGGGGCAGGAAGGCCCCCTCCACACACACACACACACACACACACACACACACACACACACACACACACCATCCTTTCCCACCACACTGCCCAGAAGGAAAACCGGAGCCAGGGCTGCCAAGACCAGACCATTACCTAACCCTGTCTGCCCAAGTGCCCACTATGTTCCAGAGCAAACACCCCACAGCCTGAGTCCCCAGTTGGGCCATCTGCCCACCAACCCAGGTGATTCCCTCCAATCTGACACCAAAGTGCCCTGTCTGCTCACCTCCTTTGCCACCGACTTCTGCAGCCTGCCTCTCTGCTCGAGCTGCATGGAGAGGAGAGGGGTGAGATCCCAGGAGCAGGACCAGCCCCATCCCTTCCCTCCTACGACCCTCCCTCCACACTCACCACGTCCTCCTTCAGCCTCCCCGCCACCTGGTCCTCCTCAAATTCACGGGCCTCAGCCTTCTCCTCCTCTGTGTAGGACAGACCAAGCCAAGTAAACCAGGCCAACAACACCCCACTTTTCCCTTCCCATCCCCACCCACCACCTCAGTGCTGGGCCCTGAACATTTGGGCTGTGTCCCATGGAAGTTCAGGGCACCTCAGCCAAAGGGGAGGGAGGGCTGGATGGTCTCCTCCTGCCCACCCCCTGCCTTTACTTATCAGATCAGTCTGAAGCCCCCTGAAGGCCTGGCCCACCCCAGGAGATCCAGTAGAGCTCCTAGCCACCCTCCCACAGGGCCACCAGCAGCAGCAGCCCCAGCAGCCCACCCGGCTACCTGCATCAGTCACCCACCAGGTGGCTGGGGCCACAGCAGGCAGCCTCAGGCACAGACCCCACCCCTCACCTGCCCAGTCCACAGGCTCACCTTGCTGCTTGAGCTGCTCAAGGTAGAGCTTAGCCAAGCGCAGCTTCTTCTCCTGTGCGGTCTCCTCCAGCTCCTCTGCCTCCTCCTCCTCATTCCTCCTGGGAACTAGGCTGTGAGCAGGAGGAACTAGGCTGTGAGCAGGAGGGCTCGGCCTGCTCCTCTGGCCACTAGGACTGTGCTCCTCACTGCTTCCCCAGCCACTTGACACCCCCATCCCTGCCAGCTCTCATGGCCAATGGTCTCACACACAGAAAACCGAAAGATGTGACTTACCAAAATGAAAGGGCCCACTCAGGGCCCAACGTAAGGGTGAAAGCAGACCCCAAACCCAAAGAGATCACTGTGAAATCTCTCAACTCTGGAGGGAAAGAGAAGGTTCTACAGGCTTCCAAGAAAAATCAGACCATATACAAAGGGTCAGGAATCAAAATGACTCCAGAAGTCTCAACAGCAACACTGAGCAGGAAACAAAGGAGCTGCACGTACAAAATTCGGAATAAAACGCTAACCACTGGAATGGCATGCCAGTTAAACCATTAACGATAAATGAAGACATTATCAGATGTACAAGGTGCCACAAAAGTGGTCCTTTCTCCTTCTTTTAAGGATGGAGGATGTGCTCCCTGAGCAAGAGAGTGAGCTAAGAATGGGGAAGGCACGGGAGAAGATCCAACATGGAAAGCAGAAACGGCAGATCTCAGAACAACAACAACCCCCCAGACACAGGGGAGCAGCCAGCCCAGATCTGATGCAAGGAACCAAGAGGCAGACATGTTGGGACTATCAACGCCCCATCCTCACTGCCATGGCACCATCCTCTACCTTGAGGATGGGATTCCAGGTGAAGCTTAACTGGGCCTGGCTTGACCTTGTGCTAGCGAAGTCCTTGCTTTCCCCTCCATGCCCCTCACTCCCTCTTGAGTCCTACTTTGACTTGCTCCTGGGAGCTGGAGGTAAGTCACAGGAGCTCAGAAAACCCAGGGCAGCCCGTTCCCTCTGATCAAGTGCCTGCAGATACCTAGTCCCTGTCAGGTAGCCCAATTGTTTCCTAGACTCATCCATGACCTTGCCCACAACTTCCCCAGAAACGACCTTGGAAACTCTCAAGGAAGCCAAGGCCTGACCATGCTCCTGAGACCGGTTAGTACCCAGTGCCCAGCAAGTCTTCAGCCAACAGGGTTGGTGCTGCCCCTCCCTCATACACCAAGGTCTTAACTTCTACTCAGTTTACCCAAGGAATCAATCTATTGTTTCGGGTTCACATATAGAAGACAGAACTCTAAAGAAAACCAAAGCAAGTATACAACCACTGTAATTCCACTCAAATAACATTCTGGAAAAGGCAAAATTCTAGGGACAGCAGTTACTGGTTGGAAGGGGGTGGGAATTGACTGCAAAGGAGCCATGGGGGATTTTGGTGGGTGGTAAAACCCTTCTATATCTTTACAGTGGTGGTAGTTACACGACTATATGCGACTGTCACAATTCAAAGAACAGTACACTAAGAAAGGTAAATATTACTGTATGTAAGTTATACCTGAATCAGAAAAGGGAAAAGAAAAAAAAAGAAGAAGAAAAAGGAAGGAAGGAAACCAAAGAAATGATTAACTTAAGTCAGGAATGGCAGTTGGGGCTTCTAAGTTTCTACAAATGGTCTATCTAGTTCTGGTGGGTGCACAGAGGTTCATCATTTCATCATTACTCTCTATGGTACAATTACAGTTCATTAACTCTTCTGTAGCTAATACATTTCACAACACATTTTAAAAATATTTAAAAGTGCTTAACACAGGGCCTGGCACATACCCACAGTAACCTTAAGACTACAAAAAGTTTATACTAAGTCTTTCTGTGAGCAGGTTAAGGCCAACATGTACTCAACTTTTAGAAGGAGAATTTCTAAAGCCAACTGTTAAGGAAGGCACCGGGATTCTGATATGACAGCTTCCATGCCACAGGGTCAGGCCTGATACCCTGCTAGACCCCTCTGAACTCTGCAACATACTCCACCCCCATCACCTGCAGAATGGAGGAGGTACGCAAAGCCCTCCACAGTCCAGATGCACCCAGTGCCTACCTTCCCATCCTCTCCATCTCCCATCTAGCCTGCTTAGCCCCCGACTTTTCTCTGATCCCTGAATGCCTTCCCTACCTCTCCACGAGGAACCCCTCCTCATCTCTCCAGGCCCCATTTAAACTCCCCTTCTCTGTTCCAACAACACGCAGCTCTAAGATACACATCCCACCACAACACATTCCGTGTTCACCTGCCTGCTCATCTCTGTTCTCTCAACAGTGAAACTAGTGCCTGGCACTCTCAATAACTGTGAAATTGTGGGAGAACAGAATGAAGAACTAGCAAGCATTTCTTGCATCCCTCTCCCCTCGCCTGAGTTCAGCTCCCTGTCATGAAGGAAGGTCTCACTGGTCTCCCATTAGGACTGGGGGTCCTCCCCACACAGAGACCCTGCCCCTGCAGCGAAGGAAATGACAGTTCTCAGGGTCAAAAAGTGGAGGAAAGAATCAAGATCTGAGAATCAAGGGCCAGAGTCCTGGGTTCTAGGCCCAGCTCTAGCCCCCGTCATTGAATACTCCTTCCATACACAACGGGCCCCAGTGTTCTTTTCTACTAGGTGTGAAAAAAGAGCTCACCTCTCACTCTCCGAGTCGCTGGAGATCTCCTCATTCATCTTGCCGCCACCCTTGGACTTGCCCTTGTCCCCAGAAGAGTCGTCCTAGGAATTATATAATACTTTTGTTTTTTTCGGTACGCGGGCCTCTCACTGTTGTGAGATCTCTCCCGTTGCGGAGCACAGGCTCCGGACGCGCAGGCTCAGCGGGCATGGCTCACGGGCCCAGCCGCTCCGCGGCATGTGGGATCTTCCCGGACCGGGGCACGAACCCGCGTCCCGTGCATCGGCAGGCGGACTCTCAACCACTGCGCCACCAAGGAAGGCCCTATAATACTTTATTTGGTCAGGGGTCCCGACCACCCCGGCTCTGACCAAGGGCCCCTTAGGGTCCCTCGAGAGTCACTGGGAAAGGCGGTAGCCCCCGGCTCAAGTGAAAGGCTTTTTCAGTATTTGGCGCGCGGAGAACGGGACGAAGCTGACTCCAGCTGGGGTCCCGGGGGCGAGGGGACCGGTGCCGGGGCCCCCGGATGGGGATAATGGTGGTCCCAGTAACATAGGATGGACCCCGCCCCGCCAAAGCTCCATGCTCACCTTTCGCCGCAGCTTGCCGGCCCCCGCACCAGCCCCGGCCCCCGAGGCAGGCTTTCCCCTCTTTCGAGCCGCCCCTGTCGCCGACATGCTGCCCACCGTGTGTGTTGGCGGCGGCTCCTAGAGAACTCACGTGGCGGCTAAACCCGGGCCGTCCCACAAGACTCCAAGCCAAGATAGGCTCCCACCGCCCGGTGGGCCCCGCCTCCCACAGCTCCATTGGGCCCTTGGGTAGGTTCTGTCACGCCCCCAAGCGCCCATAGGATAACTGCCTGTGGCCACGCCTCCTAGAACTCCTATAGGCTCCCGCGGCCGGCTCCAGTAGGAAGCAAGCCTCTCCCTGGCGCTTCCGGCCAGCGGCTGCGGCGCGTGCGCCCTGGCGCTGACTGACGTATGAAGAGGTGTCGGACCCCGACACCGTCTCTGTGTTTGCTCTCCTTGGACGCTGGGGGTCGCCAGAGACGCGGGATTCCTTTTCCTGGAACGTGACTCCTCCCCGTCAGGGGCGGGAGCCAGGGTGAGAGAGTCTGACTCTAAATAACCGGGGGGTGGGGGGAGAGGGATCCGGCAGCCCCCGGGAGAAGAAGGCAATGCCCGCACCTGGGGCCAAGGTCACTGGACAACCGGTGGATACGTATTGCATGCCTCAGGCCAGATGAGCAGCTCTAAGGGCGCGTCAGTCCCCTGGGCCTTGGCTGTGTCAGGATCAAGTGTCCACCCATCCATGGGACAGGCTGCCTGCCCGCCTCGGCCTGCCCAGCCTCTGACTCACCAGACTGGTGGCCAAATAGCTGGAATCCTACCCACAACCACTTCTTCCCCGCTCCCCTAAGGCTTACGGGAGGTTGTTAGAACTAGGACTGCCTGGGAGTTACTGACCTGGTGGCCACCACCTCTCCCAGGTCCCTGCTTCTCTTAGGTGAGTGCCCTATGGCCTTGCCCACAGCCCTCCACAGGGCAGGTCAGGGCGGGTGTGACTGACCCTTGCCCTCTGGCAGTTCAATGCCACTGGTCTGGGACGGAGACTGGCACCCCAGAATTCTTGAACCTGCTGGGAAGGGTTTCTGTGCTATTGGGTCCCAAGCTTTGGAGAGACAGATCTGGCCTTAGGAGTGCTGCCCCCCGGGAGCCACTGCCCACTCTCCTCCATAGCTGGGGTGACTCAGCCCAGCAACCACGCCAGGTCCAAGTTAGCTGAGATGGGGGAGGAGCAGAGAGTGCTCTGGGGAGAGGAGCCCAGAAATGGGAGGGGGGAGATTCTCCTTTCACTTTCCCTTCAACCTCAGAACACACAAAAGATCCATAGAGGGTGGAGAGCCCCTCTTCCTTGACCAGACTGGGCAGACTGGACAGGGGCCTGGCCTGGCCCTGGTGACTGGAGAAAGGGGTGTATCTGGGGTGCAGAGAGCCGGTTTTGGTCAGGGACAGGGAGTGGGGAAATGGAGGCAGAGGGAGGTCACCAAAGGGCAATCTCAGGGTGGGGCAAGTTGGTGATGTGCCAGCCAGGTGGGACGCAAAGGCCATGGATGCCTGAGGGCCCCCTCTGTGCCCTAGAACAGCCGTGGCTCCAAAGTGCAAGCCCCAGGTGCAGCGTGAGAGTCCTGAGAAGAAGAAGGGGCGTCAGGAGGCACAAGAGGAGGACAGTTTCCACTCCACTGCCGAGGCCCTCCACCCACAGAGAAGCGCATAGCCTAAGTAGACCCCCTGTGCCCATTCAGCTGCAACCCTGGGACCCAGGTAAGCTGTAGTCCCCGCCCAGTCTCAGTGCCTGCTCCCTCTTGGGTACAAATACACTCAGACCTCCTCCCCTCCCACTTGGCTCTGGCCAAATAGTTCAAGGCTCCCACGTAAACTGTGTTCTTCCAAGACCCCAAAGGTCAGGCAGGGCTATATCCCATCAGATCCAGGTGGGTCATGTCTGCTCTTCAGACCCCAGGACAGGCCCCTGAGCTTCTCAATCTTCCCCCAACAACACTTAAGGCAGGGTTCCCAGACAGGGCCTCCTCTGACACCCCAGTGCAGTGTGATTCCTGTCAGCATGCAGCCAAGTACCCCATCCCACCCAGAGGCAGCCGGAGCCAGCCTGCCCTCCGCACACCCCCTCTGGCCACAGGTGCATGAAGACTACGACTGTATCCTGAACCAGACCAACACTGGGAGCAACAACAAGTTCTACATCATCCAGCTGCTGGAAGAAAGTGACTGCTTTATCTGCTGGAACCGCTGGGGGCGCGTGGTGAGTACCACCCACCCACCCTGTGCCCGCATCCTCCCCACCTCTCCCTGCTCAACGCCTCCCCCCTGCTCCCCGGGGTCCCCACAGCTTACTCAGGCCAAAAGGCCACAGCCTCTGACTGTGCCCTGCCCCACCTCTGACATCCAGGGGTGCTCGGCACAGGGCCTGCACAGTAGAGGCCAGCAAACATTTACGGCGGGCACTGTGGTAGGCACACCTCTGAAAATTGTTGCTTGCCGGGAGAGATGGGCCAGTCAAAACTCAGCCGCTTCATGTCACTGGAGGATGCACAGAAGGACTTTGAAAAGAAATTTCAGGACAAGACCAAGAACAGCTGGGCAGAGCAGGACCACTTTGTGGCCCACCCTAGCAAGTATACACTTAGCAAAGTACAGAGAGAGGATGGGGCCCAGGAAGCCATGGTGAATGTGAAGTGGCCAGGAAGGGAGGGTGGGCCTGGGCCGAGGGAAGGGACGGCCACTGCCCAGCTGTACACCCTCAGGCACAGGCCTTCCTCTCTGGCCTCGGTCTGGCCAGGCCCTGCTCCAGGTGCAGGTGCCCTGCCCAGCTGCTCCTGCCCACGTGGGCCCTCTACCCCGAGGTAGATGGAGGCCCAGTGAGGACCGTGGTTCAGCAAGTACAGTCCTGCTCCCTGGACGCAGCCACACAGAAGCTTACAACCAACATCTTCAGCAAGGACATGTTCAAGAATGCCATGGCTGGGCTTCCCTGGTGGCGCAGTGGTTGAGAGTCCACCTGCCTATGTAGGGGACACGAGTTCATGCCCCGGTCCAGGAAGATCCCACATGCCGCAGAGCGGCTGGGCCCGTGAGCCATGGCCGCTGGGCCTGCGTGTCCGGAGCCTGTGCTTCGCAACGGGAGAGGCCACAACAGTGAGAGGCCTGCGCACCACAAAAAAAAAAAAAAAAAAAAAAAAAGAATGCCATGGCTATCATGAACCTGGGTGAGGGGGGAGGAGCAAGGAAGGGTAGCAGGGGTCTGGGGGTGGCAGGGCTGTGGGCCTGACTCCCCACTCTCCCCATCCCCCCAGATGTGAAGAAGATGCCACTGGGGAAGTTGAGCAAGCAGCAGATTTCCCGGGGTTTGGAGGCCTTGGAGGCAGTGGAGGTGGCCCTGAAAGCCCTCGCAGATCGTGGCCTCAGCCTGGAGGAGCTGTCCTCCCACTTCTACACCATCATTCCCCACAGCTTCGGCTGTAGCCAGCCCCCACCCATCAACTCCCCAGAGCTTCTGCAGGCCAAGAAGGACATGCTGCTGGTGAGGGTTGGCAGGTTGCAGGCAGTGGGGTTACCAAACAGATAGATGGGGCAAGGGAGATGGGGGACAGATAGATGGACTGTGATGGGCAGGCCAAAGGACAGGGGAGGGGAAGGCCAGACAGATAGATGGGGTGGGGCTGAATAAGGTGGGATGGCCATGGTCCTATTTATGTGGGAGGGGGAGGGGAGGCCCAGGGTCAAGGGGACACACAAGCTGCCAGTGCCCATCCCCTTAGGTGCTGGCAGACATCAAGCTGGCCCAGGCCCTGCAGGCAGCCCCCGAGGAGACAAAGTAAGTGGAGGAGGAGCCACACCCACTGGACCGAGATTACCAGCTCCTCAAGTGCCAGCTCCAGCTGCTGGACCCAAAGGCACCTGAGTACAAGGCGGGCCGGTCCCCACAGAGGAGCCGAGCTAGCAGTGGGCACTGGCCCTTTGCCTGTCTGCCCTCCAGGTGCCCAGAAGAATCCCTCTCCTAGGGCCTTCTCTCGCTGTGTCTCCAGCGCCTGAGGAGAGCTCTGGGACTGCAGGGGACAAGTGGAGGTTAGTCCATACATTTCTTGCTCTTGGCACCCAGCTTCTCTCCCCGCAGGTGATACATACCTACTTGGAAAAGACTGGCAGCAAGTACAGTTGCCCTGCTCTTCAGCATAGTTGGACAGTGAACCGAGAAGGGGAAGTGAGGAAGATTCCCTCCCCACCATCACTACTTTGTCCCTTAGGAGGTGACGTTGGCTTATCTTCCCTTTAGCGAGTTGGCTGAGAAACTCTGACCAGTTTCCACCAGGCCTAGGTCTTGTGCATGTGTGCATGAGTATGTGAGTGACTAGGGAACCCTTGGCCTTGGTCATACCCTCTGATGGCAGACAGAAACACCTGAGCTTGGGTGGCATGACTCTCCCGGTTCCCATCTCCCCACCTAGGGAGATCAGTTCCAGGCCCACGACAAGCTGGGTAATCGGAAGCTACTGTGGCACAGCACCAACATGGCTGTGGTGGCCGCCATCCTCACCAGTGGGCTCCGCATCATGCCACATTCTGGTGGCTGTGTTGGCAAAGGCATCTACTTTGCCTCGGAGGACAGCAAGTCAGCTGGCTATGGTGAGGTGTCCCTTAGGGCCAAGCCCTGAGTAGTTATGCGGACACTAAGGAGCATGGGGCCCATTACTTGTCCCACCTGCGGTGGATCCAGGAGAGGACCCCTTGGATAGTTACGGACTAGAGAGCTCTGTGGGGCATCCTGGGGGTTGGGGGACTCAAAGGAGGCATCCGCTGGTCAGCGACAGCTTCCTGGAGAAGGTGATGCAGATGGGATGAGTGTGCCAACCTGACCTGGGAGGGGGTGAAAGAGGAGCCTTCAAGGTAAAGCAGCCAGGGAGTGGCACGAAGCCTGGGAGGCTGTGGCAGGTCAGCACCTCCAGGCACGGCCTGATGACAAAGCTTAGAGCAAACGCCTAGTGTGGGTGTGGGGCTTGGGGGCCCAGGAGGATCAAGGGAGCCTTATTCAGAGAGCGATGGGGAGTACAGTTGAACGTGGCTGCAGCTACTGGGAGGGTGGCAAAGGCCAGAGGCTGCAGGGAGGCTGTGTTCCCATCCAGGCCAAATGTGATGGGCCCCCAGCCCAGGGCAATGGAGGCAGAGGAGGAGAGAATCCATGAGAGGAGTATGTGGGAGGTGGGATGGGCAGCATTGTGGGAAAGGGTCGAGGGTGTCTCCAATGACCCCCAAGTTTCTGTCCAGAGGTGTCCTCACTGAGGTGACCTGCCCCTACTGGCTCCTCAGCCCAGGTTGACCTCATTATTGGAGACCACTACCCACCCCCACTCAAGAGAGCAAGGTCGGAGGATTCATCCAAGTGCAGATGGAGCTGAAGGTTCCTCAAGGCCAAGGCGTCCACTAGGAGGGCAGAGGAGCCTAAGAAGGAGTGGAGGGTGGCCTCAGGAGAGCATTGCAAGGGAGTCTCAGGGTAGAGGGTGAAAGATGCCATGGCAAAGTCAGCAGAGCAGGCCTGAAAAGCCCCCACCCCAGATACGGTCACTGGAAGGCCATTACTGACCTTGGTGAGGGTGGCAGACGCCTGGCCTCTGGGAGTTGAGGAGTGGAGGAGAGGGGGAGGGAGCACAGCCAGGACAAGGGGCCTGGAGAAATGGTTGGAGGAAGGATGGAAGAAGGATGGGTACTTTTCTGGGCCGGGGCAGCAAAGCCAAAGGAGATAACAGTGCAGCAGAGAGGAGCCCAGGGAGTCAGACAGAGAGCTGGTCTGCCTACCCTGAGCCTCCCTGTGTCTCCCAGTTACTGGCATGTCCTGCGGGGCCCATGACATTGGCTACATGTTCCTGGGTGAGGTGGCAGTGGGCAGAGAGTACCGCATCACCGTCTATGAGCCCAGCTTGAAGCAGCCACCCCCTGGCTTTGACAGTGTCATTGCCCGTGGCCACACAGAGCCTGGTGAGTCCCATGAAGCTGGACAGGCCTAAGGATAGAGGTGAGGCTGAGATGGAGCAGGATGCTTTCAGAGAGGAGGTGAGCAAGGAAGGGGCTTGTGAGGAAGGACAAAAAGAAGCAGGATTCTTCACTGCAGTCATTCACTTTATCATTCAACAAACATTCACTGATTCAACAAATCTTTCCTGGGCATCCAGGAGAGCTTCAAAGAAGAGTTGTCATTGACTGAGCATTGAAAGATGAGCAGGCATTTCCCAGGCAGAGAAATGGGGGAGGAGATTCCAGGCAGAAGGCCCAGCCTATGCAGTGGTTTGGAGTTTGGCAAGGTGGGAATGAGCGGGCACTCCCTGTGGTAGAAGTGGAGAGCACAGGGGGTAGGACTTACCGGTAAAGCCAAGGACCAGTGACCCTTGGGTCATTCATGGCCCTTGCTGTGCCCTGCAGTTCCAACCCAGGACACCAAGCTAGAGCTGGATGGCCAGCAAGTGGTGGTGCCCCAGGACCAGCCCATGCCCTGCCCAGAGTTCAGCAGCTCCAGCTTCTTCCAGAGCGAGTATCTCATCTACCAGGAGAGTCAGTGCCGCCTACGCTACCTACTGGAGGTTGGCCTCTGAGCTGTCTGCCCGACCCGCCTCCCATCCACCGCCAGGAGCTAGACCATCATCCTCAATCTTCCTCCCATCCCTGGTGCCCCCATATCACCCCTTCTTGCTCTCAAATCTCCCTCCTGTGTCCAGACAGTGATCCCCTCTCCCTCTAATCCTTGTTGGTCCTGGCATGGCTGTGGCCTCAGTCTTGCCTCCTAAGGTGATGGGTGTGATGGATTGGCGTTATTACTGGGACATGGATACAGCAGCCTATTCAAGCCTGTGTAGTTAGAGGGGCACAGGCTGAGAGTGGGCGGGTCCCACATCCACCCGGGCCATCCACCCTGGCCCAAACTGTCCATCCGAGAGAGGCGTGATCACCGAGGTGGGCTGCACTTCAGACATGCACAGGCAAGTGCACATTGTATTGGCTCACCCCCTGACCTCTGCTTGTCTGTGCCAAAGCTGCACCAGGCCTGGGCCTCCTTGCTCTCCACAATGACCCACCACACCACATAGCAGTCCCAGCCCCACTCCAGGGAGTGACCACTCACATGGGAGGACGTGGGTTATACACATACTCCCACCCACCCTGGTCAGTCTACATTGGTCACTGCAACAACCGGCCTCCTCTGATCATTGAGCCTCCAAAAGGGACCCTCCCCATCAACTCAGAACTGTTGGTCACGTGGGGACCCACCTGGTGATTCTGTCCTTTAGCCCAGACATGGCCAGGCAAATCAAGCGTTCCTTGTGTCTGGGCACCAAACACCCATGTGTGTCTTCTATGTGAATATCATAAATGAATTGATAATATCTGAAAGGGGTGCAGCTCTGCTGTCATGAAAGGAATGCTAGTTATTACCCCAGGTTACCCTGTCCACAAACAAGGGGTGCAGATGCTAGACAGCAGCAGGTCAGGGTCCAGTGCAGTGTCACACACCACATTTAGTTGTCATGTCTCTTTGGTCTCCTTTCATCTGAAACCATTCTTCAGCCTTTTTTTTTTTTCCTTCATAACTTTGACACTCTTGACACTACTGAAGAGTACAGGCCAGTTGTTTTATAGACTGTCTCTCGGTTCGGGTTTGTCTGATGTTTTGCAGTGATTAGATTCGGGCATTGCAGTTTGGGCAGGAACATTACATGAATGCTGTGTCCTCAGTGCACTGTATCAGGAGGGATATGTCCCATTCTTGGTGATGTAAATTTGGTTGCTCAGGGTCGTGTCCACCAGGTTTCTCCACTGGGAAGTTACCATTTCCCCCATTTTTAATTAATCAGTAATCTGTGGAGAAATATTTTGAGGTGTAAGTGTCCCATTCCTCATCAACTTTCACCCACTAGCTTTAAAATCCAATGATGATTTTTACCTGAAATGGATGACTTGAATCGATTTTTGCTAAGATGGTTGCAAATGATAGTTATCTAATTTAATCCCATCATTCCTTCTATATTTATTAATAATAGCCCCCTTTATCAGTATGGATTTGTGGGTTCCTATTTTATGCAATGGATTATAATCCATTACTATTATTATTTTGATCCTCAAATTGTCCCAGCTTTGGCCAGCAGAAGGTCCTTCAAGCTGACTCCTGTATCTACATCATTTTATGAGCACTTCCCTATGTTCTGGTATCACACGATGTTCCAGGCTCATCTTGCACAAAGCTAGAATCAGCCATTTCTCCAAGGAGCCCTGGTTCCCTAGAGCAGGAAATGGTATTTAGAATCCAAGATCTGGGCAGTAGGTATGTTCTTTGGTACTGGGTGTCATTGCTTTTCAGTCCCAGCAGCAAAGAGGGCTAGGAAATATGTATATGTAAATAAACACATCTATCTGTGTCTGTTTCTGCAATTCCAATCCAACACCATATGGTCTTTCCATTCTTCCCCATATCCATAGTTTTACTCCCTTCTCCAACTGTCAGAACTTTGGTTCTCATCAACGTCAATATATTTACTTATTTGCTCAATCCCTCACAAAAAGCAGTTTCAAAATTGCTACACCCAATACCATTGTGAAAAACAAACTTTCTAATTAGAGCTCAAGATTTACTGAATCATTCAAGATTATCTTTTTGT
The DNA here is from genome assembly GCF_025265405.1 of Mesoplodon densirostris. Taxonomy (NCBI): domain Eukaryota; kingdom Metazoa; phylum Chordata; class Mammalia; order Artiodactyla; family Ziphiidae; genus Mesoplodon; species Mesoplodon densirostris. The sequence goes on from NC_082670.1 coordinate 73,183,514, forward strand.
CTTTAGACTGAGGGTCAATGATCAAAGCAACAATTTGAACACAGGTTCAAATGTTACTTGGATTAGTTATTTATTTCCCTTCAGTGTGGCTATATTATTCATTTGAAATGCAGGTAGGTTCATTTGCTTCTATTTATATTCACTTTTAGGGTTTTTCTCATTTTCATTGATTTATTTTTTTCAACATGTAGAGCATTAACATAGTTCTCAAAAGTCCAATCTATCCAAATCTATGCTCAGAAGAGTGTCCTCCTAGCCCTCTCACTCCATGCCCAACCACCTGCTGTAGTTTCTGGTTTATCCTTCCTGCATTTCTTTGAAAAAAAAACAAAAAACAAAAACAGACGAACTACAAAGTGTTTTGTGTGTGTGTGTGTGTTTTTTTTTTTTTTTTGGCCGCGCGGCATGCAGGATCTTCCCCAGCCAGAGATCAAACCCACACCCCCTGCAGTGGAAGCATGTAGTCTTAACCACTGGACCGCCAGGGAAGTCCCAAAGTGTTTTTGTTTGTTTGTTTGTTTTGTTTTTAATAAATTTATTTATATTATTTATTTATTTTTGGCTGCATTGGGTCTTCATTGCTGCACGCGGGCTTTCTCTAGTTGCGGCGAGCGGGGGCTACTTTTCGTTGTGGTGAGCGGGCATCTCATTGCAGTGGCTTCTCTTGTTGTGGAGCACGGGCTCTAGGAGCGCGGGCTTCGGTAGTCGTGGCACACAGGCTCAGTAGTTGTGGTATGCGGACTCAGTAGTTGTGGCACACAGGCTTAGTTGCTCCGTGGCATGTGGGATCTTCCTGGACCAGGGCTCAAACCCATATCTCCTGCATTGGCAGGCGGATTCTCAACCACTGCACCACCAGAGAAGCCCTTTTTTGTTTTTAATTAATTAATTTTATTTATTTATTTTTGGCTGCATTGGGTCTTCGTTGCTGTGCGCGGGCTTTCTCTAGTTGCAGCGAGTGGGGGCTACTCTTCATTGCAGCGTGCGTGCCCCTCACTGTGGTGGCTTCTCTTGTTGTGGAGCATGGGCTCTAGGCGCGTGGGCTTCAGTAGTTGTGGCACGCAGGGTCAGTAGTTAGTTGTGGCTCACGGGCTCTAGAGCGCAGGCTCAGTAGTAGTGGGCACATGGGCTTAGTTGCCTCACGGCACGTGGGATCTTCCCAGACCAGGGCTCGAACCCGTGTCCCCTGCATTGGCAGGCAGATTCCTAACCACTGCACCACCAGGGAAGTCCCTCCCAAAGTGTTTGTGTTTTTGTTTTTGTTTTTTTGCGGTACGCGGGCCTCTCACTGTTGTGGCCTCTTCCCCTGCGGAGCACGGGCTCCGACGCACAGGCTCAGTGGCCATGGGTCACAGGCCCAGCCGCTCCACGGCATGTGGGATCTTCCCGGACCGGGGCACGAACCCATGTCCCCTGCATCGGCAGGCAGACTCTCAACCACTGCGCCACCAGGGAAGCCCCCAAAGTGTTTTGAGTGTTTTAAAAAAAGTGTTTTAATTGCTAATTTAGTTGAATGATTTTGCAGGGAGCATGCACTCTCCAACCCACCATAGTCCCCATCCCTCCCTATTGCCTTCCCTAGTCCTCTGTTCTCATTTGCTTTCCCACCTGGCCCTGCTGAGCCCTCCCCAGACCCTGGTGGCTTGGGGGCTGCCCCAGGCCTGCAGGCCTAACTGGGCAGTGAGAAAGCCAATGCTCTCTCTTTCTGAACCAAGACCTCAAGAATCCAGCTTCACCTCCTGGAGGCAAATGCCCACATTCAAGTTGTGGTCAAGTACAGAAAGTGGTGCCTGTGTGGACAGAGCTTAGGAAGCAGGCGACCTGGTTTCCAGGTATAACTTGGCTGTGTAATCCAGAACACATTCCTTCCCTCTCTGAGCACCAGTTTTCTCATCTAAATAATAGAGAATTGGACCGGGGCCCTTCGAATTCCAGCAACAGGTGAGTCAAATCCAGAGGTTCATGCCCTGTTGTCTGCCACCCAGATCTGTGCTGATGCAGACTGCGTGCCTATGAGGGGTTCTAGGGGCACAGGCACAAGCAAGACATAGACAAGGTCCCTGCTCTCAAGGGGCTTGCATTCTAATAAAACAGGATCTAAACAAGTATGTGCATAGATATGAAATACAGTATCGGTAGGAAAAGTACCAGGAAGGAAAATAAAGCAGAGTTAAAGGAGTAGTGATGGGAAAGTGGGACAATTTTAGAAAAGATGGTCACTGAAGGCAGAGACCTGAATTAGGTGAGGAAGCAAGCCATGGAGAGATGTGGGGCAAGGGTGTTCTGACAGAGGAAATAGCACATGCAAAGATCCTGAGGTGGAAACCAGTTTGACATGTGGGAGGACAAGCATGAGACTGTACAGCTGGAAGTATGGGAGGCAAGGAGGAGGCGGGTGAGGTCAGAGAGGTGGAGAGAAGTCCATCTCAGCAAAGAGGAGGTGAGATTCTATTTTGATGATGGGAAGTTTCTTGGAAGGATGAGTGCAGGATCATGACCTGATCTCATTTGTCTTTAGAGGGATCCACTTCAGCCAGCTGTGTAGAGAGTGGATCTATGGTGTCAGTCAAGATCCAATCAACAAAAAAGAAATCACTCTATTCCAGACAAGAGGAATTTGATACAGGGAAGGAATTGAACTACCAAAGGGGCTGGTAAGTCAACCCTGGGATTAGCAACAGCAGGAAGTTGCTACCACTCTTAGGCTGGAAGGATGATGGTATTCCAGTGCCCAGAGGCCAGGGTCACCCAGCAGGCACCAGAACCCCAGAGGGGACTGCCTGAAGGGAGCCAGGGCTATGGAGAGAGGATGTCCTCCACAGAGGCAGATCCAGAGGTAGATCCAGGCTGAGCATGAAAGGGAAAATACCCTGGCTTCTTCCCTCCTGCCACCCTCCAGCCTTCTGCTGGTAACTTCCATTGGCTGAATTTACCCAAAAACCAAATGACAAAGGAGCCTGGGAAATCAGTTTCTTAGAAGGCAGAGCAGTGCTGTGGAAGATGGGAATGGATCTAAGGGAAAACAGACAAATGACCAGCACAAGGTGCAGAAGCGGAGGCCAGGACGGGTCTGAAATGGTCCAGGTGAGGGGTGATAGTGGCTGGGAGCATGGTAGTGGTGGTGAGAAATGGCTGGATTCAGACACGTTGATGGATTGGATGTGGTGCGTGGAGGAAAGGGAGGTGTCAATGGAAGCTTCTGAGATGGCATTTACTAAGGGGAAGACTCTGTGGAGCAGATTGGGGTGGGGGGTCATGAGTCAAGTCCTGTTTTGGGGCATAGGACTTTTGAGATGCCCAGTAGACCCTGTACTGGGGGTGATGTTGAAGAGACAGCTGGAAACCCAAGACTGGGGTTCAGGGGAGAGGAAGGAGCTTCAGACACAAAGGCAAGCCATCAGGGTATACAGGGGGTTTTGCCATGGGACTGGGTGACACCACCTGGGGGGCATATGCCCCATTGGAGTCACATGGCTTTCCCTGAGCCAATACCTTGGTGGTGGGGTGCGCAGCACACTGACTGGCCAGGACTGGGTTTCATGCCTAGTCAGGAATGTGATATGAAAGGTGAGGGTCTTGCTCACCCAAACCACATGTCCTGAGTTGGGGAGAGGTGGCTTCCTAAAGAAAACTCAGAGTGTGCTTAGCAGAAGGGGACTTGTTTGCTAACAGCAAAAATAAAACAAACGGCAGTTGCTCCCTAAGGGTTCCTCTCATTAATTCCACAGTGTCTTGAAGCACCTATTCTGTGCCGAGCTAATACCAGCTGAGCAACCTACTATGTGCCAAGTCCTGTGCTTTTCCCCTCACTTTACCTAGAGAACTAGCCCTCCTGAGGACCACAGGATACCTAGGGGTCTCCCAGCTCCAGCTCTTGTCTCACTGGTACCTCAGTTTCCCCTCAGTACAAAGGCTGAATGATCCGATTAACCCCACTGATGGGGATGGCGGAAGACAGCAGATATGGGGGGCGGCACTTCCCACCCCTGGAAAAGGCAGAATAGGATGTGGCTGACTCCAAAGACCACACTCTAATGTGCTGAGTCTCACTCCAGCCTGTGCCTGCTCTGTGCCCCCCTCCCGAAGCACCCACAGCACTTCCACAGCACAGCCTTCAGCCTCCAGCTGGCAGCTGCTAGGACCCAGGGGGCCGGTGCCAGGCCCTGCCCCTCCCTTGCCAGCTCTGTGTGTCTCCGAAGGGCAGCATCAAAGTGACAGCCAGTACCATCTCCAGCAGGGGCTGAGTTGCTGGGGTGGAGGAGAGAGCCACAGTCCCAGCCTTGCACACTTCCATGGGGCCGGCCAAGCCCCCAAGAGAATGGCAGCCTGGGTGTCTGAGCCAGAGCCTGGGCAGCCTGTGAGGTGAGAGGCTAGAGGAGCAACGGACAAGGTGATGGGAATGGGGCCGGGGGTGGCGAGGGGCGGGCAGGGGAAGCTCCATTTCGCTCTCTGCATCCCAGCACAGGGTGAAGCCTGAGCGCTCGAATGGCCAACGCCACAGGGCTGAACACACCAGAAGTCGCAGCCTCGATGGGGTTGATCCTGGCGGCTGTCGTGGAGGCGGCAGCACTGCTGGGCAACGGCGCACTGCTGGTTGTGGTGCTGCGCACGCCGGGACTACGCGACGCACTCTACCTCGTGCACCTGTGCGTAGTGGACCTGCTGGCTGCCGGCTCCATCATGCCGCTGGGCCTGCTGGCCGCTCCGCCGCCGGGGCTGGGCCGCGTGCGCCTGGGCCCCGCGCCCTGCCGCGCGGCACGCTTCCTCTCGGCGGCGCTGCTGCCCGCCTGTACGCTCGGCGTGGCGGCGCTCGGCCTGGCGCGCTACCGCCTCATAGTGCACCCGCTGCGGCCCGGCGCGCGGCCTCCGCCCACCCTCGTGCTCACTGCCGTGTGGGCGGCGGCGGGGTTGCTGGGCGGGCTCTCCTTGCTCGGGCCGCCGCCCGCACCGCCCCCTGCCCCGGCTCGCTGCTCTGTCCTGGCCGGGGGCCTCGAGCCCTTCCGGCCGCTCTGGGCGCTGCTGGCCTTCGCGCTGCCCGCCCTCCTGCTGCTCGGGGCGTACGGCGGCATCTTCCTCGTGGCGCGCCGCGCTGCCTTGCGGCTCCCGCGGCCCGCGCGCGGGTCCCGGCCGCGCTCCGACTCTCTGGACAGCCGCCTCTCCATTTTGCCGCCCCTTCGGCCTCGCCCGCCCTGGGGCAAAGCAGCCCTGGCCCCGGCGCTGGCCGTGGGCCAGTTCGCAGCCTGCTGGCTGCCTTACGGCTGTGCGTGCTTAGCGCCCGCTGCCCAGGCCGCCGCGGCGGAGGCGGCCGTCACCTGGGTAGCCTACACGGCCTTCGCGGCCCACCCCTTCTTGTACGGCCTGCTGCAGCGCCCTGTACGCCGGACGCTGGGCCGTCTCGCCCGACGAGCGCTACCCCGGCCCCCGCGGGCCTGCTCTTCGCGGGCCTGGCACCCGCGGGCCCTCCTGCAGCACCTCCATAGACCTCCAGAGGGCCCTGTCCTAGGCCCTTCTGAGGCACCAGAACAAGCCGGGGATTTGGCAGGAAGGGAGAGCCTGAGCATGCCAGAGGCCACGTGAGAGATGTCTCCCAAGGTGAGCCGGGACTGGAGAAAGCAGGGTGGTATCACAAAGGGCCCATCCAGCCTCCAGCACAGCTTATGGCAGGTAACCTGCCTGCACTTCTGGCTCTGGAATGGGAGAAAGGGGGCCTGCAGCCTAGTGAGGCCCAGAGGCTTCTGGGAGCTAGGAATCCTGAGTTCTGGGCCCAACTCTGCATGGCCTTGTACACAGACCTACCCTTCCCTAGGCATCAGTTTTCCCATCTGTACCCTGGACCATCTCTAAGGGCTCCTCCAGCTTGGGTGATCTGGACACTCACGGATGATCCCCAGGCCAAGGAAGAAGCAGAGGTGGGCAGGATCACAGAGAAGAGGGCCCTAATGGCTCACAGCCAAAGGGAATGGGCCAAGTAGGGCAGGGTCTGGGTTACAGCCACAGCAGGAGGAACCAGTGAAGGGACATTCAGAAAGACCTCCCGCACATCTGCACCAAGGAGAGGCTGGACAGAACTACTGCAACTCCTCCGTCAGCTTCTAAAAATGCCCAGAAAACAACTGGATCGCTTTGGTGCCAGAGGCAGGAGGCTGGACAACATGACCCCCCAAAGAGCCCTGAAGCCCCAGAACTGGCATGTGGAAGGGGCCGAGGCCCAGCTAGGGCTGATGGAGTCACAGATGGGGTCCTCTGGGGTCTCAGCTACACCCGTTTTCTGGAGGTTTTGCCAATACCCACAGTGTTTCACAGCTTCCTGGTCTCTCAGAATATTTATTCAAAAACAGGAATTGAAAAAACTGTACAGAGTGTCTGCTGCTGAGAACTCAGCCCCTGCCCCCATGCCACTCCCCCAGCTGCCTGGCAGTGCCCCCTCTTCGGGTTGCCCTCTGCCAAGCCCAGCCAGTCCATTCCAGTCAAAAGGGTATCAGTGGAAGCAGCAGGAATCTGCAGGGAGGTGGGGAGAGAAGCATGGCCCCCAGCCACCCCCAGGCCTCCTCCCTGATCCCCACAGGGGGACAGGAGGCAGGGAAGCCCTGAGGGATGGGGAGTGCATGAGTGACCCCCGCAAAGTGGGGGCACTTAGGATGCTCCCTGCATCCAAGCACAGAGCTAGAGGGGATCAAGACCCCTACCTTGGGGCTGCTGCAGCTCCCAGAACCCTGGGCCAAAAACCACCCCCACTCCGAGAGCAGGAACTCCCACAGACCGGGGCAGGGTGGGGGGTGCATCCATGTGTCTGGGCATTAGCGGCGTTTGGGACCCCCCCCTCCCCGGGGTGGAGTCTCCTTGGGCAGATAGTGGAGGCAGCCCCCTGCCGGCAGTCCTGCCTGCCCCCCCCCCCCCCGTGCCTGTGCCTCGGCCGGCCTCAGTAGGGAGAGAATTTCTGCCGCTCAGCTTTCTTGCTCCCATTGGCCGCTGCCATCTTGGCAGTGTAGGCCGCCAAGCCCGGCGGCGGCCCTGGGGAGGCAGGTGGTAGAGCCAAGAAGGGTACAGGCTTGAGGCCGATGAAGTTGGAGAGGGAGATGGCATAGGGCGTGCCCAGCAGGCCTGGGGGAGCGGTGGGCAGGGCCGTCAGGGGTGGCGAGAAGGGGGCAGGCAGGTCTGTGGGGGCCGAGCCGGGTGTCCCCCCAGAGGTAGACTTGGCCGTTTCTAGACTGGAAAGAGGGATAGAGGGGAAAGATGAAGGGGAAGGTCGGGGGTGAGAAAGGAGGCAATGAGGGCAAATATAAGGGGTGAGATTAGATGAAAAATAGAGAGGACTTGAGAACAATGACCTGGGGTGGGTGTGTTTGAGGAGAAGATGGGAAAGGTTGGAAGAGCGCAGACGGGAAGAAAGGACAAGCAAATATAGCATTGGGTAAGGGGAGAAATGGGGAGACCGAAGACCTAGGGAAAAGAGACAGGGTTGGAGAAACAGGACATGGGGGACAGATGTAGGGGGAAGATGGGGCAACACTGAACAAGTGTGGCAGGGTTAGGGGAGGCAGAGGACAGGCCCAGGAGAAGGGAGGTCAGCTCTCCCCACCCGGCCTGTGCCTTTCTCAGGCACAAAAGTCCCATGACCTGTGATACCCCACCCCACACTCACCAGGCAGTGATGAGGTACTGGGCCAGGGCGATGGACACTGGTGAACCAGTGATGGTCACGTGCCGCTCACCAGCGCCCTCTGCTTGGTTCCCGATCTTGATATGTGCCCCTGACATCTGCCGGATCTCACTGATCTTGCTGCCCTGGCGCCCAATCACGCAGCCAATCAGCTGGAGAGAGGGTGGAATTCAACCCTAGGTGAGGCCCAGACCCCCCGGGCCCCCCTACCCACCCTCAAACTACCCCATCCCGTGCTCACGTCGTTGGGAACCAAGAACTCCTGTGAGCTGGTCTGTGTGCCAGGATCCAGTCCTGCTTGGGGGGAGAAGAGGGATTGGGCGTGAGTCTGGACCTTTGCTGCCTCCCCATGTCCTTCCCAGAGGGGCCGCCTGGCCCCTTGGGATCTGCCCCTGCTTCCTTCTGCAGGGACTGCTCACCTGGCACCATGCTGGGTGAGGCGAAAGGGACTGCGTGGCCCGAGAGCTGCTGGAGCTTGGTGACCTGTGCCAAGAAGAGGGGTCAGGAGTCAGAGGAGGTTCAGTTCGGGAAGGGGTGCCTTGGGCTGCGGTCACTCACCTCAGCTGAGGTCACAGCCCCATACTGACCCTGGACGGAGAAGCCCTGTGGGGACAAAGTGGGTAAAAGGGGGTTACTGTGATAGATCAGGGCAGTGTGGCCAGAGTCACCCCTCCCCACCTCTCCCTGGACCCCCCATTCCTTCTTCCATCCCCTTCCCCTTCTCCAATAACACATCCCACCCCTCCTGTTGTTCCCCCTCACCTGGTTGGTGGAGAGAAGGACAGTACCTAAGGAGAGGCTCGGATGATATGGGATAGTGGCTCCTTTTGGTGGGGACTGGAAGGCACAAATGGGGAGGCTCTATCAGGACCTTCTCAGGCCACCCCCTGACCTCCCCAAGGGCCCTATGTTCTCAAGGCCCTCCCTATAACCCCCAGGTAAATGCAGCCCGACATCCTGGAGCTTCTCACATCCATCCCTGCAGCCCCGCTCTATCCCCACCTGGTGTCATGCCTAGTATTTGAGGGCCTGACAAGGCAGGCCCAGGGCCCCTCCCCTGCCCTCTCTCCCTGCCCCAGGGCAGCACCTCCAGGATGACAGCACAGATCTGGCGCACACACAAGATGATGGCATCAGGCACCCCCGAGACGGTGACAGCACGCTCTGTGGAGTTGGGGAGCAGGTCCCCTGCCACCTGCACCTGGGCACCTGTAGTCTGCAAGCAGAGAATGGGGGCCACTTCCAGCTACTCCCATAACCCAGAGCATGCCCAGGCTCGGAGCTCCCCACAGGGACAGGAAGCTGTAAGCCCAGGTCTCCCCTCAAAACTGAAGGGTAAGACTCTCTTGGGGTGGTATTCCCTTCCCCTCACCTCTCGGATCTCCTTGATCTTGGTGCCAGCCTTCCCAATCAGCGAGCCACACTGGCTTGCAGGGATGACAAGGCGCAGGGTCACTGGAGGTCTGGAGACATTCCCCCCATTTGCAGGAGCAGCGCAGAGGTCCTGGGCAGGAAGACTGGGTTGGCCGTGCATGCCCGTGCTGCTCCCCCTCCCCTGGAGCACCTTCCTGCTGGGGGATGAAGGAGGGAAGCCTGCCCGCGTCCCACTCCAATGAGAGAACCCTGCCCTCAGCTTGGCCTTCCGTCCCACCCGTAGCCACTCTGTGGAGTCAGAGTCCTGTTCCTCCCGGGGAACCACCCGTGGCCCCCAGCCCCTCAGACAGCCACAGACCTCGTCCAGCTTGAAGGCAATCATGGAGACTGCATGGAAGACGGCTGCTGTAGATCCGGTGATGGTGGTGATGCGCTCAGGGCAGGAGCCCTCAGAGATGGTGATCCGGGCGCTGCTCTGTGGGTGCAGGACAAGCGCCAGGCAACAGGGCTCCTTCTCTGCTTCCTGGCCAAGAACTTGCCTGCCCCTCCACTCACCAGGCCCCAGCCAAGGCTGGAAACGGCCACCTTCTAGGGGCACTCACTGGTCATCCCAGATGGTGGATTCAGGGACAAGGTGAGGCAGGCATCTCCCCTCCCCTCCAAACCAGGTGCCCTGGGCTCCTCTCCCAAACTCCGTCCTCACCTGTTCCCGGATTCGCTTTACAGTCTCTCCTTTCTGCAGGAGACAAAATAGGAGGCAAAATAGAGAATGGCTCTTAGGCCAAGCAGCCGTTGCTTCCTTTCCTGGACTGAGGTCTCAGGTTGAAGGGGACATACAGAAAAGAACGAGGTACCTACCTTCCCAATTATGCTGCCCACTTCCTGCAAACAAGACAAGAGTGGAGTCAGCAGGGTACCAATACCCCAGGCCCAGCGCTTTCCCCTACTTCGGGTAGGGGCTCTGCAGGAGACCGGATACCCAAGATCAAACTCCCTCCTGGAGGACCAGGTCTTGCCTCGCCTTGCACTTTGCCCCCTCCTGAGCCACAGCGAAGCACTCCCCAGCACGCACTTACTTTCCCATGCATCAGCATCCGCAGCGTGAGGGTGATGCTGAGCTCTGGCTCCTCCTCCAGCCCCGCATCTGAGCCGCTCATCCTGTCAGGCGGGGCTGGGGCCGAGGCCGCCTGGGAGTGCGTCCACGCTGTGGCCTGGCCGGCTCTGCGGGGGCAGTGGGAGATGGGTTAGAGAAGAGCTCAGCTTTCTTTCAGGTCCCTTGCCCCTACATGGGAACCCCAGAGCCAAGCTAGACAAACTTCCAGAGCAGAGAGACAGCGTGGACCACAAGTTTCAAGTGTCACATTGACCAGTTTGCCGTGTGCAGCTCAACTAGCTGTGTAAGCCTGGCTGACATATTTAACCCTTCTGAGCCTCAGCTTCCCCATCTGTAAGAAGGGGATACCCAGTCCAGTCCCCAGAGTTATGAGAATTAAAATGAGACAGGTGCATATGTGATAGGCACCCGGTTTCCACAAGTATCCTTCCCTTCCCCTCGTATGTCAGAAGAATTAACTATGGGAGTCCAGAGAGGGAGCCTCCTACCTGACCTCTTGGAAGAGGGGACCCTTGTGGATTGGCCCTTGAAGGTTGGGTTAAAATCGAAACGTTACTTCAAATGGGAGGCACTTGCGTCCAGGGACCAGAGCCCCTGCTGGCTAGAGCCTGGAGGAGCAGCTGGAGAGGGAGCCGGAGCAGCCACGGGGGCCATGGAAGGTCTTGAAAGGTGGGCAGAAGTGAAGGTAGTGAGGCTCCAGGAGGGTGGGCTGCACCTGTCCACTAGAAGTCACTAAAGCAGAGGCTCCTGCGGACAGCTGTGAGCGAGGTTCATTCAGCACTGGGGGTGGGGGTGGCAGTGGGGTCTGGGGACCAGCCGTGTGCATGGTGGTTTACTGAGCCCTCTCCTATGTGCTGAGGAGGTTAGAAGTGTCCGGGCTGGCCATGTTCCCAGCCTGGACCACTTTCTACTGTACCAGAAACAAATCACTTGGACTCTTGAGTCTCAGTGTTCTCACCTGTAAAATGGAGGGACTGCTTCCCCCTTGGAACTGGGTGATGGGTAAGAAAGGGATTGGGGGGCTGGGGAATGTCAAGGCTGTTAACTGATGGAAGGAGGAGGAGCTGGAGATTAGCTGCTGGGATTAGCCCAGCCGCCAGCCCTCCCCACCCGACCCCTTTTCATGCCCCTACTTAATCCTGAACCTTAATCCTGCTTGGAAATCCCTCTCCAGCGGCTGTCTCCCGCCCGCCAAGGCTCAGCCTTGATGGGGAGCTCACTGGGGAACCAGAACCCAAGCAGGAAAACAGGGAGGGGACCAACTGGTGCCAAGTCTGAGCCAAGAGCAAGCCCTAACCCTATGAATTCCTACTGCCTGGGAGGGGTGGGGGGGATAAGTGTGCTGGGCTCGAGCACCCCAGAGATCCCTGGGCACCTTCCTCCTCAGCCCCCTGCCCTATCCTGAGTCGAGGGTCAAGGGTATGGACCTCTGTTCAGTGCCCTCTTCAGAACCCCCCTTGCTAGCCTGAGCGTGGGCATGGAGGAGGCGGGGTGGGGCTCCCAGCCTGGCTGTCTCTGGAAGCCACTGTATGGCCTGAGATCTTTATTTCTTCATCTGTACGATGGGGGTGACAACCCTGACACCCCAAACACGCAGTGACTGTTGCCTCCCCAGCACCTGCTCCTCCCTCCGCTTAAGTTCTGTCCATCAGCTCTCCAGAGGTCAGAGGTCAACAGTGGATGCAGGGCCTGTGCTCTGTGAGCATCCTGGCCAGCCTCATGCTGGCTGCCCTTGCTAACATTCCCCCAGCTGCCGGCAGTTCCCCCAGCAAAGCACTCGTGATGACGTGCTTAGTCTCTGTTGCCCTGGCCAGCCCGGGAGCCCCTTAGAGCAGGAGCCAAGGCTGCCACCCTCTCCTTGTGTTCGCAGAGCCAGGCCGGAGAAGTTACTCAGAACACACTGGTTATCTGAACAGATGAATTCACCAAACAGAAGGGGAGCCTGCTGCCTAGAGAGGGTCTGTAACCTGCCCAAGGTCACAGCGAGGTGGGGCCTGGTGGGACTAGCAGGGCCCTCCCTGCCTGCTAGTGTGAGGGCCTGTCTGCTTCCTCTGTCTGTCTGTCCTGTCTGGGTCTGTCTGTCCTCTTCCGGGGGGGGGGGGGGGGACAGGGGCAGCTCTTCAAAGGTGGGGAGCAGGCTTTGTAGTCTCTCAGACCCCTGCCTGGTTAGTAGATGTGGGTTGTGTTTGGAAAGGACTGTACTTGTCCAGAGTCACATCTTAAGCTCTGGAACTTTCTGAGGCTCAGGGGCCTCTCTGGGTTGGTAACCAATGGGACACCCGACATTGTCCCCATACTATTTGCACATCAATTTTTGTGGGCAAAGACTCCTGGGAAAATAGGGCAGAAGGGTTGGGATGTGGCCAGAACTAGGGCTCCTGCCCTGAAAAAGATACCTGGGTTTACAGCAGAGCCCCACTGCCCCAAATTCAATGGGTGACCTTGGCCAGGCCTGCACCTGACCTAGACCTCAGTTTACCTACCTGTGCTATGTGTGTGTGTTTGCAGGAAGGGGGTGGGGGAGGGGAGTGGCTGGTCTCTCTGTGTCCTTCCTGTTTTGATAGACCCTCAAGGTCTTTCCTCTCTTTAGGGGAGAACAAGGGGTCTTGATACAGGTCTCTCTAATTATTCTCCTAGGAGCCCTAAGAACAAGCAGCCCTACTAGGCATATTGGCTCCCCTTCTACCCTTACAGGGGCTGTAGAGAGTTGCTTGCTGCTCCAGCTTGGTGGGCCCTAGGTCCCTGCTGGGCCACCCACATGGCAGCCACGTGTCATGCCACACTGACCTCCAGCTCACCTCTGGGGGTACCCAGCCCCCTCTGGTCAGCAGGGCTCCCTGGCAGAACATACCAAGCTCAGACCAGGCCTCTGACCTCGGGCGTTCCCTTCTTCTCCCCAGACCCCCTCCCCAGATCCAGTGCCCACTCCTTCTGTCTCTGGCTTCCTGCCACTCAGGCTGGAGGGGGCGGGGGGGGGATGACAGCTGTGTAAGCAATGGCGGCTGCCCCTTCCTGCCCCTCCCCCCCAGCTGTCTCTCTCTCATGACAGCTGCCCAATCAAAGGGCCGGGGGCTTAGCCAGCTCCCCCCCACACGCAGGGATCAAGTGTCCACCCTGGCTTTGTTCTGGAGCAAGAACAATCCGGGGGAGGGGAAGGCTCCTGGGGCCAAACAACTCAAGTGGACTGGCCCGCCCCTTGGGGGATTCCCTTGGCTCTAATAGCTAGAGTGTCTGGACCAACTAGGGCTTGTAGACCCACCTGGGCTGGGAAGAGAGAGAAGGGTCCAGTCTCCAAGTTCATCCCCCACCTTACATTCCCCAACAGTCCCCAACCTAACAGCCTCCTTCTATTCCTACTCCAAAAGCAGCCATGCTGGCCACACCCAGTGATGCTGGAGAATGGCTCAGGGCATCAGGCGAAGCAGGGCATGGCGGGGATGGGGGTGGGGGAGTGGACCCTGGGACCGGAGGGGATCAGCACTGAGGGATCCTGACTCCCCTGCCCATCCTTTTCTCTGGGCATGCTCACCCTTTCTGATTAACTAGGCCTCCAGAAGAATTGCCCCAGCATCCTTGGATCCATATGCCCAGCCTCTCAGCCTTACAGCTCCCCAGGATGGCCATTCATACCTACCTTATGGGAACGTTGGGGGAGGAGGGGCCTAGAGGGGAGCAGCCTGGGGTCCATGAGCTCCAGCCTCTGGTTCCTTGACCTAGAACTGTCCTGTAGACTCAGTACTAGGCAGAGAAGGGAAGCTCTGACAAGCTGGCTGGTACCAGAAATGCTACAGCCTCCTTAAAGCATCATTAGGCAACCCCTCAAGAGTCCTCACAGCCAAGGGAAACCAAGGCAGGCTCAGGTCCAGACTGGAGTCCAGGAGAAAGGGTACAACTTCATGGTACAGCCCTATGCACTGGTACACATCCCCCAAATTGAGAAAGGTCTCTAGCTTCCATTCTCCATGCTAGAGACTAGGTCACTCTGCTGCTCAACAGCGGTCCTTGGCTCCCCAATGCCCAATGAATAAAGCCTGATCTCCATAGATGGGCACTCAAGGCCCTTCATGATCTGGTCTCTGCCAACTTCTCTTGTCTCATCTCTACCCCATCCCCCCCACACACCAGACTGCAAAACACGCCTAGCACCACCAGGCCTCTGGGCCTTTGCCCAGGCTGATCCTAGCTTGAAATGCCCATCCTCCCCACTCTGTCCAAATCCTTCTCAGATGCTGCCTCCTCTGTGAAGCCCTCCCCAACCTTCCAAGTCAGATGTTATCACTCAGGCCTCTCTGCCCCTCCAAGATGCCTGCAACTCAAAGAAGCCCCATTTGGGCATTTCTGAGCCTGCCTTTCCACTACACAGAGTTCCAGGAGGGCAGAAGCTCCTCCAGGAGGGCAGGAGCCAGTACCAGGCTCAGTGTGCAGGGAGAAGAAAGGGCTCACAGGGCCCAGAGGCATTAGAGACCAGCGATGGGGCTAAGAATCCCAGAGAAGCAGTGACAGTGGGGTGAGAAGACCCAGGGCTCAGGGGACCAGCCCCATGGGAGAGTCAGGATCCGCCTGGACAGGGTTCCCAGTTCCCATTCCTTAGCACCCCCAGCCCCTACTCCTGCTGTGTCTCTGGGTCTAGGGGCTCCCCAGGCATTATCACTGGGGTGGGGGATTTGCACTTTGAGACTTCTGGAGGCCCCGAGTGGGTTTCCCCATGGCAAAGGGGGGCTGAAGGAAGAACTGTGGTGTGGCATAGGTTTCACAAAATCGGGCTCAGACTGTCATAGCTGGAAGGGCCTCATCAGAGGGGAACCTGAGGCCCAGAGAGGAAGGGGCTTGTCTGTAAGGCTACATGAGAATGAGAGGCAACTGGCAGAGCTGGCAGAACCCCAGGGTCCACCTGTGCAGCTCAGAGCTCTTTCCTCCAGAGGTCAGCGCCACTAGGCAATGGGGATGGAGGCTGGAGGGGGGCAGTGATGGGAGTAGGGAGGGTGGGCAGAGCCTGTCTGGGGACACAGGGCGGGGCAAAGCCAGCCTCCCTGTGGCCTGGGCCTGCCAGGGTGTGTGGGCCGCCTGCTCCCAGCCCCCCACCCTGAGCATGCAAGAAGAACAATCCCCTTGTGTTTGGGCAGCCTGAGCCTGCATGCTGATGAAGGCTGGGGGGTGGGGGCTGGGATGGGGGCGCCTTGGAGGTTGAGGGTGTTCCAGGGCCCGGAGGGGCTAGGGGACCTTCAGATGGGAAGAGGATAGGGTCCCAGGTGCTGGCTCTGAAGCAGTGAGGGTAACCCCAGGAAAGCGTGAAGGCTTCAGTTGAGGTTTAAGGTCCTGGGGAGTCACCGGGGGTCTAAAAACTCTTTGTAGGAGAAGAGGAGCCCCTGGGGACACATGCTCTATTGGTCCAGCGTGAAGGTGATCATCCTGCGCTTGGGGGGAACTAAGAGCCCACATTCTGGAAGGAGGGAATGCACCTGGCCCTGGGTGCATCCCCTTGAAGACCACTCCCCAGGGTGCTGGAGTCGGGCGGGGCACTGGGTGCCACAGGTCCCAAGATGGCGGGCCTGGGATAGGGGACTGAGGAGGCGGGCACCTCCCTCTCCTGGCGAAGCAGGCTCCAGGGCCAGTCTGAAGTGACTAGCCAGAGCCCCTGCACCTCCCAGGACTCCAGCTAAGAAGCTAGGTCAGAGCTGAGGGGCTAAAGAGCCACAGGGCACGAGGGACCACTCCGAGCCCCCAACTGTCATCTCCACACACCCCTGGCCTGGAGGTCTGTGTCTGGCGCCCCCAAGGACTGCAGAGAATGGGAAGGGGTGTGTGCTGAGCCAGGAACTGCAGGGGAATGGCAGATGGGGACAGAGATGGAGCAGAACCAGAACCCAGGGCAGGAGGTCGAGAGAAGAGCAGGTCCAAAGGACAGAAACAGCAGGTGGGATGAGGGCCTCAAATCTGGGGTCTCAGGTCCGGGAAAACCCTCCCTGGTACTGGGGGCTCCTCTAGCAGACCAGCGCCCCCCACCTGTGCAGGCCTGGGCCCGTGTGGGACAGGGAACGTGTTCCTCACAGTCTCCCAGTCTCCCAAACCCGCGACCCCAGCCTGTGGACTCAGGCGCGGGCTCCCCGCCCCCGGCCGAACCCCCAAACTTCGCGGCCCGCGGTGCCCCGCCCGGCCCGCGCCCTACCTCGCTGGGGCTGTCCTGCGGCGGCGGCGGCGCGGCGGCTGGGCCGCTCAGTCCCACATTGTCCCCGGGAGAGGCGGCCGCTCACAACTGCGAGTGACATCAGCTGCGAACAATGAGGGGTTTGACAGGCGCGGAGCCCGGCCGGCCCGGAGCCCGGCTCCGCGCCCCCCCCACCCCCGGCCCGCCCGGCCCGGCCCCTCCCCGCCCCCTCCCCGGATCCGATTACAGCGCGGCGGGCCCGCCCCAGCCGCCCCAGTGCCGCAGCCGCCCGCCCCGCCCCGCGCGCCGCGGTGCGCCCAGAGCGGCGGCCGCTTCCGGGAGGGCTGGGGCGACCCTACCCCGGCGGCTCCTCCAGCCCCCGGGAGTGGGGGGCGAGGGGGTTGGTCCGGCCTGAAGCGCGGTCCCAGCCACGGTCCTTCCCGCGCCACCCGCGCCTGCGCCCCGCTCCCAGTCCCTTCGCTCTCGGCCAGCCGGTCCTTCCGTCCCGGGCCGCCCGCCCGGTGACTCTGCCGAGCCCCCTGCACCCCCAGCTCGGCCTCGGCCCCGCCGCCAGCGCCCGCGCTGCCCCGCTCCGGCTCGGGTCCCTCGGAGCTCAAGTTTCGACCCTCCGCCGGGTCGGGTTCCCGGCGCTCCTCGCTTCTGCGCCATCCATCCCCGCGCGGGGCTCTCGCCCACCAAGCCCCGCACCCCTCAGCCACCCCCAGCTTCCGCGAGGCCAAGCCCTCGTCCGTCCAGGACAGGTTACCGGACCAGCTGGAGGAGGCGCCTGTGAGCGGTGTGACCCTGTGCACCCGCCCCGTGATTCCCCCAGAGCTACCCCCAGAATTCCTTTTTGGGCTAGGGTCGCGAGGGACGCGGCGCAGTTGAGTACTCGACTAGGGAAGGGGTAAGAGTAGGGGGAGGAGCTGGGCGGTTCCCAAGCTCTCGCTTTCCCGCACCGCACCCCCGGCTGCCGCGCCCCCTGGGGCGCAAATCTACCTCCCCCTCTCCTCCGTAATCGGCTCAGCCTGGTCCCACTGACCTCCACCTCCCCCTACAGCTGAGTCTCTTGGCACCTGGGTGTGTGGGGGTGGGGAGGGGAATCCAATCTCCCTTCCCCTCCATCTGGCCCGGTGGACAAAGGGCAGGGGGACCATCTGGTCCCGCCAGGGTGGGGGAGGGGCCTGCAGTGGCGGTCCCAAGGGGCGGGGGAGGGGCGGCGCTCTGGAGACAGCGAAAGCCTGCGGGGTCTAATTGCATCACTTTATTTCACAGACCTCCAATCTCTGTCTCCCCACCTCCCAAAGCTCATAGCAGGAAACTGGCTTGGCTGAGAAGACCCAGGCCTAATAACCTGGGGAGCTGAGGAGCACCCAGAAGAAAGTGGAAAAGCTGGGAGATCTGAGGGTCGAAGTGGTGGCCCTTCCCTTTTGTGGGCATTTCTGATCTGGGGGCCAGCTGCAACCTGTGGGTGAGTGAAGTTCAAAGCTGGCCACACCCTAAGCTTGGTAGAGGGTCTCCTGCAAGGGCTAGCCTCATGGTGTCCCCACCTTCCCAGCCATGGGGTGCTGAATGGTTGGAGAGGGCAGCATGTGCCTGTGCAAGTGCTTGTGTGGGGACAGAGTATGCGTGTGTGCCTGTGCATGCAATGCAAAGCTGCTGTGAGACTGTGCGTATCAGCCCAGAGTTGCATGTACCTGTGTGGTTGCCCCCAAGTGAAGGATCATATTTGGGAACATAGATGACTGTAATGTGTATGCATGCATGTAGGCATGTATGTGTTTGTAGCCTAAGAGGTGAAGGTAGGGGGTGTTTGTGCCCTGCAGGGCAGCCAAAGGAGGAGCTGGGAGGTGGGGGGAGGCTGGGCAGAGCAGAGGAAGGAATGCAAGCGGAGCAGGAAAGCCTATAGGAGAAGCTCATCTAATGGATTACCCTCCACCAGATTATGTCCCTTGACTCCTGAATTTTTTTCTCTTGATTTCACCTCTTCAGTCTGTCACTGCAAGAGAAAGAAGAGGAAAAGACAGACCCTAAAAGAACTCAGATAGAAAGACACACCTGTTGGATGTGCAGGATGAGCAGGAGCCACGGAGAGAAGGAGAAAGAATGAGTGAGAGAGAGCCCAAGGCAGGCAAGTGGCCCACCCCCATCAGCAGGGCTGTGCCTCATGCTAGCTCCTGCAGGAAATCCAGCAGCGCTGTATGCCACTCCTCTGGTTTGTCAAGGTAACAGGGGTGCCCCGCCCCCTCCATGACCAACACCCGGTGGTTGGGCAGCTGCTTCAGGTGCTCAAAGCTGGTCTGACCCATGGGGTCCTGGTCTCCATATACGATAAGAACCGAGGTCTAGAGAAAGGAAAGGGAGGCAGAGTCAACAGGGACCTGCTCCACCAGCCCCAGCCTCCTAGAGATCAACTCCAGCCCTCCCCATCACTTCGGTCTCTCCCTGGGGTCACCGCAAATGACAGAGAGAGACAGGTTGGCCCAGTGCAGGGCTGGTTTGGAGAGGCATGAATTTGTGTATGCCCCAGCACACAGTTTAGCACAGGGCTTGCCACAGTAATCTTCTGCCAAGTACACCAAAAGGGCGGAGTTTGGTGGTTCAACTCCTTCCGGAAGCTACCCCTTTGGTTACCCAGTACCCAGGGCCCCGGGGTGGACTGTTCCTTGCTCCTGGCAGGGACATCTCAGCCTCCCACATAGGGGTACCTTCACTCTGGCATAGTCGGCAGCATTGATTTTGTCAGTGCAGATGGGGGCCACTGGCACATAGCCCCGGATCTGGGAGCCTGGGGCCACGAGGAACGGCAGGGAGTACATGCCACTCAACGATGGGCTGATCACGACTGGGGGGCTCATATCCAAGGCATCCACCACAGCTGCCAGAAAGCTGCTGGGGACCAGCTTCCCAACAGGGGCAGGGGCTGTTGCTTCCTTGGATCGCCCCAGACCTGCAGGGATTCAGGTGTGGGAGAGACAAAGGTAGTGAGTAGGAAAACAGGGGAGAGAGGGTCCCTTCCTCCAGGAAGTCCTCCTAGGTCAACCTCTGTGCCAGGTTCCTGCAACAAGCAGTGTTGCATGCTGTAGTTATTCCTACAGCAGCAACCTAGGTCTGTCATATCTGTAGCAAGCATAAGGCATTTCCTTCCATGTTTGTGCCCATCTCCCCCAGTACAGCGTCCTCAAAGAATCAGGCTCTGAAGCCCAGCTTGGCCAGATCCAAGTCCCAATTGTCCACTATAGATTATGTAAGCTTGGGAAAGTCCCCTCAGCCCTCTCTCTACTGTTCAGTTTCCCCATCTGTTAAAAGGAGGTAACAAAAGTGTTTGCCATTTGAGATTGTTGTGAAAATTGAGTTAACTGCTTCAAGGCACCTGTCCCAGGGCTGGCAGGGTAGATGCCTCCAGGGCAGTGGATGAGGGGCTGGCTCTGCACACATCCCTTCCCTCCAATTAGTCAGTCTCTACCTTCTGCAGAAGGATTAGTTCAAGGCCTTGGCCTTGAAGCTCAGCCCAATCCACTGTCAGAACCAATCCTGTCCCGGCCTGGAGGCCTGCCCATGGGCACTGAAACCATACTAGCCATAGCCAGTGAGGGGAGCAGGTTGGCCATGCTGCCACCTTCACACTTGGCACCATGGGCTGGGGCCCGCCAGTTGAGGTTATGACTGGCAGTCTTGTGCTGCTCCTCCCTCCCTTAGGACCTAAATTAGGGCTTTGTACGTGGGATCATGACTGGGGGCTTAGCCACCCCCAAAGGTGCCAGGGGACTCAGTGTCACTCCTCAGGGCTTCCAACAGAGCCTGTGGTTTCGGCTCTTTCAAAATATTTTACTTCCAATTGACTGAGCATCGATTATTATGTGTTAGGTACTGGCCACATACTCACATGGATAATCTCATTCCATTCTCATTAGAGCCAAACCCCAGAATGAGTGTGGTTATCTCCCATTACAGATGAGGAAACAGAAGCAGAGACACTGAGACACTGCCCCGGGCAACACAGTTAGAAGCAGCTGGGCAGTGTCCAGACCACATCTGGATGGACTAGAGAAGCTCGAAGGCCCTTGTAGTGTGCACTCCGCCTTGTCTAGCTCAGGAGTCAGCCTGGCTAGGTCCTCCCAGCCCCCAGCCCTGGGTCCCCAGTGAGGCTCCCACAACCCCTGTCCAGAAGCCTTCCCTGGAGTTACCTGGCAGGTCAATGGCCACAGCCCAGTAGCCAGCCTGGGCCAGCCTGTGCAGCGTGCCCAGGTTCTGCCAGGTCTCAGAGGAGAAGCGTATGCCATGCAACAGCAGCACGGAGAAGCGGGTGGCCTGCCTACTGCCCGGATGAGCCTCTCGGAAAAAGAGGCTCTGGCCCTGCACCTGGATGGTGCCCTCGTGCTGCTCCACGCCCGCCATACCTCCTGCTGTGCTGGTGAAGCACCTGTGGTTCAAGGCCAGGCTGATGAGAAGCCACAGAACACCTTGCCCAGGTGGAGCAGGGAGGCTGCCACAGACAGGGCAGGGGTCCCTCCTGGAGCATCAAGGAGGCTCCCAAAACTCTAGGAACATGCTTTGGGCTGAGGAAGACATAGGTGTTATTTCTGCATCTACCACTACCTAATTGCCTTGGTTTCCTCATCTGAAATATGGGACATTAAAGCCTACCTCAAGAATTTATGAGTTAAAAAAAAAAGAAAAGGAATTGATAATTGATGGTGTCTGCCTTTGGAAGGAACTTAATACATGGGTCTCCCATTACAATTATTGTTCCCATTGTTATTATCCTTTTCTATGAATGGGGATAATACAATAGTACTAGCTCCTAGGTGGCTGATAGGATTAAACGAGGCCAGGCATGTAAAACACTCGCCAGTGCCTAGCACATAGTAAGCATAGTAAATGTATCAACAGCAGTCAACAGTAAGTAACTGACTATTTTGCTTTTCAACATTTTCCTCTTCCAGGCACTGTTATAGGTTGTAGCTTGGCATCGCAGGCCGAAGAGGATAGGGGTTAGAGTAAAAAAATCTGTTTTCCGGAGCCGGAAACCGGAGCGCTAAGCAGGGAAAGGATTTGAAGTTCCGGCTGGCGAGGGAAGCGAGGTGCTCAGCGCGCTGCCCGCTGGGGCCCAACGCACTGACGCCGCGGCCAGGGGCGCGGTCACCGGCGCTGCCACCGCTCACTCTGTCCCCTCCGAGGACCTTCGTTGTGGATCGCAGGGTCTGGTAGGGTGCATGCAGAGGGGGTGGGGGCAGACCCGAGGAAGGGGGTCTGGGGAACCGAGATGGGCAGAGGAGAAACTTGGGGTAGGTGGGGGTGGGTTCTAACTGGAGAGAGGAAGAGAGGGTTGGGGGGCGCAGGGCAGGTACCTGGGGAACTGCGTGGGCTCTCGCAGATAGGAGGCGGGCGAGTGCAGGCGGCGACTGTGGCCCGGGGCGGGGAAGCAGGGATGTGGCCCGCCGGAGGGCGCGGCCCTGGCCGTGCTCCGGGGCGCCCGCTTGTGGCCACAAGCCGTCCCAGGGCCGACGGGTGCTCTTAGACCCATCCTTCTCACAGCTGTCTCAGTTTCCCCACGCCCCTCGGCCCCACGTGCCCCAAGCACCGGACAGTGTCCGGCCCCGAGACCTTCAGCGACCTGCTCCACATGCATATGGTGTGGCTTGAGAAGGAGGGTTCCTTTACGGTCTTAATCCTTCCTGTTCCCTCCCCCTTCCTCCCCACCCCCTCATCCCCAGCCTGGGCTGCCCAAACCCAGAGTCGTCAGTCTGGCATGTGGCTGAGGCCTGACAGGTTTGAATGCGAAGCTTTGCCAATGCCCAGCCTTGATCGTTTTCCCAACGCCTCCGAGCCTATTTCCTTGCCTGTAGAATGGCTGTGATGTTGCCTACCTCACAGAGTGCTAATAAGGAGTGAATGCTGCGTGTTCCGTGCAGCCTCCCTTTTCCAGGTCTGCCCACACAGGCCAGGGACAGATCAGATGTTGGTCACATGTCACCAACCTGGATAGGTGACATATAGAGACGCGAAGGAGCCTAGAGGCCACCCAGTTCTCTGACCGAGTGCTCGAGCGCGTGTGTATTTGCAGGGGTCAGGGAAGTGGATGGCCAGAGACCTGGGGCTGCTGCATAACAATACTAATATCTGGCAGTTACGCAGCGAGGCTTCCGCGCCAGACACTGTTCTAAGGATTGACCGATCCTTCAGTCCTTAAGACAGGCCTCTGTGGTGGTGACAACCCTATGTGGTCCTTAAGACAACCCTTATCCTTAACCCTGCTGTACAGACCGGAGACTGAGCAGGGGTGGAGACGTGCTGGTGGGAAGAAGTCGACTGGCTCTGCCCCGGCTCTCAGGCCGAAAACAATCCGGAAAATCAGAACGGGGGGACGGGGGCGCCGAGCCTCTGTGCTTTGGGGCGCCGCCCCCAGTGCCCCCTCCAGCTCGGCTGGTAGGCGTGGACCCGAGACCGCGGACTGCGCAGGCGCGCGGAGGCTCGCAGCCGCCCGCAGAGAGGCGGAGGCTGAGGCAGCGGCAACGTCTAGGGGCTGTTTGGCTCCGGTTGCGCCTGAGCGGAGCCCGCCCCGCGGTGGCAGACCCGGTCATCCCTGTCGGCCCGGTGAGTGTCCCCGGGGAGTGAGGCCAGTAGGGTGCCCGGGGGCGGGCCATCCTTGCCCCGCCCCTTGCCCCGGGAGCCCAGGGACAGAGTCCTGCTGGGAGGGGCCCGCGCTGGGGCAGCGAGTATGTTTGTGTTCGTGTGTCAAGTGTGCGTGCCCGCCCGTTTGTCAGCGTGTGTTCTTGGGGGTCTGGGTGTACGTGTATGTGTGTGTGTGTGTTGTATCGGTGTTTCTATGTGCCTGTGTTGGGGGTGTTATGTCAACCTGTCTGCCCGCTTGTGTCTGTGTATGTCTACTGTGTGAATTTCTGTGTGCGTGTGATTTTAAGGGTGTATATCTACCTGTGTGTCTGTATTTCTGAGGGTCTGTGTTTGGGTGTCCGTCTGCCTGTGCGTGTGTAGTTCTGGGGTTGTGTGTATGACTGGGTGCTTGAAATATGAGGGTCTGCATATGGTTTTGAAAGCGTTTGTGTGTCTACCTGTCCCTCTGCCTTCCTGATAGCTGAATGTGTGCGTGACTTTGAGGGTGTTTCAAGGTATCGATTATGCAGAGGCCCGTGCGTGTGCAAGGAGGCTGCGTGTACGTGCAGGGAATAGCTTGTACAAAGGAAAAGTGTTTGGGGACAAGAGTTTGTGTGCATGTCTGTACACCTGTGTGTCATTGTCGACGCGTATGCCAAGGACCTAACGCGGGTACAGTGCCTCCCTCCCCTCCCTCCATATCTGTAGCAGTACTGTTGTCTATGCTCCAGCTGCCTGGGTTGCCATAGCAACGGCTGAAGTCCCGTCCCTCCCTACCTGGAGAGGTGCCCCAGGGCACCAGGCCCACCAGAGGAGAGGTTCAGCGCGGATGCTCTGCCTGGTGGGAACCTAGGCTGCCGCGTTGGAGGCTTGCGTCCGAGGCTGGTCGTGGTCAGAAAGAAGAGAGGAGCGTGCTTTTCCTCCACTCAGCACCTGGTCCTCCATCAGCCCCAGAGGGGCTGCCACTGCCCAGTCACCACCTGACCCTTGAGCCTGGGGGTGGGGGCTTGGGAAACAAGCCTTCTCGTTCCAGGAGAGGTGAGGGGTGGAGGGGTCCAAGGTGATTCCCCAGCCTTGAACTCCGGCCAGCGCCCAGCTGACACTCAATAAAGACCTGTTTACTGGAATCTGGAAACAAGGCAGGCCTGCTCACCCTAGACCCAAGAAATGATAAGACAGCCCCTGGTCAGGTCCACTGTATTACCGAAATCTCACAGGAGTCTTGGGAGGGCAGCCGTCAGGTTATCCTCCCCATTTTACTGACAAACAAGGCACACAGCCAGGAATTGGAAGAGCAGAGTCTCAAAGGCAGGGCTAAGTGCTCTGTCTGGGTCCTGGGTACTGAGGTCTGTCTTCTGGGCTGGCAAAGGACTCAGACTAGAGGAGTCCACGAAGCAGGTCATTTGGTGTGAAGCTGGGGGGTGGGAGGCATTTGTCTCTCCAGCCTCCATGCCTCCCTTTCCACTTCTAGATGTGCCATGCTTCTCCCTAGCCCCCTCATGCCTAGGCATTTCCTCCATCAAGGATATTCTCCATGAGCTCTCTTCCCACTTAATGTCAGCTGGGGTAGAGCATTAAATATTCCCATCAATGGTAAAACACATTCTGATTTTAGCATTATTATACGCAGTGTGATAAAAAGGACCATTTCAAAACATGCCCTCAGTGGGACATCGCTTTACTCTTTGATGTCTTTCACCTTTGATGACTCTCAGCACTCTGTCCACCAGTTCATCCGTCACCTCACAGCCTTGGTTTCCTCCTTGGCAAATTGAGTGTGGCCTGGTGGTTAGCCCAGCCCTGGGCTCAAGTCCCAGTTCCCCTGCTTGCTACTCTGCACTTTGGGTAAGAGAATTTACCTCTCTGAGCTTCAGTTTCCTCATTTATAAGAGACCTATAATACCTGCTCCCTAGTGTTTTTGTGTGGGTTCATGAGTCGTTACATGTGAAGGGCCAAGCACAGGGCCTGGCTATCATAAGCACTTGATGAATGGAAGTGGTTTTAGCTGGCACAAGGATGATGGTGGCCACTGATGCCAGGGGGACATCTCAGATGCTCCTCACGCTTTGGGGTATCTGAGCCCTTGCCCTGGCATGTGGAGTAGTTGGGTGTGAACCCTCAGATCCTTGCCCGGAGCAGAGGAAAGGGCAAGGGCTGAGCTTTTCCTCTGCCGGGAGCTCCTGGGTGGGATTTGAGAATGGGGTCCAGGGGACCTTGCGGGGGCTCAGCCCTACCCTCTTCTCCCTCTCCTCTCCTCCTCCAGACTGTGGTACAGACCTCCATGACCCGGTCCCAGGTCGCCCTGCTGGGCCTGGGCCTGCTGTTCATGCTGCTACTGTACGTGGGGCTGCCAGGACCCCCTGAGCAGACCTCCTGGCTCTGGGGAGACCCCAATGTCACGATCCTGGCTGGTCTCACCCCTGGCAGCTCCCCCATTTTTTACCGCGAGGTGCTCCCACTTCACCGGGCCCGCAGGTGGGTGCTGACCCCAGGGTGTAGTGGAAGGACTAGGCCCAAGGGGAGTCCCTGTGTGGGTCCCCCAGCTCAGCTCAAAGTGCTCAGGGCCTGGGAGGGCAGTGGGAGAAGCCTGGGAAGAAAGAACCCCCAGAACACACACTCCCCTGTGTGCCCACAGGGTGGATGTGGTGCTGCTCCATGGAAAGGCCTTTAACTCCCGGACATGGGAGCAGCTGGGCACACTGCAGCTGCTGGCGCAGAGGGGCTACCGGGCCGTGGCCCTTGACCTCCCAGGTGAGAGCTCCCACCCCTGGGTCTAAGGAGGTAACGTGCAGCAGGGACATGGGGACAGCATGGCAGAGGGGAGAACTGGAGGGGTAGGACAGCCCTAAGATGTGGCTGGGGAGCATCTGGACCCCAGTGTCTGAACAAGCAGTGATAAGTCACAACACAAAGTGTCAACACGAAAAGCTCTGTGTTTTTTATTTTCTACCTTGAAAACTACAGTGTGGATTGTTGCATGTCACAGAGCAGTTAGCAACATGACCTGCCTCACAAGCGATTGCATGGGGAGATCTCACTGTCCTTTTTATGACAAACTAGGTAGCTTTTTGTTTTTTCAGCTATACAAACGATTTTTGCTATTATTCTTGTCATTAAAAAATCAACCAAGAGTGATGCCCTCAGAGACCCATGCCATGTTTCTCTCCCTCTCACTTCTCTAAGCAGTTTGAGGGTGCCAGGCCCTCTTTGGGCGTTTCCATACCTAGAGATACAGGGTTGTTTGGTGGGGGCTGTAAACATGACTGGTGTCCTGCCAGCTTAGTGAATCTATCTGCAGCCTAGTTTTCTTCTCCTCTACCATGTCTCATGGGTCATGCCAGGCACTGTGACCCTCCCTCTCCGTAGTGTGTGCCATCAGAGGGATGAACAGGTTTTGTCTGGCCACTCCTCGACTGGTGGCTGTGTAGCCTGCTTCAGAGTTTTCAGTGTCAGTTGAAATGCTCAAGTAAGGAAGCTGAAGCATCTTTGGACATGCTTCTTTGAGCATGTGGGCAATAATTTCTGTAGGGTAGCCATCAAGGCCAGTTGATGGGTCGAAGGACACCCATTTAAAGTTTTTTGGCTAATATTATCTTACCCTCCAAAAATGCTGTGTGGATTTACCCTCCAGTCATGTACAAAAGTGTCCATTTTTCCACATCTTCCTTAACACTGTATTATCAGTCTTTTTAGTTTTGCCAACATGATGAATGAAAGATGGTTTTCTAGCAGCCCTATCACAGTACAAAAATAACGTCTAGGAAGTTTGGGGTAGCAGATGGTATATGCCACTGCCCTCCTATCTCTTTCCCCCACTATGGTGGGCAGGAAGTCCGGACCTCCTTCCCAGCCTCCCTCAGCTGGTGCCTTCTGCTGTTCCCAGGTTTTGGGAACTCGGCACCTTCGAAGGAGGCAAGCACAGAGGCAGGGCGGGCACAGCTGTTGGAGCGAGTGCTGCAGGACCTAGAGGTGCAGAATGTCGTGTTGGTGAGCCCTTCGCTGAGTGGCTGCTATGCCCTGCCCTTCCTGATGCAAGGCCACCACCAGCTGCATGGATTCGTGCCCATTGCACCTGCGTCCACCCAGAACTACACCCAAGAACAATTCCAGGCCGTGAAGGTACTGGGAAGAGGGTCTCCAAAAGTCCTGGCTTCCTGTCCCTGGCTCAAGTCATGGGGGGAAAGGCCTCAGGTCTTACTTGGAGGACACATGGCCCCATCCTTGATCTGGATGGGAGAGATGGGGTGTATAGGGAAGATTTCCTAAGGAGGTGGCTTGAGGGCCAGTCCCCATCAGGCCCCAGGATCACAGCCCCTTGCCTTGCCCTGCAGACCCCGACTCTCATCCTGTATGGGGAGCTGGACCACATCCTGGCTTGGGAGTCACTGCGGCAGCTCCGCCACCTGCCTAACCACTCTGTGGTGAAGCTGCGCGATGCAGGCCATGCCTGCTACCTCCACAAACCACAAGACTTCCACCTCGTCCTCCTTGCCTTCCTTGACCATCTGCCTTGAGCTCACCCACTGTCCAGGCCCCAGGCCTGGCCTGAGCTTGGAGGATCTGGACCAGTCCCCACCAGGGAGGCAGCCCCTGGGGTTGGAGGGCAGAGGCCAGAGGGCTAGGCCCAGTCAGGACCTCTCATTTCATCTCAGAGGCACAATAAAAAAAAGCATTTTTGTTATTCCTAGGGAGTGACAGGTCCTGTTTCCTGGCGTTGCTGCAGCTGGGGTTAGAGCTGGAGGCAAGTCTGGGACTGCTTTGGGACTGAGAGCTGGAGGGATTGCTCCAACAGCCTGGGAAGGCTAAGGACATGTGTTACTTACTAGATGGCTGCTGAGCGGCTACTCTGACTCAGTTTCCTCATCTGTAAAATGGGCATGATGGTAACATCTAGCTCAGAAAGTGGTTTTAGGATTGAGTCTGGTTAAGCAGAGCACTTGGCCATACTGGGCTGGCGGCGTGGGAGTGTCATGGAGAGGGGGTGTTACTACTGCTGAATGACCACTGGGATTGGTGGGAAATCCAGGGTCTAGTGGCTGAGTTGAGTGAGTCAGGAATAGAGGACCTATGGCCGAAGGGAGCAAGATTTGTAAAGGTGGGGTGGAGAATGTGGTTTAACAAGTAACACAGTATTGGGAAGAGGGAAATTTCCCCCTCTACCCCTCTTGAGTTTTTGGCTGGACTAACAATAAAATTGACACAAAACAGATTAATAGGAGAAAAAGAAATTTTAATCATGTGCAAGGAGGTCTCATAGAAATGGGACCTAAGAAGTGGCCAGAGCAGGCAGCTTTTATACTTTTTAGACAAAGAATAAATTTGTGAGGATTTGACAGGACAAAGAAGCATATTTTGGCTGCTCAATTAGCAAAGAATCTAAACAGTGGGCTTGGGGGTAGTAAATTAAAGAATTAACAAGGTTTGTTTATACAGGCTTCTCAGCCTGAATTTCCTATCTCTGGAAATCAGGGTGTCCTACCTCCAGATGCAGGGAGTGTACCTTTCGCATAGAGATTTATTTCTTGTTTTCAGGGAGACAGAAAGGAGGGTCAGAATGTCTCTCTTGCATTGGACATTTCTCAAGTGACTTTAATTCAAAATAATCAACGTGCCACTGAGGCACACTTTGGGATGGCCTGCCCTGAGCCCCAACAATAGCATTGTTGGTGAACCACCAAGCCTGCTTGCCCCTGGGAATCTGTGGGTCAGCAGTCTGACTTAAACCTCACGACGGTTGGATGGACCCTACCCTACCCTGCCAGCCTGCCTCCTCTGTGCCCAGAGGTTGAAGTCTTCAACCCCACCCCTCCCCAAGCTGATTCAGCCCCTGGAACAGAGGGCAGAACTGGCTGAGAGTACAAAGGACAGCCGGACACACAAATGGGCAGCTACAACTGTGTGCAGCCTGTGGGTGGCCAGTGGAACACCTGTGCCTCTTTATCTTCCCTCTCCAGTGGCTGCAGAAGAGCCAGGGAGCCTGGCACAGGGTCAGCCAAGAAGGTGCCACACGTATGCTTTTGTGCAGTTTCCCACCTCATTCTGTCATACAGCGTCACGATTACATCCTCTCATCGTGCCATCCTCTGTCACACCCAACCACCATCTCACACTCACATTGTCATACACAGTCACCCACTGATACACAGATTTGCCTACACAGTGGTGCGATCACACATGCGCCCATCCGTTCATTTATCCTTCGTTCCTGGCACGCTGTCCGTCTGTTCTGTGCCCTGCCAGGGACAGAATCCTGCGGGTACATGGACCAGCCTCTTGGAGCTCACAGATATTAACCAATAACCTCTCCACACAGGGCGCATTGAGGCAGTCAGGGAGGCCGCCCCCGTGGAGCTGAGGCGTGAGGAGGGGAGAAGTCCAAGACTCCCGGGAGGTGGGGGTGGAACAGGCCGGGGCCAGGCCCAGCAGGACTTTTCAAAGCTGTACTCTGAGAGCGAGGGGGCGCTCAGTGGGGTAGCTGCGAAGTTTCCGGTCAGTGCCCGCCTTCCTCCCTTCTGGCCCAATCGGGAGGTTGCAGGGGGTGGGGCCCGCTGCCCAGGGCCAAGGGCGGGGCCTGCGGGGGCGGGGCCTGCGGGGGCGGGGCCAGCCTGTAGCTCGCAGTCGGCTGCAGGGCGGAGCCGGCGGCGGAGGCAGCTGCCCCGGGGTGGGCGCCTGAATCCCAGCCTCATGTAAGTGGCGGAGGCCGGAACCACTGGCTGGCGGAGACGCCTACGCTCACTGGGCCTTAGAGATTGGGACGGCCCTGATTCGCAGTCTTCGGTCCCGCCCTGCGAGGTCCGGCCACGTGGTGGGCGGACCGCGGCAGTTCTGATCCGGAGACCTCGCAGGACTCGGAGCCCCGCCCACAGCCCAGGGCGGACGCCGAGAGGGGAGCGCGGGCCTAAGACCGGCAGAGAGCGAGGTGGGGGGCCGTGGAGAGGGGTAGAGGGATCTGGGGCTCCCTGACCTGAAATCCGGGCAGCTGGGAGAATATTTTTGAGGGCGGGGGGAGTCAATGTCTGGGTTCAAACGTGGCTCAGCTACTTTCTAGGTGTCTCTGAATCTCTCTTAGCGTTTTCCTCTGTAATGTGGGCTTTCAGAGGCACGAACTTCATGGGGTTCCTTGAGGGATTAAATAAGGAAAGTGTTGAAAGTGGCCAGCACAGCGCCTGAAACAGAATGGGGGGCTCTGTAACTGGGGGCTCCGAAACAAGGTGTTCTCTCCCTGCGGGGCGGCCGGGGAACCGCCCTGGGGAGGGACTGCGTGTAAATGGAGCCCACCAGCCCCAGCGGCGGGGAGGGGTAGGTAGCCACTCGCTTTGCCCCTAGCTCACCACGACAGGGCAGCGCCATGGCCAGCAAGCGTCGTGAGGGCGAGCACCCATCCGTGACGCTCTTCCGTCAGTACCTGCGCATCCGCACCGTCCAGCCCGAGCCCGACTACGGTGAGAACGCGGCGGTTCCAGGAGGACCTGTGGTGGGGTATCAGGGGCGGGGACTGTGCTCTAACCCAGGCGGCAACCCTTGTCACCCAGCTGAGGCTAATCTGCTGCCTCAAATGGCGCCTCCATTCCTCTAAGCCGTTCCCTAGGTCAGCAGACTGCTCAGCATCCCCTCCAGGCTGTGCTGCTCCAAAAGTTACAACTGGCAGTTAAATAGGGAACAGCTTCACCTCACTCTCCAGCGCTTGGGGTTGGGGAAGGGAAGAAGAGGCCCCCGGAAGGCTACTGGGGCTGAACAAAGGCCACAGACCTTCGGGGAATCAGGCTTGGTGGCTGAGAACTGTGTACCGGGGTCCAATCCAAATCCCTGCTCTGTGATTTACCAGCTGGGAGACGGTGGGTGAGCCTCATGTCTCCGCGCCAGTTTCCCCATCTTTAAGGAAGGTAACAATGACACCTGCTTCTCACTCTGGACTTCCCACCTGGCCTTCCACAAAGGGTCACTGGCCAAAAATGTCTTCTTCCTTGGGACAGCGATGCAGATGTCTCTGACGGATGTGGAATTGTGTTGAGACAGGGGTCTGCTCCCTTCTCTGGATGTACCCCCAGCTCTGCCTGGGCCCATGGGAGGTGTGGGGAGGCAGAAGCAGCAGCAAGGCTCTCTGTGTCCCCAGGGGCTGCCGTGGCCTTCCTTGAGGAGAGAGCCTGCCAACTGGGCCTGGGCTGTCAGAAAGTGGAGGTGAGCCTGTGGCCCTGCATGGGTAGGGGAGGTGGGCCTGGGGCAGCTCCTCACCGTGCACTGATGACCCCCCCTCCTGGCCCTCTCCAGGTGGCAGCTGGCCGTGTGGTGACTGTGCTGACCTGGCCAGGCACCAACCCCAGACTCTCTTCCCTCTTGCTCAACTCCCACACCGATGTGGTGCCTGTCTTCAAGGTGTGGGGGTGTAGGGAGTGGAACACGCTTGGGGACAAAGATGGTACAGATCCCCCATTCGACTGCAGGGATCCCACGATGCTGGTCCTGGCACTGATTCGACCTCATAGAGCATTACTCCACTCAATCAAGCAGCCTCTGCCCAGTAGCCATTCCATGCCAGGGGTGGGGTAGGCGAGAGGAGGGTGGTGGAGGTGGGAGGCAGAGATGAGGGATGGCTGTCAGCTGCCCTCTTCAGCCCTACGTGGGCTCCTAGGGCACCTGCTCCCTGGGCAGGTCCACAGTTGAGCAGAGTGGATTAACGACTACATTTGGTGCTTGGGTCCCTCTTCCTGCCCCTGCCCCCAGGAACATTGGAGTCATGACCCCTTTGAAGCCTTCAAGGATGCTGACGGCTACATCTATGGCAGGGGTGCCCAGGACATGAAGTGTGTCAGCATCCAGTGAGTGTCCTTCATTCCCAGTTTCCCCACTGGCCCGTTGGATTGACCCAGGACCCAGGTGTGATTGGAGAATGTCAAGGCCAAGGAACATCTTGACCCCTTACCTTGGGTGGGAATTCCTGCTATGACCATTGCATGGATGGGGAAACAGGGACAGAGACTTTCTGGAGTCACCTGTTAGGCTGTGGCAGAGCAGGGCCCAAGGCTGCAGCCTGCCTGTTCAAGCATCTGATGGCTCCCCCCCAGCACCTGGCTTACACCCTCTCACTGCCCCTCAGGTACCTGGAGGCTGTGAGGAGGCTGAAGGTTGAGGGCCACCATTTCCCCAGAACCATCCACATGACCTTTGTGCCAGGTAGGAGTGGCTTGAGGAGGGGCACCTTCAGGGGTGGGGAGAGTGTTGGGGCACCCCCTATCTCACATTCCTGCTGCTTTTACAGATGAGGAGATTGGGGGTCACCAAGGCATGGAGCTGTTTGTGAAGCGGCCCGAGTTCCAGGCCCTGAGGGCTGGCTTCGCCCTGGATGAGGGTGAGCAGGGTGGCAGGACACTGAGTGGCCAGCAGGGGATAGGGAGGCTGCTAGTGGGGGCTGGGCCACTCCACCCTCTCAGGCCCGGCCAACCTTTTCCTCCTCAGGCCTGGCCAACCCCACTGACGCCTTCACTGTCTTTTACAGTGAGCGGAGCCCCTGGTGTGAGTATGCATTTGGACATTGGGAGTCATTGTGCAGATGGGAGACTGGGCCAGAAGGGGCAGGGGACCGCCAAGGGTTCCACAGCAAGTTGGGGCCTGAGTAGGCCTTGAACCCAGGGCCTCTGCCTCCCAGCCCCTTCCTACCTGGGCATCTCTTTCCTGAGCTTCTGAAGGGAGGCCCTAACCATGGGCAGAAACCAGCTCTACACTGTGCATTCTGAGGCGGGCAGAGACCTGGCAGAGGAGTCTGGAATGAGGGGAAGACCCCGGGCCCATCCCAGGGCTGGTTGCTTTTCCAGCCTCTCCCATACTGAAGACACCCCCTTCCCCTGCCTCTCCCAGGGGTACAGGTCACAAGCACCGGGAAGCCAGGCCACGGCTCACGATTCATTGAGGACACAGCAGCAGAGAAGCTGGTGTGTGGCATACGGGGAGGGAGTTTGGGAGTTCCCGAGGCTGTCCTGGGGCCACTCTCACATCTGACCTCACACTCTCCTAGCACAAGGTTGTGAGCTCCATCCTGGCTTTTCGGGAGAAGGAGAGGCAGAGGTGAGGCAGCCTGGAAAAGGGCACGGGGCTCTGGGAGACTACGCAGGAGAGGAGGGGGGCTGAGCCCCCTTTTTATCTGTTCTTCTCCCTTGCTGCTGCTGCCCCTGCCCCCCACCACAGGCTGCAGTCAGACCCTCAACTGAAGCAGGGGGCCGTAACCTCCGTGAACCTGACTAAGCTAGAGGGCGGTGTAGCCTATAATGTGGTACCTGCCACTATGAGCGCCAGCTTTGACTTCCGCGTGGCACCAGATGTGGACCCGAAGGTGCCATCTCAACCTGGGTTTGGAGGAGGGAGCCTGGGTCCTCAGCCCTGTCCTAGAGGCTCAGGAAGAGCCTGAGGGGTCAGCTCATCTCCCTTCTCACAGGCTTTCGAGGAGCAGCTGCAGGGCTGGTGCCAGGCAGCTGGCGAAGGGGTCACCTTCAAGTTTGCTCAGGTGTGGACTGGGGAACCTACAACAGGGGAGTTGTAGGAGCTGGGGAGGCTGGGCTTGCCGCATGTGTCACTGTAGGGAGTGTACATTTGGTGTGCCTGCATACATCCTGGCTTTAGCTGTGAGAGACATGTTTTGTTCACCAACAAGCGTTAGCTGTGTAGGCCACTGTTGGGTGCTGGGGAATACTAGGGAGTGAAATTAGACACGTTTTTGCCCTCATAGTCCTTACACAATGAAGGGAGGAATAGACATGAATCAAAAAATTATGTTTTTTTGTTTTTGTTTTTGCGGTACGCGGGCCTCTCACTGTTGTGGCCTCTCCCGTTGCGGAGCACAGGCTCCAGACGCGCAGGCTCCGCGGCATGTGGGATCTTCCCGGACTGGGGCACGAACCCGTGTCCCCTGCATCGGCAGGCAGACTCTCAACCACTGCGCCACCAGGGAAGCCCTGTATTACTTTTATATAAGTGTGAACACGTGGTCCAGGAAAGGGTGGGACCTCATAACTGCGAACCTGTAATTGGAGTATTTGACCAGTCTGAGAGTGTCATCTTGAGGAAGGGGCACTTGGGAAGGATCTGAGGATGGACAGGAAGTGGAGAGCAGAGAAGGTCCCAGGCCTGTAACCTTTGAAAGACTGAAAGAGGGCCTGTTGCTGGACCGGCCAGCTGGATGTCTGGGTAGGTGGGTGTGTGCCCCGTGCCAGGCACAGCCTACCCTATGAAGAACAGGGCAAGATGCCCAGGCCTTGTCCTGATCCTGCCATCCTCCTCCCCACAGAAATGGACAGAGCCCCGAGTGACATCTACTGATGATTCAGACCCCTGGTGGGCAGCTTTTAGTGGGGTCTGCAAGGACATGTGAGCACACTGGCCAGCCCCCCTCTCCCCTTCCCTCCCTCCCACCTTCCTTTGTTCCTTCACCCCTTCCCTTGCCCTCTCCCCTCTCTGCCTCCACATTCACCAGGTTCTTCCCTCTGCAGGAACCTCACCCTGGAGCCGGAGATCTTCCCCGCTGCCACAGACAGTCGCTATCTTCGCGCGGTGAGCTGTTTGCAGTAGGGTGGGCAGTGGAATGGTCCTGGGTGCTGGCCTTCCCCCTAACGGCTCCTGTCGCCCCCTGCAGGTGGGGGTCCCAGCTCTGGGCTTCTCACCCATGAACCACACACCCGTGCTGCTCCACGACCACGATGAACGGCTGCATGAGGCCGTGTTCCTCCGTGGGATCGACATATACACTCGGCTGCTGCCTGCCCTGGCCAGCGTGCCCACCCTGCCCAGCGAAAGCTGAGCCCTGTGCTCTCCAACCTCCACCCTGATCAGTGCCAAGGACGCTTCTTCCCCCCCCACCCCGCCCAACAATAAAGTCTGTGTGGACAGGGACCACTTCTGAAGTACTAACAGCAAGGATGTTCACGGAGCAGGGTTTCAAAGATAGTAGTAACACCTACTTCAGAGATGAGGGATCATACACCATGGGTCGCACCTGTTGCCCCAGCATAAGAACTCTTTGAGCTTCCCCAGTGCCCAAAGTTGGACTACAGATGAAGATCTAGTGTGACCAGGAACAGTGCTTCACTGGCTGCTCTGAGGGCTAAGACTCTGCTGGTGAAGCACCTGATCCAAGGGGCAAATACAGCACAGTCATGCAAGTAAGGCATTGCCACCACTGCTTGGCCTCCCAGGAGCCCTAGCACTTGGGGGACTGTACAACTCAGAGCAGTGAATGCTGGCCAGGCACGCTAGGAACCTAGAACTCCCCAGGCCAGAGTGCAGAATTCTTCTGGGTCCTCCCCTTTCTTCTGGGTAAGCTTTAACACCTGACAGGGATGTTTGGGGTTTTTCTCTGTCCTCACCAGCCTGCCCAGTCCAGCAAGCTATGTGCCCCAGTGTCCCTAAGGCACCCAACCACCCCTCATTTACTAGGTCCCTTTCTGGCACTCCAAGGTCCTATTTCCCCTGACTCCCACCCACACCCTGCCATCCAAGGAAGGCTAAACTCTTCTCCCACACAAAATGTAGGTACTGACCCCACTTGACTGATAGATCCTGCCTCAGGTTTATTTGTACAAATAGCACAGGAGGACACCAGCCCCATGCAGACAGCAGCCCAGGGGTCACACCAGTCCTTCTGTCCTCACATTGGCAGATAAAGGTCTCTACTCTGGAGCCTTTGTGGGGGCCTGGGCACCTTTGGGAGCTGGAGCCGGAGCCGGAGCCGGAGCTGGAGCCGCAGCTGCACTTGCAGCCTTGGCCTTGGTTTGAGCCTTGGCCTTGGTTTGAGCCTTGGCCTGGGACTTTGGCCGGCAGAGCCTGAGACCCTTGGCAATGCGGGCACGAGCACGTTTCCCGAGCTTGGGGTGAGCAATGTAGGCAAGTCGACTGAGCTTGCGGCTGCCGCCCGTTGGGATCCTGGGCTTGACCTCCTTGGGCTTTACGGGAGCCTTGACAGCCTCAGCACGTGCACTTATGGCCTTGGCATTGTTGGCTTGCATCTTCTTCAGGCCCCTCTTGTTGTGCTTCTTGGCAAAACGCATGTTCCTCAGGAACTTGGGGTCCACCTGGAAGACAAAAAATGTCCAGGTGGCTAAGTGCAGTATGTAGGGGCCCCCAAGTCACCCATGGTGGCCCTCTCCATAGCAGCACCCAGGAGACTATCAGGCACCAGCCGAGGCCTACTGGGAGCTGAGACAGCATCAAGTCAACCTTAAATGCAGAAATATCTGACGCTTAGAGCCGAACAGAGCTCAGAAAGGAAGAACAAACTCCTACAGCAGGATTGTGGTTGAGTTTTTCCTGAAACCCCCTCACGGACACCCCACCCCCTCACCCTTAAAAGGTGCCAAATACTAAGGTTAGTACAACAGATTCACAGCAAACAAGGCAGAATAAGAGACCAACGGAGGGAAGGGGGTGGGGGCGGGGAGAGACCAACAGTACAGTGGAATAGCAAAGTGGAGACAAGACTCAGTTCTGCTCAGACCCTACAGCCTCAGCCTTCTTGGCTAATCCTTAGAACTCCCTGGCACAGGAAGGGAAGCTGCTCCCTCCGTGCCTAGCACTGCATCAGATCAAGGTCATATGGGTGGTCAAAGTGGAATGGAAGGCTCACAAGGTTCCAGGTACACAGGCAAGACCACCCCTTCCCTTGAAAAGCTCTGAGTGAGCAAGGGAGATGATCAGACAAACTGCTCTCACGAGGCAGGTTACAACTCGGGCCAGTAAAGGCCAAGTAAAGCTTTATTACAGGTCTGGCACAGCATGAAGTCCAGGCAAAACGAAGGACAGTTAAGCTACATGAAAGACCCTGACCATGCAACTGGAGCCAAACACACACACTCACCCCCTTAAGAGATTCATATCGTTGTGATCGGGGTTTCTTGATGCCATTTCTGTGCCATTTTCGGGCTGTGGGGAAAAAAGGAATTAGACCAAAAAAGAGATTTCCTCTAATAAGACCACCATCACAGCTGCAAGCCCGGGAGAACCATAATTTCTCCTTACTTGGGATCCGTTTAAGAAACGCCTTACCACTGAATGCAAAGCACTGTGGGTTATCTCAAGCGGATCCCTGACTTCTAAATCTACAGCCCCATAGGTAATGCTGGCTGAAAGTAAAATCAGCCCCAGGCCCACTGTAGGAATGTGCCTCCTTCCGCTGCCCAGTATCCCTAATCTTTGCCAGGGTCTGGGGCGTTAGATGAAGGCTGGGCCAGGGGAACTTACACTGGTTGTGCGTGGTGTGGTTCTTGGACTTGGCCATGTCTGCAACTGGAGGACGAGAGTGGAGATCAGAGCCGGGGGCTCGCGGGGCCGGGCCTACCTCTTCACCTTGATCTAGAAGAACGTGTGGCCAGAAGCCTGAATGAGGCTTCAGCACAGATGCCTTGCATCTGCGCCCTCCACCAGCCTGGATTCTTTCTGCACGACCCGACGCCAGTCTCCCCCTCCCAAACTCAGGTAATGGTACCTCGAAACCACCCCACAGCCGCAAGGCTGCGCTCTCCCCCCAAATCCTAATTCTCCCCCTCCCATCCATCCATTGAGAACCCACAAGCACCGTCCCCGCCCCGCGGCTTCCGCTCCCCACAGCCAGGCAGCCGGTCTCTCCGTCCTCCCTAAGGCCACGTGCCCCGCCGCCGTCCGGGAGTCACGGATGGCTCCGGATACCGCACGGCTAGCACTCACCGGGGCCCACAGATCCCGAAACGCCTGGGACCGGAAGAGAAAGAGGAACACCGTGGTGCAGCATGAGAAATAGGCTTGTCGCGGCCGGAAGGGACTTCTGGAAAAGCTTCCCCCAGCGCCGTGAAGATAGGTTCCTAACCCCGGAGGACACAAGCCAGATGGGAAGGTGGTGGTACGAGCCTGGCCTCGCTCCTTCAGGTTTTACCGACCCCCTCTCCTTTCTCCTCATATTCTTCCTGACTTGGGTCCCAGGTCTCATTAAAGGCCTTGAAGGTGAAGGGAGTCCTTGAGGAATACATGTTAGGCAGGGGGTGACAGGAGATTTGTGTTCCTAAAAAAGTACCTCTGGCTACTGCGCGGAGAATGGACTGTAGCGGGCAGAGGAGGGAGAGCCGTCAGGAGTCTGGTGCAGGATGGGACAGGATGGTGCCTGGAGCTGAGTGGGGGCACGGGGGATGGATAGGAGTGGGTAAGGAAAGAGGGTAGACTGGGCTTGGGATGCAGGTGATTGGGGAGAGGAAAAAGGCCTGTGTAGCCCCTAAGTTTTTGGCTTGAACAAGTGTGTGAAGATGGTGCTTTTTACAGAAATGGGGAAGATTGGGGGAGGGACAGGGGTCTTGTTGCTTTATTTTGAGGGGGCCAGTGATCCAGATGTTTCTTTTTATTTTTTTAAGATTTTTTTTTGACGTGGACCATTTTTAAGGTCTTTATTGAATTTGTTACAATATCTTTTATGTTTTTGGTTATTTGGTCACAAGGCATCGTGGGATCTTAGCTCCCCCACCAGGGATGGAATCTGCACCCCCCTCCAGCCCCCCACCCCCCGCATGGGAAGGCAAAGTCTTAACATCAGGGAAGTCTCCAGATGTTTCTTTTTAGATGCATTAAATGTGATATGCCTGTTGTCATCCAAAATAAGTAAATGTTGCCTCCTAATAACTCTATTGCCTTCTCCACCTCTTACCCCTATAGTTCATTTCCACACAGCAGTGGGGCCTGAGGGCACTTTTTAAGATACAAATCAGATCTTGTCACTTAAAGTGTGCAAGGACTTCACCTTGCATTAGGGATAAACTCTTTACCTCCCCTAATCTTGGCAGTGCTCTCCTTATCATTTCACTTTTCTCCACACCCATGGACTTCTTTCTTTCCTGCCAAGCACAAATACCTGTTCCTGCTTCAGGGCCTTTACACTTGCTATCCCCTCCACCTGTACCACATTTTCTCTGCTCTTTGGATAGTGTGCTTGCTTGGAGAAGCCTCCCTAGCCTGCCCTATCTAAAACAGAGACCCTCTGCCCCATCTCCCCCGTTACTCTGCATCCTCTCATCCTGTTTGCTTCCTTCATAGGACTTTCCCACACTCTAACTATGTTCTCTGTTTACTTGTGTATATGTTCATTGGTTCAAGCACCAAGAGTTCAGGACTGGTTTGGTCACCTTCATTTTCCCATTGCCTGACACAGCACTTGATGTAGAACGGGAACTTGAGAAACACCTACTGAATGGATGTTCCTTGGCAGGCAGGTTCATGGACTGACCGAAGCATTTTGCAGAGAGTTAGGCAGTGAAAGGGAAAGGAGGATGTGGAGGCAGAACACACAGGTGACTCCTTACTGAAGCATTCCTGAGGAGAGGGAGAGAAATCTGGCAGGTGTGAGTTAGGAGAATGAAGAGCAGCCTCAGATGCTCAAGGGGTGACCTAGTGCCAACAAAAAAACAATTGAACACGGGTTCGTGCCCCGGTCCGGGAGGATCCCACGTGCCGTGGAGCGGCTGGGCCCGTGAGCCATGGCTGCTGAGCCTGCGCGTCCGGAGCCTGTGCTCCGCAACGGGAGAGGCCGCAGCAGTGAGAGGCCCGCGCACCGCAAAAAAAAAAAAAAAAAAAAAAAAAGAAACATTTGAGGCCAGAAAGAAAGGTGTCTCTGCAGGAGCAAAGTCCTTGAGGGGTGCTGAGAACACGTGGAGGAGCTGGTAGGCAGAGGTGGGGACTGTAGGAGGTGGGCGCAGCACGAGGCCCCAGGGTATATGGGAGAGGTGGTGCTGGAAGTTTGGACAAAGAGGAAAAGGCTTTTTCTGGGCGGTTTTTTTGGCCGTGCCACATGGCTTGGGGGATCTTAGTTCCGTGATCAGGGATTGAACCCACACCCTCGGCAGTGAAAGCGCAGAGTCCTAACCACTAGACCACCAGAGAATTCCCAGGGGAGAAGGTTTGACTGCCACACCTTGAGAAAGGGAAGCAAATGGTAGAGGTCGGCAAAAAAGGCTGTGACCGCTTTAAAGGAACCAGGCTGCCCCATTGTGTGGCCTTCCAACTAAGCAGTAGCTCTCACAGATCCTAAAAAGTGAGCAATGACATGTGCTGAGGACTTGGTGTTACCAGGTTGTTTTGACAGTGGCAGAGTAAGCAACGAGCAGAGAGCCATAGTCCGACAGGGAGGCAGATTCAGAGATGATGGCCATACAGTACTGTTGGAGCTGCTATAGGGATAGGCCCAGGGTGAAATCCCAGCTGTCAGGCAAGGGAGGAGGCAGTGACAAGAATGAGGAGCTTTGGCTGTGACCTGAGGGGACCATTTGGGGGAGCTAAAGGGAACCATGATCTGGAGCCATTGGCCTGCCATGCTTTTCTTTTTTTTCTTCTTTTAATTAATTAATTTGTTTATTTATTTATTTTTGGCTGCGTTGGGTCTTCATTGCTGTGCACGGGCTTTCTCTAGTTGTGGCGAGCGGTGGCTACTCTTCGTTGCAGTGTGTGGGCTTCTCAGGGCTTCTCATTACGGTGGCTTCTCTTGTTGCGGAGCATGGGTTCTAGGCGTGCAGGCTTCAGTGGTTTGTGGCTCATGGGCTCTAGAGCGCAGGCTCAGTAGCTGTAGTGCACGGGCTTAGTTGCTCCGTGGCATGTGGGATCTTCCTGGACCAGGGCTCGAACCCATGTCCCCTGCATTGGCAGGCAGATTCTTAACCACTGAGGCACCAGGGAAGTCCTGCCATGCTTTTCAAACTGGGAAAGATGGTAGGGCCAGCCATATGTATAAAGAGATAGTTTTCCTACCTTCCTTCGTTTCTATCTCTCCTTCTGTCCTTTCTCCCTTCCTTTCTTCCTTCCTTCCTCCCTCTTTCTTCATCCCTTCCTTCCTTTCTTCCTCTCTTTCTCTCTTTCTTTCTTCCCTCCCTCTCCTCTCTCCTCCTTTTCACTCTCTCTTGCTCCCCTCCCAATCTCTCTCTCTTTTTCTCTTCATAAATGTGTAAAGACCTTATACAAGCTCTTCTGTAACTTGATTTTATTCACTCAGTAGTAACTCATGGACATCTTTCCCTTTTCATGAAAATCTTTTGTAATCCTATTTTATTTTACACATTTAAAAATCTTATTCTGAGGAGATGTCAGTAAACATCACCAGATGTCAAAGGAGTTTCTAACACAAAAAAGGTGAAGAACTTAGCCCTTCCTCCAGGGCTTCCTCCAGCCCTTCCTCCTCACCCTCTGTGTGTCAGCAGTTCTTGCCCCATCTCTGTCTGTGCAGAGGCCTGTGCCCACTTGCTGACCTCTGTGGCATAGCCTTGGGCAGAGCTACTACCTGGACTCAGCAGAACGTCTATCAACCCAGGCCCCTTGTGAATGCCTTGGGCACAAGACACAGAGAGATGTGAAGCCTAGGTGACCAGACAGACCTTGGACTCGGCGGGGCTGGATGTGATCTGCCTGAGCCATGGGGCCTGCAGTGGTATTGTCTTGTCCAGGCCTTGTCTAGAGCTACAGCCCGAGTAGGATCCAGTGGGGCTTACTCATTTAAATTATAGGGTCAGAGACATCTGGGGTGATTTTTTCTGTGCCTGGCACAGTGCCAGGTACATGTGGGGACCTGATAAATGTTTGAGGAATTAAATACATGTACTTCACCAATCCAGGCAGATGGCAGAATCAGGAGGCAAGAGGTCAGTCGGCCTGGAGGGATTTCACAGAGACAAAAGTCAGCTTTTCTACTTGGTCCAGATCTCTGCTCTCTAAGCCTCAGTTCTGAGTGTAACCTGCAGATGAAAATAGTAATTGTCTTGTGGGGTTAAACCGGATAATTTTTTTTAATTGAAGTATAATTGATTTACAATCTTGCGTTAATTTCTCATGTACAGCAGAGTGATTCATGTATATATATTCTTTTTCATATTCTTCATATGGTTAATTACAGGAAATTGAATATAGTTCCCTGTGCTATATAGTAGAACCCTGTTGTTTATCTATTTTATATATAGTAGTTTGTATCTGCTGATCCAAATCTCCTAATTTATCCCTCCCCCACCCTTTCCCTTTGGTAACCATAAGTTTGCTTTCTGTGTCTGTGAGTCTGTTTCTGTTTCATAAATAAGCTCATTTGTGTCATATTTTAGATTTCACATATAAGTGATATCATAGGTGATTTCTCTTTATGACTTGATTCACTTAAGATGATAATCTCTAGGTCTATATTGCTTCAAATTGCATTATTTCATTCTTTTTATGGCTGAGTAGTATTCTATTGTGTGTATTCCATATATATGCGCACGCACACACACACACACACACTCACACACACCACATCATCTTCATCCATTCATCTGTCGATGGACATTTAGGTTGCTTCCATGCCTTAGCTATTGTAAATAGTGCTGCTATGAACACTGGGGTGCATGTATCTTTTTGAATTAGAGTTTTCTCCAGATATATGCCCAGGAGTAGGATTGCTGGGTCATATGGTAACTATATTTTTTGTTTTTTAAGGAACCTCCCTACTGTTTTCCATAGTGGCTGCACCAATTTACATTCCTGCCAACAGTGCAGAAGGGTTCCTTTTTCTCCACATCCTTTCCCGCATTTATTACTTGTAGACTTTTTGGTGATGGCCATTCTGACCAGTGTGAGGTGATACCTCATGGTTTTGATTTGCATTTCTCTAATAATTGGCAATGTTGAGCATCTTTTCATGTGCCTGTTGGCATCTGTATGTCTTTTATGGAGAAATGTCTATTTAGGTCTTCTGCCCATTTTTGATTGGGTTTGTTTTGTTTTGCTTTGTTTGATATTGAGTTGTATGAACTGTGTGTATATTTTGGAAATTAATCCCTTGTCAGTTGCATTGTTTGCAAATATTTTCTCCCAATCCGTAGGTTGTCTTTTCATTTTGTTTATGGTTTCCTTTGCTGTGCAAAGGTTTATGTTTGATTAGGCCCCATTTGTTTTTTTTGCTTTTATTTCTATTGCCTTGGGAGACCGACCTAATAAAACATTGCTGCAATTTACGTCAGAGAATATTTTGCCTTTGTTCCTTTCTAGGAGTTTTATGGTATCCTGTTTTATATTTAAGTCTTTAAGCCATTTGGAGTTTATTTTTGTGTATAGTATGAGGGTGTGTTCTAACTTCATTCATTTACATGGGGTGTGCCACTTGCCCACCACCACTTGCTGAAGAGACTGCCTTTTCTCCATCGCATATTCTTGCCTCCTTTGTTGAAGATTAATTGATCATAGGTGTATGGGTTTATTTCTGGGCTCTCTATTTGTTCCATTGATCCATATATCTGTTTTTGTGCTGATACCACTCTGTTTTGATTACTGTAGCTTTGTAGTATTGTCTGAGGTCTGGAAGGGTTATGCCTTCAGCTTTGTTCTCTTTCCTCAGGATTGCTTTGGCAATTCTCAGTGTTGTATGATTCCATGTACATTTTAGGATTATTTGTTCTTGTTCTGTGGAAAATGGCACAGGAAATATGATAAGGACCACATTAAATCTGTAGATTGCTTTGGGTAGTGTGGCTGCTTTAACAATATTAATTTTTCCAATCCAAGAGCATGGGATATCTCTCCATTTCTTTGAATCATCTTCAATTTCCTTTATCAGGTAAACCGGATAATTTGAGTAAAGCACGGAACACTGTGCTGAGTATACATTAGGTGTTCAGTCATTGTTCGTCCCAGCCATGCTGTTCCCCACAAGGGCTCTGGGGAGGCAGAAATGGCTTATGTGAAATGTCAGTGTCAAGTGAATGCTAAAAATGAGCACAGGATCCAAAGAAGGGCCAGGATGGAAGGACATGACAGTCCTTAGGGGTGCTGGGTCCCCTCAGTCCTGAAGTTCTAGAGGACAGGGACTACCAGTGTGCCCAGATAGGAGCAACCAGAGTGGCTTATCAGAAGCAGGATG
Organism: Mesoplodon densirostris; assembly: GCF_025265405.1. Taxonomy (NCBI): domain Eukaryota; kingdom Metazoa; phylum Chordata; class Mammalia; order Artiodactyla; family Ziphiidae; genus Mesoplodon; species Mesoplodon densirostris. Next base: position 73,227,283 of record NC_082670.1, read on the forward strand.
TTTTACCTGTGGGAAAGAAGACTGGGGGTCAGAGAGGAGGCCCCTAAGCACCGGGTTAAGCTGTGGATCTGCTTAGAAATTCCTGTGAGAGGCCACTTGGTTCTTGTGGCCCCAGAGGGCAGAGCTATGACTGAGGGAGGCAAATACCATGGGCAAGGGTCATTTTTGCAGTCAGATTTTCTTCCAAACCATGGGCTGCTCCCAGAGGTAGTAAGCTCTCAGATACGAGGAATTCCTGGGGATGGAGTTGAAATATGGGATGGAGGGTTGGAAAATACAACTCTCAAGTTCACTTTCCTCCAAAAGTCTGGGATTCGAAGCTCCTGGGAGAAGGAAAGGTGGTGGGCAGCTTGCAATGCCAGGCTGGGATCCAGGATCTGTCAGGAAGAGAGAAGACAGGTCCCGCAGAGGCTTGGGGGTGCAGCGCATTCCTCCAGTCACTGGAGACACCTTCGTAGCCCCAGGCCACTGATTTTCCCTCTGGGGGGCTCCTGGCCCAGAAGTGATGTCTCCACTGGGGAGTGTGAGCCTGTCTTCCACATGGGGGCAGCACAGGACCGCAGATGGAATGGGGCCACCGCAGGCCGCCTGGAGCTCCCCTCCTTTGAGAAGAAGTCCTTTGAGCCTCCCAGACCTCTCACACCCCTGCTTCTGGCACCCATTCCCCACCCCCCACGAGCCCCTGTCTGCCCATTCTTGACAGGTTCTCTGGGTAGGTTGAGTCTCCCCTGGCTTCAAGCTCCTGGTAGTGGTGGTATAGGGTGTCTTCCCCCAGAGAGGGAACAGGGCAGAGAAAGTGGAGCCTGTGGGTATCCCTGGGCACAGCCCCTGCTGGTCCACATCAAAGTTACTAGAGGCTATGTCGGGGGTTAAAGGAACGGGTTTTATTTTAATTAATTTATTTAATTTGGGGGTTTTTTTGGCTGTGTTGGGTCTTCATTGCTGCACACAGGCTTTCTCCAGTTGCGGCGAGCGGGGGCTACTCTTCGTTGTGGTGTGCGGGCTTCTCATTGCGGTGGCTTCTCTTGTTGCGGAGCACGGGCTCTAGAGCGCAGGCTCAATAGTTGTGGCACACGGGCTTAGTTGTTCCGTGGCATGTGGGATCTTCCCGGACAACGGGTCGAACCCGTGTCCCCTGCATTGGCAGGTGGATTCTTAACCACTGCACCACCAGCAAAGCCCAAGGAATGGGTTTTGACATCAGACTGACTCGGGTTCAAATTCCTTCCTCCTTCCCTCCCTCTCTCCCTTCCTCCCTCCCTCCCTCCCTGCATCGGGTCTTAGTTGCTGCACGTGGGATCTTCACTGAGGTATGTGAGATCTTTTGTTGTGGTGCACGGGCTCTTCATTGCGGAGCTGCGCTTCTCTCTAGTTGTGGCATGCGGGTTTTTCTTTCTCTAGTTGTGGCACGTGGGCTCCAGGGCACATGGGCTCTGCAGTTTGTGGCACATGGGGTCTCTCGTTGAGGTGCACAGGCTCAGTAGTTGTGGTGCACGGGCTTAGTTGCCCTGTGGCATATGGGATCTTAGTTCCCCAACGAGGGATCGAACCCGCATCCCCTGCGTTGGAAGACGGATTCTTTACCACTGGACCACCAGGGAAGTTCCTCGGGTTCAAATTCTGACCACTGCTCACCAGTGGAGTGACTTCATCTCTCTGACCCTCAGTCTCTTCACTTGTGACAGTGGAGGGAGAGATAGTGGAGGGAGTGCCAAGCAGGCAGGAAGCCTCCTGGGGCCTGGCTGAGCATTCCCGAGACCACACAGCAGTCTTGGGAGCTGGCAGGGTTCCCATCACCCTATTTCAAAGATGGGGAGATGGAGCCCTTGGGCATGACTTGCTAGAGGTCCCACAGCCAAGTGGAGAGCTACTGTGGTCCAGATGCCCCCCAGGGCCAGAGGAGCATGGGATGGTGTGTGCCCAGTGAGGTCATGGTGGAAGCCCTGTCACACTGACTGGTGACCTGGAAGAAGCCCTGGCCTCTATGGCCAACAGATGCCCAGAGTTGGGGGGGGGTCCATTGTGCTGGCTCTGCCTCCACTCAGACCCACTGGGCCCTCCCAGAACACACCTAGAAAGGAAGGGGTGTTGGTGGTGGTGACAGTGTCCCTGGGTGGAGGGCAGGCTTCTGCCAGTTTGGGGCGGGGCTGGGGTCTGTGGGCCTCAGGCAGGCAGGGACTGGCCAGGCTTGAAGGAGAGGGCACTCAGCAGTACAGAGGACTGACCTGCCAGGAAGGGAGCAGTGGACTAGGTGGGCAGGAGAGGGGGCTGGACAGAGCAGGACTACACCTCTAAGGGGCTCCCCCAACTCTCACCCCTGCTTCCGAGGTGAAAGCGAACAACGAAGCTGAGGATTGGGAGGGGCCCACGCTCTTCCCCAGCAGAGCCAGCAGTGTCACTGCCATCGCAACCGCAGCCCCTCAGCTCCCTTTTCTCCTTTAGCCCCATCCTGCCTGGAGGCCCCATGGCCCGTGTGTGCCTTCCTAGAGAGGCTGGGGGTAGGGGAGGGCTCCTCTCTCAGCCCCCATTATGGCCCAGGGGCTGGATCCCAGGACCACCCCTGCCTCAGGATCAGGTGAAAGATTCTTTAAGGCGGGGAGAGGGAAGGGTGTAGTAGCTTTTGCAGTAATTATTCTGAATGAACAAGGCAGCTCTCACCTCCCTAAGGTTTCAAACCCCCAACTCTCAAAGTCCCTATTCTCTCCCAGGACACAGAGGCTGCGACCCAGGAGCCCCTGGCAGAGTTGACAAAGCCAGCATTGGGGCAGGAGCCTTGAAGATCATCTGGTTCCCGTCTCCAAGCCTATAGGTGGGGAAGCTGAGGTCTGGAGAGGAGCAGGGACTTGCCCAAAGCACACAGAGAGTATGTGGCAAAGTCAGGCAGGGAACCAGGGTGGTCAGACCGGGGGGGTTTGGGGCAGGCAATGAGGGCCAGGAGGGCTGTGTCCCACGGTGGGGGGCCAGGTCTGGGGAAGGCCTGCCCTTGCCTGCTCCTCATTTAGTGCTTCAGTAAACCCCCTCCCAGCCTCAGCGCATAATGGACTGAGTGAGGGAGGAGGCCTGGCCCTGTTTAGGGAGGAACAAGGGACCAAAAAGAGCAGAAAGGAGCTGGGGCTCTGAAGAGGGGCACAGTCGGGAGAGCTAGGGACCCTAAAGGTCCCATTGAGTGCCCCTGAGCGAGAAGGGCTTGTGGCCCTAGACAACAGGCTTTGGCCCAAGCACTGCCCTTTCTAAGCAGTGGGTGCCTGGGCAAATCGCCCAGATTCCCAGGGCCTGCACCTCACTCTCCTGCTGCCCCTGCCCCATGTAAAATGGGGTCAGCCACACAGGCTGGGGGGAGAGTCTCCGTGATGGAGCAAACAAACAGAAAGGGTGATTCCTGGCTCCACTTAGGAGATCGGTGGATGGGCCCTGTGAGGCTCTGAGCTCGAAACCTTATGTCTGCTGGGCCAGGGCTACTGCCACGATCACCTGGAGCATCTATTATGTGCAGAGCCTGAGGGACTGGGACAGGAGGAAGCTGTGGGCACAGGACCCCAAGATGTAGAACAGAGAGGGGGCCATCTAGGTAGGAGCCTCTGGGGTTTGGAAGAGGGACTCTGCAGCCTTCCTGGGAGAGGAGGGATGCTGCTGGGGCTCAAAGGCAGGCCCTGTAAGGTCAGGGAGAGATGGGAGGGGCTGAGCGGGCACAAGCTGGCATTTGCTCCCTGTGACTCTCTGGCACCGGAGCCCAACTGATCAGGGCCTCCCTGAGCTGTCACTGCACCCCCAAAGCCCCAGAGGCCTGGCCCACAGTGGGTTTCCTCACCTTCCAGCACACAGTCCTAAATCTAGGGCCTGGGCAGGAAATGGGCATCGTGCTAGGGCCGGGAGCCAGGAGCTGTGCATCAGCTGTTGCCAGTGCTCGCCACACCCGCAGAGTGGCTTCTCTTGTTAATCCCATGTTGCTGATGAGGAAACAGAGGTCCAGAAAGGTAAAGTGTCTTGCCCAGGGTCACCCAGCTCCTTCTCCTCTGTCAAGGCCACTCCTGGAAGCTCTTCTGGGCTTGGATGCTGCCTGAGACGCACACTGATGACAGCTTGCGAAAAGGAGGGCCACGTCCTAGTTGAGGGGCGTGCCTCTGAGAGAGTGTGCTGTGGCATCCACAGCAGATGGGAACCCCATACAGCATTGTCAGTCCTTCCTTTCTGTGTCCCCCCACACCTGTTCATTAGTTGGTCATCACATTCTCAGGCCTCACGGTCTGTCCACTGGTAAAGGTTGGAGGGCATGACCCAGATGCTGCCTTGACACTTAGCAGCTGGGTGACCTTGAGCAAACACTCTGTCCTCCTGTGGCTCTGTGACCTCCCTTTGAGATGGGGATGAGGGCACCACCTACTACACTAGGGGTTGTGGGGAGGCTCCAGGGACCCTTTCATGCCAAGTGCTTACGGGGCCTGGCCCACGGTCTCTGTTCCTCTTTTTTGTTTTTGTTTTGTTTTGCCACACCACGCAGCACGTGGGATCTTAGTTCCCCGACCAGGCATTGAAGGCGCACCCCCTGCAGTGGGAGCGTGGAGTCTTAACCACTGGACCGCCAGGGAAGTCCCTCTCTGTCCCATTTGATAGCCCCTCTGGGACAAGGCTTGAATCAGCCAGAAGGCCAGGCAGGTGATAAATGGGTCCCTCCCTGCCCCCCAAATTCCCCTGGAAACACGTAGGCTGCCCACCCCCAAGGCACCCCGCCCAGAGGGGGATGGGAGAGTGGGGATGGCTCCCAGTGACGCCCTCTTCACCACCCGCGGGGATGACGGAGATGGGGCCAGGAGAGGGCGGGCTGAGGACAGCTGCTGAGTGGTGGCAGTGAGGGGCATGTGGGGGACCCCGGCCACCCCTAACAACCGGGCCTCAGCACGGGGAGCCCGCGGGTGAGAGACCCAGGGTCCTCGCTCTGTCTCAGAGCTGGCCCGCCTGCCTGGCACGAGCCGTCCAAGCACTGGTTTTAATCGATCTTTTTTTGCAAGCAGCCTGGAGGTGCGGGGGCGGTTTCCCCTTGACTCGAGTCTCTAGGAGGATGCGGCTTGGCTAAAAATAACTCGAATTACTGTGCTCCCGCCCCGAGGCCGGAGGAGGGGCGGGGGGGGGGGGTGCTGTGGGGGCGGGACCCCGGAGGGAATGTTGCAGCAGCAGTGGGGAGGGGGTTCCCTGAAAGGAGCTGGAGAAACGCGGATGTTGGCAGGTGGGAAGGGGTGCAAGGCATTCAAGGGAACGGCCCTTTCTCACCCACTTCTCTCCAGGGAGGCCAGTGCTTCTGGAGCAGAGCTGGGGGTGCAGGCTGGCCCTGATCCCCGGCCCCACACCATGGAGGGGGCCAGCCTTGCTGGGTGGTAGCAGTGGGCTCCTTCCAGCAGGAAGTCTGTGTTTGGAGGAGACCGCCCCCCTTCAGCTCAGCCCTGTTGAATGCAAGCAGTGACAGCAGAGGGCGCAGATCTGGGCTCCTGGTCCCCAACTCTCCTTCCTTGCGGCCTGACACTGAGCCCCAAATCTTCATCCAAAAACTGGGTGCGATTGCAAAATTAAGCACCTGACTCCTGGGCACTCCACGGCCTTCTCTCCCAGCCCCACCTGCTCCATCTGTCTGGAGAGGCAGCAGGCTCCCTGTCACACCCTTGGTACAGGGCTGAGAGAGCCCATCGTGTGACCACCCCTCGGAGCAGGGCGGAGGCTGTGTCAGGGTCCGGGAGGCCCTAAGCCAGGCAGGATCTGGGGTCCTCCGCACAAAAGGGGGCTGGTCAAGGAGGGTGGGGACTCCAGGTGCCCGTGGGATGGGGGAGGTAATGGTGGGGCCCAGACAGGAGGCTGGGGACGGACTGCACGATGGGCTGCTGGCCCTGGTGGCCTTCTGGTGCTGCCCTCTCTGCCATCCCCAGCTTCACACCACAGGGCTGAGACAGTGCGAGAAGGAGCACAAGAGGCTCAGTGGCAGGGCATGGATCACGTGGTGGAGAGGGGACAGCATGGCTGTCCTTTGCACACACACAGACCCCACAGAGGCAGTGGGAAATGCACTGGAGGGGGGCCAATCAGCCCTGCAGCAGGGAATGGGCTGGGACATACAGGTCCCTGGGTAGGGGCCCTCCATACGCCGTGCCTCAGCTTTCTCATCCTTAGGGGTGGCCATGGGATGCCTTGGAAAGCGCCATAGATGGAGAGCAGAAGAAGCCAAAGCAGGAGTAGGGAAAAGGGCAACGGCAACGATATCAGCTATCCCTGCCCGCCACTGAGCACTCACGGGGCTCCCTGTAATGTTCTGTGAGGGCGGTCCTAAGATTACCCCCACTTTACACATGAGGAAACTGAGGCTCAGAAAGAATTGACTCACCCAAGGTTGTAGAGCTTGTGCAAGATGAACTGGGCCTTTGAACCCAGGACCATCCGACTACACAGCCTGTTTCTCCATTTCATCTTGTTCTGAACATGGAGCCAGATGTACTTATGAGGTTGACTCAAGGTGGGGTGCACGGGTATTCATCCAGATATGAGATACACGGAGTCGCTGCAGCTGAACCCCTACCCAGACCTGCCCATCCCTCACCCCTCCAGGGTTGGCTCAGGTCACAGGGAGCCTCGTTCTGGGGCACCAGTGTGCCTGGGAAGTACCTGTGTGTGCAGGGGAGTCGGGGAGAAGAGGGAGTGTGTACTCTGCCAGGATGGGAACAAGACAAGTGATAACAGTAATGATAATAAAATCCCCCCAAAATAATGATGTTTTTAGCAGCACTGTTCCTGAGGAGAAACTAAGAGCAACACAAACATCCAGTGACAGGAGAATTGAGAAATCAGCCACAGCTCCCACAGCAGCAGGGGTGAGTCCTAAACCATAACGTAGAATGAAGAACACAAATTGCAAGAAACTACATTCAGTTCAAAGCCATTTTTATAAAGTCCCCCACCAGAGTAAAACTACACAATACTGTTTTAGGCATTCATATGTGTATGATAAAGCTCTTACAAAAGAACAGAAGTGATAAACCAAGATTCTTGGTACACTGGGGGAGGCAGGAGTTGGGTAGGGGTGGCACACGCAGGGAGATTCCACCAATGAACGTCTGTTAGTGGCCCACGGGGTGCCAGGCGCTATTTGTGGTGCTGGGGGCTGGGCATGCAGGTACAAGCAAGACAGACGTGAACCTCATGGCACTTACAGTCTCACGAGACACACTTCCTGTTCTTGTGCTGTGGAATAGGTCACCAGTGTCCATTATGTTATTATGTATTGTCACAGATATTCCTTTACATTAATCAAATACTATATTTAAAGAGATAAATAAGGAATAAACACAAATGTAATTGACCTCCCTCTCAAAAAAATCCCACCCAAGTTGGTGAGCTCCGGAGGCTGAACTCCTCTCCCTGCTTCCTCTCACTGATACTCCATCACATTGATCCAGGAGTCCCAACCCCTGGACCCCATCCCCCCTCCAGTCTCCAGTCGCAGCTGAATGTCCCACAAGGTTATTCCCTCAGGCAAAGGTAAAAATGGCTTGGAGTGCAAGACTGGTAGACAGAGCAGGGTGCTCAACCTCTGGGAGAGCCAGAGCCAGTTGGGGAGATAAAATGCAGTGGAGGGAGGGGCAGAGCCTGGGAAAGATCCCTCCTCTTTCTGGCCCAGGGCTCTTGCACGACATTAGTAGAGGTGGACGGTGCAGAAGGTGGGAAGTAACAGGTCTGCTCTGTCTCAAGCTCTTCATCTTCACCTGGGGGGGGTCCGTCTGCCATCCGTCTGTCCATCCATCCAGCCAACTATACACCATATAATGGACATTGGTGACCTACCACACAACACAAGAACAGGAACAAAATCTGCCTTGTGAGACTGTAAGCTGCATGAGGCCTGGAGTTCATGTCTGTCTGGCTTGTGCCTGCATCCCTGCCCCCCATCCCAGCTCCCCTGCACAGCCCTCCTGGGGCAGGGCCAGTCTAGCCACCCTCACCCGATGGCCTGGTACATGGTAGATACTTGCTGAGGGGTACCCGGCCTCACTGTCACTGCTTTCAGCAAAAGCAGAAAAGGATGCACCTCCAGGCCCTCACATGTGCTGTTCCCTCTGCCTGGAACAGTGCACCCTCCAACCTGGCTCAGCCTAAAGGTCATCACCTCTGGGAGGCCTTCCAGGACCACCCCAGCCAAGCCAAGCCCCTCTCTCCACACCTCCCCCAACACCACAAGCTATATCATGGTCATGCTTTGTTTAGGTCCTTCTCTCCTGAGTGGGGGGATTCCAAGGTCAGGCCCAGGTCCCCCAGCATCCCCTGAGCTGGGCCAGGGCCCACAGGAGGGCTCTCAGCTTCATCTTCTCGGCCATTCTTAACACCTGAATATAGTCTGGCATTTTTTCCCTGGAGGAGCCAGGCCCAAGGGGGAGGCCAGCCACTTCATCAGCCCCCGCACCTCTTGGACTCCACTTTCTAGGTCTTTGCCCCTCCCCCAGCAGTCCACCCATCTTCCACCCTGAGGGCTACCAGGACTCCACACATCCATCTCTTCTCTTCTAGAGCTGCCCTCGGCAGGAGAGATAGTGGGTGGGAAGTGTCCAAGGCTGGGAAAATGGGGCTACAGAAAGATCCCTGAGAGAACCCTCCCCCACCCAGCTCTCTATGTCCACAGCCTGTGAGGGATGCAGGGTGTGGGATGGGAGAGATGGCAGTGGCTGGTCATCAGTCCAAATCCAGGTCACTCCCAGCCTGCTCAGCAGCCGTTGATAATTAGGGGCCAGCGGGACGTGGGCAGGTGGGTGGCAGGAGACCTAATTGTCTGATTTTTCAGGTAATTAACGGGAGGCTGTCTGGTCTGTCCCCACGGGGCCCAGCATCCGCCACCCCATCCCCTGGGCAGCCCCAGCCGCCTAATGAGGCCAATTATTGAGTGGTGCCCAGGCCCTCATTAGTTACCTGGAAGGGTCATGTGGGAATGGCACCAGGGGCGGGGCTCAGCCAGCCATGGTGGAGGCTGGGAGCCCCCAGCGATCGGCATGCAGAATGTGCTGCCTGTAGGTCTCTGCAGCTGCACACTGAGGGTAGCCCACCCACACTTGGGACCTCACTTCTTGCCTCTGCTCTCAGGGCAGCAGCTTTAGGTCAAATCCTCCCCCTGCCATCTCCCAGCTGTGTGGCCTTGGGAATGTCACTCCCCCTGTCCTACCCTCTTGTTTCCTGAATCAGAGACGATGGATGTAAAACGCCTGGGGCACAGTGGGTTCCCAGTGCACAGGTGCTCACCTTCTCCCCACGGGGCCAATTCCTTTCCTTCCCTCTTGAGGAAATGTTGGCCCAGAGTTGGGTAGGGCCTAAGGTCACCGGTGTGTCCAAAGCCCACTCTGCAGGGCCTGGGCACCAGGGAGGGCAGCAGGGATGCTGAGGGATGGCCCTCTGGGATTCACCCAAGGGATCTCAGCAGCAGGGCAGGGGAGTCCTGGGAGGAGTCATAGAGGCAATCTGGCCAAGGAGAGGGGGCACCCAAGAGCAGCTGGACTTTCCGGACACCTGAGCAGAGTGGCAATGGGGAAGCAGGAAAGCTCCAGGAACTGCGGGGCTTTGGAGGTCATGACGGAGCCAGAGGCCCTCTCCTCCCTGGATGCTCCAGGACACTCAGGAAAAGCCCACAGGCATGTGACGGTGCCACAGCCTGCTGTCTAAGGCAGGGATCCATTCTTTCTTGGTTGGTCCACACCAGTCTTGGCCCAGGAGATCACTGTGCCTTCAGATGCTGAGTGTTTTTGGCTTCTGTGGCTTCTTTGTTTTAAGAATTCTGTGACCTAATTCCATGCTGACAAATTCCATGCTGTTCTGGCTCCTATAATCGTCAGCTAATGCTACTTTTGGTCCTACTGCCAGCCCAGAATCTTGGTCAAGGATTTCCAAACTGTGTCCCCCAGGAGCCCTAGGGTGGGAGCAGAAGGGGGGGCTACTGACCCTCCAGTTGGAACAGCTGGACTTTGATAAAATATTAGTAGCTGCTCCTTCCTGAGCTCTTGCCGTGTGCCAGGCATGCACCGGGCCTCTGCCTCAGCAATTGCATTTGTCCTCAAAAAATCCCACGAGGAAAGTAGCATCACATCCCCATTTTACAGATCAGGCTGCTGACACTGTTGGAGGCTGAGGCTAAGCGGCATGCTCCAGGGCTCACAGCCTGTGGGAAGGAGAGCCGGGACTTGGACCCAGTTTCTACTCTGAGCTGCTGTGAATATGGGTTCTGTGGCTAAAAAGAAAACTAGGTTCAGGAGTTGAGGGGAGTGTCCCATTTATCATAATTTCTTTCCTCCAGAGCCGAGTGTGTGAGTGCGCCTGCCTCTCTGCCCCAGAAGAGCGTGGCTTCAGCCCCAGGTCGCCCAGGGCCTCTACGCCCCACCACGTGGTGTCTGTGTGCACGAGGGCCCATCTGCCCATCTGTTTCCCTTCCCTCTGCTGTGGGCTCTGCTTCCCCGTGGTCCAAACAACAAGATCCAGCCCAGAAACAGCATATGTTTCCAGCCTCTGCTAGTCCAAGTCATAAATCGCCTGGTGTGATGTGCTCCTTGTGTCAGCTTGTTTCAAAACTCAGGGTGGAGGTGGCTGAATGAGTGTGAGGAGAATGCAGGGCCTCCTCCAGCCTGAGAAGCTGAGAGCTGGGAGTCGGGGTGAGCCCAGGACTGAGGCTCAGGAAGGGAGACAGGGACTAGGCCTGGGGCTGGCTTGGGGGCTCAGCCTGGGGTGGGAACCAGCAGGTGGTGGCCTGGATTCAAGCTGGGCCTAAGGGCTGAGACTTAAACGGGAGCTGAGGTCAGAGATCAAAGGGTTGGGCTTCTTGTCCAATGGTCAGAGGTCCAGACTTGACTTGGAGTCAGGGGTCAGAGGGCAGGGGCTATTGCTCAGAACTTGATGGGGATGGAGAGCTAAGCTCAGTTTGGGGTGAAGGTCAGGCCTTAGGCTGAGGTAGGGTCAGAGGTTAGAGGTCAGAATCAGTCCAGTGCTGAAGGCCATAGCTAACTGAGAAGGAGGTCCTCAAAGACTCAGAGGTCTGCCTTCTCTATCCTGGAAGTGACGTGTGCCAGGACCGGTGACAGAGGGATGCCTGTGATAAATAAGACGGGGCTTCCAGGAATTGACCATGAGTTTGAAAAGGACTGGGCACAGATCTTGTGTCCAAAGCCACTAGAGCAAGGCTGGGGGCCTGGCCTCCAGTCCCAGCTTCCTGCCCTCAGGATGGGAGCCTTGGTTGCTTATCTCTGAAACGTGGATGATCACAGCACCTGCCTCCATGTTGATCATGCTCCATCCATGTTGCTGATTTCTACCCTCAAGACTGTGTGCCCTGGAGTGGGGGCAGATGAGTTAACACAGTGAGGGTGAGTGGTCGAGGCAGGTATGTGAGATGCTTCTGTGGCATGGGGGGTGGGGGGTCACAGGAGAGGAACTGTGCCAAGGCCCTAGGTCCCCAGTCACCACCCAGGGCCCTGTCACTCCCAGGCTGCCCCAGAGAGGTGACCCTGCAGCCAGTTCAGGCCTCAGCTCCCCCCTGAGCCGTGTGCAAGCAGCACCGTCCCGGGCATTTTTTCCAGGCCTCCATTCTGCCAGCCAGGTTTTCCCACCTCTTCTCTCTTCTGGGCCCAGCATGGCCGGAGATCTGGGGACAAGGCCACACAGCCGCCAGTTGGGGAGCTAGGATGGAGGAGGCAAAAGCAGGAATGAGAGGCCAGCAGGCAGAGAAGGGTGCCAAGGAGGAAGCCTTATCACAGGCCTCTCTGTTCTCATCTCCCACAAGGCCTGGTCACGAACCAGCCTCAGCTGTTGACCCGCAGCTGGGGTCCTGACCCCAGAGGTCTCCCCCTCCCCACAGGGGAGCACTGGGAGATTCAACAAGGGGGGAACCAGGCATGTGTGAGGGGGTGGGGGCTGGAGGGAGATGAGAGAACCCCTGGGGGACAGGAATGGTGGAGAGCCAGCAGAGGACATGTGGACAAGAGGGCTGCCCTGCCTGCCCAGGATGCAAGGCCTCCAGGGTTTGGCTATGAAAGTCCCAGTCACCTCCTCCAGCTGAGCTATTAATACCCAGCTAAGACCCACGCACCCTTGCTGGGAGGACGCCGAGTTCCTTGGGGGCTAAAAACGGTCTGCAGTGGGGGTGGGCCTGGTGTCCTCCCTCTCTGCTTGTCAGAGGAGCTGGGGCCAAAGTCCATGCTGGCCTGGAAGGGAGCCAGAGCCAGGGTCGGGGTACAGAGGGTGACTGAACCCTGGGGTGGCCTGAGGATTCCAGGCGGGAGCAGGAAGGCACTCAGCCAGTCCAGTCCCCGTTGCTCAGAGACCTGAGGGTGGCCCGGGGGCCTGCCAGTGGTCCCACCCAGGAGGAGACTCGCCTGGCTTTCTGGCTCCTTGCCCCACCTAGGCCTTCACCTTCCCCCCAGGCCTCAGCTTGGTCTGCCGCAGGCTGCAGTGGGGCTAGAGGCTGAGGGCTGCCTGCCTGTCTTGTCTTCTGCCCAGAGGGGCCTAGAAGGGAAAGGGAGCTCCAGGGAGGGGGCAGGTTCGGAGCCTCTAGTGGGATCCCGGCTGCCTAAAGCAGAGCCATTCACATTCATTGAGCTTCATGTGTGAAATTTCGATTATTCACAGCATTCTCTCAGGAGGGAGTTACTGGCAGCACCATTTTATAGGTGAAGAAACTGAGGCTCCGTCATCTCCTCAGAGCCTGAGCTGGCTAGACCTGGTTTGTCAGACTCCAGACCCTACGTTGTGTTGCCTCCCGTTACGTCATTGCAAAAGGAGATTTCTTGGTTTGTCTTGGGGATCCATGAAACAGGTATTTCCCTCAAAATGCCCTGATCACTGTAGTGTCCCAGGCCCACCAGGGTGGCCAAACCAAGAATGAGAGGCCTGCATGGGCACCTTTCTCCTGCATTGGTGAACCCCCCTCACAGGGATCGTCAGCCACTTCTTCCCTCATTCCTGGGGCTCAAGGACACATCCTGGGAGCCTGTGCTAGTCTTCTGGGCTCGAGGTCACCCAAGGCCACCTGCTCCCTGCTGTGTCCCCCTCCCTTCCCATGATAGATGCTCCAGGATCCAGACACCAACCCCAGAAGAGCACAGACTTGGCCAGGAGAGTCCAGACGAGAAAGTGGTTGAGAGGTGTCAGCCCCGGAGGCCCCCTGAGCCGGAAATCCCGACAGCTGCCTGGCTCATGGGTCCTGGGCACTGGGCCCTGACCCAGGGCAGGCAGCAGCCGTGTCAGGTGTCCAAAGGAGTTGGGGGAGGTTATGGCTGGAGCCAAGGCTGTCTGCCTGTGGTTAGCGAGGCTGTTGACACCTCCTGGACTGCCAAGGCAGAGCGAGGCCAAGGGGCTGGGGGAGGGGTCCTTGCTTAGCCTGGAGGGTCTGAGGGGAGAGACAGGCCCCGACTTGAGGGTCTGGGGAAGGAAGCACAGTCCTGTCCTAAGCTGAGAGGGACCTGGCCCTGCCTGAGAAATCTGAGGAGGGGGACAGACCCCTAGCTTTGGGGGCTGGTAGAGGGGGTATATTTCCAAATGGCCAGTGGGGAATAAGGTGTGGGGGGGTTGTCCCAGCCTGATACCAGGACACCAGGACAGCAGGGAAGGCTGCCCGTGTCCTGGGTTCAGGGGGAAGCTCTGAATTTGCCGGCCTCCATTCCTGGCTGGGAGGCACGTGCCTCTGCAGGACAAGCAGGAGGCCTCTGGCCTCAGGCTGACCACACAAACAGCCCCAGGGTTTCACTTCCCCGGGAGAAAAGGAGAGGCCTAACCTTGCCTGGATTTTCCTTAACCCCCCCGAGAGGGTCTTTGCCTCTGCGCTGGTGCAGATGCGGGGACAGACTAGCGTCAGAGAGCCCGTTCCAGGGGAGCCCTCCCGGGATGGGCCCCCCTGCTCATTTGATCCATGCACCTCAGCTCTCCTGATGCCCATGTGCTCCCCCTGTCTGGAGCCACCTCCTCAGGCAGTCTTCCTGGATTGATAGAGGTGAGGAGGCACTATGCTTCCAACTCCCACGCCAGGCTGGAGTGTCCATGGCTACCCCATCTTCTTGGGGCCCCTGCCAGCCGAGCCTGACCTCATGAGGCTTTGGGCCTCCATCTCTCTTCTCTCACTTTCCTTTCAACCCTCCCTCCCAGACCTCCAGGCCTCTGGTTCTCTGGCTGAACCAGCCCCTTGGCCACACCAGGTCTGGGGTCCTCTCCCATCTCAGCTGTCCCTGCTGCTCAGTCTGGGGCTCAGTCCCCTTCCCTGTGTCTCTGTCTCTTCTCTCTGGGTTTATCTTTGTCCTCTGGGCTCTGACTCAGACCTGACTCTGTCTCTCTGTTTTAGTCTCCATCTCTGCCCCTCTCTCTATATCTGTCTGGCTCCCTGACCCAGTCTCAAATGTCTCAGTCTTTCTGTCACTGTTGCTCTAGGACCCGGTCCTGGCAGTGTCTCCTCTCCCCACCTGGCCAGGGCACCTGCTCAGACATCTGCTCTGCTGTCTGCTTGCTGGGCCCCATGAAGAGCTCAGACAACACTTGTGGTCTCAACTCTAGCCCAGTTCCAGGGGAACTGCTGTGATTCCCAGAAGGTGGGTGAGGGAGAGACAGGCCAGAGGGCCATGTGCTTGCCTGTCTCTTGAGGGGCTAATGGCCCTGGGCTTCCCTCTGCTCAGGCCACCGCTACCGGTGCCACGGGCTTCACATTTCACCCCACCACTGACGGCTGTGGGACCCCGGGCAGGTTCTGAGTTCGTGTCCTCTTCTCCATAGTGGGGCCAATAGAGCCGACTTCAGCAGGTGTCAGAGGATGGAATGTCAGTGCACTTGGCGGGCACTTGGCACTGTGCCCAGCATGTAGTAGTGCTCCATAGAGTCCCCATGACTGTTACTGTGACTGTAATTCCCCAAGGTCCCCGGAGTCATGATAGGCAGAGCGGGGGATGGGCTGAGCTTCTGCTGTTTGAAGTGTCCCATGTCCACCTGTGTCCCATATCTGTCTCTTCCTCTGTTGGACAAAAGACCTCTCCCTATACCTGGGACCTTCCTGTCCTCAGAGTCTGTCTGAATTGCACACTGGTGCTCACCAAATTAATTACTGCTGGCTTGGGGATATATTTTTTTAAGAAGACATTTTTCCAGGGGGAAAAACACGCAGGAGCTATAATTAGTTGGGAAGAGGAAAGAGGTGCGGAGCGTGTGAATCATCAGCCCCAGTGATAGACGGTTAGAGGCTGAGCAGAAGTTTCGGGAGAAGCTGCTGGAGTGTGGGTGAGTTGGGGATGGGGTGCTGCCCCCAGGCAGGCCGGGGTCATCAAACACCAGGCATGTTCAGGGATGGGGACTTTATCTGTCACCCTGAAGTCTTTATGCCCTCCCCCCCAAGGCTCTGTCACCCATCACCCTCTCAAGGTCCCAGCTTCTCAGCTCCCCTGCACGTCCTGCCTGCCCTGACTGTCCCTAGGGCTTTTGTCCACCTTATCCCAAGGCCAGTGCCAGTCCCTGCTGGCATGTACCTGGGCAGAGAGCCTTGCAGCTTGAATGAGGAGAGAAACTGGAGGGTTTGAGGTGCAGGGATTGCAGACCATCTAGACCTGCTGCTCATTCATTCACTCACGTGTTCATCGAATACTGAAATGCTGCTGTGTGCCTGATCCACAGACAGGCAAGCCAAGGACCAGAGAAGTGCCACTCCAAGGCCTCACAGCTGTGAGTGGAGCCGCCTCTCTGCCTGTCCTGTCATACCAACTCTGCTGAGCCAGACCCTGGGCTGGGCCACCAAGGGGACCACGACCAGACCCCACCCTAACTGAGCCCATATTCTGATGGGGGAGGCAATCAGGCACCTATAGGGCAGAACGCCCAGTGCTGTGAAGTGGGAAGCACAGCGCTGTGGGAGCTCAGAAGTGGATCTTGATCCAGCCTGGTGGTCACACAGGGCTTCACAGGGGATGAGGTGAACAGTGTTCAGAGGCTGGAAACAGCATGATGACCCATCATGCTGGAGGGATGTTTAGTGACTCTGTGGCAGGGCTCAGGCAGCAGCAGGAGTGGGGGATTGCTGGGGACTGTGGCTTCTGGGCCAAGTGATCACAGTGCCCATTTCCCCAGTGTTTCTCCTGAGCAGCTGTCTGGGGCGCTCTGAGGCCCTCGTCCTTGGGGACCCTCCGTTGGTTCTTTTTGACGTCTGGGGCCCACTGACCCAAGGTAACCCTTGTCTGGGCAGTCAGTGGCTAAGGGGACTGGACCCCAGGTTTCTCCCTCTCTCCCTCTCCTCTGGCTGAGGGCTGGCTACCCAATGGTCTAGGGGTCTCTGCCCAGGCCTCAGGGGCTATGCAGGAGCAGCGTGGCCTGTGCCTGAGAGCTGAGGAGAGGACACTTCCTCCCCTGGGAGAGCATGGCATCATTCAGCACACAGAGCGCTCCCTTCTAACCCCAGACCAAATTAGCCTTCCAAATTACAGGCTGCATGTCCTCCAAATCGGGGATTGGGTGGGAGAACAGAGGCCCAGCTCTCCTTCCCGCTTCCTGCTCACAGAGGGCTCTCGGCCCATCCCTAAATAACAGGACCACGTTAGGAAAGAATTCTGGGCACACACACCCTCCCACCCCAGGGTGCAGGGATCCCCAGGTCCCAGACCTGCATTCAGGCTCAGGGCAAGGCTTTGCCCTCCTGGGGTTTGACAGTGAGCTTGGAACCAGAACATTCAGTCAAGCCCAGCTTAGGGTTCTGAGGGCATTTTGAGGATCATTCATTTATTCATCAAACACCTACTGGGCACATTCTCTATGCCAGGCATTGTGCTGGGCCTTGAGACACTGAGTGGCAATGGAGGTGACAGACATGTGACCAGGAAGGTACATGTCAGAATGAGCAGGCCTGTGGCAGGGTATGTACAAGTGGCCCTGGGAACCCTTGATGAGGTCAGGGAGACCTTCCTGGAGGAAGGGGTATATAAGCTAAGTCCCAAAGGATGCATGTGTCCTTAGCCAGGGGAAGAGAGTTCAGGGGGGAAAGAACATCCAGTGCAAAGGCCAGGAGCAGAGAGTGAGGGAGGGGCATTAAGAAGTGGGTGGAGGCACTGGTTGGTTCAGATCCAGGGGCCTTGTCAACCATGCTGGGGGATTGGATTTCGTCAGAAGTACAAGGGAAGAGGAGGCCTGTGATCCCAGGAGTGGAGGAGGACGGGTGTGTGTGTGTGTGTGTGCAGAAGCACAGTTGGACCATGGCCCCACCCCGAGGGCTCCTGGTAGGTATGAAGGGATGTGGGGGCAGAAGAGGGGGTCCTGGACCTCCCACATTGGCGTCCCTCCCACCCCTACCCCTTCCAGACAGCTTCGGGCCTTTGAAGAAACAATCCAGTTTACCACAAGGAAAACACGGGAGCCTGATGGTATTTTTTTGTGTCCTGAAATTAAGGTGCCTTCCTGTGTTTTCGCTAATTGGTTTGGAACTCTTCATGTTTTTGTTTTAGAAGAAAATTATTATGGATCTTGAGAATAAATGCGATCATTGTGTGGTGCTGAGAGCAGAGAATGAAAGGAAAACACCTCCTGAGCTCGCCCACTCTTGTGTCACAGAAGAGGCAAGTGAGGTGGGGAGGAGAGACTTTGAGGCCACACAGCCACAGTGATGGTCCCCCAGGAGCAGGAAGGGGTGACTTTTGGGGCTCGGTGGAGAGAGGATGCTTGGTGGGGGGTTCTTACAGCAGGGTGGAGAGAGGACCTGCGAGTTCCTCCAGCTTCTGGTCTTGCTTGCACACCTCCTGGGATGGAGAAATCACGGCTTCCTGTCTGCGTCTGGTGAATTGGCCCAGCTGTAGCTGGTGAGCAGTTTTCCCTGAGTAGGCAGTGCTGCTCCCCTCCAGTCTCACCCAAGGTTCTCTGCATCCCAATCTCCACCCCACCCAGGACCTCTGATCTTCGCTTCAGCTGCTTGAGGTGAGGCTGGGGCCAGGGTGGTATCTGTAGGTGGGACCCTGGGCTGCAGGCTGCACGGCACTAGACCTGATCTGGCCCCGGTAGATGGTGCCTGTACTTCTGAGCCTGATGGCTGGGAGGGCTTCCGGGCTGGAGCTTCCCCGGCTGGCAGCCAGCGTGGGAGCGTGAGGAAAGGCACGAAGTCTGCTTCCTGGATGCACGGCCTGTTGTCCAGCACATCCTGCAGGGCCCGGCCCAGCTCGGCTGAGGACATAAGCTAGTGGGTAGAGTCAGGCCTGACAGTTCCATGGGCAGCACTGGGCAGACAGGTGGGGCACCAGGTCAGTGCGCGCCCTCACTCAGCAGGCTTCTGTTTAGCCCCTGCTATATGTCTGGCCCTGTGACGGCGCTGGGCCCTCAGAAATGAATTAGACACAGACCCGCCCCTGCCGCTGAGAGCCCGTGGTCTGGACAGGCACGGAGGAGACAACAGAGCGCAATAAAAAACCTGTATCCCCGGCCGTACCAGCAAAATCAGCTCCAGACTTTGGGGAGTGAAATCCTACATAACCCACTTCTACCCAGTAGCTAGAAAGGGACCTCTAGAGGTCACCTCTGGCCTCCTGTTCCTTCTGCTTGACCTCCCACGGCTCCCTTTTGCTGGCCCCCAGAGGGCCTGTGTACTCTGGTCCAGCCTCTCCCTGGAGCTCAACTCCCTCCTCCACTCAGCTGCAGTGAACACTCAGGGTTTAATGGTCTCTCTGGCCATCTGGCCTTTGTCCAGGTTGTTCTCTCTGCCTGGAAAATGTCCCCTTCCTTTACACTTGCTAACGCCTACTCACTCTTCAGAGTCAGCTTCCAGCCCTCTCTGTGGGTAGCTTTCCCGGCCTCTAGATCACGACAGCCCCCTGGTACCTGTCCCTGTAGAGCCCCCTACACTGCTCCTCAGAGCATTCATGGCACTTGTGATCAGGTCTTTAATTGTGTGCTTATTCCTTTGGGGACACAGGACCCAGAGCAGGCCAGGTTTCTCTTGGCCACTGCTGGATCCTGTCGTCTCACCCCAGAGGAGCCCAGAGGATGTGTTTAGTCAATATATGTTGAATGATGAGTAACATGTAAAACCCACATGTTTTTCTATTAATAGAAAGTTAAGTTTGGGCACAAACATCACAAAAATCTAGTAAGATTTAAATGCATGTTCATACCCACACGCTGAGAATGTTGCAAAGATGGTTACACGGCCCCCTAAAATGTAGTTACCCCCACGCCTGCCCCCAAAGTCACTGGCAGTGGCTGGTTCAGGGCAGCCCTGAAGTTAACAGCAATAACAGGGACACTGGCCGTGTGTTGGGAGCCACCTCAGCACTAAATAAGTGCAGATTTTTTTTTCAATGAAACATTATATTTGGATGCAAGAACCTAGAGTATCAAAGATTCATGTGGAGCCAAGATTCATTCATCAACAGACATTTCTTCAGAGCCAAGGGTTGGCTGAGCACTGAGGATCTGGTTGTGGACAGACGGCCTGCTTTTGCCCGTATCGGCATCAGGCTGAAGCCAGGAGGAAAAGCGGAATCAATGGACCCGACCTTTGGCCCTGAACCAAAGGGAAGGAAAGACATTTCCTCCTGTGGGATGTACAATCTCTGAGCACATCTCTGTCAGCAAAGAGGCACAGCCTGACCCTGTCCTGCGGGGCCCTGGAGATTCCATTTTTTCTGGTGGGGGCCTGGGCCGGTCACACCCCCTCCCTGGGACAGCGTTCAAGCAGCTGTTAGAGCTGGGGTACGCCAAAGGACCCTGCAGAGACAGGCTCACCACCTTCCCTGCTCATGCTACCTCTTCCACGGGATGCCACTCCACAGCCTGTGCGTGGGACCCAGCCCGCAGCCAGTGTCTGCCAGCGGTCACATTAGGGTCATGTACAGGTTAAAGCAGCCCCTCTCTGCTGCCAGGTCATGGTTAGGGTGTCCCGCTGTGTATGTGCATGTCAGGTATGGGGCACGTAGGGGCTGGGGGGCTCTGGGAGAAAACGGTGAGCACCTTGTGAGAACAGGGCCTTGCCTTCCCCTCAAAATCCCCAAGACCCGACCTTTCTCCTGCTTCAGACCAGAGTCCCCAAGGGCCTTAACCAGACAGACAACCGGCAGTGAGACAGCCAGCCTCCCTGGGACCAGAGCCCCCATTCCACCGGGCAAGACTCTTGGGTCAGCGGCCTAGGATCTTCGGCCACCATGGTGCTGACGTGCTGAGGCCCAAGTCCTCACCCGGCTGTGCCCTGCCCAATATAGAGGGCTCTGAAGGACACAGACAGCTCTTCCTCTGTCAGGGCAGTGGGGCCATTTATCACGGAGATAAGCATTAGCCCAGAGGGCAGAGTTGTCGGAAGGAGCTGTCTGGAGGAGATAATCTAGGGTCACTCAGAGGGCATGGAAGAGCCATGTCCCCACTCCACCCCCTGCCACCCAGACCCCTCCCCTATGCTTGCTGGCCAAGACATCTGGCTGTCTCACCTCATGGAAAAACCTGATGCCCTCCGGGGACAAGGAGCTGGGCTATGGTTGGGAGTGGGGTGTGTTTCCTCTTCATGTTCCGTATGGCAGGGCCCCTGTGATTCTGCCTCACCTCTTCACAGATGGGGAAACAGGCCTGAGGGAGTGGGCTTTGGGCTGCTCTTGTCAGAGGGAGCGAACATGGTGTCCTGACCCTGCCCTCGGCCTCCTGCACAGGGTAGGAGGGGAAATCCACGTGGTGCTGTGTCACTGGGCACTTCCTATGTCCCAGGTGTTGCCTGCATGGCCTGTGTCCTGTCCCCTCTACCCTGGGGACCAGGCATTGCCTTGTCCTCCTTTTCCAGAGGGAGGCAATGCCCAGAGAGGTGAGGGTACCAGCCCATGGCCGAACCGCTGGGAAGTGGCCCAAGTAGGGTTTGAACGTGGGGTTCTCAGAGCTGCATCCAGAGCACTGTCTGCCCAGAGGGGCTTTGGGTGCCTGGCAGAGGCCAGAACAAACCCACTAGATGGAGGACAGCTCTGGGATCCCTCTGCCCAGCTAAAAGCTGATACCCCAAACTGTCAGAACCCCCTAGGCTGCTCTGCTCACCCCACTTCCCTACCTTGGCACTCAGTGGGGCTCAATAAATATTTCTGAGCAAATAAGTAAAAAATGAGCAAACACAAGAGCATAAATCATGACATATCCCCTCTATAAGTCCCTGGAGCTGGTCAGTCCCTCTCTGGGGGCTGTACACACTGGTTTTGGTACCTCCCTGCCAGGGACACATCTGCCCACCACCTACTGGCTCCTCACGGTGGTTCCCTCAGAAAAGACGGTGCCACCTTTGGGAGCAGAGAGAAGAACCCAGACCTTGGACTGTAGAGGATGGGAGGAGGGGGAGAAAGGAGGGAGGAGGGGGAGGAAGGAGCAAGGAGACCCCTCTCATGGGCTGGGAGCCTCACTTGTCATTACCCCATGGTGGACACTTGTGCAGCCCTGCAGCCCTCACCATCGGGGTCACTAAGTGTTGGTGTGTTCAGGGTACTGCAGGGACCAGGGCTGGTCTGGGGGATGAACCCCAGATCTCTTTTCTCTGCCCCAATGTCCAGGGCAGTAGATTTGACCCAGAACCAGCCAGATACTTTTCTGGAAAGTCTGTGCTACATGAAGGGTAAGAGGGGACACTCTGGGAGTCTTGGAATTCATCTGGCAGGCCTGGGGGCCTGGGTGGCTTTTGAGAGCCTTTCTGCCCATGACCACCTTCGTGGGTTCTGGGTACTATTTAGCCTGAGACATGCTGGGCAGGGAGAGGGGTCTGGATTGTGCAGGGAAGGGTCCCAGGGCCTGGGGAAGGAGCCAGTGAGCATGAACAGTTGTGCAGAAAGGAGCCCAGCCCCCGGGGCCTGTGTTGGGAGGTGGGGGGCAGGAGGACAGACAGGCACAGCTGTGTCAGCTCCACCACTACAGCCCCCTGGGAGTCCCCCACACCTGGAGGGGCCCTTCCTTGGATTTGGTTGGGGGCATTGGAACCTCAGGTGTGGAAGGGTTTTTAATCCTCGGACACTGTGTCACCTCAGATCAACCCAGGGGAAGTTACAGACAGACCTCCAATCCTCAGGAGATAAGCTGAACTGGCTCGTGAACTGGCTGCCTCTGAACCAGTGCAGAGCAGCCCTGGGCAGCCTTCCCCAGAAAAGTCCCCACTCTGGTGGTTGGGAGGGGCATTGCCAGCAGCGGGACCCCACACTGAGCTGGTCCGGCCCCTCGGGGGACAGAATAGGCACACGACAATAATAGCAACCATAAAAGAAACCCAAGGAGCACAGCTCTTGCTGTGCCCCAGACAAGGCTGAGCTTGGCTTCCTGGCCACTCTCCCATTGCATTTAATTCTCATGACCCTATGAGGTGTACACAAGTATTATTCCCTGTTTTACAGACTAGGAGCCAAGGCCCAGAGTCACGGAGCATCAATAATTCTAACGGCACACATGCACAACGCTCACAGAGGGACCTCAACACACTCCCAGGGTATGTCCTGCTGCTCATAAGCATCCTTCTAGCAAGGGCATCTGTGACAGCAGAATCCTTAATGGGGGTGTCACGGGATGAAATGCCCACCGATCAAGTGCGTGTACAGGACCCTAGTGAGGTGGACATGGAAGCTGGTGTGGAAGGTGGACCAAGCCTATGGTTGAGGGAAGGTCATTGCTGCTGGTACATATCGATCCAGTTTGTGTAACACACGTGTTACAGATATAAAACCTGGGGTGGCGCTGGGGCAGATGGGGCACGCTAGTACACACATGCTGGAGGACACCCATACAAAGCCCAAGGACCACACCTCCCGTGCCTCAGCATCCAGCACCCGCACAGAGCAGATCACGGGGGACCTGCCAGGGCACTGTCGTTCTCCCTCTTTCTCTCTCCACCTGGGCCTCTCTGCCCACCTGGCTGGGAATAAAGCACTGGAGGTGGGCTGGGCCCAGATCCTGGGTGCAGAGTCCTGGCTGGGCCTCCAGGCCTGGTCCAGACAATGGAGGCTTGGAGTCTTCGCTTTGCACCTCCTCAGCATCCCTACTCCTCCCTCTCTTCCTCTCTGCTTCTCTCTTACTTGCTCCTGTCTCCCTCTCAGTGTTCTGAAGAGTCCTCCTCAGTGGCAGCAGATACACAGGTGACACGTCCTGCTGCCGCAGTCACACACAGTGCCTTTCCTCCTGCCCCAGAGACTCATGCTGTTTCTGGGCATCCGTCTGGGGTCAGGCTGACCTGTGGTGGCTACAGCCTCACTTGAGCTGTGCTCCCAGCCTGGCTCGGGGTGCACTTGAGCTGGACGGAATAAAGAAGCTGCTGGCCTCGATGTCCCTGCCCACCCCTCCCCTGCAGAATTCCTGGGCCCAGTAGAGTCATGGGAGGATGGAGGCTTCTGGGACCAGTGGCAGCGCCCAGGGCGGGTGTGGTGCCAGAGGACAGAGAGGGTGTGAGGATGGAGGGCTGAAATGGAGGATGGGGTGAAGTGGGGGCAGGGCTGCACCCTTACAGGCAGGCCTCCCAGGGGTAGGTCTGTTCTTCCTCATCTCTGCCTCTAGCCCAGTGCCTGCCTGGCTGTTCCCTGTGGCCCTAGGACACTGAGGGGCAGGAAGCTAGGCAGCTTCTGGTGCAGACTTTCCGTGGTCTTGGGCCAGTCAGGGTACCAAGCCAGGCTCAGTTTCCCCATCTGTTATATGGGGCAAGGTGAGGGGAAGGTGCAGGCCTAGGCATGCCCACCAGGTACCAGGAAGACAGCTACCAACGACCGTAGGGTATCCCCACAGGCCCTTCTTGTCTGTGCCTCCCGCCCCCATAGTCACACTTCTGCTTAAGTACTGTTGCTCTCCCCGGCTTCCGTGTGGACACCCGCCCAAGGCCACACAGACGGAGAATGCCGGTGTCAGGATTTGAACCAGTTGCCTCTCTTAGGCAACCTGCTGTCTGAGCAGAGCAAGAGGATGCCAGACACTGGCCCAGGATCGGGGCTGCCTGATCCCTGCACTGGCCAGAGGAGGCACCACAAATCCCACCTGCACATCCACCCAGCCCACCCTGCTCAGAGCTGTTCTGTGCATCTTAGCTTGACGAGGTGTGGGGAATTCATCAACCTCCCACAGAGCCCGCTGAGAGCTGGCTATGAGTCCAGCCACCTCCCTGTCCCAGCAGCAGCCCCCAAAGCCTGAGGCTTAATCCCCCAGGCATGTCCTGCCCTTCATCTTTCCCAGGCTGTGTTGTCCTTCTGCCCCTCTTCTCTAGTTGAAGCTGGTCACCTCACCCAAGTCTTCCTCCTGGAAGCTCTCCCGGACTCCCCATCCTGCAGTACATCTAGATTCCGTTCCCATGCCCAGAATTCCACCTCCTAGCATACAGGAGCCTCTCAGGTGCCTGGTGCCAGGCCGGGTGACGCTCCAGATGGTGGCCAGCCAAGGGACCGAGGAGGACACCCCTCAGTGAGAGGAGCAGAAGGGCGGGAGTCAGGAGACCACTGTGGGCCTTCTCTGAGCCTTAACCCAGGACACTTGCCCAGCAGGGTTTGCGGAAGAGAAGGCCTAGGAGGACCGACAACTTCTCTCCAACCTGCACATCGGAGCTGGCCGGGCTCCCAGGGAAGTCTCAGAGCATGAATGGACTCCTTGCCCCACCCCGCAGCAAGCAGAGAAACAGCCAACACCGGGGACCTCCTCCTGGGCGGCCTCCGTGCTTAACCCTGCAGTTTCCACCTACAGAACAAGCACCAACTCCAGCCTGGAGACCCCAAGCCAAGGGCCAGCCTTGCCTTCTGTTTGCCCTGCACTGCCCATCTAAATCTCTGAGGTACTGGTCTGACATTCCCCCCCATTTTCCCAGTGAGGAGTCTGGGGCTTTTCAGGGTTAGTAACATGCTCAAGGTCACACAGCTGTAGGTGGCAGAGCTGGGGCTCAACCCCGGGCTGTCCTGCGCCTACAGGCATAACTCCACTATGATGACCTGCACAGCCCACACATGGAGGGCATCTGCGGCCCTCAGCCAGAGGCAGCCTGTTTTGCACAGGGTTTTCTTTTTCTTTTTAAATTTTTTTATTAAAACAAAATTTTTATTGAAGTATAGTTGATTTACAATGTTGTGTTAGTTTCAGATGTACAGCAAAGTGATTGAGTTATACATATATGTATTCTTTTTAAAATTTATTATTATTTTTTTTTTTCTGGTACGTGGGCCTCTCACTGTTGTGGCCTCTCCCGTTGAGGAGCACAGACTCCGGACGCACAGGCCCAGCGGCCATGGCTCACAGGCCTAGCCGCTCCGCGGCATGTGGGATCTTCCCGGACCGGGGCACGAACCCATGTCCCCTGCATCAGCAGGCGGACTCTCAACCACTGCGCCACCAGGGAAGCCCCTGTTTATATATTTTATACGTAGTAGTTTTTATCTGCTAATCCCGAACTCCTAATTTATCCCTCTCCCACCCCCTTTCCCTTTTGGTAACCATAAATTTGTTCTCTTTGTCTATGAATCTGTTTCTCTTCTGTAAATAAATTCATTTTGTGCCATATTTTAGATTCTGCATGTGTGATATATGATATTTGTCTTTCTCTGACTTATTCACTTAGTATGATAATCTCTAGGTCCACCCATGTTGCTGCAGACGGCATTATTTCATTCTTTTTTATAACTGAGTACTATTCCATTGTATATATTGCACGGGGTTTTCTGGGCTGCGTCTCAGGATGTCTGAGCCCACAGGACACCGAGCCCATCTGCGTGGATCTGTGTAGCCCTCCAGAGTGGGCTCTGAGCCCAGGCAGGTGAGCTGGGCTCTGTAGGAGGCTCCCTGCCCCCAGCACCACTCTCCCAGGTCCAGCAGGATCAGGTGGCCACAGCTGAATTCACTCCCCATCTCTCTGAGCAGGTGGAGGAGGTGGTCTCTGCGTTGGAGGAGGCGCTTCAGCGGCACGTGATGCGCCGAGAGGTGTGCCCAGCCTGGCGTGGAGCGGGGTAGGTGCTGGATGAGCGGGTTCTGCTCCTCCGCTTTGGAGTTCCGGGAACACCGAGAGGCTACAGCGGAGGCTGCGGGGCAAAGCCAGTGCCAAGGCTGCAGGTCTGGAAGAGGCCAGAGCAGATACCCCCGCACCGGCTGCAGCACCAACAGGAGGGGCAGGTGCTGTGAGTGCCTCAGGGACCCCCACCTGGCCTACGCCCTGCTCCTGGGCCTCTGAGGGCTCCCTCCCCACCGCCTGCAGGATCACAGCTCAGCTTCCAGGCTCAGCGCCTTTTTCTCCTGGTAAGTCTGCTTTGTGTCCCAAAAAACAGGGAGAAAGTTCCCTTCCCGTGAGGCTGATATAAGGTGATGTGTGCCTAGAACAGAGCCGGCACGCGGGAGGGCAAATCCCTGTAGTTTCCTCTTCCCTCACTCCGTTGGCCTGTGAGCTCCTGGGAGGCGGGTAAACATCCCGATGTGGCCCCTGGTGCGGGACGGATTAATTACCTAATTACCGAATCACTGCGTTGCACTCATTGCCTAGCAGCTTGTGTTTGTGTCTCCTGGACTCACACAGAACACACAGGCCAGAAGTTCCACTTGCCTCCTGTTGGAAAAACAAAGGTTTGCAGGCAGCAGGGCCTGGAGGCGGGGGAGGGACAAATGGCCCCCTGAGGGCCTGTGGAGCCCTGACCTTCCAGGGCCTAGACAGGTGTGTCCATGCATCCCAGGCTAATGCTGTACTGAGGCTGGGGAATATGAGGGGGACCCCATTAAATGGGTCGCTATGGACTGTGCTGTCCAGTGCCTGCTAGGCTGTCCTGGAGAGGGACCTCAGCCTCATGCCTTCCCAGAGACTCTTAGAATTTAGCAGGGAGTGGTAAACCAGCGCTGGGGAGAGAGCCTATCCCTGCCCCAGCCCTAATCAAGATTCACGGGGAGGGCAGAGGCCTCTAATTGTTTCAGGAGAGGGAAATGTCACATCCTGAGACCCCCAAGAGTCCTTAGGACAGACCACTGCCAAGTGAGGGTCCTTGGCTTCTCGCCGGAAAGAATTCAAGAACGAACCAGAGAAAAGCAAAGGCGGGTTTATTTAGCAGGATACACACTCCATAGGTAGAATGTGGACCCTCTGGGAAAGTGAGAGCAGCCCCGGGGCATGGGGTTGTAGGTTTTTATGGGCTAAGTAATTTCATACGCTAAGGAGTGGGACGAATATTTTTGCTATTTCAGGGAAGTGGGGGATTTTCCAGGAATTGGGCCACTGTTCACTTTTTGACATTTTCCGGTCGTCTCAGAACTATCGCAGCGTAAGAGGGAGTGATCTTGAGTATTACGATGACGTTATAATGAGCTAAAGGTCAATGACCAGACTATTCTCGAAGCCACCATGGTTTCAGCTGGTTCTATTTGGACTTAATTGCATCCCAACAGCTGTGCCCCCTCTTCACTTATCTAGCGTTTGTGTTCTGCCCCTTTTCCTCCTGTCCCATTCCCCCACCAGAGATTTTACTTCCATATTCTTATGGGAAGCAGAAAGGTGATGGTCTGTCTTCTTTGGCTGCTTCAGGGCCGAGTACGGTCATTGACCTTGCCTGTCAGGGAGTAGAAATTTCTGGATGCCTAGTGTAGGGATCCCAGGGGCAGGACAGCTTCTTGTTTTAAGTCATAGGGCGGTATGGGCTGGAATCCTTGCCTAGCCATCATTTTTTTTTTGGCTGCGCCATGCACAGCTTGTGGAATCTTAGTTCCCCAATCAGGGATCGAACCCAGGCCCTCAGCAGTGAGAGCACAAAGTCCTAACCACTGGACCACCAGGGAATTCCCCTAACCATCATTTTGATGTGGAATAATTGTAACCTGGAAAACATGAACTTTACCAAGAGGTGAAGGAGGCAGAGTCCAAAGAGGAGGAGGAGGAGGAGGATGGCTGTTACTCAGGGTCCAAGTAAGGCTAGGGAGGGCACTCTTAATGGTGGACTAGATGGCATTAGGGTCTGACCCCTGGTTGTGGCGGTGTAACCATGTTGCTTGTTCGTAAATCTTTTTGATGTCCATCTCAATCTGGCCTGAATTACTGACACAGGTGCAGCAGGTTCTGTTTATGACTGCACAAACGCCACCCTGCTCATCCAGCAAGTAATCCAAGGCCAATCTATTGTCCATAACCACATTGGCCACTGAGTTTAAAGAAGTTGAAAGTCTATTTAGGGCATTTCCAGTGGTCAGGGCTGGGTTCTCTAAAGTGTTGGTTAGGTTTTCTAGGGTTACCTCATGGTAGGCAAAGCCTCCCATGGAGTTGCCAATCCCCCTGCCAGTCCTATTCTTGCCAATATTAATCCTGGGACGATTTTGAGTATTATTATGTATTGTGACAGTGAATGGGACCAAATGTCCTAATATACAGGCTCCCTCATGCCACACATTATATAAGGATAAGCATTTACATAGGGGCCGAATTACCCTGGGGTGCC
Organism: Mesoplodon densirostris; assembly: GCF_025265405.1. Lineage (NCBI taxonomy): Eukaryota > Metazoa > Chordata > Mammalia > Artiodactyla > Ziphiidae > Mesoplodon > Mesoplodon densirostris. The sequence continues at coordinate 73,255,647 of NC_082670.1, forward strand.
CTTGTCTTTGGGCCCTCCTTCTGGGGAGTGCCATGTATCCAGGTGTATCTTGAAGGTGCAATAAGAGATCTGGGAACAGAAGAATTTAGCAAGGAAGCAGCCATCCAGATCCATGGAAGAGAAAAGTTAATGAACACAATGTGGGGACAAGGGCCCATTAGTATATTCAAAACAGTTCAGTCCAGGAGTATTCCATGACCTCGGCTTAGGTGAGATGGTGTAGTGAGAAGGGTTTAACCCACAGTTTCCATAGAGCCTGACAACTTCTAGCCCAGTTTTTAGTCCATTCCATCCCTATCCTGTAGGCACCTGGTGTCTGGGCTTCATTATAAGCACAGAGAGTGGAGGCATTCGTGGGAATGCAGTTTGGGTCCAGGTTCCACAACGCTGTGGTGATATTACCCTCTGGTGCCCAGGGATTGTTCCAAAGAGGCTCACCATAGCCAAGAGAACCATTAGAGGTGTAGTGACATTGGAAGCTTGACTGGTTTTCTGGGTAACAAAAGTAGCCACGATTAAAGGAGAAGTTATGTCACCTTTTTAAAAAGAGTTAAAACGTAGGCAAGGTATCGGGCCTGATGGGGGTATCACCCGTCACACTCGTATCAGCTGTGGGGGTGGTTTCCATGTGTTTGAATTGGTAAAGCTCTTGTATGTACCTATTTATACCTGAAACAACTGTTGTAAGCTAGGGTTTTTATGGCAAGCCCGGCAATTAACTAGTTTTTCTCCCAGGGCAACTATTTTAGATATGTTTACTAAAGCATGATTTTCCCATTCCGAGCTGCGACCTTCGTCAGAAGTCCTACTAGTATGATGGCTTTTGACATCACATTACCGTATTTTTTCTTTCAGACCTAGCAGGGGCAAAGAAGATGTTTACCAGGGGGAGGGGGTTCTGAAAAGCGGCAGAATAAGAGCATGATAGTCAGAAACACAAGGATGACTAGGCCAACCCACCTCAGCCACGTGAAGTCACTTATTTGTTGTTGGAAAGGTATCTGAGGTCTTCCATGGGCTCACAGGAGTAGGTCTCTTTTGGTTCCTGTTGGGACTTATAAGATACAGGTTTTGTTCTAGACAGATGAACCCAATTAGTAACTCCCTATAGCTTGACAGCAGTTGGGGTACTTAGTAACACTTGATATGGTCCCGTCCATTTTGGTTGTATCTAGTCCTCAGGGGACCCTTCCTTCCAAGTTTTTAGTAGGACAAAGTGCCCTGACTGGATGGAGACCGCAACCTCTCCTTTGTGAGGGTGGGCAGCGCTTTGTTTCCATATACTTGGAGGACCTTTTGAACTTGGCTCAAGCTAACAGTGTGGGAGACCCATTTGTGGGTTTCCTCAACAAACGAGATCTGAAGTCAAAAAGGGCCTCCCAGTGGTCCTTCCCTGGCAGTCCAGTGGTGAAGTTAGTGGTTAGGCTGTTACTGCTGAGATCCTGGGTTCAATCCCTGGTCTGGGAACTAAGAACCCACAAGCTGTGTGGCATGACCGAAAAAAAAAGGTGGGGGGCTTCCCATAGGTCTCAAATGGGCTAAGTTTTAAAATTCTCTTTGGGGCCATCCTGGTCCATAGAAGGGCTACAGGCAGGACAGAGATCCAGGTTTCTGAAGTCTCTTGGCATAGCTCAGCAAGTGTGTTTTTTTTGGGGTTTTTTTTTTTGCAAGCATTCTTTTAGAGCATGATTTGCTTTTGCTACTTTGCCTAAGGATTGGGGCCTCCAGGAAGACTGGAGGTGGTAGTGAATACCTAGAGCTGAGGAAGGCTGTTGGGTCACCTTGGCAGCGAAAGAAGGTCCGTTATCACTGTAAGCTTTGGGGTAACCCGAATCTCGGAATTATCTCTTTAAGCAGAAATTTGGATACTCCTATTGCCTTTTCAGTCCTAGTAGGGAAAGCTTCTATCAACCCTGTAAAGGTGTCTATGAATGCCAATAGGTGTTTCCATCCCCTACGTGGGAGCATTTGGGTCAAGTCCATTTGCCAATCTTCCCCTGGCTAGGTTCCCCGATGTTGTATGGGCCAAGTTAGCGGTGGAGGTATGGGGTGGCTTCCTAGGGCATGGCGGGCACAAAGCTTGCAAGCCCTGGTGACATTTTTAACAGTTTGGGATGGTCCCTTGCCCATGAACAACTGAGTAACTAGTTTCAGTAGGGAGCCACCCTAAGTGAAAGGACTCGTTGAAGTACTTAGTTATTTTCCATTGCTCGGCCCCGGGAATGAGAAGCTTGTTATCTTTTGTCAGCCACCCTGAGAGGTCTCTTTCCAGTCCCCTATGTTTAGCCCACTCGAGTTCTTCAGGTGTATAAGATGGCGCTGTTGGGAAGGGGGTGCTGTCAGGCCTGAGAGCTGCAGCTTGTAGGACCGACTGTTCTTGGCGGCAGTCTTAGCAGGCTTTTTGGCCAGGGTGTTTCCCCTTGTAAGGCAGATGTTGCCCCTTTGGTGACACCTGCAGCCTCCTTTGGAAGCTGGAATGCTTCTAGGAGTTCTAGAATTTCTGCCTGCTGTTTTATAGTGGATCCTTTGACTGTTAGTAATCCCCTTTCTTTCCATATGGCAGCCTGGGCATGTAGCACAAATAATCCATACTTGGAATCGGTATGTATATTGATTCTTTTTTTTTTTTAAATAAATTTATTTGTTTTTTATTTTTAGCTGAGTTGGGTCTTTGTTGCTGCATGCGGGCTTTCTCTAGTTGCGGCGAGTGCGGGTTACTCTTCGTTGTGGTGCGCGGGCTTCTCATTGCGGTGGCTTCTCTTGTTGCGGATCAGGGGCTCTAGGCACGCGGGCTTCAGTAGTTGTGGCCCGCAGGCTCTAGAGCACAGGCTCAGTAGTTGCGGCGCATGGGCTTAGTTGCTCCGCGGCATGTGGGATCTTCCCAGACCAGGGCTCGAACCCGTGTCCCCTTCATTGGCAGGCGGATTCTTAACCACTGCGCCACCAGGGAAGCCCTGTATTTTTTTTTTTTCCCCATTGCGGAGCACAGGCTCCGGACGCGCAGGCTCAGAGACCATGGCTCACGGGCCCAGCCACTCTGCGGTATGTGGGATCTTCCCGGACCGGGGACCCGTGTCCCCTGCATCGGCAGGTGGATTCTCAACCACTGCACCACCAGGGAAGCCCAAGCCCTGTATATTGATTCTTAATTCCTTTCCTAGCTGGAGTGCTCTGGTCAAGGCGATCAACTCAGTCTTTTGGGTGGAAGTGTGAGAGGATAGAGCTCCAGACTCAACAGTTGTCCACAGGCTGACTCTGGCATAACCTGCCGGCCTTACCCCTTCATGTATAAAGCTGCCTCCATCAGTAAACCATTGTTTATATTTTTTAATTAACTAATTAATAAAGTGATTATTATTTAATTTTTATTTTATAGTGGAGTATAGTTGATTTACAATGTTGTGTTAATTTCAGGTATACAGCATAGTGATTCAGTTATACATATATCTATTCTTTTTCAAATTCTTTTCCCATTTAGGTTATTACAGAATATTGAGTAGAGTTTTCAGTGCTATACAGTAGGTCCTTGTTGGTTTTTTTTTTTTAATTTTAGATACAGTAGTGTGTATATGTCAATCCCAAACTCCCAATTTATCCATCCCCGGTACCTTTCCCCTTTGGTAACCATAAGTTTGTTTTCTGTGAGTCTGTTTCTGTTTTGTAAATAAGTTCATTTGAATCTTATTTTTTTAAGATTCTGCATGTAAGCAGTATCATGTGATATTTGTCTTTCCCTGTCTAACTTACTTCACTAAGTATGATCATCTCCAGGTCTATCCAGGTTGCTGCGAATGACATTATTTCATCCTTTTTAATGGCTGAGTAATACTGCATTGTATCACATCTTCTTTATCTTTTCAACTGTTGATGGATATTTTGGTAGTTTCCATGTCTTGCCTATTGTAAACAGCGCTGCAATGAACATTGGGATGTATGTATCCCTTTGGACCATGGTTTTCTCTGTATTTTTAGTTTTATAAGGAACCTCCATACTGTTCTCCGTAGTGACTGACCAATTTACATTCCCACCAACAATGTAGGAGGGTTCCCTTTTCTCCACACCCTCTCCAGCATTTATTGTTTGTAGGCTTTTTGATGATGGCCATTTGCATTGGTGTGAGGTGATATCTCATTGTAGTTTTTTTGTTTAATTTATTTATTATTTATTTTTGGTTGCACTGGGTCTTTGTTGCTGTGCGTGGGCTTTCTGTAGTTGCGGTGAGCAGGGGCTACTCTTCGTTCTGGTGCGGGGGCTTCTCACTGCAGTGGCTTCTCTTGTTGTGGAGCACAGGCTCTAGGGCTCAGTAGTTGTGGCTTGTGGGCTCTAGAGCGCAGGCTCAGTAGTTGTGACACACAGGCTTAGTTGCTCCAAGGCACGTGGGATCTTCCCGGACCAGGGCTCGAACCCGTGTCCCCTGCATTGGCAGGCGGGTTCTTAACCACTGCGCCACCAGGGAAGCCCTCATTGTAGTTTTGATTTGTATTTCTCTAATAATTAGTGATGTTGAGCATCATTTCATGTGCCTCTTGGCTATCTGTATGTATTCTTTGGAGAAATGTCTATATAGGTCTTCTGCCCATTTTTTGATTGGGTTGTTTTGTTTTTGTTTTTGGTGTTTTTTGGCTGCACCTTGCGGCATGAGGAGCTTCCCCAACCAGGGATTGAACCTGTGCACTCTGCAGTGGAAGCACAGAGTCTTAACCACTGGACCAGGGAAGCATGTTTGTCTGTTTGATATTGAGTTATATGAGCTGTTTGTAAATTTTGGAGATTAATCCTTTGTCAGTCGCATCATTTGCAAATGTTTTCTCCAATTCTATGGGTTGTCTTTTCGTTTTGTTTATGGTTTCCTTTGCTGTGCAAAAGCTTTTGAGTTTAATTGGGTTCCATTTGTTTGTTTTTATTTACATTACTGTAGGAGATGGATTGAAAGTTTAGTTTTGAGTTTATTTTTGTGTATGGTGTTAAAAAATGTTCTACTTTCATTCTTTTACATGTAGCTGCACCATTTATTGGAGAAACTGTCATTTCTCCATTGTATAGTCTTGCCTCCTTTATCATAGATTAATTGACCATAGGTGCATGGGTTATTTCTGGGATTTCTATCCTGTTCCATTGATCTATATTTCTGTTTTTGTTTCTGTACTGTATTGTTTTTATGACTGTAGCTTTGTAGTATAGTATGAATTCAGGGAGCCTGATTCCTCCAGCTCTGTTTTTCTTTCTCAAGATTGCTTTGGCTATTTATCTCTCAGCTATATAGAGGAGAAAGGGTTTTTCTAAGTTCGGGAGACCTAACACAGGAGTGGTTCCTAATTTTTGTTTTAGAGCTAGTAACGCCTGTTGGCAATTTTCATCCCAGTTGAGGGGTTTGTGGTCACCTCCTTTTAGGGCCTTAAAAAGAGGCTTTTCTATGAGCCTGAATCCAGGTATCCAGATCCTGCAAAATACTGCCATCCCCAGAAAGGCCCTCAGTTGCCTCTTAGTCAGGGTCGGGGGTGGTTGGAGGGTTACAATGGCTACCTTTTGGTCTTGGGCAAAGGCCCTCGTCCCATGGGTGAGCACATTTCCCAGGTACTTAACCTGTTGGGTGGAAATCTGGACCTTGTGAGGAGAGACTCAATATCCTTGTTCCCCTAGGAAATTGAGGACCTAGTGGTGTCTTTATCTGAATCTTCCCTAGTGGGACTGGAAATTAGGAGGTTGTCCACATTCTGTAGGAGAGACCCATTAACCAACTGTAATTCTCTTAATTCCTTTGCTAATGCGTTTCTGAACAGGTGGGGGCTATCCCTGGAGCCTTGGGGCAGCACAGTCCAAGTTAGCTGGGAAGTGTTACATGTGTCTGGATCTGTCCACTCAAAGACAAAGAAATATTGGGAGTCTGGGTGCAGGGGAATGTAAAAGAAGGCATCTTTCAGGTCTAGCACTGTAGGCTAGTTTGCATTTTCTGGAACTTGGGCAGTACAGTGTATGGATTAGGGACTACTGAGTGAACTGGGACCACTGCCTCATTAACTGCCCTCAGGTCTTGAACAAACTTGTATTCTCCACTTTGCTTTTTTATGGGCAGAATGGGGGGATTACACAGAGATTGGCAGGATCGTAACAGCCCATATTTTAAGAACTTGGTTATTAAAGGCTGGATACCTCACTGGGCCTTGGGCCTCAAGAGATACTGTTTTTTCCATGGGTCATCAGCATTGGGTTTCAGTGAAACCTGAACTAGGGGCACATTATTAGCTCTGCCAGGAACCTCAGTGTCCCAGACAGAGGGGTTTACTGGAGAAAAAATATGGGGTGGAGGGGAGATCTCCTCTGATGGTGACTGAGGCAGGCTCCCATGGCGAAGAACAGTCGTTTATCCTGATGGGTGCCTTCTCTGAGGGGGTCTCCAAACTGAACTATTGTCTGGAATTTAATGAGCTACTCCCTTCCCAACAAGGGGATGAGGCACTCAGGCATGAGCAGGAACTGGTGTGCAAAGGTAAAATCTCCTAGTAAGCAGCTGAGCAGGGGGTGGTGTGAATCACTTGGCTTTGGGCCGTCCATCGATCCCCGTTAATATACAGGATTGGGAGGACAAGCGTCCAGGGAAATCAATCATCACAGAGTAGGTGAATCTAATAAAATAAAAACCTTTTCCACCTGCCACGTCAAGGGTTACCCGAGTCTCCTCCGGGGAAATGACCAGGTGACCTTTGGGAGGCAGGGAGAGTCCTGGGCCCTGTCAGTCTTCAGTCCTCTTGACCAGCATCAGTTTGGGAGCCCCGAGTCCCCTTCAGGACTGGGGGCAGCCTTGCTTCCAGTGGCCCTCTGGTTTGCATGTCAGGCAGGGTCCTGGTGGATTTTTCCCATACAGGGGGCGTTTGTCCTTCCAGTGACCCTCCTGGTTGCATTTAAAACAGGTCCGTTCCCAACAGAGAGGGGCTCTGATCCAGATTTTCTAGATCCTGCCCCTGCCATGGGCTTTCGCAAGGGGGAGGGGGAGGATAACCACGAGGTGGTGTGGGGGCTAGGGCTGCCACCAAGAGTTGTGCCTTTCGTTGTTGTCCTGAATCCTCCTTGCCTCCTCAACCCTATCTCTATTGTTAAATACTCCAAAGGCCAAGTCCATGAGCTGATTCATGGGGGTTTGGTGTCCCATGGCTGCCTTCTGTAATTTTCTCCTAATGTCTGGGGCAGATTGAATGATAAAATGGGTATTTACTGGGACTTGCCCTTCAGGGGTGTTGGGCTTAATATTGGTATACTTTTTTTTAATCAATATCTTTTTTTATTGAATGATAGTTGATTTACAATGTTGTGTTAATTTCTGCTGAACAGCAGAGTGATTCACTTATACACATATATACATTCTTTTTTAAAATGTTTTCCATTATGGCTTATCATAGGATATTGAATATAGTTCTCTGTGCTATATAGTAGGACCTTGCTCTTTATCCATTTTATATATAAAAGCTTGCATCTGCTAATTCTAACCTCCCACTCCATCCCTCCCCCAACCCCCTCCCCCTTGGCAACCACCAGTCTGTTCTCTATGTCCATGATTCTGTTTCTGTTTCATAAATAGGTTCATTTGTATCATATTTTATTTATTTTTAATATTTTAATAAAGTTTATTTGATTTCATAATAAATTTTGCTTAGTGAAAATCAATTTTAAGATTAATTTATTTAATTAAAGTATAGTTGATTTACAATGTTGTGTTAATTTCTGCTGTACAGCAAAGTGATTAAGTTATACATATATATACACATTCTTTTTTTTTTCTTTTTTTATATTCTTTTCCATTATGGATTATCCCAGGAGATTTGATGCAGTTCCCTGTGCTATACAGTAGGACCTTGCTGTTTATCCATTATAAATGTAATAGTTTGTACCTACTAACCCCAAACTCCCACTCCATCCCTTTCCATCTCCTGCCCCTTGGCAACCACAACTCTGATCTCTATGTCTGTGAGTCTATTTCTCTTTTATAGATAGGTTCATTTGTGCCATATTTTAGATTCGACATATAAGTGAAATCATTATGGTACTTGTCTTTCTCTTTCTGACTTACTTAGTATGATAATCTCTAGTTGTGTCCATGTTGCTGCACATGGCATTATTTCATTCTTTTTAATGGCTGAGTAGTATTCTGTTGTGTATATATACCACATCTTCTTTATCCATTCATCTGTTGATGGCCATTTAGGTTGTTTCCATGTCTTGGCTATTGTGAATAGTGCTGCTATGAAAATAGGGGTGCGGGCCTCCCTGGTGGCGCAGTGGTTGAGAGTCCGCCTGCCGATGCAGGGGATACGGGTTCGTGCCCCGGTCTGGGAGGATCCCATATGCCGCGGAGCGGCTGGGCTCGTGAGCCATGGCCGCTGGGCCTGCGCGTCCGGAGCCTGTGCTCCGCAACGGGAGAGGCCACAACAGTGAGAGGCCCTCATACCGCAAAAAGAAAAAAAAAAAAAAAAAAAAGAAAGAAAATAGGGGTGCTTGTATCTTTTTGAATTCTAGTTTTGTCTGGTTGTATACCCAGGAGTGGGATTGCTGGATGATGTGGTAATTCTATTTTTAGTTTTCTTAGGAACCTCTGTACTGTTTTCCATAGGAGCTGCACCAACTTACATTCCCACCAACAGTGTAGGAGGGTGCCCTTTTCTCCACACCCTCTCCAGCATTTGTTACTTGTAGACTTTTTAATGATGGCCATTCTGACCAGTGTGAGGTGGTAACTCATTGTAGTTTTGATTCACATTTCTCTAATAATTAGTGATATTGAACATCTTTTCATGTGCCTATTGGCCACCTGTATTTTGTCTTTGGAGAAATATCTATTTAGGTCTTCTGCTCATTTTTTAAAAATTATTTTATTTATTTTTTATTTTTGGCTGTGTTGGGTCTTCGTTGCTGCACACAGGCTTTCTCTAGTTGTGGCGAGTGGGGGCTACTCTTTGTTGCGGTGTGCGGGCTTCTCATTGCGGTGGCTTTTCTTGTTGCAGAGCATGGGCTCTAGGCACATGGACTTCAGTAGTTGTGGCACACAGGCTCAGTACTTGTGGCTCGCAGGCTCTAGAGTGCAGGCTCAGTAGTTGTGGCACATGGGCTTAGTTGCTTCACGGCATGTGGGATCTTCCCAGACCAGGGCTCGAACCCGTGTCGCCGGCAGTGGCAGGTGGATTCTTAATCATTGCGCCACCAGCAAAGCCCAGTCTTCTGCTCATGTTTTGACTGGGTTGTTTGTTTTTTGTTTTGTTGTTGTCGAGTTGTATGAGCTGCTGATATATTTTGGAAATTAAGCCCTTGTCCGTCATATCATTTGCAAATATTTTCTCCCATTCCATAGGTTGTCTTTTTGTTTTATCTATGGCTTCCTTTGCTGTGCAAAAGCTTGTAAGTTTGATTAGGTCCCATTTGTTTTTATTTTTATTGCCTTGGGAGACTGACCTAAGAGAACATTGGTACGACTTATGTCAGAGAATGTTTTTTTTTTTTTTTTTTTGCGGTATGCGGGCCTCTCACTGTTGTGGCCTCCCCCGTTGCGGAGCACAGGCTCCGGACGCGCAGGCTCAGCGGCCATGGCTCACGGGCCCAGCCGCTCCGCGGCATATGGGATCCTCCCAGACCGGGGCACGAACCCGCATCCCCTGCATCGGCAGGCGGACTCTCAACCACTTGCGCCACCAGGGAGGCCCTGTCAGAGAATGTTTTGCCTCTGCTCTCTTCTAGGAGTTTTGTGGTGTCATGTCTTATGTCTAAGTCTTTAAGCCATTTTGATTTTATTTTTGTGCATGGTATGAGACTGTGTTCTAACTTCATTGATTTACATGTGGCTGTCTGACTTTCCTAGCACCACCAGCTGAGAAGACTCTTTTCCTTTGTATATTCTTGCCTCCTTTGTTGAAGATTAATTGACCGTGGGTGTGTGGGTTTATTTCTGGGCTCTCTATTCTGTTCCATTGATCTGTATGTCTGTTTTTGTGCCAATACCACACTGTTGGGGCTTCCCTGGTGGTGCAGTGGTTAAGAATCCACCTGCCAATGCAGGAGACACTGGTTGGAGCCCTGGTCGGGGAAGATCCCATGTGCCGTGGAGCAACTAAGCCCATGTGCCATGACTACTGAGCCTGCACTCTAGAGCCCGCGAGCCACAACTACTGAAACCCGCGCACCTAGAGCCTGTGTTCCCAACAAGAGAAGCCACCACAATGAGAAGCCTGCGCACCACAATGAAGAGTAACCCCCACTGGCCGCAACCAGAGAAAAGCCCGCATGCAGCAACAAAGACCCAACATGGCCAAAAAATAATAAATAAATAAATAAATAAAAATAATAAAATTAAAAAACACACTGTTTTGATTACTGTAGTTTTGTAGTATTGTCTGAAGTCTGGGAGAGTTATGCTTCCTGCTTTGGTTTTTTTTCCTCAGGATTGCTGTGGCAATCCTGGGTCTTTTATTGTTCCATGTAAATTTTTGGATTATTTGTTCTAGTTCTGTGAAAAATGTCATGGGTAATTTGATAGGGATCACATTCTATCTGTAGATTGCTTTGGTTAGTATGGCCATTTAACAATATTAAATCTTCCAATCCAAGAGCATGGGATATCTTTAATTTCCTTTATTAATGTTTGTTTTTTTTAATTTATTTTATTTATTTTATTTGTTTTATTTTTACTTTTTTGCGGTACGTGGGCCTCTCACTGTTGTGGTCTCTCCCGTTGCGGAGCACAGGCTCCGGATGCACAGGCTCAGCAGCCATGGCTCACGGGCCTAGCCGCTCCCCGGCATGTGGGATCTTCCCGGACCGGGGCAACCCACGTCCCCTGCATCGGCAGGCAGACTCTCAACCACTGAGCCGCCAGGGAAGCCCTTGTTTGTTTGTTTGTTTTAAAAAGGTTTTTTTGGTAGGAATTTTGCCTTTTTTAAAAAAAAATTATTTATTTGTTTATCTATTTATGGCTGTGTTGGCTCTTTGTTTCTGTGCAAGGGCTTTCTCTAGTTGCGGCAAGCGGAGGCCACTCCTCATCGCAGTGCGCAGGCCTCTCACTATTGCACCCTCTCTTGTTGCGGACCACAGGCTCCAGACGCGCAGGCTCAGTAATTGTGGCTCATGGGTCTACTTGCTCCGCGGCATTTGGGATCTTCCCAGGCCAGGGCTCGAACCCGTGTCCCCTGCATTGGCAGGCAGATTCTCAACCACTGCACCACCAGGGAAGCCCCCTTTATTAATGTTTTATAGTTCTCAGTGTATAAGTCTTTCATTTCCTGGGTCAGATTATTCCTAGGTTTGTTTTTCTTTTTTTGGTGCAATTTTATTTTTATTTTTTATTGGAGTATAGTTGCTTTACACTGCTGTGTCAGTTTATGCTGTAGAGCAAAGTGAATCAGCCATACGTATACATATATCCCCTCTTTTTTGGATTTCCTTGCCATTTAGGTCACCACAGAGCACCGAGGAGTTCCTTGTGCTATACAGTAGGTTCTCATTAGTTATCTACTTTATACATAGTAGTGTATATATGTCAATCCCAATCTCCCAATTCATCCCACCACCACCCCTGCCCCCTTGGTATCCATACATTTGTATCCAGATGTAGAGACGTCTGTGTCTCTATTTCTGCTTTGCAAATAAGATCATCTATACCATTTTTCTAGATTCCACATATATGCGTTAATATACGATATTTGTTTTTCTCTTTCTGACTTACTTCACTCTGTATGACAGTCTCTAGGTCCATCCATGTCTCTGCAAATGACACAATTTCGTTTCTTTTTATGTCTGAGTAATATTCCATTGTATATATGTATCATGTCTTCTTTATCCATTCCTCTGTTAATGGACATTTAGGTTGTTTCCATGTCCTGGGTATTGTAAATAGTGCTGCAGTGAACATTGGGGCGCATGTGTCTTTTTGAATTATGGTTTTCTCTGGGTATATGCCCAGGAGTGGGATTGCTGGGTCACATGGTAGTCCTATTTTTAGTTTTTTAAGGAACCTCCATACTGTTCTCCATTGTGACTGTATCAATTTACATTCCCACCAACAGTGTAAGAGGGTTCCCTCTTCTCCACACCCTCTCCAGCATTTATTGTTTGTAGATTTCTCGATGATGACCATTCTGACCAGTGTGATGTGATACCACATTGAAGTTTTGATTTGCATTTCTCTAATAATTAGTGATGTTGAGCATCTTTTCATGTGTTTGTTAGCCATCTGTATGTCTTCTTTGGAGAATGTCTGTTTAGGAATTCTGCCCATTTTTTGATTGGGTTGTTTGATACTGAGCTGCATGAGCTGTTTGTATGTTTTGGAGATTAATCCGTTGTCAGTTGGTTCGTTTGCAAATATTTTCTCCCATTCTGAGGGTTGCCTTTTTGTCTCATTTATGGTTTCCTTTGCTGTGTAAAAGCTTTTAAGTTTAATTAGGTCCCATTTGTTTATTTTTGTTTTTATTTCCATTATTGTAGGAGGTGGGTCAAAAAAAAATCTTGCTGGGCTTCCCTGGTGGCGCAGTGGTTGAGAGTCCGCCTGCCGATGCAGGGGACACGGGTTCGTGCCCCTATCCCGGAGGATCCCACGTGCCGCGGAGCGGCTGGGCCCGCGAGCCGTGGCCGCGGAGCCTGTGTGTCCGGAGCCTGTGCTCCGCAATGGGAGAGGCCACAGCAGTGAGAGGCCCGCGTACAGAAAAAAAAAAAAAAAAAAAAAAAAAAAAAAAAAAATCTTGCTGTGATTTATGTCAAAGAGTGTTCTGCCTATATTCTCTAAGAGTTTTATAATATCTGGCCTTACGTTTAGGTCTTTAATCCATTTTGAGTTTATTTTTGTGTATGGTGTTAGGGAGTGTTCTAATTTCATTGTTTTACATGTAGCTATCCATGGTGCAATTTTATGCTAGGCCTTTTTTTTTTTTTTGTGGTACGCGGGCCTCTCACTGTTGTGGCCTCTCCCGTTGCGGAGCACAGGCTCTGGACACGCAGGCTCGGCGGCCATGGCTCACGGGCCCAGCCACTCTGCGGCATGTGGAATCTTCCCGGACCAGGGTACGAACCCATGTCCCCTGCATCGTCAGGCAGACTCTCAACCACTGCGCCACCAGGGAAGCCCCATGGTGCAATTTTAAAAGATACTGGTTTTTTACATTCCCTGTCTGATATTTCATTGTTAGTGTAAAGAAATGCAACCGATTTCTGAATGTTAGTCTTGTATCCTGCTACTTTGCTGAATTCATTTATTAGATCTAGTAGTTTTAGTTTGAAATTCTTAGGATTTTCTATATATAGTGTCATGTTATCTGCATCTAGTGACAATTTTACCTCTTCCTTTCCAATTTGGTTACCTTTTATTTCTCTTTCTTGTCTGATTGCTGTGGCTAGGGCTTCCAATACTATGTTGAATAGAAGTGGTGGGGGTGGACATCCTTGTCTTTTTTTTTTTAAATATTTATTTATTTATTTATTTGGTGGCACCAGGTCTTAGTTGCAGTAGGTGGGCTCCTTAGTTGTGGCTTGCCAGCTGCTTAGTTGCGGCTCACCAGCTCCTTAGTTGTGGCATGTGAACTCTTAGTTGTGGCATGCATGTGAGATCTAGTTCCCTGACCAGGGATCAAACCTGGGCCCCCTGCATTGGGAGTGCGGAGTCTTAACCACTGTGCCACCAGGGAAGTCCTGGACATCCTTGTCTTGTTCCAGATTTTAGTGGGAAGGCTTTCAGCTTTTCACCATTGACTATTATTTTGGCTGTGGGTTTGTCAGAAATGGCTTTTATTATGTTGAGATGTGTTCCCTCTATACCCACTTTGGTAAGAGTTTTTATCATGAATGAATGTTGAATTTTGTCAGATGCTTTTTCTGCATCTATTGAGATGATCATGTGGTATTTTACTTTTCTGTTGTTAATGTGGTATATTACATTGATTGATTTGTGTATGTTGAACTATCCTTGTAAACTTGGGATGAATCCCACCTGGTCGTGGTGTATGATCTTTTTCATGTGTTGTTGGATTTGGTTTGCTAATATTTGGTTGAGAACTTTTGCATCTATAGTCATCAAAGATATTGGCCTGTAATTTTCTTTTTTGGTGGTGTCTTTGTCTGGTTTTGGTATCAGGGTGTTAGTGCCTTCATAGAATGTCTTGGGGAGTGTTCCCTCCTCTTCAATCTTTTGGAAGAGTTTAAGAAGAATCAGTATAAGTTCTTCTTTGTATGTTTGGTAGAATTCACTTGTGAAACCATCTGGTCCTGGACTTTTGTTTGTAGGGAGTTGTGGTTTTTTTTTTAACTACAGATTCTATTTCACTTCTAGTGATGGGTCTGTTCAAATTATCTATTCTTGATTCAGTTTTGGTTGGCTGTATGTTTCTAGAAAGTTGTCAATTTCTTCTAGGTTGTCAAATTTGTTGGCATATAAAATTGTTCATAGTATTCTCTTATGGATTTTTTTTAAGGTAAGTTTTTTTGCTTGTCTTTATGGAAGTGAGGTTTGTTCTTTTTAATGTTTTATTTATTTTATTTTTGGCTGCGTTGCTGTGCATGGGCTTTCTTCTAGTTGTGGTGAGCGGGGGCTGCTCTTTGTTGTGGTGTGCAGGCTTCTCATTGCAGTGGCTTCTCTTGTTGTGGAGCACGGGCTCTAGGCACATGGGCTACAGTAGTTGTGGCATGCAGGCTCAGTAGTTGTGGCTCGTGGGCTCTAGAACACAGGCTCAGTAGTTGTGGTGCACAGGCTTAGTTGCTCTGTGGCATGTGGGATCTTTCCGGACTGGGGCAAAACCCATGTCCCCTGCATTGGCAGACAGGTTCTTAACCACTGCACCACCAGGGAAGCCCCTCTCTTATGTTTTTTTGTATTTCTGTGGTATTGGTTGAGGTTTCTCCTTTTCTGTTTCTTCTTTTGTTTATTTGGGTTCTCTCTCTTTTCTTATTCATGAGCCTGGCCAGAGGTTTGTCAATTTTGTTTACCCTTTCAAAGAACCAGCTCTTGGTTTTACTGATTTTTTTCTACTGTTTTTTTTTTTTTTTTTTTGCGGTACGCGGGCCTCTCACTGTTGCGGCCTCTCCCATTGCGGAGCACAGGCTCTGGACGCGCAGTCTCAGAGGCCATGGCTCACGGGCCCAGCCGCTCTGCGGCGTGTGGGATCTTCCCGGACTGGAGCACGTACCCATGTCCCCTGCATCGGCAGGCGGACTCTCAACCACTGTGCCACCAGGGAAACCCTCTACTGTTTTTTTTTTGTGTGTGTGGCACGCGGGCCTCTCACTGCCGTGGCCTCTCCCGTTGCGGAGCACAGGCTCCGGACGTGCAGGCCCAGCGGCCATGGCCCATGCGCCCAGCCGCTCCGCGGCATGTGGACTCTTCCTGGACTGGAGCACGAACCCGTGTGCCCTGCATCGGCAGGCAGACTCTCAACCACTGCGCCACCAGGGAAGCCCCTCTACTGTTTTTTTTTTTTTTTTTTTTTCTTTTTGCGGTATGCGGGCCTCTCACTGTTGTGGCCTCTCCCATTGCGGAGCACAGGCTCCGGATGCGCAGGCCCAGCGGCCATGGCTCACGGGCCCAGCCGCTCTGCGGCATATGGGATCCTCCCAGACCGGGGCACGAACCCGTATCCCCTGCATCGGCAGGCGGACTCTTAACCACTGCGCCACCAGGGAGGCCCCCTCTACTGTTTTTTAATCTCTGTTTTATTTATTTCCTCCCTGATCTTTATTATTTCCTTCCTTCTGCTGACTTTAGGTTTTGTTTGTTCTTTTTCTAATTCTTTTAGGTGATAGGTTGTTTATTTGACATTTTTCTTGTTTCTTGGGTTTTTTTTGAGGAAGGCCTGTATCACTATGAACTTCCCTCTAAGAACTGCTTTTGCTGCATTGCATAGATTTTGTATGGTTGTGGGGTTTTTTTAAGATTTTTTTTTTAATGTGGACCATATTTAAAATCTTTATTGAATTTGTTACAGTATTGCTCCTTTTTTTTATGTTTTGGTTTTTTGGCTGTGAGGCATGTGGGGTCTTAGCTCCTCAACCAGGGATCAAAACTGCACCCCTTGCATTGGAAGGTGACGTCTTAACCACTGGACCACCAGGGAAGTTGCTGTATCGTTGTGTTTTCATTGTCATTTGTCTCAAGGTATTTTTAAATTTCCTTTTTGATTTCCTCTTTGACCCATTGGTTTGTAGTAGCATGTTGTTTAGTCTACATGTAATCTTTTTTTTCGCATTTCTTTTCCTGTGGTTGATTTCTAGTTTCATGCCTTTGTGATCAGGGAAAATGCTTGAAATAACTTCTATACTTTTAAATTTGTTGAGGTTAATTTTATGCCCTAGTATGTGGTCAGTCCTAGAGAATGTTCCATGTGCACTTGAAAAGAACATGTATTCTGTTTTTGTTTTTTTTGGATGTAATGTCCTGAAAATATCAATTAATTCTAACTGTTCTATTGTATTATTTAGGATCTCTGTTGCCTTTTGATTTTCTGTCTAGAAGATCTGCCCATTAATGTGAGTGGGATGTTAAAGTCTCGTACTGTTATTGTATTCCCATTGATTTCTCCTTTTATGTCTGTTAGTATTTGTTTTATGTGTTCGGGTGCTCCTATATTAGGTGCATATATGTTGACAAGAGTAAAATCCTCTTCTTGTATTAATCCTTTTTTCATTATATAGTGTCCTTTATCATTCTTTATAGACTTTGCTTTAAAGTCTGTTTTGTCTGATATGAGTATTGCAACTCCTGCTTTCTTGTCATTTCCGTTTGCATGAAATATCTTTTTCCATCCCCTCACTTTCAGTCTATGTGTGTCCTTTGCCCTAAGGTGGGTCTCTTGTAGGCAACATATTGTAGGCTCTTGTTTTTTTATCCAGTCTGACACTCTATGTCTTTTGATGGGAGCATTCAGTCCATTGACCTTTAAGGTAATTATTGATACCTGTGTATTTATTGCCATTTTAAACCTTGTTTTCTATTTGATTCTGTTTCTGGGGTTGTTCCTTTCTTTTTTTTTTTTTTTTTTGGCGGTACATGGTCCTCTCACTATTGTGGCCTCTCCCGTTGCAGAGCACAGGCTCCGGACACACAGGCTCAGCGGCCATGGCTCACGGGCCCAGCCGCTCCGCGGCGTGTGGGATCTTCCCGGACCGGGGACCCGTGTCCCCTGCATCGGCAGGCAGACTCTCAACCATTGCGCCACCAGGGAAGCCCCATTCTTTTTCTTTTTGTGGTTTGATGATTTCCTTTTATTCTATGCTTGTGTTCTCTTCTTTTTGGTTTTTGTGAATCTATTGTATGTTTTTGATTTGTGGTTTCCCTGTTTTTCAGGTATGTTAGTCCCTTCCTATATCTGCTTGCTTTAGACTGGGTGTCATGTAGTCTCAAACACATTTTTTAAAATCTGCATTTTCTTACTCTCCTTCCCCAAATTTTATGATTTTCATTACCTCCTTTTTGAACTTGTTGTCTATTAGACTGAAGAGGTCTGTTTCATTGTTTGTTCCTTCAGGGGAATTCTTTTGGTCTTTTAACTGGGGGTGGTTTCTTTGCTTCTTCATTTTGCTTATATTTCTCTTAATCTGTGAGTTTAGGAGAAACAATTATCTACTGTGTCTTGGAGGGCTATTTTATGCAGGAGCATCCCTGTGTAGAATGTGTGGGTTTAATATCTTTTTGGCCTGAGGGCTGTTGTTGGTTTGGATGCCTGCCGTCTCTTTCCTCAGTATGTGCTGGCTGTTATCCCCTTGGTAGTGGGTGTGCAGGTGCGTGGCCTGAATACGCTCCTGGAAGGCAAGGACAGCAGTTGGTGCCCGGTTCCTGGACACTCAGCAGCAGGAGCAGTCTGCACCTCCCTCTGGAGTTCGAGATGGCGGTGGACGCTTACACCCACCCCTGGAGCGTGTGTAGGTGGTGTTCTGCTGCCTGAGAGCGCGTGGAGAAAGAAGCTCCTATGGCAGTCCCGCCCCTCTTCTCGTGCACCGCCCAACAATAGCACCTTCCCTCTCTGGTGGGCCCAGGCTTCTTCCCATACTCCCTCAGTTGTGGTGACCACACCCTAGTCCCCTCAGGCTGTCTCTGCACAGCCAACTCCAGCCCTGTCCCCGGGGTCTGACCTTGGAAGTCTGAGCCTCAGCACACCACCCCAATGCAAGTGTCTGAAGCTGGGGAGTAGACTTCCCAGTGTGTGGAAACCTTTCTTCTTTCACAGCTCCCTCCCAGGGATGCAGGACCTGTCCCAATTCCTTTCTTTCTCTCTTTTTTATTCTTTTGCCCTACCCAGTTACATAGAGATTTTCTTGCCCTTAGGTCTTCTGCCAGCATTCAGTACATGTTCTGTGAGAATCGTTCCACAACGTAGATGTTTTTTTTTTTTTTTTTTTTTTTTTTTACAGTATGCGGGCCTCTCACTGTTGTGGCCTCTCCCGTTGCGGAGCACAGGCTCCGGACGCGCAGGCTCAGCGGCTGTGGCTCACGGGCCCAGCCGCTCTGCAGCATGTGGGATCTTCCCAGACCGGGGCAGGAACCCGTGTCCCCTGCATCGGCAGGTGGACTCTCAACCACTGCGCCACGAGGGAAGCCCCGTAGATGTATTTTTGATGTATTTGTGGGAGAAGGTGAGCTCCACATCCTATTCCTCCACCATCTTGATCCAATCTTCATATTTTAGATTCCACATATAAGTGTTATCATATGGTATTTGTCTTTCTCTTTCTGACCTATATCACTTAGTATGATAATCTCTAGTTGCATCCGTGTTGCTGCAAATGGCATTATTTCATTCTTTTTTATGGCTGAGTAGTATTCCATTGTGTATATGTACCACATCTTCTTTATCCATTCATCTGTTGATGGCCATTTAGGTTGTTTCCATGTCTTGGCTATTGTGAATAGTGCTGCTATGAACACAGGCATGTATGTATCTTTTTGAATTATAGTTTTTTGTTTGTTTGTTTGTTTGTTTTGTGGTATGCAGGTGCCTCACTCCTGTGGCCTCTCCCACTGTGGAGCACAGGCTCCGGACGCACAGGCTCAGCGGCCATGGCCCACGGGCCCAACCGCTCCGTGGCATGTGGGATCCTCCCGGACCGGGGCACGAACCCGTGTTCCCTGCATCAGCAGGCGGACTCTCAACCACTGCGCCACCAGGGAAGCCCCTTGAATTATAGTTTTATCTGGATATATGCCCAGAAGTGGGATTGCTGGATCATACGGTAATTCTATTTTTAGGGGGTTTTTTGCCCCCTGCAGTGGAAGTGGGGAGTCTTAATCGCTGGACCACCAGGGAAATCCCTATTTTTAGTTTTCTGTGGAACCTCCATTACTGTTTTCCACAGTGGCTGCACCAACTTACATTCCCAACAACAGTGTAGGAGTGTTCCCTTTTCTCCACACCTTCTCCAGCATTTGTTATTTGTAGACTTTTAAAAATTATTTATTTATTTATTTGGCTACGTCAGGTCTCAGTTGCGGCATGCAGGATTTTTTGTTGCAGCAGGCAAACTCCCAGTTGTGGCATGTGGGATCGAGTTCCCAGACCAGGGATCGAACCCAGTCCCCCCCCACTGGGAGCATGGAGTCCTAGCCACTGGACCACCAGGGAAATCCCCTTTGTAGACATTTTTTTTTTTTTTTTTTTTTTTGCAGTACGCGGGCCTCTCACTGTTGTGGCCTCTCCTGTTGCGGAGCACAGGCTCCGGACGCGCAGGCTCAGTGGCCATGGCTCATGGGCCCAGCCGCTCTGTGGCATGTGGGATCTCCCTGGACCGGGGCACGAACCCGTGTCCCCTGCATCAGCAGGCGGACTCTCAACCACTGCGCCACCAGGGAAGCCCAACTTTTTCTTTTTTTAATCAGAGGTACCTGTGTTATCCATTTTTTAAAGAATTTATTTATTTTGGTTGTCTTAGCTGCAGCACATGGGATCTTTGTTGTGGAATGTGGGATCTTTCATTGTGTCGTGTGGGCTCTTCATTGCAGCACATGGGCTTCTCTAGTTGCGGTACGCGGGCTCAGTTGTTGCAGCACGCAGGCTTAGTTGCCCCGTGGCATGTGAGATTTTAGTTCCCCGACCAGGGATCGAACCTGCATCCCCTGCACTGGAAGGCAGATTCTTTTTTTTTGATTTTTGTTTGTTTGTTTTGTGGTACGCGGGCCTCTCACCTTTGGGGCCTCTCCCGTTGCGGAACACAGGCTCCAGACGCGCAGGCTCAGCGGCGATGGCTCACGGGCCCAGATACTCCGCGGCATGTGGGATCTTCCCGGACCGGGGGATGAACCCGTGTCCCCTGCATCGGCAGGCGGACTCTCAACCACTGTGCCACCAGGGGAGCCCTGGAAGGCAGATTCTTAACCGCTGGACCATCAGGGAAGTCCCCTGTAGACTTTTTTTTTTAATTAATTAATCATTTATTTATTTATTTTTGGTGTGTTGGGTCTTCATTGCTATGCACGGGCTTTCTCTACTCTTCATTGCGGTGTACGTGCTTCTCATTGTGGTGGCCTCTCCTGTTGCGGAGTACGGGCTCCAGGTGCGCGGCCCTCAGTCATCATGGTGCGTGGGCTCAGTAGTAGTGGCTCGTGGGCTCTAGAGTGCAGGCTCAGTAGTTGTGGTGCACAGGCTTAGTTGCTCCGCAGCATGTGGGATCTTCCGGGACCAGGGCTTGAACCTGTGTCCCCTGCATTGGCAGGCCAATTCTTAACCACTGCCCCACCAGAGAAGTCCCCCCTGTAGACTTTTTAATGATTGCCATTTTGACCGGTGTGAGGTGGCACCTCATAGTTTTGATTTGCATTTCTCTAATAACTAGTGATGTTGAGCATCTTTTCATGTGCTTATTGGCCACCTGTATTTCGTCTTTGGAGAAATGTCTATTTAGGTCTTCTGCCCATTTTTTGATTGGGTTGTTTGTTTTTGTTGTTGTTGTTGAGTTATATGAGCTGCTGATATATTTTGGAAATTAAGCCCTTGTTGTTCACATTGTTTGCAAATATTTTCTCCGATTCCATAGGTGTTTTTTCTTTTTCTTTCTTTTTTTTTTTTTGCTGTTTGTTTTGTTTTGTTGGTTTCCTTCGCTGTGCAAAAGCTTGTAAGTTTGACTAGGTCCCATTTGTTTATTTTTGGTTTTATTTCTATTGCCTTGGGAGACTGACCTAGGAAAACATTGGTATGATTTATGTCAGAGAATATTTTGCCTATGTTCTCTTATAGGAGTTTTATGGTGTCATATCTTATGTTTAAGTCTTTAAGCCATTTTGAATTAATTTTTGTGTATGGTATGAGGCTGTGTTCTAACTTCATTGATATACATGCAGCTGTCCAACTTTCCCAGCACCACTTGCTGAAGAGACTGTCTTTTTCCCATTGTATATTCTTGCCTCTGTTGAAGAGTAATTGACTGTAGGTGCATGGGTTTATCTCTGGGCTCTCTGTTCTGTTCCATTGATCCATATGTCTCTTTTTGTGCCAATACCACATTGTTTTGATTACTGTACCTTTATACTATTATCTGAAGTCTGGGAGAGTTATGCCTCCTGCTTTTTTTTTTTTCTTCATGATTGCTGTGGCAATTCTGGGTCTTTTATGGCTCTATATAGATTTTTGGATTATTTGTTCTAGTTTTGTGAAAAATGTCATGGGTAATTTGATAGGGATCACATTCAATCTGTAGATTGCTTTGGGTAGTATGGCCATTTAACAATATTAAATCTTCCAATCCAAGAGCATGGGATATCTTTCCATTTCTTTGAATCCTCTTTAATTTCCTTTATTAATGTTTTATAGTTCTCAGTGTATAAGTGTTTCACTTCCTTGGTCAGGTTTATTCCTAGGTATTTTATTTTTTGGGGCACAATTTTAAAAGGTATTGTTTTTGTACATTTCCCCCTTTTTTTAAAAAAAAAACATCTTTATTGTAGTATAATTGCTTTACAATGGTGTCTTAGTTTCTGCTTTATAACAAAGTGAATCAGCTATATGCATACGTATATCCCCACTTAGTTTCTGCTTTATAACAAAGTGAATCAGCTATATGCATACGTATATCCCCATATTCCCTCCCTTTTGCGTCTCCCTCCCACCCTCCTTATCCCACCCCTCTAACTGGTTGCAAAGCACTGAGCTGATCTCCCTGTGCTATGCAGCTGTTTCCCACTAGCTATCTATTTTACATTTGGTAGTGTATATATGTCAATGTTACTCTCTCACTTCATCCCAGCTTACCCTTCCCTCTCCCTGTGTCCTCAAGTCCATTCTCTACATCTGCGTCTTTATTCCTGTCCTGCCCCTAGGTCCTTCAGAACCTTTTTTTTTTTTTTAGATTCAATATATATGTATTAGCATACAGTGTTTGTTTTTCTCTTTCTGACTTCCTTCACTCTGTATGACAGACTCTAGGTCCATCCACCTCACTACAAATAACTCAATTTCGTTTCTTTTTATGACTGAGTAATATTCCATTGTATATATGTGCCACACTGTTCATCTGTCGATGGGCACTTAGGTTGCTTCCATGTCCTGGTTATTGTAAATAGTGCTGCAAAGAACATTGTGTACATAACTCTTTTTGAATTATGGTTTTCTCAGGGTATATGCCCAGTAGTGGGATTGCTGGGTTGTATGGTAATTCTATTTTTAGGGTTTTTTGTTTGTTTGTTTGTTTGTTTTTTCATGGTACATGGGCCTCTCACTGTTGTGGCCTCTCCCATTGCGGAGCACAGGCTCCGGATGTGCAGGCTCAGCGGCCATGGCTCACGGGCCCAGCTGCTACGTGGCATGTGGGATCTTCCCGGACCGGGGCACGAACCAGTGTCCCCTGCATCGGCAGGCGGACTCTCAACCACTGCGCCACCAGGGAAGCCCTATTTTTAGTTTTTTAAGGAACCTCCATACTGTTCTCCATAGTGGCTGTATCAATTCACATCCCCACCAACAATGCAAGAGGGTTCCCTTTTCTCCACACCCTCTCCAGCATTTATTATTTCTAGATTTTTTGATGATGGCCATTCTGACCGGTGTGAGGTGATACCTCATTGTGGTTTTGATTTGCATTTCTCTAATGATTAGTGATGTTGAGCATCCTTTCATGTGTTTGTTGGCAATCTGTATATCTTCTTTGGAGAAATGTCTATTTAGGTCTTCTGCCCATTTTAGGATTCGGTTGTTTGTTTTTTTGATATTGAACTGCATGAGCTGCTTGTATATTTTGGAGATTAATCCTTTGTCAGTTGCTTCGTTTGCAAATATTTTCTCCCATTCTGAGGGTTGTGTTTTCTTCTTGTTTATGGTTTCCTTTGCTGTGCAAAAGCTTTTAAGTTTAATTAGGTCCCATTTGTTTATTTTTGTTTTTATTTCCATTTCTCTAGGAGGTGGGTCAAAAAGTGCTGTGATTTATGTCATAGAGTGTTCTGCCTATGTTTTCCTCTAAGAGTTTTATAGTGTCTGGCCTTACATTTAGGTCTTTAATCCATTTTGAGTTTATTTTTGTGTATGGTGTCAAGAAGTGTTCTAATTTCATTCTTTTACATGTAGCTGTCCAGTTTTCCCAGCACCACTTATTGAAGAGGCTGTCTTTTCTCTCTTACCTCCTTTATCAAAGATAAGGTGACCATATGTGCATGAGTTTATCTCTGGGCTTTCTATCCTGTTCCATTGATCTGTATTTCTGTTTTTGTGCCAGTACCATACTGTCTTGGTTACTGTAGCTTTATAGTATAGTCTGAAGTCTGGGAGCCTGATTCCTCCAGCTCCGTTTTTCTTTCTCAAGATTGCTTTGGTTGTTTGGGGTCTCTTGTGTTTCCATACAAAGTGTGCAATTTTTTGTTCTAGTTCTGTGAAAAATGCCATTGGTAGTTTGATAGGGATTGCATTGAATCTGTAGATTGCTTTGGGTAGTATAGTCATTTTCACAATGTTGATTCTTCCAATCCAAGAGCATGGTATATATCTCCATCTGTTTGTATCATCTTTAATTTCTTTCATCAGTGTCTTATAGATTTCTGCGTACAGGTCTTTTGTCTCCTTAGGTAGGTTTATTCCTAGGTATTTTATTCTTTTTGTTGCAGTGGTAAATGGGAGTGTTTCCTTAATTTCTCTTAAAAATATGGAATGCTTCACGAATTTACATGTCAGCCTTGCGCAGGGGCCATGCTAATCTTCTCTGTATCGTTCCGATTTTAGTATATGTGCTGCCGAAGCGAGCACTACATTCCCTTTCTAGTGTTTCATTGTTGGTGTAAAGAAATGCAACTGATTCTGAATGTTAATCTTGTATCCTGCTACCTTGTTGAATTCGTTTATAAGTTCTAGTAGTTTTTGTGTGGAGTCTCTAGAGTTTTCTATATATAGTATCATATCATCTGCATGTAATGCCAATTTTATCTCTTCCTTTCCCAACTGGGTACATTTATTTCTTTTTTTGTCTGATTGCTGTGGCTAGGACTTCCAATACTATGTTGAATAGAAGTGTCTTGTGCCAGATTTTAGCAGGAAGGCTATCAGCTTTGCACCATTTAGTATTATATCGGCTGTGGGTTTGTCATAAATAGCTTTTATTATATTGAGATGTGTTCCCTTTATACACAATATGGTAAGAGTTTTTATCATGAATTGATGTTGAATTTTGTCAAATGCTCTGTCTGCATCTATTGAGATGATCATGTGGTTTTTGTCTTTGTTTATGTGGTGTATTACATTGATTTGCGTATGTTGAAGCATCCTTGTGAACTTGGGATGAACCCACTTGGTCGTGGTGTATGATCTTTTTTATGTGTGGTTGGATTCGGTTTGCTAATATTTTGTTGAGAATTTTTGGGGTCCCATAGCTGCCTTCTGTAATTTTCTCCTAATGTCTGGGGCAGATTGAGTGATAAAATGGGTATTTACTAGGACTTGCCCTTCAGGGGAGTCGGGATTAATATTGGTATACTTTCTAAAGGCCTCCACCAAACCGCCCTGGAAGAGCGCCAGTTTTTCATCTTTTCCATGTGTTACTTCCTGTGTTGTTCTTCAGTCTTAACAACACACCTTTTCATCCCTTCTATGAAGCAAGTTATCATGTGGTTCCTGTGTTCAAGCCCTCTACCTCCCTGTTGGTAGTCTCGGTGGGAATCTCGGTCAGGGATTGCGTCCCCTCCGTAAGGTAGATTATATATCCTTGATTTGGGGCTGCCAGTTTGTTGGCATGTGCCCAGGCTGCACCAAGGATCCGGCTTTCCAAAGGTGCAGCAGGTAGAAAGGAGGACCTGTGTGTCCCCCCAGGTAAGTTCATAGAACATTGTCAGCTTGGTGAATTCCTCTACGAACCAACTGGTGTCCTTTGGAAAAACGTCCAAATTTCTCTTTGCAAGTAGCTAGGTCAGCCATAGGAAAAGGGACGTGGACTCTGATTGTTCCTCCACCACCAGCTGGCACTTCGCTTAATGGACAGAGTTTGGTATTTGGAGGCTGGTAGGTAGCCCTGCTTCATGTAGTACTGGCAGGACTCACCTCCAGTAATGGAGGACAGGGCAAAGCTAGAGGGATAAAGTGGTGGGATTTCCAGCAGCCCAGGAGGGGCACTTGGGGCAGATGGTCTGGAAAATGTCCCCTCTCAGAACTGGGGGGTGGGGTGGGTAGGAGTTCCTGGTTGTGGACCTCGAGGAGGTAGACTCATAAGGGAATCATTTAAAACATCGAACTCCTGTGGGGGAAATAAAGCACTTTGAAGGGGTGTGAGCCAGGCACACCCAGCAGGAGTTTTTTAGATCTGGATCTTGGAATAGGGTCGTGACCATTTGGATGTGTGGGACTTCACCCCATTTACCATTCCTTTTACAAAATACATCCAGCTGCAAGATGGTATTGTTTTGTTTTTTAAATATTTATTTATTTGGCTGTGCTGGGTCTTAGTTGCGGCACTCAGGATCTTTTAGTTGTGGCATGCAGGATCTTTAGTTGCAGCATGACGGATTTTTAGTTGCGGCATGTGGGCTTTTAGTTGCGGCATATGGGATCTGGTTCCCTGACCAGGGATTGAACCCGGGCCCCCTGCATTGGGAATGCGGAGTCTTCCCCGCTGGACCACCAGGGAAGTCCTAAGATGGTATGGTAATTCAGTGACCCATTTTCTGGCCAGATCTCTTGATCCCCCAGTTTGTACTGGGGCCATGGAGTATTGCAAAAGAAAATTAATTTCTTTTTTCTTAAACCATCCTGTCTAAATTCACCCCAGTTAGCTAATATGCATCCTAATGGGGAGTTCTTTGGGGTGTTTGTAGTTGCCTACATTTTTGGTTAGGATGTCATGACGAGCTAGGTACTTCAGTGGATAGACCCCCTCAAGGGGGTGTTGCAGAATTAAGTTTTGAGCATGAGAGAGGCAGCTTCCGGAAGGACAGTTTTCTTCTCATAGCTTGCAGAGCTAGCCCCAGAGAAGGCCTGGTCTGCTGAGTCCCCCAGATGCTTCTAGACCTCGCAGGTCACCCCAGCTACAGGGCACTGGAGGGACTATCCTGTAAATAAGAGGGGGATTCTGCTCCATTGGTAGGGGTCATGTGGAGCCCGTTAGAAGACACAGGATTCATTGATTGATTGATTGATTTAATTTTTGGCTGCTTTGGGTCTTCGTTGCTGTGCGTGGGATTTCTTCTAGTTGCGGTAAGCAGGGGCTGCTCTTTATTGTGGTGCGTGGGCTTCTCATTGCAGTGGCTTCTCGTTGCGGAGCACGGGCTCTAGGTGTGCAGGCTTCAGTAGTTGTGGCACGCGGGCTCAGTAGTTGTGGTGCCCAGGCTTAGTTGCTCTGCGGCATGTGGGATCTTCCCGGACCACGGCTCGAACCCGTGTCCCCTGCATTGGCAGGTGGATTCTTAACCACTGCGCCACCAGGGAAGCCTGAAGACACAGGATTTAGACCACTGAAGAATTCTGTGATCAGCTGGCCATGTCTGCCATTGGTGGAACATGGGACAGATGACGTGTGATGGCTGTATGTTTGCAGCCCTTCGTTGTACAGTCGGAGAAACTGAGGTCCAGAAAGCAACTCTCCTAAGACCACAGAGCAAATTAGATACTAACTGCTTCTCCTTTCCTTCAAGTGGTGATTTCCTTAGGGCAAATTCCCAGGAACAGGACTGCCAGGTTGAAGGTTATGCATATTTTTAGGCCTTTTAACATAAGCAGGTAAAAGGCCTTCAGAAAGCATCTCCAGGTCCACGTCCTTGGCGGGTTGTGAGGCAGTTATACTTGTGACCCAGCCCTACTCTGGAAGCCGTTATACTTGTGGCCTGGGACAAAGCCCTCTGGAATCCCCCTGAGATAGAAGGACTCACCTGTACACACATCAAGCCTCACCCTTCCCTCTGCGGGGACTCAGGGGTAGGCAAGCCAGCCCTGCCCTCCTGTAGTCTCATGGGGGCCCCAACAGGTAGACAAACCCTCACAGCACTGGTTAGGGGGTAGTGGGCCAGCAAAGGTACTTACGTCAGTCTGGGGAGGGGCGGCTTCCCAGAAGAGGCAATGCTAGGCCAGGTAGGAGGCAGCTGGCTGGGGACAGAAGGGAGAGTCCTTGTCCTGAAGCCTCCCTGGGGCTGAGCCTGATCCCAGAACGAAGCACTCCAATTCCATCATTCCTTCCCAGGCAAGGGTTGGGGTGTGGGCGGCCCCTCCCCACACCCAAGTTATAAACTTCTCTGGGCCTCAGTTTCCACACTCACAGTAAAATGGGAACCTGGTAGAGGAGTTTGGAGAGCTTGTGTGAGGTCTTCAGCTTTGAGCAGGGGTCACTACTGGCCCCAGATACCCAGGAGGCAGAATTCTCCTTGGCGGGGGAGCGTGGCTGAGCCCACTGGCTGCTAGCTGAGGCCCTAGGACTCCTCCCAACCCAGAGTTCAGGCTCAGATAGCAGCATTCAGAGTCGTACTGTCAGAGGAGAGAGGCCTGAGACCACCTTCCTGAGGGCTTGCCCACACCCCCTTCCCCTCTGTCTGCCCTCTGTCCCCTGAGACCCAGCCCCGGGGCAGAGTGACCCAGCACCCTGCTCCTCGCACCCACCTGCAGGGTCACCACCTTCGAGGCAGCACTTCCACCCCCTCGGTCCTCCTCCGGCTGGGGCACACCCTGCAGGCAGCGCCTGAAAGTGCATCCCGGGGGCCTTACCCCAGTGGGGTGAGGTCCTTGGAATCCACTCCCAGCCCAGGACCAGCGGCTCTGAGGGTGTCTGGGAGCTCCCCCCACCCCCTGCCCTGCCCAGCGGGCACACACAATAACAGCTGCTGCTCCTGTTCTCCCCGGGGCCTGGTGGCTCAGACAAGTCGCTCCCACACCTGGTGAGACAGGTATCTCTATTATCCCCACTGAGTGAGGCTCAGAGAAGTGAGGGTGGGACTCCCCACTTCTGAAGGTGGGACTGCAAACCAGTCTGCAAAGCCAGACTCTGCTGGGCCACAGAACTCACCCCACTGGGACGTGGCTGTATGTGATACCCACCCTGGCTCAGCTGTTACCAGAGCTATGGTTCATGAGACATCTCTGATCCTGGCCACAGCCCCCAAGGAGGGAATGGACTCATGGTGTAGAGGTGGCAGCTGAGGCCCAGAGAGGACAGAGCTGGCCCTGGATCACACAGCTTAGAGCCACTCACCAAGCCCAGGGCAGCAGTGGGTGCACACCTACATGGAGGCTCTCAGGAGTCTTGGGGCCGAGGGATGGTGCTATCAGAACGTTGTGTGTCCTCCTCAGAGTGACCCTTCATGGGAGGTCAGAGGCTGAGGACAGAGTGGAGTCCCCTCCCAGAACCCTTGAGTCAGATGGGGGCCTATTGACTAATACACCATAGTATGTCTGGCCTAGCAGGTGTTATACAAGAACTTGGGGTGTCTGAACTGGGAGCAGCCCTCAGTGAGTCCAGCCAGTGTGAGCAGCTGGGAGACTGGGGTCCAGAGGGTGCAGGAACCTAGCTGCAGGCCCGCTGCCCTTTGGGGCCAGAATCCAGAGCCTCAGCCTCCCAGCCCTGCTGAGGAACACTCGGGCAGCTGTGCCTCTCCCTTGAGCTTCAGTAGCTTAGTACAGGCCCAGCTGGGGCAGGTGCTGACCACTGCTGGGGCCTGAGCCTGGGGCAGAGCCTGGAGACCGGGGGCTGTGTTGGAGCTGCGACCCCACCGAGAGCCAGAAGTTGCCTGAAGCCCCATCCCCCCGACCCCCGCCTTACCCTGATGGCAGCTGCAGCAGATCATTTAGGGATCCTAGGAACCCTCCGTGTCATCAGGCCAGGCTCCCACTTCTGTCCTCAGGCATCTAGAGGCAGCCTCAACCTCTGTTCCCTGGAGGGACACAGTTCAGAGGCTGCCTTGGAATCGAAGGAGGTTGAAACTGATCAGAGCCCAGGTCTCGGTCTGGAGTTATAGCAGGGGCTCAGCGCTTAAGCCCCTCCCAGGGTCCTGGGCTTGAGTGGGCTGGGGGACCAGGGATTCTGAGGCTGGAGATCAACAAGATGGGCAGCTGGGACAGAAGGGGCCCTTGGCCAGGTTTGGGAGGGAGAACATCCACCTCTACTCCCAGACTGAGCCTGGCAGCCTCTACCCAGGGCAGTGGCCCCACCCCCACATATTCCTGGGAGTCTAGACTGGGGTGGGTGGTGTGCAGGGCGGGCAGGCTCTGGGGAGGGCGGGGCCAGGCATTTCCTGCTGCCGGGTGCCAGGCTCCAGTCCTCTGAAGGGGTGATTCTTTAGTCTTAGTCAGAGGAAGTGAGGCAGGGCACATGGGCAGTGTGTGAGCAGGGCCGCCGGGCCGGTGGGGCAGGGCTGGGCGGACAGGCAGCTGTAGAAACCAGGGAGCAGGCCCGGCCCTGCAGGTCCCCTGCAGCCATACACACAGGATCTGCCCTCGACAGCCAGCCTGTTACCCAGCATCCAAGTAGGGTCACCTGGAGACCAGACCCCGGTGGTGACCAGCCCCAGACTCCGGCTCCCTCCTCCCCAGTTGCTGAGGCTCTGCCGATCACCTGCTGTGTGGCTTAGACTGTTCACTTCACCCTGAGTCTCAGGGTTCTCATCTGTGGAGTGGGGAAAACTGTGGTACCCACGTGCCCCTGACTTTCTCCCGCCCCAGCATCAGGAACCCACCCTCCCAGTTTGTCCCACTCTTGGGTCCTGGGCAAGGAGCCCACCAGGGTAGAGCCTATCTCCTCCTTGAGCAGAAGGGGCATTCCAGTCCCAGACTGGCTGCTTGAATGGTTTATTCAAGTCCCCAGGGGTGACCCCCCAAGCCCCCTGGCCTTGGCTGTGCTACCTGCCCCCCCCCACCCTCTGGTGGCCCCCAGCAACTGGAGCCCCACTGCACTCCACTGGGGGATGAGTTACCAATACCATGGCTGCCTGTGGGCACCCGCCACGAGGCCACCACCCTGTCCCACAGCCCTGCTTCCGAGGCTGTGCCTGGGGCCCCTGGTGTCTGGATTCTCGGGCTTCTCTCTGAGACAGCTCTGACCTCAGGGGGTAGGAGGTGCAGTTTCTGTCTTGATCCCCAGACTGGGACCTCTTCCCTAAGGCTCCACTGCTTCCCTCTTAGGAAGTCCCAGCAAACGCTGGCCAAGTGGAGAAGGGAGGAAGCCTGCCGGCTCAGGGCTCCAATTCCCCAGTCCCTAACAGGAGGAGGCAGAAGACAGGGCTGTGTGTGGGGAGAGTCTGCCCTGGGTAGAGCCCTGGCCCCCCGGCCTCTTGGCCAAGTGCTCTTGCCGGGGGAAGGTAGCTCAAGGATGAACAGAAGTGGCCTTCAGCTAGCTTCCACCACAGAAGGTCACTGCGAGCAGAGGCCAAGCAGAGGCCTGGAGAGGACTCAGACCAAGAGACCTCCTCTGCTTTCCCCACCCCATGGGCCAGGGGCTCCTCCCCACTTTGGTGCTCTCACTAGGGGCCGGCGCTGGCTGAGGGCAGGAGCGGAAGTGGAAAGTTTTACCCCTCAGGGTCAGGGTAGCAGATCATCTCACCCAGCCCCCTTCCCACAGATAGGAAGACCAGGACTCAGGAGGGGAAGGACGGGGGCAGAGCCTGCTGTCCTCGTAGGTCCTTAGAGCGTGGCTCTGGCCCAGCTTTTGCTGAGCTCAAAAGGTAAGGAAGGCGAGGAGGGTCTCCGGATGGATGTGGCTGGGCCGAACCGGGAGAAAGTGCTGGGCTCTGGCCGGGCTGGGCAGCCGGCCTCCCTGCCTGGGCCTGGGCTGGGTGGGGGCAGCAGGGCTCAGGCCGGCAGCCCAACAATGATGAAATGGCCCCTTTGTCCCGCGGCGCCAAAGTTTCTGTGACTGGAGGAGGCGTGACGTGAAAGGGTCATTGTTCCCACTTGGGCAGCCACTCAGGGAGCTGGAGGACCGGCCCAGGGTCGGCTTCCTGCCAAGGCTGCAGCCCTGCCTGCTGCTGTGGCGGTCATGGTGTCCTGGGCTCCTGGCCTCCTGGCCTCCTACCCATGGCCAGCTCCCTCCCTGGGGCCATCCGGAGCCACAGGTACCCAGCAAAGGTGTCCCCCTCCCTCCCCTCCCTCCCCCTCTCTCCTCTGGTCTGGAACCATCATGTTACAGTGTTGGGGGCTGGACTCTGCTCTTCATGCACGTGAGCCCTGCTGGGCAGGATGCCTGGGTGCCAGGAGAGCTTGCGGGTAAAGCAGGTGTTTTGTCCTGGGGCGAGGAAACATGCCTGACTTCACATCCCAAGGCTCTGGCCTTCGGGGACCCCTCCCCGAACCTTGCAGATTAGGGGAGAGAAGCCCAGAGAAGGGAACTGGGTGGCCCTAGGCCACACAGCATTAGCTAGTCTGCTAACACCCAGGCTAGACCTACCTCCCCACAAGACCCTACACCTGATGGACCTCCACTCTCTCTGGACACCTGAAGCTCCCTCTTTGCCAGCTCCCACCCCTTTCCTGCCCCTCTAATCCATTCTCGCCTGAGCAATCCATCCCCCACCCCAGCCCACGATCTTTCCAAAACCCAAACCTGATCAGGCCCCTCCTTGCCTTCAAACCTGCCTGTCCTCCCACATCCAGAGAAAGTTTCAGCTCTTGTGCTGGCATTCAAGGCCCTCACTATGCTATAGCAGCCAAGGGTGAGAGGCCCTTTTGTGGAGACTGGAGTCTCCCTCAGCCCGTGTGGGGATGCTAACCAAGTAAAGGCCCTTTTATCTTCCCGGGGTCAGCCTCCACTGCTTTGCTCCCACAGGTCCTGCCCCCTCCGGTGCACCTCTCCCCTCCTCCTCTGGGCCCAACTGCCCCTGGCCTCTGGGGCTCAGGTGAAGAGCCAGGAGGCTGGGCAGGGTGATCAATGGCTGGTTCAGGCCCAAGCTGGAGGCCCCTTATCCCCACCCCAGGTGGCCCCGCTGGCTCCAGTGCCCAGAATTCCTCCCCGGCTCTCCACTGCCCCCAGCAGCTGGCATCAGGCTCAGCCTGACCCAGGCTAATTAAACCCTCCCCCAGCCCAGAGGAGGCTTTGGCTCCAGCTCTAGGCTTTTTTCCCTGGAGGGACGGAGCTAATTAACCGAGAGGGTTTAATTAATCAATTAGCGTGGCCTCCAGACCCCTCCACTTAGCCAACGTGGTGGCAGATATTTATAAACAGGAGCTCTGGCTGGAACTAGAGGGGAGGGCAGGCGACCATGGTGGGCACAGAGGCAGAGAGAACAGGGGCTGCAGGGGCCAGAGATCCTGTCAGTCCCACCTCCTCAGCATCTCTAGAGGCAGGTGCAGAATCAGCAACACCTGGACATGTGAGGACGTGTACTCTGGGGACACATGCAACATCTCTGTGTGCACAGGTCACGCAGGCCTGACATCCAGAGCTGGGCAAGTTCCCAGAGGTACCTCAGACAGTGGCCAGAGGGATGATGATGCCCAGCTGGACCCAGCATCCTGACAAGCAAAGCCTCCAGGGAATGGGGCTGCACAGAGGGCCATGGGAGCCAGAGGAGGTGCCAGAACCTCAGCTGGGGGAAGAGGCTTGGAGGGCTTCCTGGAGGAGGAGGCATTTGAGCCAAGCTCAGGGAAAGAGTAGGCAGAGGTAGCCATTTGAAGGGAGCGGTGGGTGATGAAGAGCATTCAAGGGGAGGAAATAGCAGGGGCAAAGGCCTGGAGGCAGGAACAGCAGAAGCTCCATCTTCACCACAAGATGTCCCCTTCTCTGGGAAGCCTCCCTGACACCTTACCTTTTAGAATTGGGTGTCCCTGAGTCTCTGCCCCTCCAGCCTTTGCACTCTGGGACAGCCCGGACTCAACACACCCTCCCAAGCCTCCCGAGGTGATGCCAACTCTCCTCCTCTGCCTCCCCTGCCCAGCCTGGCCCAGGGAACCCACAGATGCATTGTAATCCCTTCAGAAAGGGGGTTACAGGCTCCCTCCCTCAAGATGCTGCTCCTAGGGTTGGCACCGGTGGGAGCCTAGGTGGTGTTGGGATTGGGAGGGGTCAAAGACCCCAAAGCCACCATGGACCTCTCATGCCTGGGATATTTGAGAGTGTTACTGAGTCCAAGCT
Source organism: Mesoplodon densirostris (assembly GCF_025265405.1). Lineage (NCBI taxonomy): Eukaryota > Metazoa > Chordata > Mammalia > Artiodactyla > Ziphiidae > Mesoplodon > Mesoplodon densirostris. The sequence continues at coordinate 73,289,104 of NC_082670.1, forward strand.
TGTACTGCTCACTGCATGACAGGCCAGTAAATCGAGAGACAAGTTGTTGGGGCAAGGAATAATGACTTTATTGAGAAAGCCAGCATACTGAAAAGATGGTGGACTAATGTCCCAAAGAACCACCTTACCAGAGTTGGAATTCAGGCTTCTTTCATGTTAAAAGGGGGAGAGGGTGTGGTTGGTTGGTGCAAACTTCTTGGTGTCAGAATCCTTCCTTCTTGCGTCTGTCCACTTAGCCCGGGTCATGATGTTCCTGTAAACCTCCAACAAGACAAATGTTATTCCCTGTTTTGCAACCTTTTATCTCTACATGAATGGAAAAGTGTTACACCTTTGAAAGTCAGAGCCTTGAGAATGGGCCGTCCTGTATATTTCAGGCTACAGGCAACATTCTTAACTTATAGCAAAAGTAATAGAAGACAAAGGTTAGAGTAAAAGAAACAGGTCCAATATGGAGGCATATTTGTTCTTCACTATGACAAGAGCAAGGATTCCAGAGTCAGCCAGGTGTGCACCCAGACCCCAGTGCAGACCCTTCTCAACTTGCTTTCCTCGTCTGCCCACTGGGGACAATCAGCACCCCCCTCCTAGGGCTGCAGGGAGGATTAAATGAGTTCATCATGTAAAGCCAGAGGGACTCGCACTGTTGGTGGGAATGTAAATTGATACAGCCACTAGGGAGAACAGTATGGAGGTTCCTTAAAAAACTAAAAATAGAACTACCAAAGGACCCAGCAATCCCACTCCTGGGCATATACCCTGAGAAAACCAAAGTTCAAAAAGAATCATGTACCACAGTGTTCACTGCAGCTCTGTTTACAATAGCCAGGTCATGGTTTTCATATCTGTAAAACAACTCAAGAAATGCGCATCGGATACCATTATCTGGGTACTTCAATTAGCGATAATTGCACCTCGGATAAACCTCATTGGCTACGATACTGCCACTGTGCAAAGCTATCTGGGTACTTCAGAGAGGGGCTACAGCAGAGGATATGGAGGAGGAGTCTGTCCCAGGAAGGCCCCATAGGGTCCTGCTAAGTTACACTGGGACCCTGTGTTCGCACCATGGGTCCTGCCTCCCATGAGGCTCAAGTGCTGCTGGTCCTGCGGTTATGCCCTTCTCTCTGCCTCTCCTCCCATGCTACAATGGTCCAGTCCCCACCACCCACTGTGACCATGCTAGCTTCCTCAATGTCCCCTGTCCTGAACACTTGACCCTCAGCCTATTCTCCACTCAGAAACTAGTGTTTTTTAATATTTTAATCAATAGTTTTAAAATTGAAGTATTGTTGATTTACACTATGTTAATTTCTGCTGTACAGCAAAGTGATTCAGTTATATATACATTCTTTTTTTTAATATTCTTTTCTATTATGGTTTATCATAGGATATTGAATATAGTTCTTTGTGCTATACAGTAGGACCTGTTGTTTATCCACTCTCTGTATAAAAGCTTACATCTGCTAACCCCAAACTCCCACTCCATCCTTCCTCCAACCCCCTCCCCCTTGGCAACCACCAGTCTGTTCTCTGTGTCCGTGATTCTGTTTCATAGGTAGGTTCATTTGTGTCATATCTTAGATTCCACATATAAGTGATACCATATGGTATTGGTCTTCCTTTGTCTGAATTACTTCGTTTAGTGTGATAATCTCTAGTTGTGTCCATGTCGCTGCAAATGACATTATTTCATTCTTTTTTATGACTGAGTAGTATTCCATTGTGTATATGTACCACATCTGCTTTATCCATTCATCTGTTGTTGGACATTTAGGTTGTTTCTCTGTCTTGGCTGTTGTGAATAGTGCTGCTATGAACATGGGGTTGCATGTATCTTTTTGAATTCTAGTTTTGTCTGGATATATGCCCAGGAGTGGGAATGCTGGATCATATGGTAGTTCTATTTTTAGTTTTCTGAGGAACCTCCATGCTGTTTTCCACAGTGGCTGCACCAACTTACGTTCTGGGGGATCTTTCTAGTGACAACTATACCTTGCCAGCCATGGGCTTAAAGCTCTTTAGGGGCTCCCCTGTCCTCTGGACCACCCCCTTCCACCCCCTCCTGGCCCATCCAGCCCTGGAGAAGGGGCTGCGGCCCCTCTTTGCTTGCAGCAGGGATGGAAGGGCCCTGGGACTGGAGGAGGAGGTGTGGATGTAGAGGGGCGGATGGAGATCCTACAGATGCACAGAAGCCACAGGGTAGATGATGCCCCCTGGAGGTATGCGACGAAGCAGACCTGGGAAGGGGGCTGCCTTCCTGAGCAAAGGGGGTTTGGCAGGGGCTGGAGTCCCCTGTTGCCTGTCAGGTCTCATCTGGCCCAGCCAGAGACAATGGGGCTGAGGCCTCATCTTACCTCTGGGGAGTTGCTAATGATGGTCTTTAATGGCCTTGCCTGGGAAGGGATGACCTCACCGGGCCACACCCTGATGAGAGGAGGCTGGAGTCAGAGGCGGGCGGCTCCTCCATTGCCGTGAGACCTGCTTGGGCTTGTCTTGTCTGAGGAATGAGGGGGCAGTGTGTGTGCGCTGATGTATCTGGTCCTTCATGCAGCCAGAGGGAGAAGGCTCCCAGCCTGATGGGGGAGGCAGGACCTGGGTGAAAAGTCTCAGGGCAGCAGGGTGGGGAGGCCTTGCTTCTACTCAGCGTCTCTGGCTTCTGTTAAGGGTTTGGGTGTGGGTGCTGGTGTTCCCGGCCACATCCGTGCTGAGGCAGAGGGTCTGCCCACTGCACACATACTATCCGGGGGCAGGCCTGCGTGTGCCAGGTGGTGGCGGCAGCAGGGGTGGGAGCAGGTTCCAGCACCGGCTTGCTGCCTGCCCCCGCCCTGCCCCATTCATCAGGGATGACTGTGTTTGTACTCTGGGGAGGGGTTCTGTGGAGGTGGCCCCTCTCCTGAGGGCAGCCTCCCCCCTCCCCCAGGCTCGGAGCAGGACCACTCTAGGGAAATGTTCATCTCTTTTGTGGTGTCCTTGTCAGACCTCCTCCAGGGTGACTCCTCCACAGCGCTACAAGTTCTTTCTCGTGTCCAGCCTTAGTCACTCTTGCTGTTGCACCTGATTCATTTATCAGAGGACAAGTTGAGGGCCCCATTATCCTGCCACCCAGTCTGACATCACTGAACTTCCCTCGGGCACGTTCCCACTCCTGGGACAGCCCAGTCGGCACAGGAAATGGCTGCTGGATGAATGTGCAAGTGAGTGAGTGGCTGAATGAGTGGCTCAGATCCTCCTCCCATGAGAATGCTAAGTAAGAAGTGGCTAAGAAGTGGATGAGGGGGTCCTGGGGGCCTGGGCTGAGATGGAGACAGACCCAAAGGGAGGCAAAAAGAGGGTCAGGAGAAAAGAGATGGGACTGAGGGCACAGAGACGAAGCAGATGCAGCCAAGAGCCAGGTGTCCTCGAGCTCCACTGGCATGCAAGGCCTCAGCCAAAGATGGCCTGAGACGGACAGGGCCCATGGGGGGGACAGCACGGCCAAAACAAGGTGGAATAACAGGAGCTCAGAGAGAGGGACCATGAGGCAGGAACCTGGGACCCGGGGTGGGGACAGCAGTCTAGCATGACCTAGACCAAGGTCAGAGCAAGGACCCAGGGCCCCAGCCACCCAGCCATGACCTATCCCTCTGCCCCCACCAGAAGGAAGCTGCAGGGAACCTCAGCCAGGCAGGGTAGTGAGGTGGGAGTTTCTACAGACGAGGACACCGAGGGTCAGAGGCCACCTGGCCTAAGGTTGCATAGGAGGTAAAGCCCCTCCGTGCTTGGTTGGAGGGGCCGGCTCAGGAGGAGACTGCTGCTCCCACCCCCGAGCCTGTGCTTGGGCACGGTGGCACTGCCAGGCACTTACTCGGCCTGTCGAGGGCCCAGCCCCCCGCCCAGCACCCGCGGGCTTCCCCAGCCCTGGCCGAGGGCAGCGAGGGAACAAAGGTCCAGTCTCTGCCTGCTCAGGCCCCCACCCCCTTGCCCGCCCCTGGCACAGAAGGACCAGGGCCCTGAGGGAGCCCAAGAGCCAAAGCAGCCCCCGCCCCTTTGCCGACACTGTGAGAACCCCCTTCCTCCCCCTCCCTGGCCGCACTGCAGTGTCCCCCATTCTAGAGATGGGAAGGCTGAGTGAGAGGGCTGAGGAGCTGGCAGCCACACAGCTGGGATTCGAGCCCACCTAGCCCTCCTCATACGCGTGAGGGTGTGACTGTTCTGGCTGGACGTAACTCACGGGGAGAGATGGGGCAGGGACGGAGATGGCAGAGCCTAGATGGCCCCGAGGGGAGTGCTGGGGAAGGGGCTGAACTGCTCTCGCTTCTCCAGCCCTGCCCACCTACCTGCCACCCAGGGCCAGGCCAGTGCTGGTCACAGCAGAAGGGATAAAGCCAGGGGAGAGGCAGAGATGGGGAAATGGAGTCAGCACCCAGGTCCCCCTAAGTTCATGACTGGGGCTCACGCAGTCCAGCCAGAGGTGAAGCCCCTGCGTAGCTTCCGTTTCCCCACCTGTAACATGGGGCTGTGGGGCCCACTGGGGGCCTCGCTCCCCAGGCCACGGCCATCATTCTTCTCCAGGACCCTTGCCTGCCCCCTGCTCCCCGCAGGGCCTGGCCTTACGCCTCCAGAGGGGCCTGCAGGGAGGGCTGACGCTCATCTGCTCTGGAGAAGCTGGGCACAGCCTAGCCCTCCCTGCAGGCCCAGGTCCAGACCAGGAAATGAACATCAGGTGTTCATCGTGCCCGAACGTGAAAAGCACTGGGTATTTGGGTGTGACTGGCTCCACTGTACAGAAATGGATACTGAGGCTCAGGGAGGCTGAGGGACCTGTCTGAGGCCACCCAGCTCCTGAGGAGCAAAGCAGGGCTGGCCTGCTCACTGACCAGGCTTCACGTCCTACAGGCACCCCAGGGACAGAGGGGGAAGGAGGGAGGTTGATAAAGGCACACCCCATGTCCCGTCCACAAGAGCAGCAAGAGAAAGGGTCAGGGTGCCGGGGCCGCAGGGGGGCAGGTCAGGAGCCTGGAGCGCTTGGGCAGTCTGGGCAATGTCCAAGTGGACAGCCTTGGGCGGTTCTGGGCGAGCAGAGGCTCAGTTCTGTAACCTTGGTCCATAAAACCTCTCCAAGCCTTGATCTGTCAACCAGTGGGCCAAAGCACATGGAGAAAGCCCAGATGCCCCTGCCTGCCTGCGCCTGAGGGGCTGGGGAAATGCCCACACCCCAGCCGCTCCTCCCAGCTTTGGGCACCTCCAACCAGTCAAAGCAAGTGCCCAACAGGCCCCAGGCAGGATCATCAGGCTGCTGCCTCTCTCAGAGCAGGCACTGGGATACTGGCCACAGTGCCCCTCCTCACTGCCTCCACCCCTGGCCCTTATCAGACACAACTCGTTTTAAAGAAAAAATAATATTTATTTGCAATATAAACAAAGTCCCGTTGCTGGATCGGGATATATATATGTATGTGTGTGTATATATATGTAGGGTCACAAATTTTCCTTCATAAGTTCATAAAGCAAAACTGGCCACCCTCTTGGCATACCCTCATTTACACAAATCTGATGCATCTTTCTGGGTTTTTCTTTTTAAAGGTAAAAAAGAGAGAGAACCATGTACAGCATGGAAGCTTTTTGTCAATTTCTTGACTGTGGCAAGATTTTAATCTGCTGCCTTAAAGAATCCCTGAAAACCACCCCTGTGAGGTAAGCTGCAGTGGGGGCGGAGTTTCCGTGGCCTTGCTCACATGCTGAGTGCTGGCTCGCTCAGGGACCCCAGCCCGACTGCTCACCCCACCCCGGGCCCCATGCAGTCCTGACACCTGGGAGAACTGAGGTTGGAGAAGGAACAAAACTGGAGGAGGATAACGGAATCCGTGGCTTTGTTCTGTGGATATGGGGGTGGAGGGATGGACAGAGCCTCACACCCCTTTCCTTGTCCATCCTCGCTGCCCACCCCTGCCCTGGGATTGAAATGGCTGCGAGTTTCTTAATAGAAGGCAGGGGCAAGATGAGCACAGGGCAGGCTTTCACGGGTCGAGGGGGCTGGGAGTGGCAGCTGAACCAAAGCAACAACCAGGGTGAGGGAAGAGACCTGGGGGAGGCAGGGCTGGGCGCCCCCTGAGCCACTGGGCCTGCACCCTCAGCTACAAACAGAGAGAGGAAGAGACAGAAGTAGTGGGTACATATAAAAAGGGCCTGGGGCCCAGGCCCCCCTCGGGGCTGAGCCCAGAGGGTTAATGCTACTGCATGGCAGCCCCCTGTGGCCCCACCTCCAGCAGGACAGCGGCAGGGCCTCCCTCTGCTGCCTGGGGCAGTTGGCAGGGACCACCAGAAGGGCAGTTGGGTGGGCAGAGAATGCAAAGGCCACCTGTCCAGCCCACCACTCACCACTCGCGGCAGTCATCACAGGCAAATGCAGCGCCAGGTCAGGCTGGGCCGAGGTGGGAGGTGTGGGCAGGCCTGGGAGTCCAAAGCTGGCGAGAGCAGCGAACCACCCCTTTAAGGGCCGCTGCGGAAACGGAGGCTTCACACATGTGCAAAACGCTTTTGGTCAAGATCAACGCGGGGTTTGTCTTTTCCATTAAAAACAAAAACCCAAGAATTGCTTTTTGAAATAAGAAGAAAAACAAACTGATAACACTTCTCTCTCTCTCTCTCGCAGGATCAAGAAAGGGATGAAATACTGGTTTATACAATCCACTGTTGCATGTAGCCTGAAAATAACACTTTTCATTAAAAAAGAAAAATCAAGAAGAGCTTGAACACTCTCTCTGCTCCAGGGAGCTCGGATTTACCTGCCAAAAATAAAAAGTAAACTCAGGTCCATGGATGTGTCTTTAAAAAAAAAATAGCCAAACTGGCTGGGCCATCAGCAGAAAGGAGTGTCCTGGGACAAGGACGAGGCCCCGCTGGACTCCCAAAGTCTGAGAGCTGAGGGCCCCTCCGGAAAGTCCTGCCGGGGGAGGCCTGGCTGTGGGCCGCACCCTCCCCGGGATGGTGAGGGACGCTCACCTCTGGGCACAGGCGATGTCCGGGTTCCTCACGCCAGAGGCAGCAGGCGTGGGCCCTCCCTGCGGGCCCTGTGGGGGCCCGGGAGGGGCTGGCCCGTTGCCCCGTGCCCCCGGCCTCACGTGGACTCGAGCGTGTTGAGTGGGAACAGGTTGTGGTTGGTGGGCGTGGAGAAGTAGAGCTGCTCGCTGGGGGTGTGGTTGTCACACGGGCTGCTCAGCCCCAGCGTCCGCTCGAAGTCCAGCAGCTGCCCCATAAAGTTGAAGTTGGGTGAGATGTTGGACTTTTTCCTCTTGACAAAGTCGTAGGCATCATTGAGCGACAGGTTCATCTTCTGCATCAGGTAGGCCACCGTGACCGTCACCGAGCGGCTGATGCCTGCCAGGCAGTGCACCAGGACACCGCACTTCTTGGAGCGGGCCTCGTCTGAAACACACAGGCACGGGTCAGGGCAGCACCTCCTCCAGGGAGCCACCGCAGTGGGGGCTGGGGCACGGGTGGGGCTGGGGGCAGCATGGTGACTGGCTGGTGCCTCCCGACTCTCAAGTGACCTGGTGAAGTCCCAGGTGGGTGGGACAGCAACTTGGGGTCGAGGTCAAGAGCATGACTATATGGAGAGGGCTCTGCCATACAGTAGCTCCAAGTCACTGGACATTCCTGCACCTCGACCTTCTGTCAGAGGGCCTGCTTACTCACAGTGCTCTCAGAAGGACGTGAGCCAAGGGAGGGCGCCACAAACACTGTGATCACTGCTAGTCCTACTGCTGCTATAACCGTGTGCTGCTACATGCCAAGGTGTCACCTGCAGCCTCTCAGGTCATCTGCACCATGGCTACCAAGCTAATTTTATAAATGAGGGCACAGGCACAGAGACCAAATGACGAGCACAAGGTCACACAAAGGTTCCTCCTAGCTCGTAGCACTCACCCCCTGCTAGCCCACGAGCTGGGGCTCAGGGCTGAGCTTGCTCTCCTGGGGCAGCTTCCATAGGTGCCCCCGAGAGCCTCCTTGGAAGCAGGCCTCATGGAGGCTCCTCCACAAGGGAACGGCGGGCAGCACTCAACTCTGCCCTGGGCCCAGCCAGTCCCCGGGGCCTTAGTCCTGCTCCGGAATAGCCAGGGACTGGGACCAGGGCCGCGCCTAGTTTCACGAGTGGGGTTTGCTTATGTGGGGCCTACCCAGCCCACTTACTAGACCTTTCCCTGGCCCATGTGCCAGCGACATCTCCCACCACAGCCAACCAAGTTCTGCCAACTCTCCCCTCCACCGCTCCTCCCAGATTCCCCCAGTGCGGTGCTCAGACTCCTACGCCTGACACGCAGTAGGAGCTCAAATACTGGTTGAGCCACCGGCCAACTCAATCCTGTAATCTCTCCTCCCCTAGACCCGAGCACAGCTGCATCTCCGTGCCATAGCTGTGCCAGGGGCACAGATTAACAAGAGGTAGGCCTGGGGTTCCCAAGGTCCCCGCCTGAGCTCACTGGGAGCCAGGTACACTCCTTCAAGATGCACTCCTACAAAATGCCACAGGTTCACAAATTGTTCCTCATATGGCGCTCACTGCCTCTGGCCTGGCAGGACTTCCCTTCCCTAAGCCCACATGAGGGTTCCCAGGGCAAAGCATGCAGTAGGTGCTTAATCCAGACTCGGGGACCAACTGGGGGCCAGACCAGCGGGGGAAGAGACCGATGTCATTGATTCACATGGAACCACGTTGTCTGACCTTTAGATTTGGGGCAGGAGAAGGAGATAGTGGAGACAAGCCTTCAGTGGTGACACATCAAGATAAGGGGAAGGCCTGGTCCCCAAACCCACTCCTGGGTGATCCAGAGTAAAACCACTTCCGCTGGCTTTATTTTTAGCCCTCTAAGGGTGTGGCTGAGCCTTGGGGGTGCTGGTGCTTGATCCTGCCCCACTGAGTCTATGGGATGCTTGGGCTTCAATTCCTTCACTTGTCAAAAAGGGAGTATGGTTCCTCCCACCTCTACACCCTGTTCTGTCCCCCTCCCCAGATGTAAAGGGACCTCCAAGAAGGATAAAAACACCTACAAACCAGGCTCAGCCCTGGGAAATCCGGGGGCCCCCTCTTAACCCCCCTCTTCACTGGGGAGAGCACGAATGCTGAGGCGGCACCCATAGCCCTCTGGGCCATGTCCTCCCAAGCAGAGCTGGGAAGCTCTGGATAGCCCCCGACACAGCCCCTCCCCCAGGCCTCAGCTTCCTTCCTTCCTCCCAGCCAGGCACCTACTTTTGGTTCCCAGTAAGCGGATGAGGCGGGGAAGCCTCCCACTTCCTGTTATTAACGTGAGCCCAGCCCAGCTGACACCAAAACGCCCTCCACTGGACATAGCCGCCAGAGGGAAAAGACTGCCGGGCCACCCCCTCCCTGCCACCGGAGGCTGGACAGAACGCTGGGTCACCAGGCTCGGAGAGCCCAGGGTTTACATTCACCCTGATCTTGTATCCCTTTCCTGAATCCTGGGTGAGAGCTGAACCCAAAGACGACCTGCCATCTAAACAGCCTCCAGCTGGCCAAGGAGAAAGCAGGATGCGAGGTCAAAGATAAGGAACCCGAGTCAGCTGAGGCTGCGGATGCAGGGGGCTCAGAGGGCGCTAAGCCAGACAGCAGAACACACTACTCTGGGGAGGGCTTCCTCAGCCTCTCCCCATACTCTCTGAATACCCCCTATATGCCAAGCAAGCCCCACAGGCTGCCGGGAGCATCTGAGGCCCCGCCGAGGCCCTTTGGGTCATCACGTTCCAACAGCTGCCAGTTTGGGGTAGGCCTCTGGCTCCAGGCCACACTTTAGCCCCCTCAGGTACACAGTAAAGCCCAAAGAGACTCCGTGACAGCCCCTAAAGAGACATGTGCACTGAGGCGTGACGCAAAGCAAGCAAGACCCGTGGGAGGTCTGAGTGCTGGGATGTTTCAGCTTGCTGAGCCCGAAACAGCGCAGCCAGAAAAACCCAAGCTGGACAGCAGAGTCCACGAGGCTCCAACAGCTGCGGGGAGCCTGGGAGTCGGGGGACTGCTCAGGCCCCGAGGGCCTTGGTGACTCACGCTGGCACATGCAGGGCACACACAGGTCTTGACAGGCCCAGAGATACCCAGCCAGGCACGGGCAACACCCAGAGTCCCATACGCACCTTGATGCGCAAGCCCGCCCACCCTGCCCGAAGCGCAGCAGCACTTACCGATGAAGCTGATGGCCTCGGGGAAGAACTGGGAGAGGTTCTGGCTCCAGTGGTCAGAGATGGGGATCTGCTTGTAGGTGAACTCGCCCCCGTGCTCGAAGGCATTGGGCAGGTTGGGCGTGACGTTGAGGATATACTTGATGCCGTACTTGCCGAGCACATCCAGGTTGGTGGAGTCCTTGGCGCAGCCGAGGTAGAGGTAGGGCAGGATCTGGACAGGGAAGGCCGGTTGGCTGGATGGCACAGGGCTGCCGTCTGACTCGGTGGCACTGCTGGGCAGCTCTCTGTCCGACTCACCATCTGAGCAGTCAGAGCTGATGCGTAGGCCCCCCAGACCCAGCACTGAGGTGGGCGGTGAGCCGCTCGGTGAGGACGAGCTGTCCACGTTGGTCTCGCAGTGTTCTGAGTACTCTGTCTGGAACTTGTTGAAACCACCTGTGGCCAGGATGAGACAGGGACTGGATGAGAGACTGACGATGCCAGTGCCCCCAGACCAAACAGGCTGCACAAGACCAACAGCAGCCAGGGTTCCCCACGGCAAGCACCGTAACACCAACAATGGACAACAAGGGCGGTGCTACGTATTTACACATGTACCTCCCCCTGTCTTCTCCACAACTATCCTACGACCCACTTCACAGATGGGGAAACTGAGGCCCCAGGTGATAAAGTAACATGCCTGAGCTCCATACCCTTACCCGTAGGGCTTCAGGGCCCCACCCATACAACCAGCTTTAGGGCACTTGAGGACAGACTCCAGCTCATTCCTCTTCCACAGCTCCCATGCACACCTGGCACCCATGGGTGCTCAGTAACTGCTAAGCGGTAAAGGAGACCAAACAACCCCATCTCAGGCCAACACCTGTGGGTTTGCAAACCCCTTTTATAGATGAGACCGCAGGGGCCAGAGCTGCATCTGGGTCAGCTAGAGGCAGAGAGGGCCTGGGCCCCCTGACTGGGAATCGGGTGCTTGAGCCCCACTCTCAGCCACACGGGAAGTAGTGTGAAGGTATCTGCTGACTCCTTCCCACGGCAGGGGCAAGTTCATAAAGGGGATCCCAATTCCACCTCTCCAGAACCCACCCCCTTATAACACAAGGTCTCCCCCAAGCCTTGGACCCACAGAAGGGGAGGCTGCTGGGGGCTTTACAGGGACAAGAAATGGGGAGCGCCTTGCAGCTAAGGATGGGCCCTGCGCCCGAGGGTGCCGCAGGCCTCCTCTCCCCTCCCGCCTGCCCGCCCCGCTGCCAGCAAGAGGCCATTTTGGAATGTTAATTGGAAACACCGGCTGCAGCCACTCGCCTCCCAGCGCTGCCTCCCCCTTCCACAATCTCTGGGGTGGCAGGCTAAGGACTTGGGGGTCCCAGAAAACCAGAGCTGGGGCAAGGAACACTGCTTACAGCCCTGCCTCAAGCGCCTCCAAGAGGCGGTGATTCCCAAGTGATGAGACCCAAGCGGGGATGCCCGGAGTCCCCCAACCCAAATGATCCCTATTCCCTGGCGGGGGCAGGGACGATTATGAAAAGCTCCTGTCCTAACCGTGGCCTTCCAGGAACACGCATTCCAGGCTGTAGGAGCTGAACTTGGGTGCCCAGGAGGGGACCCTCCCTCCTTTGAGGGGCTCACGGGGAACCCAGGAGCTGCCATGGCCCCAACAACACGAAAAAAGGAAAGCCCAGGCAGGGAGAAGTTTGTTCGACCCACTTAGATCGTGCCCAGAAAGGGGTGTAGAGGAGGCCCGCGTGTCAGCCTAAACCCGCACAGCTGGGGCCGGACGCCCGGGAGAGGAGAATGCGGGCCGGGGGCGACGTGGCGCCGGCCGGGCAGGCTGGACACGGGGAGAGAAAGCGGCCTCCGGCTGGGGCACCCGGGAGCCGCGGGAGAGCCCCAATCCCAGACAGGGTCTCGGCGCTGCCCTCACCTTGGAGGTAGTAGGCCTGGCAGCCGTCGTCGCGCAGCTTTTGCAGGAGAAGGCCAAGCACCGAAGCGGGAGCGCCAGGCTCTGGTTGCCACTCGGCCGTGGCCTCGTCGTAGAGCAACACCGTGGCCGCCTTGCAGCGCGTAGCGAAACGCTCCTTGTCGGCGTGGTTGGGGATGATGGAGCGGATGGGCAGGTTGCCCTTGCGCAAGCGGCGCAGCATGAGGCCCGGGATGGCCAGGTTGATGGCCGTCTCGATGTGCGACGACTCGAAGAGCTCGTGCGGCCGGCAGTCGAGCAGCAGCAGGGACGCGCCGCCGCGCGCCTCCAGCTCCTCCTGCAGCCACTCGGCGCTCTTGCAAGGCATGGCCCCCGCACCCGCCGCCGCGCCTGCCCCGGTACCGGCGCCGGAACCAGACCCCGCACCGGGCTCCGACCCCGCCCCGGTGCCCCCAGCCGCCGACGCCCCCGAGGCCGACATGTGCGCCCGCGCTGGGGGGCCGCGGAGCTGGTTTTTCATGAGGAGCGCGGGCGGCCCGGGGCCGGGGCCGGGCAGCCCTGCCCTGGGACGGCGCCCCGGCCGCGCGGGCCCCAGCCGCGTCTCCGGGCGCCCGCCTCCCGCCGAGCTGCACGCCCGCCGCCCCGGCCTCCCGGCCTCCGTCCCGCCCGGCCCTCCGCGCGCGCCGCGGCCTGACAGTCCCAATTAAACGGCGTCTCGGACGGCCGCGCGCCGAGGCGTCCTCCGCGGGGCGGGGCCGCGGGGCCGGCGCCCGAGCTTAAAGGCGCCGTACCTCCGCCGCCCTCCCCACGGGGTACGCGGGCGCGCGAGCGGTCGGTCCCGTGCGCCCGGAGATCTGCGCCCCGGCCTTCGCCCCGCCTCAGCGCTGCCGCCGTCTCGCCTGGCCCAGAACTGATTATGCTCGCCTGGGGGCCCGGCCAAGACCCTCTCGCGTCCCCTATCCCGCGCTCCCAGCTCTTCTGTGCCCTACCCTGAAGGGCTGCCCTGGGGGCGTCCTGCGCGTGGCATCCCCTTCCTACGTTCACGGAAGCAGAGTTTCCCCGGGGATGGGGCGGAGGGAAGGGGCGATCAGGCTGAGCCAAAGCCCCCTCCTCCTGTCAACTCCATTCATTCATTCTCAGCGAGTTCATTCAACAAATGGAAGTTGAACGCCTACTACGTGCCATGACCTGTGCTTAGGCGGTCACCGTTTCTGGCAACTTGCATAGTCCCAATGAGGGCTACACGCTTGAAGACCTGAAGGTAGTCTCACCCCAGCAGGCCTGAGGGGAGATCAGCATCTAGGCGACTGGCGGAGTAGGACGGCCCAAGGCCGTGCCACCCTCCACCCTCCTTTCAGTGAAGAAATCCTGAAAGGACCTGGGAAGAGAGAGCGGGCCCTTTAAGGAAGCTTCACAAGCGGGGTGGTGACAGGCGCCGAGTGAAGCGCCACGTGACTTTTCCACAGGAGCGGGTGCTGGGGGATCCTCTTTAATCGGCTCTCCTCCTCCCACCTCCCAACGCACCAATCAACTTCCGCGGTAGGCGGGAGTGCGCCACGCAGGTGGCCAATCGCGGCCGAAGGAGACGGTGGGGCGGAGAGAGGAAGGCGGGGCCCGCCGAAAGTTCCACCCAGCGCGGGAAGTGGGCGGGGTCTCAGCGAGCGCTGTGTATCGGCTCGCAGGCTGCCTAGGCGGAGTAGGTGAATGGATCCGCAGGTAGCGCTGGAACAAAGCGGCTCGACTCAAGCGGTGCGCGTGCGCAGGGCCTGCCGCACTTTCCCTACCGTCAGGGTTGTCTGCGTCGGGAGGGAGCTCGCGGCTGATCCTGCGGTTCGTCTGGTCCGTTCCCTGCTGGGCGGAGTGCTCCCACATCCTTGGGGTTTATCCTTCCCACTCTGCCCGAGGCTGGTCGGCTCCCCGCCACCTTGCCCCTACACCCAGCTGGAGGGAGGTTAGCGTCAGAGATGAAGGGCGGTGGCGCTTGAGATTTGCCGAAGGGAGTGTGCTTCTGGAACCCGCAGGATTTGAGCTTTCCGCTGACAGGAAGGCACGAAGAGGGGCGGCCCTGGGTTAGTCCCCGCTGCCCACCTCCCTCCCTCCACCCCCCCTTTGTCCATGCGAAGGATAGTCTACGTGAAGGGTTTCATCCCACTGCAGGGCTGTGTCGAAAAGAAGCAGGGATCTCTCCCCCAGTCACACTCCCAGAAAGATGACAGCATTGCAATCATAGGTGGCCTTATCACCCAAGATTCGATGCCCAGAGAGGTGATAGGAGAATCAGGTCTCTGGCCTCCCGCGCAGGCTTGTCCTAGGGTTGCTGGGCAGAGCCTACTTCCCTGAGGACCTAGGACGAGTGGAAAGGGCTCCCGGGCGGGGCCTGAGGGGCCCAGATGTGGATTCTGCCCTGCCACCTGCTGACGTGTTGTGTGGCCCGAGTATGGTTCCCACCTCTCTGGGCCTCAGTTTTCCCCACGTGGGATCGTGCTGGTCTGGACAGTGCCCAACCAGTCCATCACAAATCTGTCAGGCTGGGAGGGTGGTTCTCTGAAGCCAGGCCCCTTGGCTGCTAGTCCAGGTGCTGGTTGTCAGGGATGGAGACAACCAGCACCTCACTCAAAAGGCCTGAGCAGACCCACAAGGGAGGGGACCTGCTGGCCAGTGAGTCATTCCTCAACGGGCTTGTTGGGGGCCTGTTGGAGCTTTGCCTACAGCAGTGCCTGATGAGGAGTTGACCATTGTTCTCACTAGTGGGGGCATAACTGCGAAGGGACCCTCCACTGTGCCCCCCCAGTCTCCATCCCCCGTGCTCTAGGAAGCCCCTCCCGGAAGAGGGCAGGAGGCCCACCACCCCTCACATTAGCTTGTGATGGCTCCCTAGTCTCCCTCACCCTCTGGACTCCTCTAGCGGGGACAGCCACCCTGGAGGAGAGACCTGTGAGGATGTGTGGAATTGGGAAGACTCCCTGGGGGGGTGGGGGGCATCCTCCCGCAGGGATGTAAAAAGAGGCAGGGTTTGACTGAGTACAGGAGAAAGGAGAGCATCTGGGGAGGGGGTGACAGGGTGAGCAAAGGGGTGGAAGAGAATTAGCCTGGCCATGGGAGATGCTGCAGTGGTCCTGGGCCCCCATCACCCTGGCTGGAGAAGAGCCCCAAAGCCTTGGTTTCTGAGTGGAAGCCCTGCCTCCAGTCTTGAACCGCTAGACACAACGCGTAAAGTGGATCCCAGCAGGGCTGCCCTTGGGTGTTAGGGGAGGGGGCAAGGGACAGACACAGAACCCTTTGAGCATAACAAGAACTTGCCTATGGTCAGACCGCAAGAGGCCAGAGCTGCCCCTGCCCAGGGCCTTGCTCTGCACCTGTGACCCTCCCTCAAGGATACTGGGAGAGGGGACCTGGTACCTTGGGCGAGAGCTTGGGATCAAAGACATTCCTCCTCCTCAGGAATGTGGCCTTTCCTGCCCTTCAAGGTTCAGACCCTCCCTCACCTGCAGCCCCTGGGAGAGGTGCCCCACTCACTAGGGTCTCCCTGAGGGGCAGGGGGGCCCCAGAACAGGTGTGGGTCCCTGGGGGTGATTGGGTCTCAGGAGGGGAGCTGCGGGTGGGGTGTGTTTGAACTCTTCGGGCTGTACCCCTCTCCCACACCCCTCCAGGCCTTTGCACACGCTCTTCCCTCAGTCAGGACATTTTTTTGCCCTCACCCTTTGCCTGCCTTCTAGAATATCCCAGCTCAGGTGTCATCCTCAGGGAGGCTTCCTCTGATCCTCCAGGCTAGATTAGCCCCCCTGATCCATGATCTCAGGACCCCTGCCCCCCAACTTTGCTCTGAACTCTATCACAGTCATGGTTACACCGCCCACCAGACTTTCTCCCTTTGGATGTCCAATGGTATGCCTGCCCCTCCTCAAGGCCATTTCTCCTCCTGCTGTCTCTGTTTCATCCCTCGTCCCCCAGTTGCCAGGCCCAAACCCATGAGGCACGTTTGGAGCTACCTACCCTGTCTGCACATATCCAGCCCCAGAGCCACACAGTGAAGGGGGCTTCCCAGCCCGGCAAGGCTTAGCTGTGATGGTGGGATGTTTGATGTGAACTGAACAGATATATGAACTGGTGTGTACCACCCCCGCCCCAAACACACGTCCACATGGCATGGTGACCCAGGAGCTGTGTCACCAAGAATAGTTTAAGCATCTTGGAAGCAGACTTTCCTTTTCCCACTGTTGCCCCTGGATTTCTTAGAGATGGGTCAGCATGTTTGAATGGCATATGCTGGAGGGGCAGGAGGGGAGGAGGGTCAGTTTCTTGCCCTCCTACCCTAAGGAGGCTAGCACAAATTTGGGATGAGCTTCTCCTTGCTTCCAGGAGGGCAGCTTTCCAATCAAGGTCTATTTCCCACTATGAGAGCTGAGCAGGGGCTGGAGCAGGGGCTGGGGCAGGGCACTCCAGTCCATGATGCCTGCTGCTGGTGACAGAGCCAGTCTCTGCCAAGGGCAGCTCCACTAGGCTGGGGAGATGTGCCATCAGAGCCCTGCCTGAAACCCAGACTAGGGGTCACTCTGCTTGCCCCTGAACCTTGGGACAGCTTCTCCTGCATCCCTTGGTGAGGTGTCTGCCTGGGTTACGGTCAGAACAAGTAGTGTCTAAGCCAGGCCAGGAGTGGACTGTGAAAAGCCTGGCAACTCTCCTGCCCTGCACAGAACTCCTGGCTGTACACATCCATGCATGTGTACATACACACACACACACGTAAGGACACATAAGACAGGCCCAAACACCCATAGATCTACCTATACATGCATATATGCTCACAGGCACATAAGTGTGTATGTAGAAATACACAAATACAGACCTATGCACGAGTGCAGAAATGTACAGTACACATGTACACACACACTCACTGTGATATGCACACATGCAAACAGACCCTGTATGTGTGGGCACTTGCCAGTCTTGCTGGAGGGGTGCCCACAGACAGATAACCCAGAGAGGCTGTTACAGGCTGATGGAATCCATGTTCTTCTCCCACAGCCTTCCAGTCACCTGGGCTCACCCTTCCATATTGGCCGTTGCTGGGATCTCCGCGGTGACTAGTTCTGGATGGAACAGAAGTCCATCCCAGCCTGCATCCCAGCAGGGGGCTGCCAGGCCCTGGGTGATGGCAGCATGGCACAGGGAAGCTGTTGCCTGGGACAGCTCTGCTGCTGGGGGCCCAGCCTATCCATCCTCTCCCTGCCCTGCCCAGGTGTTGGGGCAGAGGGGGTAGGAGGTCAGGGCCCTGGGGAGCAGGTGAGAGAGAGGGCCACACCCAGGAAAATCAGAGAACAAGACCTGGCAGGATGGAAGCCAGGGCCTAGAAGATCTGGGAACTCCCCAAAGCCACCTGGAGAAGGTGGAGGGGAAGAGTGAAGAGAGCCTTGCCTCTGAAGGAGCCTCCCCTCTCATTCAGGCTCATTTTCTGAGCACCTGCCCTGGGCAAGGGAGTGTGCAGGGTAGTGAAGTGGGACCTCAGAGGGGGAACTAGACAGATGTAATTCCTCTCTCCCTGCTCTCCACCCAGCAGTGACTGCAGGCCCTTGGCCAACCTCCCCAGGTGGACTCCCTGGGGCTACTCACTTGAGAGTGTGCCTTTCCCAGCCACACACCAGCCCACTGGGGCCTGCCTCAGTGTGGAAGACTCGCCACTCAGCCACGTTTCATCCCTGGCAGGCATTACTAGTCAATCACAGGACTTGCTGAACCATCCTCTGGCCTGAAAACCCTTCCAAACAGGCAGGACCAGTTGATCAACTGTGGTAGACACGGTAGGTAAAACCTTTTTGCTAACGTCTCAATTCATAGCCAGACCAGCTATGCTTCTCTGTCCCCACCCCCAGGTCACTTCACTCTGACTTCCTCCTCGGTGCCCCAGACACAGCACCCCTGCCTCCACACACTTCCTCATTCCATGCCCACCCCCGAAATTATCTCCAGCTTCTGAGGGGCCATGGCCTCAAGAAGCCTGCCCTGCTTAACCTCAGCAGAGTCTGCCCCTGCTCCGAGTCCTCCCCTGCAGGGCCCAGCATTTTCCACTCTCTACCCAGTGGAGCCTCCCCTCTGCGACTTCCCCTGTATGAGCCTCCCTTCATCACTGGAGTCCCCATGTGGTCACGCAGAGTCCTGGGGCACAGCCAGGCCTTTCTCATGACCCCAGCTGCCCTCTGTTCCAAGCTCTCTTGGGCATGGGGTTCCCCTCAGAGTATGGGGGTCTGCTGGGCGTCAGCCTGGGCAAGTGAACATTTCAAGGCCTGCTCGGGGCTGGCTGACTTGGGACTGATGTCAAGCAGGCCTGATCCCAGCACAAAGGCCCTACCCCATGGCCCCCATGCCAGTGAAGTGTTCGCCAACTCAGCCCCGCATTGCCCCAGAGGCCCCAGTGAGGTGAGCAGAGCAGGGCTTGTCTGTCCATTCTACAGATGAGAAAACTGAGGCCTAAGAAGGGAAATATCTTGCCCAAGGGTCTGGCTCCAGCCCCAGCCAGCTACTCACTTACCCATGGGGCCTGGGGTGAGTCATCGTGGCCCAGGTGATGGGAAGGAAACATATAAACACGAGCAAGTGGGAAGGACGGTCTGGTAGGAGGGTGGATATGCCGGCCTGGGGCTCCCACACACAGGCCCCTGTGGTCTTACTGATCAGGAGCCCACCTGACAGTTTCAAGTTTTGTTTCCTTCTGGCCCCATGTCCAGGCTTTGCACCAGCCCTGGGCGGGCTGTCAACTCATTTGACAGGTGGGGAAACTAAGGCCCATGGTTACAACCCCAGTTGTGGCAGGGGGCTGGGCCCCAGACTAAGAACCCAGAGCTCCTTTCCCCCAGCCCAGGGGTTTCCAGCTGGCTCTTACCTGATTCCAGGCTCTACAGGGAACCCCTTGCTCTACCAGCTGTTTCCCATCACTGGGGTGGAAGGGGGCCAACACTGGCAGGGTGGGGGCATGGTCAAGCTACTCGTCCCATAAGGAGAGGGGGCTGTATCCTGCACATAGCATGTGTGCTATCAAATGCTCTTTCTATTTCCATGGCTAAGCCTTCCCTACCCAGAATCTGTCCACTGTCACTACACAGTCCAGGCCCTCCTCTCTCTCCCGTGGACCATCTCCCTAGCCTCCTTCACAGCCCCCTGTTCCATCCCCACAGTCCATTCCCCACCCAGCAGCCAGAGGGATCTTTTGAGAATCAGACCTGGTCCTCCCCTGCTCTGAAGCTTCCCACCGTCCGGCACAGGCCAGCACGGCCCCTCTCCCCACCTCCTCGCCTCCCATCAGGGTCCAGGATTCTCTGGTTGCCCAGCCCAGGGCCCTACATCATCTTGCCTGCTCTCTCTTCAGGGCCTTTGCACTCACTGGTCTGCCTGCTGGAGCCCTCCTGTCCTGGCTCTTTCCTTTGACTACCTGCTTATCCTTCCCCCCAAACCAGCTCATCCTCCAGAGCCGGGGCGGGGGGGCAACGGGAAGTGGATGAGTCAGAACTGGGATCCCGCCTTCTTTCTGGACTCTGTGTTGTCAGCCATGAGCACATGGTCCTGTGATTTAAAATGCCTTTGGCCCTTCTCTGCCACACTGGAGGATTCCAGAAACCTCTCACTTCCATTCTCCACTTGGGCCTCAGCCAGTCCTGAATGACCTGCCCAGAGTCAGAAGGCTTCTTACCATGAAGGGATGGCTCCCTGCTCCCACCATGCCTGGCAGGGCCTCATCCCTGTCCTTGGGCTGCAGGCCTCAATTTCCCTGTTTCAGAGAGAGCACTCCACCCCCAACTCTGGTGCAGCTTATACTTCCTCTGCAGAATGAGCCCAAACTCCCACCTCCTGGTGGACCCAAGGGTCCCTCATGTCCCAAGCCTGGGTTCCAGTCCTGCATACCACCACTCTCGAGCCTGGAAGAGGGGCTGGGATGGGTGGGGGAAGCCCCATCTGCTGACACTGAGGTCATCCCTAGAGGGCCAGGAGAAACAGCTCAACAGACCCAAGAAACCAGGCAGCTGGCTCTGATTTCCTTGGGGTTTGGAGGAAGGCAGAGGAGAGAGGAAAAGGACTCAGGTAAGTCTGGCTGGGCTGGTTCCCTGCCCCAAAGTCGTAGGTAAAGGCGAGCCCTTTCCTCTTGTATGCTGCTCCCCAGAATCTTTGCCCTGGGCTGATCTCCCCTCCATTTTATGACACTTTAGGGCTTGTGGGCAGCACCTCATGAGCCCACCTGGGACTCTGAGGGATGGAAGCCAGGGCTTTAGGGGAGCAGGGGTCCTTAGCTGCTGGCCTCTGGCAACCGTATCACCCTTGGCCTCCCACTTGAAGCTTCTGATCCTTCTGAAGCCACCTCTGCCAGGAAGGGCCTGGAGCCCCAGTGGTTTGAGCAGGGGTGGGGTGCAGGAGGGTGACTCGGGCAGGGATTCCCAGCCAGAGCAAAGGCAAGGAGCAATGATGGAGTCTGGGGTGGTGCTCTGGTCCGTCTTTGCCAAACCAGCTATGGTGTTTTGATTAGGAGAGCAAGCAGTGGCAGACTCCTGACAGTAAAGCCAATCCAACCTCTGAGGCTGGGAGGGCGAAGGAGGCTGGGAATTCCCAGGGCACCTGGCAGGCGGATGTGCCAGGGGTCTGGGCTGGGTCTGCTTCGGGTGGGCCAAAGGGCGGTGCCTGGTAGGTCTCGCTGTAGCTGCCAGGCCTAACTGCCTCATTAGCATCTGCCTACTGCCAGCCTGGGCCTGTCTGGTCCCCTCCCCATCAGTCCACACAGCCGTTTTTCAGGAATTCCTCCTATAAGGCATTGATGGTGACAGTGATGGTGAGCATGTGACCACGGTGAGGTTGGGGAAATGGCCTGGGAGCCAGCCGGCCTGGCCCTGACATGAGGTTGCTGTGTTGAGGCCTCCGCGCTCAGCCCTATCCTAGGTTTCATGCCCAGCACCATCCCGTATGGGCTCAGCTGTCCAGCGGTCGCCTGGAGCTCGATGTGCCATGTTCCCAGGTAGGCAGGCACGGGTGGCAGCACTAGGAAGCAGTCTGGGGAACGCCCCTTCTTGATGTGGCCTCACCCAGCCCTATTCCTGCCACAGGGGTACATGCCCCCAAACCTGGGATACTCCCTCCCTGCAAAGACTAGGGTCCCCTGGGAGAGGAGAGGGACCAGTGAACTCTCAGGGCTCCTAGTGGGGCCCTCTGAGGTTGTTACAGGGAGGACCAGGGATCAGCTCTGCTTAAGGCCCCCTTCCCACCTCCCTGCCCCTTGCCATGGCTTATACAGTCTCCCATTAGAAGCCAGCACTGCCCTGACCCCCACTGCCAGATGGGACAGCCCTCTGGCCTGAGCCATAGGGGTGGCTCCGAGACCGGGGCTGGTGGGGGTGAGGCATTGAGAGGGCAGTTTGGCCAGAGATGGAGCTCTCTGTCAAAACCTCCCCAGAAACAATAGGCCAGGCCCAAGAACTCAGGCTGGGGAGTGGCTGAATTCCCCAGGCCATGAGCACTACTGGGACACAGAGCTCCCACGTAGGAGGGAGCTGGAACCCCCGGATCTGGGGTGCTGCTGTGGACTTGGGTGGCCCCTGGAGGTGCCCCAGCCTCTCCATCTATAAAGTGGGGCAATACCTTCTGCCTACCCTAACTCCTAGCTGCGGGGCAGCTAGGCAGGTTCTGCCTCGGAACTGTCAGAGGGAAGGGCCTCTTTGGCCTAAGGGGCTGGGCACAGACTCTCAACCACCCCCATGCACTGCAGGGGTGCCTTGGCCTGACACCTGTACCAGACGAGGTCAAGTGCTGACCACCTGCCAGACCCTGCGCTGGACATAGCAGGACAACCCGATGTGGCCCTCAGATGATCAAGGTGTGAGTGTGCCATGTGTGTTGGGACAGGGCATGGGTAAGATGGGAGAGGTGGAGACTGGGGAGCCTGCCTGTAATGCTGACTCCACCACCGGCCTCCCCTCTCCAGGCCTGTTTCCTCCTCTATAGAATGGGGTACTGTACACCATGCGAGGCTGGTTGAGGCAGGAGGAAACATGCTGTGTGAAGGCTTCAGTCCAGGGCTGAGCTCATGTCCCCCTGCTGAGCCCTCTTATGCCTGGACAGTGGGGAGAGGGCCCCGGGGGCAGGCAGTGACCCCTGTGGGAAGGGGTCCTGGAGGGGAGGCCTGGGAAGGGGGCTTGTAAGCAGCTGTGCCGGGGAGTGTGGGCAGAACGGACTCTGAGCAGAGAGGCTGGTTCTAACAGGAAGAGAAACAGCGACAGAGGAGACAGCAACTCTTCTGACCCTGCAGCGGGTGGCTGCCCTGTCCTGAGGCTGACGTGGGGCCATGGACATGCCCAACACCCCATGGAGCAAGGCCCTGCCCACCAGCCTCATGCCTCTGCCTCTGTGTCCACCCCTGCCTACCCACCTGCCATGAGGGAGGGAAGTGGAGTCACCAGGCCCTGGCCCAGCTCCAGCCTGGTCCTACCTCCAAGTCTCAGCCACGCCAGCCCCCTGCTGCCTCCTGCTCACCCTTCCTTAGCTGTCACCACCATTCGATTCCCACCCTTTGCTCAGACCCAGCAGACAACAGCCCCTGCTCTGACCCTCAGGGAGCCTTTCCCATCAGGGGGCTTTGACCCATGGCTCCTGCCTCCTCAGGGCTCTTCCTGTAGAACTGTCCAAAGTGGGACCCACAGAACGCTAGGCCCACCTCATAAAGAGGGTCATGTGGTCAAATGTCTGAAAAACACTGTGAACTCTGTGGCCCCAGCTGCATAGCATAGGAGTGTGTTAAAGGCTCTGAGAAGTCCTGCAGGGATATAGCTGGCTTAATTTTGTTCATCTGGCATTTCCCAAACTTTAGTGACCATAGCATCAGTTTTTTGCATAATCTCCACTCCCAGATGAGAAGCTGAGGATCATCAAGTAGCTGCTCAGAATCCCACACCCTCCCTCTGGCCAGCTCTAGGTACCCTGAGGTCTGCTTTTCACCAGCAGGTCCGACTGCCATCCCAGCCTGGCTCCTGGGGAGGCTAGGACGATTAAATGGGCACCGGGCAGAGATGAGCCGGATGCCTGACCAGCTTCCCCCAACCAGCACCAGCCAGCTCTTGGCCATGACCAGCTCCTGTAGTCTCTAGCTCAAGGCTGCACAGGGCCAGACGGGCCAGACGGGGAGGCTGGTCCTCTCAGCATGGGGGCTGTGGACAGGGCCCCCTCCTCAAGCCCAGGCCAGAGTTGGGTTACAAGCTCTGAGGGTCTCCTAATGAGTTCCACATGCGAGTGAGGGCCTCTGAGAGGAAATGGGAAGGGGCTGGGGGAGGGGGAGAGGGGCCTGAGAGGGGACTGGAAACATGTGTTTGGAGGAGGAAGCCAGGGGGAGGGGGAGTGGAGGGAAGACTCTCCCCAGAAGTCTTGTGCCCACCCCCACAAGGTGGCTGCCAGGCTCCCAGCCCCTGCAGGAGGCCCCCAGGCCAGCAGTCTTGGGGGGAGACCCCTTAGAGGGCCCACTCCTCTCCAGGCAGAAAAAGCCCCAAATCCTTGGCCCTGCTTGACTGGGGTTCTGAGCCATTAGAGGCAGGATAGAACCAGGTGGGTGGGAGGGCCCATGGGGGCATGATGAAGCCCCTCCACAGCCAGCCAGCTGACCAGCAGCAAGATCCACATTCAGATCCAGCCCAGCTACCCCTACCCAATCAGAGAGCCCTGGATGCAGCGAGGCCACTGACCTGTCAGCCCTGACCCCCACCTTTGCCCCTCTTGGCTAGCGGGTGGACAGCGAAGCCTGGCATGTGGGTTGGCTGCCCCACCCTCCCTCCCTGTCCAGTGGGGGCTGTGCCTGGCCATTCAGATTGGCCTGGTGGCTGGAAGCCTCATTAGGAAAAGGCTGTCTAGGAGCCATGTTGGCATGCGGATTGGGATGTCCAGTGAGAGACCCATGGCGGTTAGGGAGCAGACTGAGGGCCTCATGGGGTACAGTGGTTGTCCCTCCCAGGAACACTGGTTGAACCCCAGGTTTCTAGTCAGCTGACCAAGGCTGAGCCTGGAGTAGGCCTTGTAGCCAGATGGCTGGCCTGTAGGATTCTGATGCTGGGGGCCCAGACCTTCAGCCCCTACCCACCTCCAGCCACCTCCCCAGGCCATGGATCGGAGCCCTGAAGGCACAAAGGCTGTTCTTAGAGCTTTGTGTGAATTGTGAGAGCAAATCTTTCCCACAGCCCTGTGAGGCCAGTACTACTCTTTCCCCATGTTGTGGATGAGGAGGCCAAGGCATGGAAAGGTGAAGTCAGAGCATTCCTGGCAGTAGGGACAGTAGGTACAAAGGCCCTGGGGCTGGAATGTTCCTGGTGTGTCCAAGGAATAATCAGGAGGCTGGTGTGGTGGGAGGGGCATGAAGGGAGGGTGGAGGGTGGTAGGAGACGGGGGTGGGGGAATGGGCAGGATTGAGTAGGGCCTCTTGGCTGTGGTGAGCATTGTGGCCTATACTTGAAGGAGGCTGGGGAACTGCTGGAAGGGGTTGAGCAGGGATGGCATGAACGATCTTACAAATTCACTTTTAATTATTTTTTAATCTTACGGCTTAGCCGACTCTGGCTGCTATGTTGAGAACAGAGGGAGTGGGCTAAGGGCAGAAGCAGACCAGGCAGGAAAGGAGCAGGCAACATCTCAGCAGGTCCTGGCTCCTTGGGGGGCTAGCTCTGGGATGGCCTGAGTGATGGGCAGATTAGAAGGGCTGTCACCTGACCTGACCCAGCCTAAGCCCCCTTCCCTCACCAGAGGGGCCTCCATAGCTGAGGTTCCCCCAAACCAGAGGCAATTATCCCAACAGGAGCTTTGGGAGGAAATACAGATGGCCAATAGGCACATGAAAAGATGCTCAACATCGCTGATTATTAGAGAAATGCAAATCAAAACTACAGCGAGGGCTTCCCTGGTGGCACAGTGGTTAAGAATCTGCCTGCCAATGCAGGAGACACGGGTTCAAGCCCTGGTCCGGGAAGATCCCACATGCTGTGGAGCAACTAAGCAGCCCACGTGCCACAACTACTGAGCCCGCGCTCTAGAGCCCATGCTCCGCAACAAGAGAAGCCTGCACACCGCAACGAAGAGTAGCCCCTGCTCACCACAACTAGAGAAAGCCCATGTGCAGTAACGGAGACCCAATGCAGCCAAAAATAAATAAATAAATTAAAAAAAAAAAAAAAAAGAAAAAACTACAGCGAGGTATCACCTCACACCAGTCAGAATGGCCATCATCAAAAAGTCTACAAACAGGGGCCTCCCTGGTGGCGCAAGTGGTTGAGAGTCCGCCTGCCGATGCAGGGGATACGGGTTCGTGCCCCGGTCTGGGAGGATCCCATATGCCGCGGAGCGGCTGGGCCCGTGAGCCATGGCCCGTGAGCCATGGCCGCTGAGCCTGCGCGTCCGGAGCCTGCGCGTCCGGAGCCTGTGCTCCGCAACGGGGGAGGCCACGACAGTGAGAGGCCTGCATACCGCAAAAAAAAAAAAAAAAAAAAAAAAAAAAAAAAGTTTACAAACAGGGCTTCCCTGGTGGCGCAGTGGCTGGGAGTCCGCCTGCCGATGCAGGGGACGTGGGTTCGTGCCCCGGTCTGGGAAGATCCCACATGCCGCGGAGCGGCTGGGCCCGTGAGCCATGGCCGCTGAGCTTGCGTGTCCGGAGCCTGTGCTCCGCAGCGGGAGAGGCCACAGCAGTGAGAGGCCCGCGTACCGCAAAAAAAAAAAGAAGTCTACAAACAATACATGCTGGAGGGACTTCCCTGGTGGCACAGTGGTTAAGAATCCGCCTGCCAATGCAGGGGACATGGGTTCGAGCCCTGGTCTGGGAAGATCCCACATGCCGTGGAGCAACTAAGCCCATGAGCCACAACTACTGAGCCCTCGTGCCACAACTACTGAAGCCCGCGCACCTAGAGCCCGTGCTCCGCAATGAGAAGCCACCACAATGAGAAGCCCACGCGCCGCAACGAAGAGTAGCCCCCACTCGCCGCAACTAGAGAAAGCTCGGTGCAGCAACAAAGACCCAACACAGCCAAAAATAAAAAATTAAATTAAAAAAAAATGCTGGAGAGGGTGTGGAGAAAAGGAAACCCTCCCACACTGTTGGTGGGAATGTAAGTTGCTGCAGCCACTATGGAAAACAGTATGGAGGTTCCTCAGAAAACTAAAAATAGAATTACCATATGATCCAGCAATCCCACTCCTGGGCATATATCCAGACAAAACTAGAATTCAAAAAGGTACATGCAGGCCTATGTTCATAGCAGCACTATTCACAATAGCCAAGACATGGACACAACCTAAATGTCCATCGATGGATGGATGGATAAAGAAGATGTGGTACATATACACAATGGAATACTACTCAGCCATAAAAAAGAACGAAATAATGCCATTTGCAGCAACATGGACACAACTAGAGATTATCCTACTAAATGAAGTAAGTCAGACAAAAAGACCAATACCATATGATATCACTTATATGTGGAATCTAAAATATGACACAAGTGAACCCATCTATGAAACAGAAACAGAATCACAGACACAGAGAACAGACTTGTGGTTGCCAAGGGGGAGGGGGTTAGGGGAGGGATGGAGTGGGAGTTTGGGGTTAGCAGATATAAGCTTTTATATAGAGAGTGGATAAACAAGGTCCTATTGTATAGCACAGAGCACTATATTCAATATCCTATGATATGGAACTTCCCTGGTGGTCCAGTGGTTAAGAATCTGCCTTCCAAAGCAGGGGACATGGGTTCGAACCCTGGTCGGGGAACTAAGATCCCACGTGCCACGGGGCAACTAATCCCGTGGACCGCAACTACTGAGCCCGTGTGCTCTGGAGCCCATGCACCACAACTAGAGAGCCCGTGCAGCCTGGAGCCTGTGGGCCACAACTAGAGAGAAGCCTGCATGCCACAATGAAAGATCCCGCATGCCACAATGAAGATCCCGCGTGCCGCAGCTAAGACCTGACACAGCCCCAAACAACAACAACAAAAATCCTATGATAAACCATAATGGAAAAGAATATTAAAAAAAATGAATGTATATATACATGTATAGCTGAATCACCTTGCCATATAGCAGAAATTAACAACACTGTAAATCAACTATACTTCAATAAAAAAATATTAAAACTGGAAAAAAAGGAGACTTTGGGACATGTCTCAAAGGGCATGGGCATCCTTGTAGAACCTCACAAACGGCCCTATTCCCTAGCACACCCCAACTATGAGGGGAACTGGACCCAACCCCAGAACCAGGGCAATCCTGGGAGCAAAGGTCAACTTCACAGTTGCAGCCAAGAAGTCCCACAGCAGCAGCCCAGACGCGGGCCAGCCCAGGCCTCTGCAACAGAAAGCACCTTCTGTTTCCAGTTAGCAGGCACATGTGAGCTGCTGCCTGGAGGGTCTGGGAAGACTAATTACATTGCTTCTCTAGCTCCAAGTTCCAGAGGCTTCTGGGGGAGCCAATCCAGCAGCAGCTGTCATGGAGAATGATCCTGGGGGCGAGGGTAGGGGTGGGGGGTGTGCTGGCCCCGGGGAACACGATCAGCACTCCCATCCCAACCGTGGGCATGAGGGCATGTCCCCAGGCGGCTCTGGCTGGGGTCAGTTTGAGGGGCTCGGTGCAGAGGTGGCGGGGGGTACCACAGGGGCTTCTGGGGCAGCTGGATGGTTCCAGGGAGGCCTGCCAGGTCAAGGCAAGGCCCTGGGTTGAGCCTAGCCGGGGAAGGGCAGGGGCAGGGCAGAGATCTGGAAGAGAGGCCAGTTGAGCAGAGCAGCTGCAGGGCACCTGTGCCCTTGGCCAGGACTGAGACCAGGAGAACAACATGGACTGGGTGAACGTGGGCCCCAGGTGCTCAGGGACGGCCACAGCTCTGAAGTCAGTCTCCATTCCTAAGCTGAGTCCAGGTGCCCAGCTGAGGAAGGATGGAGATGGCCAGGGGCTGCTGTCAGTATGTTGGCTGAGTGACACTGCTGACACGGGCCAAGCCTCTGCCCACGGAGCACCCATGAGAGACACCAAAGTCCCACTTGCAGGAAGGGGCACTTGTGCCTGCCAGAGTAGCTTAGGACTGAGAAAGGAAAGCTGCCGGAAGACGATTTCCTCTCCTGTCCAGGGTCCCCGTCCGACAGTGCTCAGATTTCTCATGGGTGGTAGGAGACAGTGGGGGCGGGGGGAGGCCTCCTGCTACAGGCAGCGCCCGGGCAGAAGGGGCTCGAGGTGGCCTCACCTGAAGTGAAACCACTCCCCAGCCTTGCTCTGTAAATAGGGTCTGGGGAGAGCGTTTCCACACAGCAACTGCCAGCGGAGGAGGGGCCGGCACAGAAAGTTTCCTCATGGCTTTGCCCCAGGCTGTCTGGCCTGACTCCGGTCTCATCTCAAGCACGGCTGTGAGCGCCCCACGTTCTGGGCCTCTAGAGAGACCTCCCCCAGAGTGGCTGCCAGAGTGAGCCCGGGGTTCTCACTGAGGGCTGGAGGCCACTCAGCAACAGGACAAGGCCCTGTGTCAGGGAGGTGATGCTCACAGGAAGTGAGCTGGGGCCCGCCAGCCTGACACTGCCGCCTTGGCAAAGTGGTTCCCTCCTCGGCAGCATGGGGCGGGGTGGGGTGGAGAGGGGGTGCTTGGAGAAAACCCCGGGGCCCAGTTCTGTCCCGCTTAAATGGCCACCCACCAGTTAAGGCTGGAGCCATCAGGGGCCCATCTTGAGCAGATCGTTGAGGAAGTGAGGTTAGTGACAGGGAGCTGGGATAGTGTGACTCACCATGCTTGCGCTTGCTCAGCGGGCTGGGTTTCCGGGATTCCCGGCAATCACAAACACCCACCCGCAAGCCTGTGCTGGCCCTAGTGGCGGCCTCGGCCTTGGTGACAGCAGAAGAGGTGGGTTTGGAGGGCTTGCCTCCTCAGGTGGGGCGAGGCTGTCTGCCGGCCCAACTCCCTCCTTACCACTGGGGATCCCCGTAGCATGGGCCATGGTGTCAAGAGACTGTAACCCTGGCCACCGAGAATTTCAGAGCCAGAAGGACTCTGGGACCATCAGACCCCATCCCCATGGACGTACAGGCCAAGTCCCAGGGAAGGGGTCGGACCCGCCAGAAGTCTCCCTCTAGTCACACACAAAGCACATTCTCCCTCTGAGCGCGTGTGCCTGATGAGACGGGCACTAGCTCACAAATGGTCTCCACAAGGTTACTGAGCTCATTCAAGGTCATGGAGCTAGCGGGGGTAGAGCCGGGATTTGGACTCTGGCGGTGCCCCTGACTCCCAGGGCGATCCGGACCCCCCTGCTCCGCCCTCTTGCCAGCCTGCCATCATGCAACGCGCCCCCCCTGGAGATCATGGGACAGAGGACAAGGTGGTGCTGGGTGGGAGAATGGCAGTTTCCAGGACAGGCTGGCTCATGCCACTCAAGTCTCTGGAGGGACACAGGCCTGCAGGGACCCATCAGCACTTAGTCTGTCAGGTATCCCTGGGAGTGGTGACTCAGGAATGAAGGGCGGCAGGCCTGCCACGGGCAGGGGTTGGACTCAGCTGCTGCCTTCTGGCTTGGTCGTCCAACCCACCTGACCTGCTTCCCTCAGTTTCTCCAGCAGGGAGTACAGATTCATCCCTGGAACCTTGAGAATCTGGCACAGGGTAGGTGGGGGATTGCAGTTTAAATCACAGACACCTGTTCTTTCACTTCACATGTTAGGAAAATTAGGGGATGAAGGGATGGGGGTGGGGGCTGGGAACTGCCACTGACATGTACTTCCTAACAAAACCCCACTAACCTAAGCACATCTTCCTAGCACAAAAAAAAAAAAAAAAAAAAAAAAAATTTGCAATTTGGTTTTCTGGGAGCTGTTACCAAAATCCAAAATTAGGAGAGATGACGGCTGAGCTGAGGCATTTACATTTCCAGGGGCTGCTTCTGAGCTTGGCAGCATGGGTGGGGGATGAGGAAGAGCCCCTGGCCACAGGGGAGCTGCCTGGGAGGGCTAGCGGGGAGTGTCATCTGGGGAGACGCCACAAGGCCCTGTCATGTGGCCCCCAACTGGGCCGAGCCACCTCAAGCCCCGCTAGCCCCCACTCCTCCTGTGCTTATAAGGGCCCTCCCTCCCTCCCGCCCCCCAGAGCCAGTCCTGCCTGCCACCAGCCCAGACCGTGTTGCCCAGCTCAGGGGCCTGCAGCACCTTCATGGGGGCGGGGCTTGGAACTGAGGCTAGACAGACAGTCCCCAGAGCGGTCAGAGCACCCTCGGGTTTTCTGTCTCCTTCCCGCCAGGAGCAACCTGGCCCCTAGATTCTCAGAGCAGTGAGGTCCTGGGTCAGGCCCCACATGAGCAAGAAAAGGAACTCTTTGGGGAAGAACATGGCCAAATGTGAGCCTGAGCCCTCACAGCTCTGCCTTGGCGAGGTCATACACACTGACCCCCAGGCTTGGAGATGGCAGGTCTCTGTGCTGTTTTAAAGACAAATGCAGCTGTCCAAGAACCATCCTTCTCCCCAGTTCCAGATCTATCTGGTGGCTCCGTCAAGGCAGGTGTGTGAGTGGCAGGAAACCCCTCAGGAGGGCTTGGCCCGGGCCACTCGTGCAAAGCTCTCCCAGAAGCCCATGGCCACGGCTCTGGCCCGCCTCCATCTGGGAGGGCCCAGGTCGGACTGTCCCAGGACATGACGATATTGTCCTACCAGACAAGGGGTGTGCTGTGTGTGGGGGGTGGTGGTGAGTACCCCTCTCCAGACTGTTTACATCTGACAATGGTGGTGGGACTTCCAGGGGAAAACAGTACACCACTACTTCCCAGGCCATTTCCCAAATCCCTACCAGACCCTCAAAAATCCTCATTTTCTCCCACAGAGAAAGGGAGATTTCAGAGAAAAATTCGAAACTTGATCCTGGTGTAAACTGAAGACACAATGGGTGGCAACCCTTGCCTGGCCTATGAGCAGAGCTGCTACACAATGCCTTGGAGACCCTGCTCCTGTCCTGTTGCACCATCTGTGTCTTTGGAGAGGCTCTCGCCTGGGCTGGCTGCTCGGATCACCAGAGCCCCAACACCTGGGAGCTCCAGCTCCACTGGCTGCAACACGGCAGCCGATGTCTCATCAGTGGCAGGGCAGCCAGCATGGGTGGGGATGACAAGCCTGGCCCCCAGGCTGTGTCCCCTCTGAGCAAGCTGACTTAGCATTGCCCAGACTCCCTAAAAGCCTCCAGGGACGGGGAGCCCATGACCTCCCGAGACAGCCAAGGGTCTTACCTGCCAATTTAGACCAGCAGGACTTCCAGGCTCTTCTACACACTAGCAGGGCCACGTGGGAAGACTGCAGCAGGTTCCTGGGGGCCTCCAGCCTCTTCCCCCATCGTCCTAGAGGCACTGATGGGGGCGGGGAGCCACAGGCCTCTGTTAAGTACCTACCTCATCGCCACCTGGTGGGGTGGTTACCACCACCACCTGACACAAAAACCTGAGGCTCAGAGGTTATGTCACCACGTTGAGGTCACACAGCTCGACCAAAGGCAGAGCCTGAGGCCTAACTGCAGACTACAGCTCTCTCCCCACCCAGGTGGAAGAGGCAGCTCCTCCAGGCTTGTCGTTCATCGGTACTCAACATAGGCTACCTCTTGTCAGCCCAAGCTCTTAGGCGTTCAGACTCTGCGCCCACCTGGAAGCTGCAGAGGCTGGGAACCTCATTAGCTGCTTGGTACTGACAGCTCCCAGGAAGATCTAACACCGCCCTCCCCCCAGGCCCCAGGGCAGGGCAGGTGTGTTGGAGGGTAAATACCTCTCTGGCTGGCTGGGCCCCAAGAAGCTGAATGCAGAAGGCATGGAGGACACCCAGACATATGGGAAACACTTGCCTGGCTTTCCTGCAAGGATGCAGGGGAAGCTGCCTATGGAACCCTCATGAGCAAGAGGAAAGGCAGGTGCCTGAGGCCTCCAGGTCCCAGCTGAAGCAGCCAGCCAGGCCAGCCAGAGGGACAGGGTGTAGGCAGGGGCTCTGGCTGTCCTTGTTCCTGAAGACCCCGAACGGCTGCAAACAGGGTGTGCTGGGCTTCAGAGGTGATCCTGGCAGGGGCCCTCCCAGGAAGCCATTTTCATTCTCCCTTTATAGGTCCTGGGGGTGGGGGGACTAGGTCTCACTCAGAACAAGCCATTTCACTGACGAGCTCCATCAAGTCCATTTTAATGTTCAGTTTCCTTTGCCCTCATGCATGCAGAGGAGGAAGCCATCAGGCCCCAGTGAACATGTGTGGGGCAGAAATCAAGGCCACTGCAAAGCTACCACCCTCTCCAGAGTGCTCGTTCCTGGGTAAATCAGACACAGATGGGCCCACTTTGGGCCTTTTGTCAGATTTATAGGAAACTCCTGGCTCATCCAACCAATGAGTAGTCCATTTCTATGCTGGGAAAGGTCGGTGGGGGGAAGCCAGTCACACGGCAGAAAGGTTCGTAAGGGAAAAGTGGACTCCACTTAGGACTCCAAGGTAGCAAACATTTTCAAGTGGCTCCTTCACATTAAACTAAACGTGGTCATCTGTGGGTATGTGGGGCCTCCCACAGCCAAGTGGAGAGTCTCCAGGTGCAGACAGCTTGGGTGGAGGGCAGAGGTGCAGGACCCCTGGGGCTCCGGGATGGATGTGATTCCCAGAGCTGAATCCCCTTTATTTATTTACCTAAGTTCCCCAGTACAAATCTCCAGCCTGTCACCCACCAAATCGACTGAGCTCTTGATTCTTGCTCCCCTGATCATGGTGGTGTTCTCTGCATGATTAGCTGCTGATTCTCCAGACACTGCTTCAGCTTGTCTTCTGTCAGTGTCAACCGCTGCTCCAGGATGGAGACTGTCTGCAAAATAAACGATCAAGCTCAGAGGATGGAGAGGCCATCGGCCTGCCCTGGGGATGCCCTCAGCCAGTCCTGCTCAGCTGTCTCAGCCCGCTGAACAAATGCCAGCTCTTCCCACCCAGGGCTCCTTCCTGGCACCTTGTCTCTGGTCTTCATGTCCACTCCTGCTGGTTCAGGATGGTTGTTCTCTGATGTTTGTTGGGCAGCGGGAAGGACATAGTGAGGGAAAGTAGGCAGCAGGTCCCATAGTCCTCGGTCATTGCCCAAGACAGCCAAGGGTGAGGAATCCCCAGCCCCGGTGGTCTGGCATTTAGACTGGAGTTCCAGAGCAGGACCACTTGCTCATGTGGGCCAGGCTCTGTCCATAACCAACCAGAGACCATCAAGCATCTCCATTCCAAAGGTGAGAAAACTGCATCCACAAAAGAAGGCACCCCACCTGGGTCCTGCCCACACCTCAGGCCCTTTATCTCTACACCTGGAGGGGCTTCCCAGGCTGGAGGTGAGTCCCTTGAGCCCAGGAGGGCCTCTGCCTGTCCGAGTCCACTGAGGACCATTGCAGGAATGTGCTGTTTGGGGGTTAGGCCCTAATTCCCCGTTTTTGAGCCCATTTTCTCCTTTGTAATGGGAAGGATAATGCCAAGCTCACAGCAGTCCTGGAGACTGAGAGGTGACAGCATGGTGCCCATGTTGTCCACCATGACGATGCCTGTCATGTTGACTTCCAGAGGCAGAGCCTTTGCTCCCTGGCCTCTCCTGCATACCCAGCATGACGGCTGGCCTATGAACCTGGCTTCCAGACAAGGCTGCAGAAACCTGCCCCCTTCCTCTGGCTTTGGACAGAGTGTTGACAGAGGGGCAGTGGTGTCCAGGCCCACACCAGGCCCTGGGCAAGTCCACTGTGAATGAAGCAGGCTTGGTTCCTGTGCCATACAGCCTACCGGCATCAGAAAAGGGTCAGATTAAGAAACAAAACTTTCTATTAATTTTACTCATTTGTGGGCTTTCCCAAGAGGTTTTGCCACCTTCCCTGAGGCTCCATGGAGGCTCTGGGCCTTGGTCCAGTAGAAAGGAAACTTTCCTTTCACATATTTAATAAAACATTGAAACATTTTGGGAGGGAGTTTCCCCTCTAAGACTGCTATAAATTTTTGCAGCATCCCGCATGGATGTTAGCCGCTCATGGAGGCTGCTCCTCCTGGCGGCTGGCCCCTTCTAGATGAGTTGGCTGGGCTGCAAAGGCTCCGAGCCCTGGGGCACAGGACAGAGCCTGAAAAGTTGCTGCCTGTGGAATATGAACTGCACCCTGAGAGGTAGAGCTGAGCTGAAAGAGACGGTCACATTCCCCTCTGCTGGCCGGTCAGCCATGGAGGGGGTCTGCAGCTCATAAAAGTGGCGGCGGAAACAGCCCCCGGCTGGCCTAGAGCAGCATTCCTGGAAGTTTCCACTGGCTGCTGCAAAACTCACACTGAGCCAAGCTCCAAAATCATTCCTCATCCAGACTTTTTCCGATGGCTCTGGACTCCAGGCCCCAGTGGGGGAGCCAGCCAGCTTTTCCTCTTCTGCCCAGCACCATCCCCCCTCCCAACACACACACACACACACACACACACACACACACACACACACTTAAAACTTTTTTTTTCTTCACAGGGACAGAATTTCCAAATGTGGACGCAGTGGGTGCTGGGCCAATGTCAATACCAGGGGTGCCACGCATTTCACTTCTAAGTAGAGGCCTCTACTTAGTTCCATGGGGGGCCCATACTTCAGCTCAGTAGAAATATGGCATTAAATCTGATGATGTTAAATTTCTTTGAATAGAAAAGCATCGCTTATTTCACCACCAGCCCCCTGAATGGAGGGAGGGTGTTGGGGGGTCCTTCCTTTGGGAGCTATGAGGGGATGCTTCATAGCACGTTAGAGACAAACAGGCTGAAAAAATGTCCACCCTTCTCAAACCTGTAGCTTCTCCCCTTTCCCAGGCAAGCTTCTGGAAGAGTCACGTCATCTCTGCGTTTGGTGTCCACTTTCCCTACTCCCTGCGCCCCCAGCCTACTCCGCCAAGATGCTCGGTGGCAGCCACCATCCAGAGATTAAGTCCACCCAGCTCTTCCCCATCACATATGATCCCGCCCAAACCCCTTTTGAACTGGAAGGATGGGCCAGGGAGAGGAGGACGGACACTTTGAATTTCTGTGCATTACAACAGTCTCTGCTTCACAAATTTGTCTTAATAATCCCATTCCACTAAAGCACGGGACCTCATTTCCATGGGAAACGGTATCCCTCCTGATAAAGTAAAGCCTGGAAACCCTGATCTCCGATTTGCTGATATGCCTTCCCTCCACCAGGAAAGGGCTTCCCCAGTGATGAAAAGGCTCCGATCAGGGAAGCCAAGTAGCAGAGGTCAGACACGCTCAGGGCTGGCGATGCACACAGTGAGAAGGCAGGCAGGCCGGCCACCTGCAGGGAGTCAGCCAGGCCACCACAGCGCGCCACCACCACCACCGTGCTTCCCCAGCTGCTGGGGCCCCATGCGAGGAGGGAGCAGCATCGCTAGCAGGGACCGATTCCAGGCCATGTCACGTGGCTGTGTTTACAGTGTGACCTTTACCTGTTGGTTCAGAGCAATATCCCCACAACCAAGTGTCAGGGGCACAGCAAGCCTCCGTGAGTATGTGCTGCCTCAGCACCCAGAGGGCAGGGCAGAGCCCGCAGCTGTGCCCTCCTGAGGCTCAGGGCCACGCCAAGCAGGCAGCTTGTGGCTCACCCCACCTTGCGCTCTGGCCCGGCCCTGGGAATTCTCCTCCTGCCACATGGTGCCCATGCTCCCCAGGCCCGGAGACAAGGCCCGCCTGCCCTGGAAGGTGAGGAGAAGCACTGGAAAGGCAGACACCTCCGCAGTCCCTCTAAGCCCTCGCTCCCAGCCCAGTCACCTTGCTTTCCTTTTATTCAAGGGCGAATGACCTGGTCCCAGCCTCTCACAAAGCCCCCAAGGAGTTGAAAGCTGCGTGTGGTGGCAGGTGTCAAAAAAGGAAATAGCCCTGCCCGACATGGGTGTCCGTGGGCCTCTGACTTAATTTTAAGTAGGGCAAAGGGAAACTGGAGAAGGGGCTGAGGAGTCTAGGGTTCTGGCTGCTGGGCAGACCTGTCTGGGCAACGTGTCTGGGAAAGACGGCCATTAGCCTGAACTCCTTCATTATGGGGTCCAAACTTCCACAGAGGGCCCTCCTGTCTGTTGACCTTGGAGAAACCAGGCAGCTCATGCCCTCTCCCTGGCCCTGTGCCATCCAGACACGAGGTCCCATTTGTAACTGGGTGTGAAGCCCAGACTCGAGGGAAGACCCAGGACTGGGGTCTGGGGGCCATTCTGATTCCTGACACACTCTGCTCCAGGGGCTGCTCTTGACAGCTGACACTCACGGAGTGCTCACAGTATGCCAAGTATTCTATTCCATACAATGACCCCTCAGTGTGGGAGCCTGTATCACCCCCATTTTTTCCGATGAGGAAACCAAGGCACCGACCAAGTGATACTAACTTGCCAAAAGTCACACAGCATATACATGACAAACGTGGACTGTGAACCCTGGTGGCCTGGCTTCAGAGTGCTGGCTAAGGCACCGGGAACTGTGCACCTGTGCTCTGTCTCCATCCACCACGGATGAGGAGAGGCCTAACCTACTCCTTCCCCCGCCGCACCCCCCCGCTCGCTCTGGCATCACCCGAGGGCTACTGGCCCTGTGACCCAGCAGACCTGCTTGTCCCCCACCCTGTGGCCAAGCTCAAGCAGCCTGAGAACATGCTCCTGGACCTCTGTGCTCACGCAGCGGCAGCCACCTTCTGTCCTGTCCAAGCCACTTGGTCTGGTGGCTCTGGATTAAATGAGCAGGAGTGGAAGGGTCATCCCTCAGGGTCACCCAGCAGCACCCTCACACCATCAGGCCACTCTCCAAGGCAGTTCCCAGGCCTCAGACACCTCCAATGCCCATGAAGTAGAGTCTCTTTATCTGGCTAAACATTTAGGTTTGGAATTATCACAGAAGTCACAATTCTGAGCTATGAAAAGGCAATATTATAGGGTTAAAAGGGACATACCGACAAGAACCTTTTAGTAGATATGCAATGAGAAACGACCCTAACACCTTAATTTCAGATGCCTTCTCTCACTGGGGTGCTTATGCTGCTACAGCATAAGAGATCAGCCCCCAGACACGCTCTGGTACTCGCCCCAGTCACTGCTGGCGCCCCACCCCTCCCAAGACTGGGCTTGACTTCAAACAAGGCACCTCCCTCCCTGAATGGGAGCAACAGGAAGCAGAATTCAGACTCCACGCCTGGACACTGTTACCCCTCGCCCAACAATGTCTGCCTCCCAGGGTCATGGCCTTCACCTGCAAGCCATGTGGGAGCCTCTTGGGGCAAGGTCATAGGGGATCCAGAAGTTTCACCTTCAAAGTCACACCTGTTGGGAGGGTCACCTGGGGGCTTGTTTCAGAACCACCTTCTCCTGCTGTTACCAGTGATTTCCAGGAAGCCACAGCCCTTTCTCATGGAAAATTGTTTCCTTAGAAACACTCCCATTTGCTGTTGAATGAATTCTGTTGTTTCTCTAGACCAAGGGTTGGCACACTCAGCCTGCTGCCTGTTCTAGTAAATAAGGTTTTATTGCTGTGCCCATTTGCTTACATATTGTCTATGGCTGCTTCCTGGCTACAGTGGCAGGTTGAGTAGTTGTGACAGACTCTTATGGCCCCCAGAGCCTAGAATATTTATCATTAAGAAAAAGTTTGCCAACCTTGGCCCTAGACTCTTCACTCACTCAGATCCTCCCCAGGCACCACGCCGTACTGGCCTGTGCCAGGGCTGGGGTGACAATGGCGCAGAGCAGACAGACTCAGCTGGGCCCGCAGGGTGTGCAGCGGGTTGAAGAGGCAAGCGCTAAGCAGACCAGCGGGGTGCGCTGGGAAAATGGAAGGCGCTGCTTGGTGAGAGCCAGGGGAGGTAGCCCTAGGAAGGGAGTGAGCTAAGACTGAGGAGGAGTTCACCAGGAGAGAGGGGCAGGAAGGCCCCGAGGTGGGAGGGAAGGCAACGAGCAGGAGGGGGCCTCAGAGGAGGCAGGAGATGGGGCCGGGCCCTGCAGGCCACACCTGGCGGCCTCATCTTCAGCCGCAGAGCAGCAGGAAGGTGCTGGGGGTTCGAGGCCAAGCGGGGATGACACCCCTCTGATTGCTCCATGGGGATGGCCCGGGGAGTGGCTGTGTGGCTGTGACTAGGCATGATGGAGTCAAGAGAGAATGAGAGGGGATGATGGTGGCTTGGACTGGGGGAGGGGGCTAAGGAGGAAAGTGGGCAAAATCAGATATCCATGAGGTATGAACCACCACCATCTGGTGGTGAGTCAGATGGGGGACAAGAGAGAACACGCTCCTGAGGCCGAGAACACAGGCTGAGGATGGGCCCTGCAGGAGAGGCCGAGGGCACCACACTGGACAGGCTGAGGCCCCTCTGAGGGGGGTGGGAGGGTCAGGCAGGCATGAGGTGGTGGCGGAAAAAGCCTGGTTATTCTGCATTTCTCAGATCATCCTCATTAACAGGGGGAGAGGGGGCTGGGGGAAGACAGGGAGAGGGAGAGGGCAGTGAATCCACAAGCCCCTGGATACTGGAGAGGAGAATCCGGTGCGGGTGAACTGGGAGCTCTGGCCAGGGCTCAGGACCATGTCAGTGATGCTGCTGAACCCCCCTGGAAAGCATCCTGGCCCCTCAGTGGGCACTGATGGAGGGATGGCCCAACCCAGGGACCCAATAGGGAGGAGGATGCTGGAGGCATTGGGGAACAAACCCAAGAGCATGGAAGAGGCCAGCTCGGGCTAGGGGGCGGGGTTCCCAGCATGACTCGCCACTGAAGCTCTCTGAGGAAAATCCCCCTGGGAGAGGCTCAGCAAGGGCATCTCATTCAGATCCTGACTTTTCTGCCGAGGGGGGAGAAGACATTGTGATCTGTCTCCTACTGGGGCAACATTAACAGGGCGAGAGGCTTCTCCCCCTCACAGTTCAACAGTGTAAGACGTTTTATGAAACATCCTGAAGGGCCTTCTGAGTGGTGTAAAAATAACCAATTTTAAAGTGACAGGCTTTTATTTTTAGTCTCCTCTGAATTGTAGTGCTGCACGGAGAAGTGGCACCAAAATGCCTGTCCTTAGTGATAAGTCTGGTACCTGGGGCCCCCAACTCCAAGTGGGAGGGAACACAGCACAGGGGACATTCTGACAGAGCCACGGGTCCAAACTTCGCTGCCTCTTCTCTACTGGCATCGAGTCATCAGGTGTCTGCACCCCACGGGGCCCAAAGTGGCCTGCGCGGGACAGAGCCTGGGTTTGTGTATCTCCACTGGCCTCCGAGGTGGCCAAGGGGAGAGCCTCCACCCCTGAGTCCTGTGACGGGGCCTCACGCATCTGTGACGCTGGGAGAAGGCAAAGTGGGTCCACGGGGCCTCCGCCTGACTCTACAGCCGCGAGGGGCCGGGCCGCGATACTCCCGTGGGCTCCACGCAGGTCCAGGGAAGAGTTCTGCGGGCAATGCACGGAGGCGGCAGGAGTCCAGGGCTCCCCGGGAGAATAAATCCCCCGCCCTCGGAACGGGTGGAACAGAGCAGAAGGGGGCGGTGCAAGTTGCCCACAGCCCTGTGGAGCAGCGCAGTTCTTTCAGGCCCACATGCTCTCCCTGGGCTCTGTGGGCCCTTCCTTTGCTCCCCGCTTTCTCCTGTTGACCGCCCACTTCCCAGGCCCCCACTTCCTCATGGTGTGTCCTCCCCTCCTTTCAGCCCTGCCAACCTTTTTTCTCCTCAGCCTGGTTTCCTCTTGAGGTGGGCCTGTCCTCCATTTTTCCTCAGCTCTTTCCCCCCCAGTACTCATTTCTGCCCCCTTTTCATCCCCTTTTCACTTTGTGTTTAGGGAGAAGGCAAAGAGAAAAGCAGCAGGGTGTGTCGGTCTGGCCCACAGGGACTGAGCTCCGCGTGGAGTCCAGGCCCCTGACTCGGCTCACGTGTTCTGGGGCTGGCAGACCTGGGAAGGAGAGTTCCAACCCTGACAGGAGGCCCAGAGGGCCTCTGTGAGGAGATAGCACAGGACAGGCCAAAGAAAGTGGGTTCCAAGCACAAGGTGCAAAGGCCCTGAGACAGAGAAGAACACAGCACACTCTTGGCACTGTCGGGAGGCCAGTGTGGTTGGTTTGGAGTGACTGAACAGGGAAGAGAGTATGGTGGTCACAAGGAAGGTGGAGGAGGGGTCCCAGGGCCCTTACCCAGGAATGGGACGCCTCCACTCCCTAGCACTGCCTCACCAGATTCACAGATCCGAGGAGGTACAGCCAGGGATGATGGTGCTCCTGCACGCCCGTGGCCACTTTTCCAAGCACTGGATCCAGAGTGGACTCTGGGAGAAGGGGCTCAGCCTGGGAACTGATCATGGCTGCCTAGTTTCACAACAGGTGGTGAAACCAGAGGGAGTGAAGTGGCACTTCAGAAACGGACCAAGGCTCACCCCCGGAGCCAGGTCCCTTCCGGCAGCTGCTGCTCCTTCCAGAGCCACTGCTGCCGCCACCTTTACTGAAGGTCTCTTGCACATACTGGTGTGCAAATGTAGCAGGAAAACTGGAGCCATAACTTCTACAAAGCTCTGAGGGGCCACAGAACCCTCACGAGCCCTCCTGCCATCATCATCCACTCTCACACTTGTCAGGTGCCCATCACATGCAGCAGCGAGAGACTCTGGCTCTGAGGGGCTTCCAGGCACTGAGGGGATGCAGTACCAGTCCTATCTGGGCGGGCTTTTGGCAAAGCTGCCACGATTGATAGTGAATAACATTGTGGAGGAAGGGAAAAGAATGAGGGTGACCAGCCAGCCGTTCTCTCCACATTTCTCAGCTCTTGGGCTAGTTCCTTATGAAATGCTGCCACGTGTGCAGGCCTCACTCACTCCAGGCCTTCCCACCACACTCCCCAACGCTGTCCAGATCTGCGGGCAACCCTTTTTCCCAGCAGACCCCACTCCCCAAGCCAGGGCACTTCCACGGCCACTTCCTGCTCTAAGCAGAGCCCCACAGGGTGCATGGGGCCCCTCTTAGGTGAGTGGTATTGGTTTCTATGGTTGTAAGGCCCTCCTGGGCCTCCCTGGAACATGGAAGACAGGTGGCACAGAGGTGAACAGGGTGACTGGGCCAGAGAGACTGACGATGGAAGCAGAGAGCTGACATCCAACCACGTGCCTCCTCTAGCACTCTGCCTTGTGGCAAGGGGGAACTAAAACTGCTCTGGGATGGCAGTCTCAGGAAGCCA
The DNA here is from genome assembly GCF_025265405.1 of Mesoplodon densirostris. Classification (NCBI taxonomy): domain Eukaryota; kingdom Metazoa; phylum Chordata; class Mammalia; order Artiodactyla; family Ziphiidae; genus Mesoplodon; species Mesoplodon densirostris. The sequence continues at coordinate 73,330,367 of NC_082670.1, forward strand.
GGAGACTGGGACCTCAGTGTCCAAATGGGGCAAAAGGGTCAGTGGGGCAAGAGGGCTGAAACGGTTGGGGGTAGGAGTGCCACACAAGCACACACCTGCTACAGCATGGGGAGAAGGTCAGGCTGAAAGAAGGGACGCGTGTAGGGCAGAGGCAGCACCTGGGAGAAGGCCGGGGGAGGGCAGTGGGAATGGTGAGCACGGAAGGGCACTGGAGCAGGTCGGGGAGGCCACAGGAAGGGCTGACGAGGGTGCAGGGAATGTCCAAGCCCGCTCTGGCTGCTGTGTCGGGCTGGGAGCAGTGGTCGCATCAGGGCTCTGTCCAAGGAGTCTCCTCGCCTGACCCAGGACCCCAGGGCCCACAATATACAGTTAGTGCTGAGGACCCCAGGCATGTCCCACTTGGTGACTGCCTCTTCTCAGTCCCCATCCTTTTGCCTCAGCTTCCTGGTGACTCCTCACCCGCTTGCCCTCCACGCTGCTTCTGTTATATTCCTTTTCTGTTCAAGAGCTCAGGAAGAAAGGCCAGACTCTTGGATGTGGCATTCGCATGGCACTCAAGGCCTGCGTTGCCCGTCACTACTGCTCTCCCTGCCCAAAGCCCACCTACTCGAAGCCCCGCTCTGGCCCTGCTCCCCCAAGAAGTCCTCCTCATCCCTCCCTCCCCACCCCCCAGTGCTCAGGTCCCTGCCCTCCTCCTCTCTCACCATGTCATGGCTGTGACACAGGTGTGGGCCTTAGAAAATGCTGTCAGAGTGACTCCTGGTCCCCACCTTTGTCCCAGGTGATAAGAGCACAGGCTCTGGAGCTGTACTGCCTGGGCTCAAATCTGAACTTGATCACTAACTTGTTGAGTGGTCTTGGGCAAGTTACCTGACCAGGGGTTCGGATTCCTCATCTGTGCCCTGCATCTCTTGTAGAGCCATCGTAATAGGGTTGGCGAAAAAAAAAAGATCGTTCGGGTTTTTCCATAACATCTTACGGAAAAACCCAAACGAACTTTTTGGCCAACCCAACACTTTATTAATAGCTACTATTTACATGGCACGTGCTCTGGGCAGGGGGTACACCGTGGGCAACATGGCTACCCTAGCTCGCAAGGGGCCATGGCTGAGCTCTGGGCTGTTTGAGGGGGCGGCCCTAGACACAGATGGGGCTTGATGAGGCTCCAAAGAAGGTGGCCTGTGGTCAGGCCTCGTAGGGCCTGAGCCATCAGGGCACGTGGTGGTCTGGCTGCTTCTTAAAGTTCTCCTGTGATGGAAAGTTCTTTTTAATCATTTCCAGGCTTATGGTTGATTCTGGCTCCTCCAGGCGGTCTCCCCAGAGGGGCTGGGGCACCCCAGCGCCCTTCCCCCAACACAGGAGCCAGATTCCTGGGGGGTAGGGGGTCCCAGGTGCCCTGGGTCTCAGGGCGAGGGCACAGTCACCCAGCCATGCCGCTGGGGGCACTTGTGCCAGGCTGTAGGAAACATCCAGGGGCTGGCCATTGGCTCAACGCCCCTGTCTCTACAGTGACGCACAGAATATCTAACTTTCCTATGGTTTCACTGCAAAGATCGAACAGTGTGGAATTAATCTCCCTTGTAGAAGGGTTTTGACTTAACTCAGATTCTAAAGATCTAAAACAGATGCAACAAAAGGGGAATCTCTTTGCTGTGGGGTCTTGTGAGCTATCAAAACAAAGTGGGGCTGCTGGGCTCAGCGCCTGCCTGGCTCTGCCTGGTCTCCTGGCAGCTCTGGCTCTGGCTCTGGCTCTCGGTGTTCGTGCACGTGTATGTGCACACACGCGGGGCCCTGGCTTGCTGATGATGCCCTGGCCAGCCCGTTGCCACATGTCAGGGGTGAATGGGGGCCGGAGGGGCCAGCCCATCTCCCTGGGGTTGCTGGTCTGGGCCCAGCTCTTCCTACCACCAAAGGCCCTGCCTCTCAGCCCCAGCCTCGGCCCAGCGCCTGAAGGTCTGTGGCACAGGGGCCTTCGAGTCAGAGTTGTAAACGCTGGCCCTCGAGCGGCCTGTTGACAGCCATCAGAGTGCCAGCCCCACGAGGACAGGGATTTCTGTCTATTCTCGCTCACCACTCTCTTCCTGCTCCCAGGCCCAGCTGCTGGCGCATCACATGTGCACACTGAGTGCTGGATGGACACAGGCCAGACCCTGAGTGCCATGGGAATGCAGAGGAGGCCGGTCCTGCACCAGCCAGTCCAGGTCCCCCGGGTCTGGGGCACTGGGGATGAGCCTGTCTGGCTGGTGAGGAACATTCCCCCCAGCTTGGGCCTTGGACCTGGTGGGCTTGAGGGGCTGGCGGAGGAGGGAGAGGAGGGTGGGCAGGCTGGAGCCCGAAGGGCCACCGCCAGATGGCCTTGGGAGGGAGGAAGCCTCCTGGCCTCAGCAGGAAGTAGGGGTGTGCAAAGTGGGGTAGGAATCCAGGAAGCAGCCCAGTTCCTCCCCTCCCCACCTCATGCCGATTTGACGAGGACTAAAAGTTTCGGGGCCTAAACTTTAGAGGGGGAGGAGTGGAGATTCCCGCTCATGCTGACGTCTGACATGTTAACTTGTCCAGCATCACACACAGCTGATGCACAGAAAAACAAGTTTCTACAGAAATTCCTCGCAACCTCTCTGGGCTCAGTAACTGTCTTTTTAACCACCTCTCGTCACCCCACAGTCTGCTGCCAACAACACAAAATGAGCTTTTGTCCCTTGAGCCCAGAGGTCCATGTTTCTGCTTCACATTGTCTCAGGGATATAGGATTTCTTGGGCGTTTCTGCATCCCCCAGCCCCCACCTCTAACGAGGATTAGCTCTCTTCCGGAAGCGCATGAGACACTATTTTCTATTGGTGGATTAGCTATGACATTAAGGAATCTTGGCTAATTCACTTACCTTATGGCTTTATAGCAACTCCTTTTAAATAAACGCAGGCTTTTCCATATTACTGCTTACCCCCAAAGGAGAAGCTATTAAAAGTGGGGTCACTCACCACCATCCATTAAAACCGGATGCTGCGGGGACCCGTGGGGTGCTACCCACACCAGGAGGAAGACCTGAGCCACACCCCCCACCATGCTGACCCTGGCCTGGGTTCAAGCTCATCTCTCTGCCAGCCATGGGCATGCCACCAGGGAAGGCAAGTGTCTGATAGGGACAGGCCCCAAGGTGCAGGATGCCAGTCACTGCTGAGCTGTACTCTGGCTCCAGGGTAAGTCCAAACAGGGCTGACAGTGGGGCATGAACCTTGGCCTTGACCACCTTCAGTATCCCCTTTCTTCAGATGCTCACTTTTTCAGCAATCCATATAAAATAGTTAATTTGCCAGCACCCAATAAAACACAACCATCACAAGTCAGAGAGACTGCTTGGTAGCTTGTTGGAGGCCTGGAAAAACTCAGTGCAGCCTGGCAAGTCAGGCTGTGGCCCCTGTCCAACAGGCCCACCTCAGGGACGAAGGCTCACAGGCTCCCCCTGCCCTGTGGAGTGCCTGGTGAGTCACAGTGGGAGACCCAGTCTCTCATTCTGGCTGGTTTTCTGGAGCTACCACCTAGGCCCAGATCAGAACGGGGGGAACAGAATCGCTCCCCCAAATGCCACGCTCTGCTGAGTTCAAAGCTCCTTTCCGTTTTTTCTCCTCCCCCAGAGCTGAGGCTACTATGGGTACAGTGAGGGTCTGTACCAACAGTCCAGGCCCAGACAGGGCCCTCTGCAGAGCGGGCGGAGGGAAATGGCAGGCCCGACTGCAGTCTTTCCCGACCCATCTCTCACGGCGCTTCATGCAGGAGGGCGCCAAGTGGCCATGGGGCAGCTGGGGCTTGGTTAATCTCAGAGCCATGTAGGCCCGTTTGGGGCTGCCTGTCACAACCAGAAGACTCGTAGGCCCCTTCTTGTGGCCTGTGCTTGACCCTTCTTTGGAGGGCCCTTGGGTCCTCAGAGCAGTGAGAGCAAATCGCCTGGGTCCCCTTCCTCCCTCCTCTCAGAATCATCCAGAGTCAGTCTGAATGAGATGTCCCTGCATGGGCCTAGCTCTCCTAGATCTCCCGCTCCAGCCCCTGCTCCCCAGCCCCCAGCTCCAGGCCTGCTCTGGGCCTCACAGGGGAAATCTCATAAGACCGTGAATGTTCCCAGGCCCCAGAGGTAACCACAGCCATCCCAAGCCCATCTGGTGGGCAGGGGCCTTCCATCTGCAGCTTCTTTGGGGAGGGGGTGCTTTCTGCCATAACCGCAGACAGGATAGAAGATGGAGCTGCCATCCAGCCCCTCACGCAATAATAAGCACAAGCTCGCCCCGTCTTTGACTGCTGCCAGCACACTGGCCCTGACTTGGTACTCCCCATGCCTCTGCATTTGCAAAGCCAGAGAAGCCTCTGGATAAACTGTCAAAATGAGCAACAGGGCTGGGGAAGGGCCAGGGCCCAGCCCCTCTGCAACTGGCTAGAGTCAGACCCCAAGTGTCTAACAGACCAGAGTGTCTTCAGTCCCTTGTCCCCAGGAAGCAGGCTCTTAACAGAGGAAAAACAAGTCTCCAAACCCCAAGTGGCAGGAGGTCCGGCTGTCCTGAAGTCGACTCTGGCCCAAGGGCAGCCCTTAAATATCCAGGAAGAGGAGGCTGGCTAAACCCACTTGGGATTATACATTATACACGGTCAAGGCTAAGTGGCGAGATAGGCTGCTGTGGAGGGAGGGCCCGCTCTTGCGGAAACCAGCAACAATCACCCCTGCAGCCCTGCCTGGGTGTGCGAGCGCCGCCGTCGGGAGGGCTGCACACACCTCACAAAAGGGGATTACTTGGGGGTGGGGGCGGGGAGGTGCTTTCACTGCACACCTGCCTGACAAGTTCCATCTGGGCACACCTGGGAGGACCCGCCCCCAGGGAAAATGGCAGAACTGCTCTAAAGTCTGGAGTCTCTTTCCACAAACAACAGCTGGTCCGTCCGGGAAAGAGGGACCCCGAGAGCCCCTGAGAGTGGTCAGGCAGCTCAGCCCACACCGGGCCTGCCCAGTGTTCCCACCTTCCCTGTGTGGGATGCCTCACCCGAGCAGCCCATCAGATAGGAAACTGCCAGGACCTTGGGGGGCAGGGGCAGGGTGTCTTGAAGCAATGAGTCACTCTATTCAACTCCCCAGAGCGAACAGGCCAAAATCCTTATCCTTGTTGAGTTTGGTCAGCAGCGTTGCAAGCAACAACCTGGACCTTTAAACCATAGGGCTGGGTGGCCTGCCCGCGGCTGCTCCCACGGCGCACATGTTCCGGTCCCCGAGCCCAGCGGCCCCCAGTGAGTCACAGGAACCTGAATGTGTGACATCACAGCCTTGCTGTGGCCAGCCTCAAGCACAGCTGCCATGAGAAAACAGTTGGAGCAGGAATTTCATGGCTTGGTATTTTTAAAAAGCAGCAAGACGTGAAATCGGAGTCAAAAATAACTTTGCTGTGGGCTTCTGAGGCGAAACCACCGGCCGCCTGCAGGGCTCAGGCCCCTCACTGCAGCCTCCCTAGCTCCCGGGTACCGCCCACATTGCCGAGCTGTGCCCCACGCCCACGCCCAGGCCCTCGCCCTTGAGGAAGACCCAGGGCCCCTGCAACTTCCAGACACCACCCAACCTCTGTCACTCAGGAGCCCGTGAAGGAAGTGAAGGGAGCCAAGGTGGCAGGTGAGCTCCCAGGGGACTCTGGCTGTGAAAACAGCCTCTCCCTGCTCACTGGTGAGCGTCCCAGCACCCGCAAGAGGGACCCTAAATCACTTGGCAGAACCCCCAGAAGAACACCAGGGGAAAGGTCAGGGCCTCTGAATGCCCATCACCAAGCAGGCAGGCCTGGCAGGGGTCCACTCTGGAGCCCCTCCTCTTGGGGTGGCCGCAAGGGCAGAGGCCCGGCCAGGGGTGGAGGGGAGGGGCGACTCATGGAAAGAAGGCCCTGAGAGCAGTCCTGGCCCCACCTGAGACGCCGACCTCTGCTGCCCACCCCAGAGGGCAGACAGATGGGCAGGGCCTCAAGTTTCCCCTCAGTGGAGGAGGAAACCATGGCTTCCTCAGAAAAAGGCAAGGCTGTGCCAGAGCATCTGCGGCTTCTAACTCCTGGTCTGAGCTTTGCTCTGACTCCTGCAGGCCTCTGGGACTGAGCCATCTATCTCAGGAAGAGAAGACTGGGGCAGGCCCAGCAGGACAGTGACCAGGGTGGCCACAGGACAGGTGTGTGTTCTCCCCAGACGGGGAGGGGAGAAGCCCAGGACAGGCTCCCGAGAGGAAGGGGGGGGCACACACACGGCTCCCAGCACCCATACTTGTGACCTCAGCCCTAGTTGCTTTTGAGAATTCCCATGAGAGGTTTTGAAAAACCAAAAAGTCACCCAAAGGAAAACCTAAATCCCATCGTGAGGACATCTATTTCCCCCACAACCATTACGGTAACTCAATTCAGAGGATGGCTGTCACAAGATATATATATACATCTTTGAAGAGCTTTAATCTTGGCCCCAATGCCTGGGTCTGGGTTCAAGGACCGCAGCTAATGGGCCCCACGACCCACCCCTGATTTTCAACAGTCCCCAGGCACCCAGTCCCTCTCGTCACCTCCTGGGCCCTCCTCCTTCCTGGACATGGGGAAAGACCTCCTCTTTGTCTCCCTCCCATCCTAATGCCTAGTCAGACCACTAGATCTCACTGGCAGCTCAAAAGCATTCCTGGCACTCCAGCAGTTACAGACACGCGTGGAATGTCCACTCTTGTGTCACCTGACCACCCTGGTGTTTTCCCACACTGACCCTTGGAGAACATCGACCTAGCACACCCAGGTAACCCAGAGCTTCACCATAGTGCTCAGAGGACACGAGCAGGCTTGGCTGTCCCCACTTTACATGCGAGGAAGCTGAGGCTCTGGGGAGTAACATCACCTGCCCAAGGTCACCCAGGTGATGAGCGGTGGAGTTGGCCCTCAAGACCAGGAGGGCAAGTATGCCCAGGCTAATGGGCAGTGGCTCACTGGGCTGAGCAGAGCAGCCCTGACACCCAAGGGAGGTACCTCTGTTCCCCACAGCTGACAGGGACGTGTAAGGCCAAACACCCCCTGGCAGCTCAGGACACAGTGTCCAGCTGGGATCATGGTACTGAGGAGCTCAGTGAGGCCCCAAACAGCAATCTCACAGGGGCAAGGGGGGGTTTCCCCCACACAAAGAAGGGCCAGGGCAAGGGGGTGTGCTCTCTGGCTGGTGACCTCAGGGGCCGGGCCTGCTGGGCTCTGTGATCACAGAGCGCTGAGCAAGAGCTTCTGGCCTTAACTTTCAGAAAGGTCAAGTTTGGTTTGCAGATAAACTTCTCAATGAAGCCATACCTAACTACATAGAAATGGTTAGCAAGGGAAGCTGGGGAAGCTCTGACCTACAGCAGGTCGAGCTCAGGATCACCTGGCATCCTGGAGAAGCCCCAGGCTGAGTGGACCACAGAGCTGGTCCAGGCACAAGCCGTATCTAGGCACAACACCCTATCTGCACCGGGCATGAGGTGACCTGTGAGCACCAGGCAGGAGGATAACACAGGGCTGCAGAGGAAAGCCCTTGGAAAGTTGCAGGCCTCCGATAAACATCAGGAGGAAAATTATGATGAGGATGTGATCCCCACACTCTGAGGACTTCCCATCTAAAACAACACTGTGGGAGGACCCGACAGCCTGGGGCAGCCCGAAGAGTGAACCTGTTCAGGCGTGAGATGCACGAAGGGCTGTGTACCTTGCAAGGCCATCCCATCCTATTTCCCTGAATAAATACACCTCTGAAAAACAATGTATGCACTTTACTAAAAAGGTATTCCTAAAAAAATAAAACCACACAACCCCAATTCAGGAGTTAAAGGGCTGGATTCAGATGCCGCACATGTCCCTGGGGCAGTCTGCTTTCCAATGGGGGCTAAAGGAAGCGCCTCACTCCCTCGGGAGCCCAGCGGCATCGCAGGGGCTGACTGCTGTGCTGCCCTGCCCATCTCCTCACCCCCTTCCTCCCTCCTGCGGTGAACCTGAGCCAGGGCAGCTGCAGAACTCGCCTCCTGGGGGAAGGGCCCTGACAGCTCCACCCCCCGCCCAGGTCCCAACCTCTCTGTGTCCCTGTCCCTACTCCATGCCAGACCCTCAGCATGGGTGTGGCCCGACTCTGCCTTGCTCAGTGGCCGCACCAGCAGCGCAAATGCCTACGTTGCTTCTTTTAGCCCAGGCCAAAGGACTTGTGGCCCTCTCCACCGGGCCCACAGGACTCCCGTCTGGCGCACTCTGCCCAGCTGTCTCCCACGGTCCTGGTTGCCTGCTCCTCCTAGGAGGCCTGGCTCTGACATCAGCAGATTCAGTCCTGGGCCCTCCTAAGGGTGGGACTGGGTCTCGCTCAGGGCCCCACACACAGAAAAGGCTCAGCGAACGTGTGCGCACGGAGGGGACCCTCCACACCTGCTGTGAGGGCGGGGGAAAGGATCTCCTGGGCAGGGAGGCAGGGGGAACTGGGGAGCTATTTCTGGTGCCGTCGTGAGGATCCCCTGCACCCATGCCAGCCAGGCCCTGAACAGTGACAAGGTCAGCAGCAGGAGCAGCACTGAGCACATCAGCAGCACATGGCGTTGCTGGGCACCGTTCAAAGAGCTGCACACTGGCTGACACACCCCATCCGCACAAGAGGCCCGTGAAGTGGATGCAATTATCAGCTCTGTGTCCCAGATCTGGAAACTGAGGCATGAAGAGGTTAAGTGACTTGCCCAAGGTCACTGAGCTAGAAGTGGGAAAGCCAGGACTTGCACCCAAACAAGCTCTGAGCCACATTTTCCTCCAGGCCCGCTCAGCCGCCTGACCTCTGGGCCTCTGGTTTGCACAGAGCGTCCACGGACGAGGACTGAGGCCGGGTCCTTAGCCTTCAGACGGGTGCCAAATGAGCCACACACCTCCAGAGAGGGTTCGACCATTGGGCCGCATCCAGCCTGCTGAGCGGGAAGGCAGGCTCTGAAGACAGTTAACCTCCACAGCGGAGCGCCTTCTGTCACTCGGGACTGGAGGCTCTGTGACTCGCTCAGTAAACATCCTGGCCGCTGCCCACTGCAGCCCTGGGCTTCTTCCCTGAAGGATGCTCTTCAGGAGGGAGGCCCACAGGACCTAGAAGGCAGTGTCCCTCTCAGAGGCCTCTCAGAAATAGACTTCCTTGTTGGGGAGGGAAAGGGCAGTGATGGGGCGGGACGGCGGAGAACAGCATGATTCAGACAGAGAAGTCCGAGGTCGGTGCCAGTGTCGGGGTGGCCGCGACACCCCCTGCTCCTCCAAAGCAGAGGCGCGCGCGCCAGGAGAGTGAGGCGTGCCGCTGAGGGGAAAGCATCCGAGGCCAACGCCCACGGGCCAAGTAGGCGCAGAGCCCCAGCTGAGCTACCCGCATGGGGAGAAGGACGGCGGTGGTCACCCGGCTCTAGGCCTCAGGGGAGCCTCCAGAGAGGGGGCTGCCCGCAGCCAGGCTGGTCCCAACGGGAGGGGTAGCTCTGGCTGGAGCTAAACACCTCAGCTAGGGCCCCAACTCCAGGAGGGGATGTGGGCCCAGAAAATAACTGGCGACCAAGCCCGAGGTAGCGTGCAAATTCGTGCAGACGCCTCCCCACACCATTTTGAAAACAGGTTGCACTCTAAGGTCTCAGCTGGGGGCTTCATCTGTGGGTCCCAAGTTGCCTCAAAATATGTTGACTCCATCAGGAACACGCCACACTTTGTGGCCTTCAGGAACGCACACTGTCTGGCAAAGCGGGTGACTGGTTGATGGGCTTGGCCGTTGGTGGGGGGGCAGTGCTGTCTGGATTTGCAAAGGGGCTGAGCGGTGTGACCCCGGCCACAGGCCAAGGTTTCACTTATTCCCTGTGATGCCAGTTTCTTACAAAGTTACTACCAGACTCCTGACTGCTAACACATAACAAAACCTTCCATGTACACCCTTAAAACACAGTGACAGGAAATGTTTCTAGTGTTATACTCCTCTGGATCCAATGAGGCTATTTTTAACTACCTTCTCAGACTTAATTTCCAATTTTATCCTATAAAGTTCTAATTCATTCCACCTCCCCTGAACTCTCACTTGACGAGGCTGTGAAGAACATGAGGCAGGCTTGGCAGTTTCTGACGGCTCTGAGGTGGGAGAAGTTTTCTGTCTTTGCTCATCTCCCTCTCAGCACACGCCTCCTCCTCCAGGGCTAAGAGGCTCTCGGCAATGTCTGTATGATGTGCGCATAGTCCCACCATCCCCTAGTCACCGATGCCTGACCTTTCCCCTCAAATGTCCTTCCTTCAGTGGGTCCAGGGTGTGCAGTACCAGCTGGGATGCTGTGACATGCCGTGGACCATGGGACACAATGTTGGGGAGGTTTTCACACTTAGCCCGAGATCCAGAGGTAGGGAAGGGACGCCACGCCACTTCAGCTCCATCTCTGTCAGAGACCCAAGGGTCCTTGGCCTCCCTCCTGCATTCCCCCCTCTAGCCGTGAGCCAGCACAGACGGGGGCGGGGGGTCTGCACCCAGAGCCCAGGAGGGAAGGGGCCTGAGGACCTTTAAATCCTGCCTCGGCCCAGCTGCCACCACCACCTACATGCCCCATGTCAGCTGTGCTGGGCTCTGCTTGTTGCCTGGATATGCCCATGACCCCTCCAGACCTGCAGGCAGGCTGTTCCCTCTGCAGCACTGCTCTTCCACCCCAGGAGAAGATGCCCCACTGGGCATGCCCACAGTGCTGGCTGCCACCTCTCGTCAGGGCGCTTTGCTCTCACTGGAATTGCTGCAGTGCAAGTCTGTGTTATGAGCTGCCAGATGCACTTACGCTCCTGGTGGTGATGGGGCCATGTTGATCTCCCTGATGAGGGTGGTCAGTGCCACAGCTAACATCTACTGAGCAGCTATCTAGGGCCAGGCACAGGTCAAACTTCCTGCAGATTCATCTCCTTTAATCCTGACCACAAACATGGCAGGCTCATCACAGATAAACACACCAGGGCTTGGAGAGCCGAAGGGATGTCTCCAAGGTCGCTCAGAGGATAAGAAGCAGCACCAGCTCGAACCCAGAGCCTGGGCTCTCGGATGCCTTGACTCACTGCACGCTGTTCCCTGGCATATCCCTCGAGTGCCCACCCAGCGAAGAGTCAAATGAACGGACAGCGTTTCTTTCAAAGCTCTGTTGTGGCCCAGGCCAGCACTGGGTGGGCACTCCCTGGCAGGATTCAGTGTTGGTGATTTTGGGGTCCAGTGGCTTGGCCAGGGATTGGATGGCTCTGAAAGCCAGGATCCCAGGGCAGGCACTGCTATTTCATTAATTTGGGCTGGAAAATAGGTATATTATAATTATATTTTTAAAAAATCCAGCACCCGGAGGTCACGGTGCTGAGAGCTCGGTGCGGGAACAGGCATCAGGAAGAGCGGTTGCGGGGGACCCGGGTGGGCTGGGCTCGGAAGCCAGTTGCAGCTCCCAGCCCTGCCAGGAGATGCAGGTACTGTGGGGGAGGGCCGGGGCGCAGTGCAGGCAGCTGTGTCAATCTTTTCCCCTCCAGGAACTCGCCGGTATCTGGGGACAGTGGGTTGTTCAGCTGCACCGGGCCTGCTGGGGTCGCCGCCTGGGAGCCAGGAGGCGAGGAGCTCACGGCTCCGAGCGGGCCTCGACCTGGCCTGGCGCAGTTAATGACAGCAGGGACGGGGAGGCCCGGGGAGCTGGGCACCTGATCCAGGGCCGCAGCCGGGAGCGACGTCACCTCGGCTCTTTAATGTGCCACCTGCATCCCCTCGGTCCTTACCTTCATAGTTCTTTCTCCCTCTGTGTGTCCTGAACCCGTTAAAAGTGACCCCTGAGAATATTGGATGGTATTGAGGAATTATCATTAACCTTGTTGGGTGTGATGACAGTAATGTGGTTAGGATAAGGAGAGAGAGAGAGAGAAAAAAAAAGACGAAATACTGAAAGTTTTGACAGATTAAAAAAAAAAAAAAACAAACCAGCACCCGCTGGCCAACTTCAAATGGTCCAAATGCCAGGCCAAGTGCAGACGATGGGGTGAATTCACGTCACGGCCTACCTGCGTGAGGACGTCCAGCTGGCCTACAATGTGCTCCAGCGTGCTGGTCAGCGTCTGGGGCATGCTGACGGGCTCTTGGGGCTGGCTCTGCATCGACTCCTGACTCCTGCCCCTGCCTGGTGGGATGGGGGAATCCACTTCTGGCTAAAGACAATGAAAGGAAAGAGAACCCCTTAGTCTTGAGTCAGTGCTTGAGGAAACACCGAGAGGAAGAGCTCCTTGAAGGATCAAGTGGAAAACCACCAGCAAACTCGAGAAGATGAGTTCCAAATGTTGGTGAGCAATGGCGGTGTGGCGGGACTCCCACATCCGGGCTTGTGTGCTCCCTTCCAGCTCCCCTTTCTGAGCAGAGGCCGTGAGTGAGGAGCGGAATCAAAGCACCTGGCAGTCCGGGCTGCAGGGGCCTGGGAGGGATGTGCAGGTGGGCTCTTGGAGGCCCTCAGAGAGGCCAGGGGCTGCCAGCTCTTCACACGGCATGCCCTCCACTAGGCCTGTCAGAGTGCGGGACCCCTGAAGCCCAGCCTGGCTTTGAAGTCACCCTTCCTCCTGGTTAGCTCAAGGTCAATTCCCCACCCCAGGAATGGGGGTGGCCCAGAACAAGCGGGAGGTTCCAACCCTGCCCTGGCTAGATCCCCTGGGAAAACAGATTCTACATGAACGTCCTGGCCTGATGGCTGGCGGGAGTCAGAATCCACAGGACAGGCGCCCCGGGCTGCTTCAGAGAAGACTCCAGGAACATGAGGGACTTGGTGTTTCTGCCTAAGATCCTCAGTCCCCAAATGCAGAAGCCATCCTCCTCCTCCTCCACTACCACTGAGGGCAAGTGATTTCCTAAGGGGGCTCATTCCAGTCCAGTGTGTGTCCCCCCAAAGTCAGGCACTGCTCTGCACACAAAGGCTTCTCCTGACCCCAGAAGCATCGTGCATGTGTTCAGCAGGGCAGAATGCCGGGAGCCTCCCAAGGACACGGTGGGCAGATGCTCAGGAACCTACAGTTCCTCTGTGGACTCGCCCGCTGTGGGAATGACATGCTCAGTGAGGCCGACACTCTCGGCCAGCCCCCAAACCCCAGTAACCCATAAAGGCAGCCACACTTGGGGCTCAGTGTTTTCAACCATAGCCTCACTGACGGACATTCCAAATGTTACCACATCATTCCCTGGCTTTGCCAGTCATCCAGGGCTCTCTACCGGCACTGGGAGAAAATTCAACCCCCTTGACGGGGCACCCTGCTCCCGCCTGCCTCCTTCCGCAGCTCTGCTCCCACCTCAGTGCTCCCGTGCCCAGCTCCCAGGGCCCCTCATCTACCCTTCTTTCCCCCTGCTCCGAGCATCCTGTCCTCCACTCACCTTGCAACCCCCCATGCCCAATCGGAAGCTCCTCTGTGCTCCGCACCTGGGCCTGCCCCATCCCTGCCCTGTTCCTCCAGCCACTGCGTCTCCAGGGCCAGGACACGAGTGGGATGAATCAATGCCAGACCACCCACAGGGCCTGCCACCTGCCCATGTGCCTGTGCCCCCTATTCCTGTCTTCTGCCTGCACTCATCGCGCCTCTCCCCTCTAAACCCAGGGCATCACTAGGCTCAAAGCTTGTCAACTCCCCATACACCACAGAGCTAGGGTACTCCACCCAGCACTCCTCCACCCCTCAATGCCACAGCCACTGGAGAATACTGGCTATGACTGGGGCTCACCTAGGATGCCTCACACCTGCCACTGGCAGCCTGCTTGCATCTCCTCTGAGTTGGCCCATCTTTTGGATAAATCCAGTGGCCTAGCCCCAGGAAGATGCTCTGCCCTGGACATGTTCACCTGGGCAGGCCTCAGAGTCCTTGAGAAGAATCAGCCCGGAAGAGGATTCCCAAGCATCAAAGGGCAGTTTAGCACGTGGACCCTACCTGCATATTTTCCTTTATTAGGAAAGTGTTCTAATCTCATAGATAACAAACTCTCAAGTGCATGTCAATTTGAACTTGGAAAAATGCAGGCCCTGGTGGTTAAAGAGAAATTGAATGTGAGACACAAGCCTGAGGAGGATCCTTGAAAGCAGGAGCAGGGCCATGTCCACATGCCCACCGTTGGCCTATCTGCTTGCGGCACTGTGGCCATTTTGTAAGACCTCAGCCCACCGGGGCTAGGCTCTTCCAGTCCTCCAGGAATCGATACACTTCAGCTCTCAAAGCCCATCCCAAAAGGAATGTTCCAGAAGCCCTGACTGGCCTTCACCTCACCGCAGTGGCCCCCAGACCCACGCAGTGCTGTCGGGAGACAAAGCAGAGTGCAGCAGGGAAGAGCAGTGACTCGGACAGGCTGTGGTCGATATCTGAGCTCTACCACTGACCAGCTAGGTGGCCCTGGGCAAGAGGTTTAATCCCTCCTGGCCTCCACTTCCTCATCTTCTATAAAATGGGGGTGATGACTGGGCCTGTCCTTCCAAGGGCTGAGCTGTAAGAGGTGCTTATCTGCAAATCACCCACAGGCCTTTCTTAAGAAGCCAGTGCCTACTGCTTCCAAAGGACCCCCCTTCCAGACACGCACGCTCTTCCTCTGGACACTGAGTCCCCCTGGCTCCCTCAGGAAAGGCCACCAGAGGGAGGGTGGGAACCTGGCAGCCCTCTGTCCTGACAGCCAGACGGGCGCTGCCTGCTGCCTGGGAAGGAGGGGATGGAAATTCTGAATGTTTCTGCAGAGTGGCCCAGAAATGGACAGTGTGGAGCCGAGTCTCTGGAAGCAGGGGCGGGGGGGGGGGTGAGCACCGCTGACTTTACCAACAGGAACCCTCCTTCTGAGCCCAAGCCCAGCCAGCTCCAAAAGAGTACTGAGGACCGCAGTCACATGCCCGAACCAGGGAGGTGGCCTCTGGAAGAGAGGGCTGCAGGAACCTGAGGCTCAGACAGGAAGTGACTGTCAGAAGGTACCCAGCCTCCAGCCTTGCTCACAAGTCCAGGGTTCTGCCTGCCCTGGGCTATTCCTCCAGCCACAGCATTCGCTCCTGCTCTTACCTTCACCAGGACACAGCCCTTCTTTGCAACCTTGCCCGCTCTTACCAGAAGACATTAGAGCACTTGACACACCGCACGTAAAGATGGCTATCGCTGTGGTTTACTTGCCACCCATGTGCCAGCATCTTATATGTCACTTCATTTAATCCCTACAATGACCCCTCACAGCAGGCATTACTAACCTTAATTTTCAGATGGGGAAGCAGGCTCAGGGAGGTTAACTCACTTGCTCTAATACAGGAAATGACGGCTGGGATCTGAACCCAAAGTACAGGCATTTCCTGACAGGAAGCAGCCTCTGACAGGTGGCATGGCCTGCGGATTTGCTTCCACACCCCCAGCTCCTCTCTTCCATCCTTGTGGAGGCTCCTGGCTCCTGGCTCTAACACTTCCTGCGTCATTCCCCCACCCCACCTGCCCTGGAATGCCTGCCTGGCACAGAGCTGAACACAGAGCAGGCCCTCCACACACACTCAATGCCTCAAAGAGCCAAGCCCATCATGGTGACACTCCTGTGAAATGACACCTTCCCAAGGCAAAGGGCCAGCAGTCCCGCCCCACTGCACATCATCGCAGGTACTCACCTGCACTCCAGCACTCTGCAGATGTGGCATTTCCCCAAGAGCTCAGCAGATAAGCAATAAAGCAGAGGTAAGAAGATGATGGGCAAGAGCAGGAAGAGAAGCACATTCAAGGGCTGTGACGGGATAACAGGAGCAGTGTTTAAGGGGAGAAATCCTATCAGTGCTTTGTCTGTTCCACATCCAAGGGTACTAGGGGCCCTGCCTGGTGGTCCTTGTTAGTTCTCTCACAGGTAAGATTACAACAACATTAACCCAAACACACATACCTAGAAAGTCACACCAAGTCGACAACTTTCACTTGTACCAAATATAAACATCTTAACATCAAAAGAAAAAAAAAAGGTCAAACTCAGAATAGATGAATCTATTTAACTTCGTGGCAATCTCATTTGGGGTCTGTAGGTGTCCCCACCCTGGTGTGGGATCCCGGGCTCTCACAGTAGTTTAATCTACTTGCCTCAGTTTCTGTTGCTGCCAGCTTGTCATACGCCACCATGAGCTCAGCACTGCGCACAGTAGGAGTTGCGTAAATATCTGTGGTTGCTTTCAGCCACTCAAACACATGGGTAACCAACCCATACATTTTCATTAAAAAACAAAAGAGCAGGACTTCCCTGGTGGCGCAGTGGTTAAGAATCCGCCTGCCAATGCAGGGGACACGGGTTCAAGCCCTGGTCTGGGAAGATCCCACATGCCACGGAGCAACTAAACCCGTGCGCCACAACTACTGAGCCTGCGCTCTAGAGCCCACGAGCCACAACTACTGAAGCCCGCGTGCCACAACTACTGAAGCCTGCGCATCTAGAACCCGTGCTCTGCAACAAGAGAAGCCACCACGATGTGAAGCCCACACACTGCAACGAAGAGTAGCCCCCGCTCACCGCAACTAGAGAAAGCCCGTGTGCAGCAACAAAGACCCAATGCAGCAATAATAAAATATAAAATGAATAAATAAATCTTTTTTAAAAAATTAAAAAAAAAAAAACAAAAAAACAAAAGAGCAGAGCTTGCAGGTCTTCCTTGTGACGAGAAATCAATCCATCTGGGATAACTTCTTTACTGGTCTCTGGATTGCCTATGGTCTCACCTTTTCATCATCAAAATGCAGGTGGGGATAAGAAGCTTCTGCCTAAGGTAGAGAAAGTTGGGGGAGGTATTAATCCTATCCTAACAAGAAAAAGAGAAACAATCTAAAAGGATCTTAACTTTTCTTAAATCAGAGAGCTGAGATCACGGAGCAAACAACTAGCCTGAAATCTAAGGAAAGGCAGACTCTTCCAAGGAAAACAGGAAGTGAGCATCGGCTCACCTCTGGCAAAGCCTGGGAAGAAGGGACACTGAGTGCCATACAAGTGGGTGAGAAGAACTGAGTTATGCATGTTAACAAGTTGCAGAGGCTGAGTGGCCAGGGTGAGAATGAAGAACCCCTGGGAGCCACAGATACAAGGGGAGTTTGCACCTGCTCACAGGGTCTTCTCCACAGACCTCCGCTGGGCATCCATGAGAAAGACGGGGTGGGGGGAAAAAGCCATCCTTGAGGGTGCAGGCCTGGAGGAGGGGAGTAGACACAGAAAAGGCACGAAGCCCTGCCAAGACCCTCCTTGCCTACGGAACAAAATCCTTAAGCTACTGGGGGAAGAGCAAAAAGAGATGAAACCCCCTCTTCCCTTGTGGGAGAGGCAGGAAACCATCCTGAGTGGAGATCATTGAGGTATTCAAAGGCTGAGGGAGGGGCAGGACTACTGAGAATGCCCTACTTCTAAGACCCAGGGACACAGGGCCTAAGACTGAAACTGGCCCAGGACAGCAGAGAATTCCTCCAACAAAGCTAGCAAGCACCAGGTAACAAGCACCAGCAGCCTACTGCTGGGGGAGGGACAAGACCATGGACACAGACATCCTCTGAGGGGCAGGACCCCAGGGTAGGCTGAAAGCTGGGGGTGGAGCAGGAACATTGAGAAAAATCCTCCAACACCCAGACCTCACCCTAAGTACAAGGTATCAACTCCTGATAAGACTGACTATTTACCCCAGTCTCTGCTATTCTGAACATGATGTCTGGCATTCAATAAAAACTTACGAGACACTCAAAAAGGCAAGAAAAAAAACCCCGACTGTCAAGAGACAAAGTAATCAGCAGAATTAGATTCAGATGACTTAGATGTGAGCACTATCAGATGGAGAAAAAATAATTATGATTAATGTGTTAAAGATTTTACTGGAAATTGTGGACAACATGCATGAACAGGTGGGGAATTTCAGCAGAGAGGTAGAAATTATAAGAAAGAGTCAATGGAAATGCTAGAAATAAGAAGCCCAATACCAGATATGAAGAATGACTTTGTTGGGCTACTACTGGGTTGGCCAAAATGTTCATTTGGGAAGAGGTTTTGGAAAAACCTGAACGATCTTCTTGACCAGTCCAACAGTAGGCTCAGCTCAACTGAGGAAAAGAAACCAATGACCTTGAAGACAGACCAGTTCCTCAAACTGAAACATAATAGGGGAAAAAAAAACCCAGAACGGACTACCTGTAAACTGTGGGACAATATCAAATTATCTAATACATGTGTGACTGAAATCCCAGAAGGAGAACAAAGAGAAAAGAGACATTTCTTATAGTACAACTTTACTGGTAATGAATTATCTCAGCTTTGGTTTGTCTGGGAAAAAAAAGGGGGGGGTCTTTATTTCTCCATTTTTAAAAGATTTTTTTTCTGCATATAGAATTCTGGGTTGACAGTTTTTTCTTTGGATACTTTTAAAATGTTACTTCCATGTCTTCCAGCTTGTGCAGTTTTATGAGAATAGTTCTGTAATTCTTATCTTTGATCCTCTGTACATAATGTCTCCTTTCTCTACCTTTTTTTTTTGCGGTACGCGGGCCTCTCACTGCTGTGGCCTCTCCCGTTGCGGAGCACAGGCTCCGGACGCGCAGGCTCAGCGGCCATGGCTCACGGGCCTAGCCGCTCCGTGGCATGTGGGATCTTCCCAGACCGGGGCACGAACCCGTGTCCCCTCCATCGGCAGGTGGACTCTCAACCACTGCGCCACCAGGGAAGCCCTCTCTATCTACTTTTAAGAATTTCTCTTAATCTTTGGTTTCAGAAGCTTGAATATAATTTGTGTAGGGTTCTGTTTTGTTTTTGTTTTTTCTTCAGCCTGCTTGTCATTTCTCTGAGCTTCTTGGATCTGTGGTTTGATGCCTTTCATCATTTTCCAAAAATTCTTGGCCATTATCTTTTCAATAGCACCAAAAAACATGAAATGTGTTATCAGTTTCCTATGGCTGTTCTAAAAAAAAATTGTCACATTTGGTGGCTTAAAATAACAGAAATTTATTCTCTCAGAGTTCTGGAGGCTGGAAGTCTGAAATTAACATATCAAAAGGGCCTCACTCCCTCTGGAGGCACTAAGAATCCTTTCTTGCCTCTTCCAGCTTCTGGTGGCTCCAGAATTCCTTGGCTTATGGCTATATAACTCCACCCTCTGCTTCCATCTTCACATGACCTTCTCTTCCCTGTGTGTCTCTTATAAGGACGCCTGTCACTGGATTTAGGGCCAACCTAATAACACAAGATGATCTAATCTCAAGATCCTTAACTTAAGCACATCGGCAAAGACCCTTTCACCAAGTAAGGTCACATTCACAGGTTCTGGGGGTTAGGATGTAGACATATTTCTTGGCAGAGGGGGCACTATTCAACCCACTACAAAATGCTTAGATATAAATCAAACAACATATGTACAAAATCTGTATGCTGTAAACTAAAATACACTGATGAGAAAAGACTAATATCAATGAAGAGATATACCATGCTCATGTACTGAAGGCTCAAAGTTGTTAAGATGTCAGTTCTCCTCAAAATCATCTATAGCAATCAAAAAGCTTATTCCAAAATTTATATGGAAAGGCAAAGGAACTAGAAAAGCCAAAACATTTTTGAAAAAAAGAACAAAACTAGAGGACTCACATTACCTGATTTTATGACTTAGTCTAAAGCTAAAGCAATCAAGACAGTGTGGCATTGGTGAAAGGACAGACACATAGATCAGTGAACAAATAGAGTCCAGAAATATACACACAGATATATGGTCAATTAATTTTTTAAAATGGTACACCACTTACCAGAGAGAAAATAAGATAGTATTTTCAACAATTGCTGGAACAATTGGAATCCTTATGCAAAAAAATGAGTTTCAGTACATATCTCATATCGTATACAAAAAGTAACTCAAAAATGATTCATAGACCAAAATGTAAAACCTAAAACTATAATATTCGTATGAATTTTTCTTCTAAAACATAGGAGAACATCTTTGTGACCTTGGGTTAGGTAGATTTCTTAGATATGACAGCCAAAGTATGATCCATAAAAGAAAAAGCCAATAAAATGAACTTCATCAAAATTCAAAACTTCTGCTCTTTGAAAGACATTGTTAAGAAAATGAAAACACAAACCCAGACTGGGAGAAAATATTTGCAAGTCACATATCTGGTAAAGAACTTGTATCCAGAACACCTAAGAACTTTCATAATTCAATAAGACAACTAATTTAAAGAATAGGCAAAAGATTTGAAGACACTTCACCAAAGAACATATAAAGATGACAAACATGTAAAAAAATGTTCTACATCCTCAGTCATCAGGAAAATGCAAGTTAAAATCACCATGAGGTATCACTTATACACCTATTACAATGCTTTAGAGTTAAAAAGACTGACCATCCCAAGTGCTGGCGAGGAGGTGGAGAAAGTTGAACTCTCACACACTGCTGGGGAGAATGCAAGATGGAACAACCACTTTGGAAGACAGTTTGACAGTAACATAAAAGGTTAAGCATATACCCATTACACGTCTCAGCCATTCCACTCCTAGATATTTACCCAAAAAGAATGGAAGCATATGTCCATAGAAAGATATGTATGTAAAAGTTAACAGCAGCTTTATTTGTAATAGCCCCAAAATTGAAAATAACCCAAGTGTTCACAGACGAATTATATATCCCTTTGATGGAGTAGTACTCAGCAATAAAAAGAAATGAACTATTGATAAATGTAACAACATGGGTGAATCTCAAAATAATTAAGCTGAAAGAAACCAGACTAAAAAGAACATATAACTATATGATTTCAATTATATCAAATTCTGAAAAATGCAGAAAAAAGACTCGTAGTTGCCTGGGGCTGGAGGTGGAGGGACTGGATTGACTACAAAGAAGCACAAGGAAATCTGGAGGGATGATGGAAATATTCTATAACATGATCATGGTGGTGATTACATTATTGTCGAAACTCAGAGAATGGTTCACTTTTTTATTTTTTATGTTATTTTATTTATTTATTTTTTTTATGAGGTATGCGGGCCTCTCACTGTTGTGGCCTCTCCCGTTGCGGAGCACAGGCTCCGGATGCGCAGGCTCAGCGGCCATGGCTCACAGGCTTAGCCGCTCCGCGGCATGTGGGATCCTCCCGGACCGGGGCACGAACCCGCATCCCCTGCATCAGCAGGCGGACTCTTAACCACTGCGCCACCAGGGAAGCCCTGGTTCACTTTTTTAAATGGTGAATGTTACGATTTGTGTACTAATAAATCTGACTTAAAAAAGAAAAAGATGGGCTTCCCTGGTGGCGCAGTGGTTGAGAGTCCGCCTGCCGATGCAGGGAACACGGGTTCGTGCCCCCGTCCGGGAAGATCCCACATGCCGCGGAGCGGCTGGGCCCGTGAGCCATGGCCGCTGGGCCTGCGCGTCTGGAGCCTGTGCTCCGCAACGGGAGAGCCTGCAGCAGTGAGAGGCCCGCGTATGGCAAAAAAAAAAAAAAAGAAAAAAGAAAAAGATGCAGTTACAACCGAAATGCCCCTAGGACCCCAACAGGCCCATCACATGACACTACCCATCATTGCCACTCTGCACTCAAGGTGAAAATCACTGCCTCACCACAGGACATTACCAGTGGGCAAAACCCAAGGTTAAAGACCGCAGGTCAGGCCCGTGAGGTCCACCATTGGTCTGGGGATGATGGTTTCCAAATGCAGAAGGTCAGAGTCACATTTCAGTGACACCCCAGTTGTTAGCAGATGTCTCAAGCAAGGTTTCCCAAGCAGCAGCTGCCCAGTCTATGGAACTTCAGGTCTCAGCTGCTTAGGGGTCCATACGCAGCTTGAGAGTCATGAGCAAGTGAGGTCTACATACACCTGGCCAGAAGCCAGGAGTGGCTGGAGTTCTACCATAAAGATGTCATGAGCTGACTTGACAGAATGCCCCCCTCTAGTTGGGCGGGGTGGTCAATTATTAACACCTGCTTAAGACGGAAATTTCTCCTTCTCTTTTAGTCTCTAACACCGGACCTTGCCCCCTGCCCAGCCTGCTCCAGAAACTAAAACTCTGTAACAGACAAAAGTATCTAGGAACTAACTGGTCCAAGGCTTGGGTCTGGCCAGAGAGGGGAGCCAGAGGTGACCCAGGCCCAAGATCTGGACTGTCTCACCAGTTACCCTCCTAGTAGAGACCCTGAGTGCAAAACGAAGAAATGGACAGACACACACACCATGGTTGAATCTTTTCAACTTAATCTTTCATCGAACTGCTCATCACAGTCTGCTAAGCAAGGGTGCAGATTCATGGACACAGACGTTCCTTGGTTTTCACCTCAGGCCTTTGGCTTTGACAATTTGCCTCATGGAAAGTTAACAGGCATCCAGTTCGCCTGCCTCCCTGTCTGCTAAACCTGGCCCTGGCGAGGAGAGCAGGGGACAGAGCAGAGCTCACTTGGGCTCTGCTCAGCGCCAGCTTCTCAAGTGGAAATAGACACAGCTGTTTTCTCAAATCAAAGCTCAAAAGAAACCTGGTACTGTATTCCCCTCACATATTTGTGGACTAGATCTACTACAGCCTTGTCTGCCCTATAATTTAGGGTTCCGGCCTGGAGTCCAAGAAGAGAGGAAACTTCTGGTTCTAAACATAGCCTTGAACCCAAGAGGAATTCTAGTTTCTTAAAATCATCTAATTGTTTGGCAATCTTGCCAATGTTCTTCCAAGCCAGCCCAAGTATGTGTGTGGGGTTTGGTTACCGCTGCTGGCTTTTGTCTAGAGTATGAATGTGCAGGGTGCCTCCATGTGTTCCCCACACCAGGCTCCCAAGGACAGTGAGCCAAGAGGCTCGAGGGGATGGGGCTGGACAGTGTCCTTTGAACTCGATCAGACTCTGCAAGGTGACAGATCCCAGTTCAGTGTAAGAGCCACCCTGTGACCCCAGGCTCCCACCAACGGGAAGCAGACAGGGTGTCCTCTGAACTAAGAACTGTGAAGCGGTCAAAGGATGGGTCTAACCTGGAGGATGAGGGATCCACGTGCCTGACCCAGGCCTCCTCACACAGAACCAGTGCCATCCAGGCACCAAGACCACAGGCCGCTTGGCCCACTTTCTCACCTCACAGTCCTTTCCTGAGGGTCCCTCTGAGGCAGGGGCCACAGCTACCTCTGTCATCCTATTACACCTGTGTGGGTCACAGGCCCCCCTGGCATGTGGGAGATGTTAAATGCACACACCACAGAACCCCTGTCTCCTCACTCAGGCCCAAAGCAAGACCGAGGCTCCCACCCCCAGGGCTATGTCAGCCACTCCTGGGCTCAACCCCAGCCATCTCCTGCTGACTCCCCAGCCGTGCTCTCCAATACTTGGTTTCCAAGTCTTTCTCCCCACACAAGAGGGCTGACTTATACAGCCAAATGTGTTTCAAAGGCGTGAAAGGACGGCCTTGGTAAGAAGCAGGAAACAGGAAGTCATTCCAATGTCCAGATATGCCCCCAGGAGAAAAAAGTAGGGCAGGGGAGGACTGTCCTACTGAAACGACACGTGAGGGAAGCTGTGGGGAGAAGCGGGGGAGGACGGAACGGGGAGAGGAAGGCTAAGCAGTTGCAAACTGGTGGCAGCCATGAGAAAGCAAGCAGACCATCATGCAGCGAGAACTTCCCTGTACCCAGGGGAGGTCCTGGCCCTCCTGGTTCTGAGCGTGGAGGAAAACCAACCCAGGCTTTAGGAGTGGAAGCCCTCCAGGTCATCACACCTGGTACAGTCAGAAACACGTTGATAGGCAGCAAGGCAGAGCCCAGGGCTCAGGGACACGGATGAGAAGGAACAGGGCAGGGCAGCGTGGTGGGGTCCTCCACACGGCCCAGGGAAGCCTCAGGAGGAGGCGATGCTGCAGAGCATCTGCTGCCAGTCTGCCCAGAGTTCCTGGAGAGGGTGCACCTCCGGAGCATTTTGAGAAACGACAAAGTCCACAAGCAGACAACGCCACCCTGCGGTCCCCATGCTGGTGACCAATACCTTTGTAAGAACTCCCTTTGAACATGACCTGTTTCCTGTAGGGCCGGCTCTTGCTCAGTTCAGCTCCACACACGTCACTAAGGGCCCACTCCAGGCTGGGTGCTAAGTAGCTCAGGTTGTTACCTCCTACCTTGAGACAGAAACACCTGCCGTCCCCCACCACAAACACCTGAACCGAGACACCCTGGGCGGGAGATCAAGGCTTCTGATAAAGCTTAAGTGTTGACTGTAGTTTTTGTTTTGTTTTTTTAAATTAAACTGCTTTGAACTAATTTTAGACTTAGAGAAAAGTTGCAAAAAATAGTACAGAAAATTTCCATATATCCCTCCCCAAGGCTCTCCCAGTGTTAACATCTTACATAACCATTAGTACAATGGTCACGTCAGGAAATTAACATTGGGACAATTCCATTAACCAAACCAAGGAAGGGCTCCATTTGAGGTTCACCAGTTTACCCATTAATGTCCTTGGATCCTGATGTTCCAGAATCCTATCCAGGATCCCACAATGCATTCAGTTTTCTCTTAGTCTCCTGAGATCTGTCCAGCTCCTCAGTTTTCCCTTGTCTTTCATGACCTTGACATTTTTGAAGAGTACTGGTCAGTTTTGTTGTCAAATGTCCCTCAGTTTGGACCTGTTTGATGTTTTCTCACAATTGGGGTGAGGTTATGCATTTTTGACAAGAGCACCACAAAAGCTACATGCATGACACCACAGGGCTCACACAGACAGGTCTTATATATCAGACAGGTCTTATATATCTTACATATCAGTGATGTTGACCTCAATCAATGGTGATGCTGACCTCCCTGCCAGGTTTCTCCAATGCAAAGTTACATCGTTCCCTGTGTAGTCAATCATGGGGCATGGTGGCTTGGCCCTGTGGCTCTTTAAAAGGGAACGTGTGGCTGTCATTACAAACTCTGCGTGTCAGCCCGGCTTGCTGATGGCCGCAGCTGCCCCACAGATGAGAGGCATCTAATGAAGATGAGCGGCAGAGCCGACGTCTCTGGAAGCCGCCAAAGCTCTCGGTGACAAAGAGGAACAGTAGCAGTTTATTTATAGATCCACTTGAAGACAGCTCATTGTAACTACTGGAGTTGAATTTTTAAAACCTCGGGAACAAAGGCTGGCTATTTTAAACTCTCCTTGCACTTAGTTCAATGGAGAGTGTTAGAGGCACCAACCATCCCCGGGCACCACTCCCACCACTCGGCAATTCATATTTTGTGCAGCATCTCAGGACAGGAGCAGAGCCTGTCAAGACAGATAACCAGGACCGGCTCTGCCTACCCCGCAGAGGCAGCGGGCCTCCGATGAGCCAAAGCCCTCACCCTGGTGCTGCCCAGGGAGGAGCCGAGGGAGGCTGCCTCCCCCCACCCCAACCCCGGTGTCTCACAGCCTCCCTTTCCTGGAAAATGAAGTTGCACACAGCTGTTGTGAATCAAGGTTACATCACCCCTCTCCCTCCCTCCCCTTGCAGACTGTGAAGAGGGACAGCGCACCCCAGCGGACGCCTGCCCCAGGACAGCTGGCAGTAGCTGGCCCACCTATGCTGACACATCTCCAGGCTGGGACAAGGGCGTCCTGGAGCTCAGAGTACACAACTCTCCCTTGTGGACAGTGGGAGGGTGGAGCCCCAAGGCTCCGCCTGGCCCGGCCCCACTGCAGCGCTAAGCTAAGGGTGCTCAACCTCTCCACGTAGCAGGACCACGCTGAGGGGAGACGTGGGCTTTCAAAGGCTCCCACGTCCCTATTTGAACAAAGAACACAAAACAATATTCTTGACACAATGCAGAAAAATGTGAACATGGACTAAGCATCTGATATTAAGGAAATATTAATTTTGTTGGATGTGATAAGAGCACTGCAGTTATTTAACCCAGAAAAGTCTTTATTTAGGGTAACATATCTGGATTAAACAAAAATATTCCAACTTCTAAAAAAGGGTGGGAGGAGATGAACAAAATAAGATCGGCAAAATGCTAAAGCTAGGTAAAGGATACATGGGGCGGTGGTTCATTGTATT
This sequence comes from Mesoplodon densirostris, assembly GCF_025265405.1. NCBI lineage: Eukaryota > Metazoa > Chordata > Mammalia > Artiodactyla > Ziphiidae > Mesoplodon > Mesoplodon densirostris. The sequence goes on from NC_082670.1 coordinate 73,356,356, forward strand.
ATTCTCTCTACTTTTTGGGCTAGCTTGAAAATTTCCACAATACAAAGGGTATTTTTTGTTGTTGGTAAAAAAATAAAAGCTCCAGGCTACTTGAATGAGCTGTGGAGCTGAGGCCAGGCAAGCGGGACCCCAGGAGGAAGGTGAGGCACAGGATCACCCCCACTCTGGTGTTCTGGCACTTTCAAGCACAGGAGGCAAATTAGGCTGAATCCACAAACGTTCAGACCAGCTTTTGGCACTGCCATAGAGAAAGCCCCGATGGCACCAAAAGCATTCAGTGAACCCTGCAGCAATGTCCGGACCTTCAAAGAAACTAATTTTAAGATAATCTCCATGGAAACCATCTATTCTGATTTTTTCCATGGTAACCAATGAGAACATAAACACAAGCATTATCCAACACCCTTACACCACATGGGCAACGCTGCCATCCAATCTGGAAAATACAAGCTGAAAAGGGATTTTTTCCATTGAAAATGAAAAGAAGGACTAAAACTTCTAGTCCAGACATATAGATTCTCCCACCCTCCACTGCCCACACCCCTCCTTACCACCTGCCCCCAAACTGACAAACCAGGTGAGAAAGTGGTTTCCTTCATTTAGCCTGGGACCATCAAACATGGCAAAAGGAAAGCGCCAGAGCCTGCCTCTAGCCTCACACACTCAGCCCACGCTGCCCACAGACAGCAGAATGTGTCCACTGAACTCTGGTTTCCTGAGCATTCTGCTCAGATGTCCAGATGCATGTTGGGCACCACATGGAGACCAAGGCCCCAGGCCTCCAGGGCAACAAGTTCGGCCTGTGAAAAACTGACCGTGGCAGAGAGGGGCTGCTCCACCAAGCAGAGTGCTCTGGGTAGGTGGAGCAGGAAGATTTCACAAGCTGCTGCCCTTCCTGGGAAGGCTGCATGGAGGAGGTGCCATCTGCAAAGAGACTAAAAGGAGGAGCGCGGTTCTGCTGGGGAACAGGGGGGTGGAGCCAAAGAATCACAGTCAGATTTAAGCAACTGGGTCTATTTCCACCTGTGGCTCATTTATTCCATTTTCAGGTTTCTAGGTTTAAAAGCAGCATGGAAGGGAGGGAGGGAGGGAGGCAGGCAGGGAGGGAGGCAGGCAGGGAGGGAGGCAGGCAGGGAGGGAGGCAGGCAGGGAGGGAGGCAGGCAGGGAGGGAGGCAGGCAGGCAGGCTATCTCTCAGATGCCACCCTCTCTACTTCGCATGCATGGCCCCTGCTGGCTCTCTGTGGAGAGGGGACTTGTCAGCGTGGCCTAACCAGGCTGTGGCTGTTTTATCATCTCTGTCACCAAAATGGTAACATCACTGCAGTGGCCCCAGGGCTGAAACAAAGGCACTCTGAGGCATGCGGTGTGCCCTGCCCAGGGCTGTGTGTGCCTTGTAGTAAAGCACCACAATGTCCAGACCCCACTGTCCTGTGATTTGGGCTCAATTCTCCACGTGCAACTGTGGAATCTCCACTGACCTTGAACCCACGCTTTGGCTGCCAGGGGGAAAGGAAACCCAAACAGCTCTGAGTCCCTTGAAAGAGATGAGAGCTCTCACAGGTGTGGGTGAGCGCCCAGGTTCACACACCAGGTGTGTCCCGATGCACGCAGGGCTGGACACAAGGGCGTCCAGGCTTTGTCTGGATTCCCCAGTGACTATCTTAATACATCTTGCCCTGGATTTCTGAGACCACGTCCCCTGTTGGTTTAAGTCATTAATAGGCCTTCCTTCCTAAGAATTGTGCCATTCTCCTCTGGATAGGGACCTTGTGAAAGGGATGGGAATTTTCCAGCGGCGGGAAGCTACCATCAGCCCCTCAAAAGGGCAGCTCAGAGGAGGGAGTTCAGTTACTGCCCAGCCCACAGCCCCATCCTCTTGGAGCCACTGCTGTCATCGCTGTTTCAGGGCTTGTTCCTGCTCTTGCTGCCTGGAGGCACTTCCCCAAAAGGCTCCACAAAGAAGGCCTCCACCTGGGGGTTAAAATGTTGGGCCACAAGCACCCAGGCCGTCTCAAGCTCAGGTGTCAGAGACTCACCCGCCAGCTTCCCTGAAGGCCCAGCAGACTCTGGAGGATGGGAGGTGACCTAGGCACCCCCATCTGCAGGTTAAGAGGTGGACATTGAGGACAATGCAGGAGGCAGGTGGCCTGGAGAACATGGATTCAAGCACGGATGACGGAACTGGTGCAGCAGCACTAATGGCCAGGGCAGGAGCTGAGAGAGGACGACAGGCCCGGCAGAGGCCCACGGAGGGCTGCCCTGGCTCCCATCCTCTAACTGATGGCCATGGCTGGGAATAAAACCACACATCTGCCTGCCCAGTTGTAAACAGAGCTCAGTGGGTTTAAAGAGTGCCTTGAGGTCTAAAAAGCCTAAAGGGCAGCACTGGGATTTCTTTTAACACCGCACCAAGATCAGAACCAACCACACCGCTTTTCCTCTTCTGGAAAGAGGAAGACTACAATGCTCCAAACTGGGCTGAAGGGACAGCAATTCTCCAGGTGCCACTCCCAAGCTGTAGCCCCCATGAGCCACAGAAACTTCCTAAGATGGACAGAGACTCACTCTCTCTCTCCAGCCACCTCCCTGCCCGCGATGCCAGGGTGTCAATCGGCTAGACTGTTTTCCAACCAACCAGCAGCAACAGCATCACCTAGAAATTTGTTAGGAATGTAAATTCCTTACTGAATCAGACACTCCGGGGATGGGGCAAGCTAAATTTTAACAAGCCCTTAGGGTGATTCTGATGCACACTAAAGTTTGAGAACCACTGCAAGAGGCTTGCTGCAATAAATGTCAAATGGTAAAAGGCCTGTCTCCTCACTCCACTGCCAGGAAGCCCAGTAACTCTGCCTGATGCGTTTCTGCAAACATTGTTCTCATGCTTGTCAAAGGCAACCCCTCCCTTCTTGTAAACACAGTAATTATTTAACATGTGCCTGGTAGCAGCCCTGACCCACCTCCCAGTAAGTCAGTTGTAGCCTCTGGAAGGAAAGGAGAGGGCGTCCCGCCTGCCTCCCAGTACTGGATACAACAGGTCAGCGGGGAGGGCTCAGCCCCTCACTCTGATCCCTGGGCCCAGGAAGCCCCTCTGCTAGAGGCGTCGAATATCTGGTGCTCCTCGACCATGCACAGCCACATTACCCATCAGCTACTGTCCAAGGGTTCTCTGTTTCAAGCAGGAAACTTTCTCTAAATATCGCACTTTGGTGACAAATATTGAATCTTCTATATTTCTAGTCTCCTCTGTCTTCCCATGGAAACTAAGAAACCTAGAGCACTTTCCACGACTTCCATTCAGGTAAAGATGGGTAAAACGCAATCTGAGCGTGGAGTGAGGCATCTGTCTGAGCACCTCTATCGCCCAGGGTCAGCAAAGGCTGTGGCGGCTGCCCTGCCCTGCCCTCACCCCTGCAGGATGGTCTTTTGCAGAGTGAGCCGGTAAAATGGAAAATGCCCAGAGAAGTAATGTACTCTGGGGGGAGAAATCAGGATACAGAGAATCCAGATGACCTGTCTGAGGTTACAGGAGAGATGTGCCACATCCAGCCAGGCCCCAGCCTCGGCTTGGAACAGGATACAGGGGCAATACTGCCAGTCAAGCTCTTAAAGTGGCTCCCAGAGCCAGAAGTTTCCAGCATCATCCACCTCCCTAGTAGGGCTGCCCGAGAATCCTCTCCAGGGCAGCCATCCTTGTAAGATTGCTGTCCTCACCGCAGGAAGCACCTGGCCAGCCAGGTCCCTTATTGTTCCCCTGTACTGTGCCCAGCCCCAGGCCATTCCAGGTGATCTGGAGACACCTCACAGGACAGGAACCTCAGGGTCTTAGTGGGGGGAATAACGGGGACCAGCAATGGGGAGTCAAATTTCACAAAGGGTGAGGGGCATGCAGACACCAGAGGCCCCAAGGTGGTGCTGCCAGGACTCAACACAAGCGCACACACACAAAAGTGAGGAAGAGCTGTTTCTGAGTCACCAGAGTCTGTCCTGTGCTGGGCTTGCATATCTGTCCCAAGGGCTGAGGAGGCTAGGATGCCCACTGAGAAATGGGGAGAATACCTCTTGATCGTTTCCAGTCCAGGGTCTCTTAGTTTTGCTAACAAAAGGGCTGAGACCCAAGGGCACAGGCTTGATTGGTACCTGGGCCACTCACCAGCAGTTGACCTTTGGGCTCAGGTTTCTCCTCTGTGCAGCACAGCGGGCAGGAATGAATTATCCCATGGGGGTCATCCACTAAGTCCCAGGAAACATGAAAACAAAGTCCCCACTGTTCTTAAGTCAGCCCCCAAGGCCCAGGCCCTGCCAGGCCCAACAATGGCCAAACCAGGCAAGAAGGTACTGGGAGGGGCCAGGGAGCGTCTGCTTTCCTGTGTTTCTCACCAGGCTCTCGTTCACATGGATGAAGGAGACTGTGGAAGGCCAGCTATTCAGCCAGAGGGTGCAGCAGAGTGAGAGCCCCCAGCACATTAAGAGGCACATCTCAACCCCCACAGATGCCCCGAGCCCAAGGCAAGGTCAGCCAACGTGTTAGGAGTCTGGGTCCCATGAAACCAACACTTTTCCAAGATGCCTGTGTGCCTGGCATCCTCTAACTGAGGATCTGCTGCCAAGAGCCCCTTGCAACAGCTTGGAGAACTCAGAGCCAGAACTGGCCTCAAGTGGAGAAATGAGAGGCTCCCCTCTAAGACACTTGGGGTTCACAATGCCCCATCTACCAACCCACACTTCTCCTCACTACAAAAAGCAAATGCCAGCCAGAAATGTGTATTCTCAGTAAAAGACCCAAGTTATCCAAGTTCCCAAGCGAGAAAGCAAATCTATGAGGCAGGTGGAAACGGGTCCCTTCCCCAAACTTGACCCAATGACTTCTCAGTCCAGGTGCCTGCATGAGAACCCAGATCTTGAGCAAACACCACCTGGGACTCCCAGATCCTCAACGTGGGGCAAGATCCAGTGCCAAGACTCTCTGAGCCAGGGATCAGGGCCCAAAAATCCCTAAGTCAAGCCCACTCTGTATAGCGCCCCAAAATGGAAATGTGGGAGCTGAAGGGGGCACAGGGGGTGTCTGGGGTTCCCCCTTCAGAACCAGAGAAACTAGGAAGAAGAAACAGGCCATCCTTAGGGAAGGCTGAGGCCTTGGACCAGATATCCTTGGCTAACCTGGCCTCCTCTTCCTGGGAACAGTCCTAGCACAGAGTCTCAGGGGGTCCTGGGCACCATGCCCTGAGGAGTCAGAGGGTGAGGGGGGGAAAAGAGGCCTGTTTCCACCCACCTCATGGATTTGCTTTCGTGTCTGCGAGCAGAGAGGACTTGGGCTACTCATCAGGAAGCACAAATGACACCCGCAAGAGTCCAGAAGCCACAGTGGACCTCACAGGGACAGTCTGCTGAGTGGAGTCAACCTCAAATGTGACCCGGTCAGAAGGGCCCCCACCCCCGCCCGCTGTCCCTCACCGCAGCAGGTTTAGAGCACATTAAGTCCCTTGCCCGGGCAGGGGACTCGCCTAGCTCTGTTGGACAGAGGAAGGAAAAGGAACATTTTAAAAATAGCTAAAGCTTGGTGAGCACTTGCCACATGCTGGGCACGGTTCCAAGTGCCTGCTTAGCATGTACCACCTCGTGAAATCTCTCGAAGGAGGACCTGGCATCTCCCCATTTGAGGTGAGTGGAGAAAAGCCCTCGGCCCTAGACCTCAAGGTTCTCTGAACTGGAGGGCAGCCAGCCCAGAGAACTCAGGAAGTGGTTTTTTAGTTTTACTGAATTACCTAGAATTCGGCCTTCTTCCACTCCCGCCCCACCCAGCACAACCTTCCTTCTCAATTGCATAACAGGCTCAGATGTTTGAAGAGAGGACAAGAATAAGATTATATCAGAATAGATGCATCTTTGCTATTAAAAATGGTTTTACAATGCTTCTGTGGTTGAGGCAGAAGTCAGTTATAGTGGCTGGGACTTGGGGGGCACATGCAAATCCAAGGTCAGCCAAGACACAGTGGTCCATAGCCTCAGGGACAGACCAAAAAGCAGAGACAGCAGGAGGGAATGAGAACGGTGAGGATGAGCGCAGAGAGGGCGAGAGGACGAGGGCTGTAGCAGGAACAGAGCTAAACAGGAGCCCCTTGAAAACGCCAGCACAAGCCCCTGCCACAGACAGCTCGTGGGGCCCCACACAAGCCCCTCTGGGAGGCGGCTCATCTGCTTGAAACCTTGCAACCTTCCTCCAGCCATGCAGCGTGTCGTGGGGCAGACCACGAAGTTTCCTGCCCACCCTCAGCCCAGCGCATGGGCTGGAGTCCTTCCTCTGCAGGCTTCCAAGCAGAGAAAGCGCCCCAGCCACAGCCCTGAAATCCCTCCTCATCGCAACTCAGCCAAGAATAGAGGGAAAATGGAACCCATTATTCTCATTCTGAAGGGCTGGGAAATGGCTTTTGCTTTTCAACATGAAATGTGTCTAAAAATAAGCTGTGAATTTCAACCAGAGGTTGAAAATAGCTCCGGCAGTGAACAGAGCTCTGTTCAGAGTGGGCTCAAGGATGGCCTTCATTCCAAGAGCGGGAGTTGAATGCCACAGTCAGGGCAGGGGTCCAGGGCAGGGGCTGTCACAGGCCCACAGGGCTGCCCTTGCCATGGTCTGCCCCTCTGGCTTTAAACTGTCAAACTCTAATAGGCATGTGGTCCAGAATTCAAGATCCAGCACCTGGTCCAACGTGCTTCCTAAAATCCCCAAACGTGCAGGAGTGACTTGTGCAGCATTAGAATCTGAGACTGTGTGCAGACAGAGCTGAAGGGGGAGGGGCCTTCAGGTTTGAGAGCTCCTTGGGCACGGTGGTGGTGCTCGTGGGCTCTCTGAGAAGCCAAGCCAGCAAATCACTCACCAGGTACTACTGTAGAGCCCGGGAAGCCCACAGGCAGGAAGGGTAAGAATACATTCCAAGTGTAGTGAAGAAGACCAAGTTGCTCAAGGTCTTTTTTTGTTGTTTACCATCCCCATAGAAGATTCCACAGTTTGATAAGCCAAACGACATTTCTACAAAATGGGCTTGTGTTAGAAAGTCAGGCTGAGAGACCTGGGCCACAGCTGTTAGCGGGGAGCCCAGATCTGGCCCATCAAGCAGGAGCACAGGCTCCGGAGTCCTCAGTGCCCCCCCTAAGCTCCTCCCACCCTGACAGCCATGCCCACATTCCCACCCTCCTCTTGCTGCTGCAGCAGCCCCCTTTCTGGGCTCACTCCAAGGCAGGAGTTACTGCAGTGATTCTCAACTGGGAGCAGTGCTGCTCCCCAGGAGACATCTGGCAATGTCTGAAGACATTTGTGACTGTCACAACTGGGGGCGGGGGATGCTACCGGCAGCTAGTGGGATGCTCCTAAACATCCTACAATGAACAGGACTTCTTTGGGTCAAGATTCATCTGGCCCAAAGAATCGACGTGCCGAGGCTGAGAACCCCCGGGTTGCTGGAAGGATGGTAATGTGGACAGAGCTAGACGGGTGGGGGCTCCCTGAACTTACAGCTCCTGGGCTTCCTGAGGAGCTGAGACACCCCGGCTGGCCACAGAATCGGTCACCAGTACTATCTCGGCGCCAGGGAAGCCCTGGGGCAGGACGGGCAAGACCATACTCGTCAGCTTGCCTTCCCAACTCAGGGGAAGATCTAGCCACTGAGCCGTGCTATACTGACTAGCTTGCCTCAGTTTGGGAAGACGAAAAAATTCTGTGTATGATGGTGATGATTGTTGCCCAACAGTGTGAATGTACTTAATGCCACTCAACTGTATGCTTAAAAATAGGGGAAATGGTGAATTTTATGTTACATATATAAAACAAAACAGCCTCCCCAGCTCTCCTCTTGACCTGGGAGTCCTGAGATCAGAGCAGCCCCTGCAAGGGTACACCGGTGGTATGCGTGTGTGGACACAGTGCGTCTGTAGGAGGACCTATAGGTCAATTCAGAGTCTCAAAGGGGCCTGAGACAAATGAGGAAAAAGCCCCAAATGAAGAATGATTTTAGGATTAACAAGTCAAGTCACTTCATAGGTTAGCAGAGGTCACCTACATCACACATGGGGTCCTCAGAGCCTGTGAGTGTATTCGGGTCCCATCGTGGAAATGGAGGCTTGCAAAGAGTGGGTGCTTTACCTGGGACCACACAGCCAGAGCCCACACCCCTTCCCCAATTTGAGCCCAACATGGTGATGCCCACTGGGCAGAGGGGAATACAGGAACAAATGGTTTTCCTGAGCCCGGCTGATGGTTTGAGCACCCAGGCCCTACCCTGCCTTGTCCTGCTGGCTTTCCCCACCCCACATCCTTCGTCATAGATGATCAGGCCCCACAGCTATGGGAAGCAAAGGTGCCCCACACCCCGTCTCTGAGCTAGGGCTGAAGGGACAAGAGGCAGCGTGTCCAAGTTACTTTCTCAATAGCTACAAGAAAAGGAGCATGGGATTCTCCCCTTGCTGGTGATTACTAACCATTCCCAAGAGACAGGTGGCAGGGCCCTCCCCCAGGGTGGGAAAGAGCTTCCAGGCAGCCCTCTGCCACCTGTAGTTTCTAGCTTACTCAGCCCTGCTCAGAGGGACCAGCATGGTGGGTCCCCAGGTCCAGGCACCAGGGCAGGCAACTAAGCCCCAAGTGTCTCCTCTGTGAGTGAGAGCAGTAACTTTACCCACTCATCCTGATGAGGTAAGGAATATACAGGGCAGTACACGTAAAGGCCTCGGCAGGGCCTGGCTCGCCGTAAACACCCAAGAGACGGGAAGCTGTCGGGGAGTGGGCATGGACCCCAGAGGATCCCAACTCCACAGTTTGGAAGATGCCTTTCTAGGTGGAAGATGAAATGGCAGCAAGCACACCACCGTGCAACCCAACCACCCCCTCCCCGCGCCCCCCAACAAACCCAAAAGCTGAGAACCGGCCACTCCTTAGCAAATGTGGAGGGAGAACAAAACCTCTGGGCCAAGGGCAACCCTTGGAAGAAAAGCTTTAAATCCCAACCTGATCTGTTCCTAGAAGAAGCCCCAACACACAGGATGGGGCGTGGGCGGGGCAGGGCCCTCTGCTGGAGCCAAAGAAAGCCCCGGGATGGACTCAGAGGCTTCCTGGTTCTATTCTGGGCCAACCTTGACTTGCTGGGGACCTTGGGCAAGCCGCTTCCTGTTGTTCAGGCCAGTTTCCGCGTGTGGGAGAGGCCACGCTGCCTCTAAGGTCCAGGAGGGAGAGATTTAAGCAGCCTGAGGCCACTGGAGCTTACAACCCTCACAGTTCCACCTCCTTGGCTTCACCATTTATTTTAGCCAAAGCTGAATGTGAGCTTATTCAGTGAGATGGTATCAGTTATCTTTTTTTCCCCAAATATTTGTCCAAAAAATATTAACTATTTTAATTCAGGAACACTGAATGCCCTTTTACCAACAAAGGTACTAAAAATGGTCTGTGGCTGAGGAACTTCCTTTCCATGGTAAAAAAAAAAAAAAAAGGAAGTAAGAACAACAGGGCTGGGGCCCTTCCCATTTGTCCCAGCTATGGCTTCAGGCCCCGCACCCTCTAGGAACCCGACATCAAGCTCAAGGCTCAGCAAAGGATGGGTCCTTCCTTTCCTCAGGCCTCAAACAACCAACGGCCTACAGCATGGAAACCAACAGCCTACAGCATAGTCCCCCACCAGACGGTACAGGGCCTAGACACCCAGCAGTGTGCGCTAACAGCCTCTTCATGTCTTATGTGTTCATTCTAGATTTGAAACAAAGCACCACAAGCACTTAAGTTTTTGGTAAATGATGAGATCTTACCAGGGTCTCTTCCCTGTGACGGGCCTAAGCCTGCAGCACCCCTACCGTCCCCGAGCCCAGTGTTATTCACCATGACCCAGCCCACCAGTCACAGAGCTCAGGATATGCCGTCAAGCCACTTACCAGAGTCCTGGAGGAGCTGGCCAGCGTGGCCGGGGGCCTCTGCACTCTTAGGACTTCTCCGTAATTGACATCAAAGTTACTCTTCCAAACCATTACCTGCCGAGACCAATAAGCACACAGAATCAGGGGGAGAAAAACCCCTTACCAGTCCTCCTCCACGGAGAAAATGGGCCCAGAGGCTACCCCCAAAGTTCTGGGCCAGTGGTGGGATTGTGATCCCCACCTGGCACCCCACTCCCTCTGGGACCTGCCCCATCTCTGAACAGGCCCCGAGAGGATCAGGTACTCCACCAGGATGGAGAGTCACTATCACCACTGGGCCTCTGCACTGGCTGCTCCCTGGGCCTGGGATGTCCCAGGCCCAAGCTCTGTGTAGCTGGCACCTCAGGCTGAAGTGTCTGCTCTAATACCACCTTCTCAGAGAGGTCTTCCCTGGCCCTCCTGCTAGTTTTTATCATAGCCGTCTATTTATTTCCTTCAAGGCATCAGAGTCGGTAGTTAGTTAATCTTTGTCCCTTTTCCTTGTCTACCAACTGTCTCCCCACTAAAATACAAGTTCCTTAGGGTGGGGGCCTGGCTGGCTTCACTGTGAGAAGTGGTTCAGATACAGACTCCAGGCCAAACAACTAGGGTTAAGATCCTGGCTCCACCCCTTACTGTGTGGCTCTAGGCAAGGGACTCAACCTCTCTGTGCCTCAGTTTCCTCATCTGTGAAAAGGGGATGGTCATAGTTCCCACCTCACAGGGCTGCAATGAAGCTCACAGGAGACAGTCTGGCACAGACACTGGCCCCCAGGGAGAAGTCGGTAACATGTCCATCATTCTACATCCCACTGGGAGGACCTTCATGCCCTGAGGCTCCTCCAACAAAAGCTGGGCAAGAGCGCTCCCTGCTGGAGGGTGCGGGCCACCCGTGGCTGCACTCCTCTAGGGCCACTTCCAGGATGGCAGGAATTGTGAATCGTGGCCAGTAGTCAACTGAGGCCACAGAAAAACCAACGAATCCACATAGGATGGAAATTCAACGTGCCCTGGATGCATGCCCCATCAGGATGCAGCCACGAGCCTGGTACTTTGGGAGGCTGCTCGCCACTCCCAGAGCAGCACCACGGTTCATTGCTCCCCAACTGATGAGCATCTAGGGTCTCTCACTTGTCCCCTTTACAAAAAGAACATCGGCACACACCCCCTTGTTTATAGGGTCCTGTGTACTGCACAAGCCTAACTGCTGAATGGTCCTGAGCCAGGGAATGGCTATCAGGAAGGTGAAGAGAGAATGTCAAATGTCATTCCCAAAAGGCTCTCAGAGCAGACAATCAGAAGGCAGCCAGGGAGCTGACAGCGGCAGCTGCCCAAGGAGGGGCCAGGGTGGGGGAAGCCCTACTTCCTACCAGGTTGCCTCTTGTGCTATGTGAATTTCTTTTGCCAGGACTTTATTTATGATGTGAATTTACTGTACTAGTTTCCCTAGTCTTCTGAGCAATGAGCCAGGCCTCCATGCCCAGGGAAGGCTCAGGGGTTCCCTCTGCCCTCCTCCTGCCTTGTGTGGTCAGCACAGGAACCGGTGCTGGTATGGGAAGATGCCTGCCATCCCTTAGCCATGCTGTGCCTCCAACTGCCCTCTGCTTTACTGGCAGAGACTCAACCAGAATCAGTCCATCAGGCCGGGGCTGGCGCTCACTGGGAGGCCAGCAGCACTTTCCTGGGCACAGCTGTCAGAGCTGTGAGGCCCGGGAGCAGTGGGATGAACATTCTAGGTGACACACCAGGTCACCAGTGGCTCAGAACAGCCACCCCTTCCTCCCTGCCTCAGGGAAGTGTGGTTTTCTGGACAAGTAGCACTGCGCCAGAACCTGGAGAAAGATTTCCAAAGGGTGGACTTTTCAACGGCCCTGGAGCCTCCCAGGTGCCAGACTCTGGGCCAGACCCCAGGGACAGGGTGCCCCGCAGGAGGCAGGTAATCAGGGCTGAGCAGTCTGGGCAGGAGGCACCAGGGTGCCTGACAGGCTGACAGGGTGACAAGGCAGGACAGGACCTCCTCACACATGTCCTCGCTCCGCAGCCTGGAGTTGGAAAATGCTGCCCCCTCAGACAGCACAGGAGCAAAGGATGGCAGACGACAGACTGCAGGCTCTAGCGCAGGCTCCAGCTCTGCTGCAGCCGAGACTCGGTTTCCTCACCCACAGAACAGCTGAAGAGAAGGCTTGCCCCACTCGGCTGCCCTGAGGACTGAATAAGGGGTGACGCTCTTGCCATGTTGCCCTCATTACCAGGCCCGCAGTAAGCATCCAAGAGTTATCTAATTATTCACCTATAATCAGGAGAAAGAAGTTCCTAAAAAAACGTTTTAACTTTCTCACGGCAACAGTAACCCAGACTTCCTACCCACGCTGGTTTGAGCTGTAAGGGTTTTGAGATGCTGCCACACGTCGGCACCTGCAGCACTCCTGCTCTGGGGAGGCCAGGGCCCAGCTCTGGGGGCCCCACCCCAAGATCCAGGCCTCAAGATTGCTGAAAGCCACCAAGGAAGCTGGTGAAACCCAGCCTGTCCATCCCCAAGACACCTCAGCCCCCTGTTCTGTTCTGCTCAGTATCAGCTGAGACCCCTCAAATCATTCTTTACTTACTTGTTCATCAGAACCTCCAGAAGCAAAATACTCCCCCGTTCTTGAAAAGGCAACAGTGGTGGCTGGACCCTAGGAGAACAAGCCAAAAAGAGCAAACGCCAAAGGTCACTCTAGATTCTCAATGCACAGGAAGAAACCAGAAGCTAGTGAGCGAGTGCAGCAGCAGGACTCAGTGCTGAGCACCTCATCCAGCCCATGCCCTCCCCAACCTTTGGCGGAGGAACTCGCAGGTGCCCAAGCATGAGCACTACTGCTGAGACTCTGGTCCCAAGCACCACTGACAAAAGCTGGGCCATGAGGTCGAGGGTTGGGCCGACAGGAATGAGCAGGAAAGGCCACGCTGACAGCCCTACTGGACTGACATCACTGTCCTCACTTCCCAAGGAGAAGCCGGACGTCAGAGAGGTGCACTGACCTATCCCAGGCCCAGCACTGGGGCCAGAATTCGGTCCCCCTGACCCAGACCATGCACCCCCGCCAACACCACACTGCAGCTGACCAGAGAAGCACGGAGCCCCGTGGAGGAGCCAATGAGCAGAGGCAGGGCGCTTGGGGAGCTCAGGCAAACCAAAAGGCCAGAACCAGGGCAAGGAGGAGGATGTGGTGGGGTTACTGAAGGTGCCTGGGCAGGGGAGCAAAGTGACGTGTCCCCCTAATGGGCACATCACTTCCCTCATGTTGGGGCCTTGGGAGGAGACATGCCACTCTGGCTTCTCACGCGCTGAAGGTCCACTGAACTGTCCAAAGGGTGATGTCAGGCCTGCATCTGGCCGCACCAGTGAGCACATTCAGGCTTGGGGCAGGGGGCATGATCTCCTGGTAAAGAGTGGGGGCTCTTCCCCACATGCTTGAAACCCATTGCAGAAAGATGCACAGAGCAAGAGTCTGCTCGGCACACCACCACACTAAAAGTTTGGCCAAAAGGAACCATTGCTTCCTTTTGGCCAAACTGTTAATGCGGCAACACCTGGCATTCCCCAAGCAAAGCCAGATATAAGAGGTTCTCGCCAGATGATGACAGTGCGGGCCCCATCAAAGGCCACCTCAGTTCCTCCAGAGCAAGACAGGGAGCAACAGGAGCTCCAACAGCGAATATGAGGGGCCTCCAGCAGCAGGGCTGACACAGCGGTGGACCCGTGGACAACAGGAATACTGGGAAGCACTTCCACTCGGTGGCAGAAAAGACTAGACAGGTTGTGGGCTGGAAAGGGACCCGACAACACGGAGCAAGGCCAGCTTCTGCCTGCCCAGAAGAGACAGGCAGGTTAGACAGAGCTGCCCCCTGGGCCCAGGCACACTGGGCAGGAGGCAGCACGTCTGCCCATGCTTCTGGAATCTACCCACGGCTCCTCCTCTCCGAGCTGCCCATAGTGGGGGTGATGAAGAAGTACAAGGGGCCAGAAGGGGCTGGGCTCACAGCAGCCCGGGAGTCCTCTGCAGCCATCCATCAGGACAAAGGAGATCCATTCTCACTGATGGGGAACAATGTCCACTTGCATAGGTGAGTGTGCAATACCAGGAGCGCAGCATCACGGGCTGCAGGCACAGGGCCTGGGGGTAGGATGGGAGCAGGTCATCTGTCGCCCAGATACCCTTCCAGGCGGACAGTCACCACACTGATAGGACTTAAGTGGGGGGAGGCAATTTCAGGTGACTTACTTGAGTCTTAGAAATCTCTGTAATTTCCCATACTTTGAATTTTTTAACGAGTATAGAGCACCGTTACATTAATACAAAAACAAAACAAAACTGTTCTCATTTTGAGGAAAAACAAAGAGGGAAGACAGAAAAGGGAAGGAACACAGCACATGGAGTGTCAAAAAAGCCAGGCTCAATGGCTGCCCAGAGCTCATTGAGGAATGGCAGGTTTCCAAGAAGTCACAGCAACTAAGGAACCAAATAAATATTCGTGGGTCAGTCTCCTTTCCTGTTGACACTCAACACCAGATGCCAAGCTGGGGACAAGATGTTGGAGGCCAAGCAGCAGCAGGAACACTGAAGAATGTGGCCGGCAGCCCAGTTTGGCAGGGGGATCAGGACCAGAAAGCAGGTGCTAGGAGCCCTCCAGGCAAGAAGAACTAGAGCCTTCCCCAGAGTCCAAGTCCCAGGAAACTCCAGGGAGGGCTCGAGCGACAAGGGCGCTCAGAGGAGCTCTTGAGGGTTGAGGCCTACAGTCCTCCCCAACAGTGCCCGTTTACCAAGAGGACTGCATGGCTCCTGCACCAGGTACCTCGGTGTTCCTGGAAAGAGTGGTTTCCATGAAGGATCCTACCCATCCACCCCGGGGCCCACAGAAGCAGTCCAGGGCACTCAAAGCACAGCCCACAGAATGGCTGGCCCTGGGCTCTGCTGTGGGCCAAAGTCATCATGGACTGCAATGCAGACTCGGCTCTTCACTGCTGACAATCTTCAACCCAACCCTTGGTGGGCCTTCGGGGCCCCAGGCCACCCAGACCCCCAGAGACCTCACCAGGCCCTCTCCTCTGCCGTTCCCATCAGCACCCTGGCCCCACTGAACTGCTCGCCGCTCCGCAAAACCGTGAGCTCAAGAAGGCCTCTTTCCGTGGTCTTTCTGCAGCCTCCTACATTGAGCTCTGAATTTGGTTATTTTTGATCTTTCTTGGTTTTAAATAAATTCATTTAAAGCTACAAATTTGCCTCTGACTGCCATCTTAGAGCTTGGATCCCCAAAGTTTCCCATATGCAGTATTTTCACTGTCCTTCATCTCCAAATGTTCCATTTCCACTGGGATTTTCTCTTTAGCCCAGCAGTTATTTAGAAGTGAGTTCTAGTTTCCAAACCCTGCGGGCTGGGGGAGTCTCTTTTATCACCGGCAGGGATCAGTTGTGATCAGGAGTGTTCTCTGAGACTGTCCCGCCTTCACAGTGACTGATTCCTTTCGGTCAATTAGTCACTCTTGATGCATTAATTCACCGGCTAGGGCCAGGCGTGTGGCCAAGCTGTTTCTTCCCACAGGCAAGGCCCGGGGCCTCTGCAGCGCCTCCTGAGCGGGACTCCGAGCAGCAGCTCTCAGCTGGGCCCTCGGCAGCGTGGGTCTGACTTGCCCCTGATCGCCAGGGGTGCCCACCTGCCTGAGGCCCTGGTCCCCGTCTGGCTCCAGGCCAGGTCCACTGGCAGGGACGCTGCCTAGCCTCAACCGGATCCTTCCTCCCTCCCTCTCTGGATCTGGCCAGTTGGGGCCTTTTGTGAGATGATCATCGTGAGCACTGGATGCAGCCCGGTCCCCCACCTCTCTCTCCCCCCTGACCCAGCTGCACGTGGCCCTCAAGCTCAGCTGGACTCACACCCAGTCATTTCACCATACACCGCCTCTGCCTTGCCAACCTCCAGACCCAAGGGACCCATACTGGCTGGTTCCTTCACTCTCAAACAGCAAGGCGTCAATGGAGGGGGGAAAGAAAGGCAAAACAAAGGATGCCACGGTGTTTAGATCCCACAGCTCCTGACGACTCTCACTCCACAGCCCCTGCAGTTTGTCCAGACCTCTCTGCTGGCCTCACCCCCTCCGGCCTGACTCCCTGAGTCCCTGCACACCTGAACTTTGACCGCTGTGGCCACAACAGCTACAGGGGCAAAGGCCAGGCCAGGTACCCCCGCCCCCACCCCCACCATGCAAGGGTTTTGATATGTTTTTCACTGGCTGCCAGTGAACAAAAAGCAACGTCACACCACATGCCCCACATCAGAGGTAAAAGAAGAGCGGCCATCAAACAGATACATGGAGACCAAGGAGGCCTCTGGCATGGGTGCTCTGGACTCTGACCCCCATGCTCAGGCAGACACCGCAACCCAGTCCACCAGGATGATTCTTCCACAAATCCCCGCGAGGGAGGCTTGGCACTCACTCGCTAGACCTGTTGTGGGCTGGTGCTTATGTCCGTTTGTGGGGCCCCGCGGACAAGAAACTGGCCACCTAGGCTGCTCCTGACCTTGGCCAAGGACACCTGTTCCCAGCCCTCAACTCCGGGCTGCCGGGAGGGGACAGGGGGTCAGGCTGAGCTCTTGGTTACTTCAGTTGGAGTAAGTGAGATCCTCTCCCTCTTAATGTCCCCTCACTTCTCCTGGGAGCTGCCCAACCATCCAAGGCAGATCTAAGCCTCTCAAGCAGCAAAGCGAGTCTCCAAAATGAACAACTACACAAGGGCCACAGGGCGCAGAGAAACAAGGTGGGAGGGGCCCATTCTGAGAGCTTCCTTCCTCCTGGGGCAGCCAGGGGCGGCCCACGTGCCCAGGCCGCTCTGTCCCCCTGCTGTCTCTCCTCCTAGAGGGCGAGTCCCCCTTGTTGCCACTTCCCCAGCCCCAGCCCGCCAGCGCGGCACAAGCTGCCAGTAGCGTCGGCCGACCCCGTGCTCTGAGCCTGTGATTTCTCGACAACCGAGCACAGCCCCTCACACAGCTGCCCCGGGTTTGGGGCTCTGGGCCCTGGGTGATGGGTGCTCGCTCCACTGCGGGCCAGCTGAGGTTCGGGGAACCACGTGCCCACTGGTCCCTGTGCGGTTCAGTCACTCCACAGAGACACGTACTGGGCCAACTGCACAGCCGCAAACACCAGATTTAACGCCCCACCCACGCCCCGCCTACTCTCCTCTCCCAAATAGCTCTGGGGACTAAAACCAAATGAGCATGTCTTGAGATTATGTTTCGGAAAATACAGAAAAATAAACCTGTATTTCTAGAACGATGCCCCCACATTTGCCACACAAAACTATGGGGGCCTTGCTCGGGGCACGAGGCTTCGAAAGACAGCTGCCGTTGGTGGGAAAGCCCTCCCCTCTGCTGGTCTTCCCTGCGGCAAAGTGAGGGGTGAGCGGGGTGAGGAAGCTCCCGTGCAGCTGACGCCCTAAGTCTGTACAGGATCCAGTGAGAAGCAGGGTCTCCCTTTCCTCCTGCTTAACTGTCCCGGTCATGGCGGATCCCCACAGCAAGACTTCCCAGAGCCTCAGAGAAGGCGCTGGCACCCCTACCCAGCCCAGTGTCATCAGATACCCAGCCTGTCCTCCAGGAGTCAGGCCCTGGAAAAGACCCAATGGGCGGGACTAATAAAGGGCAATGGAAGCAGACCTGTAGACCAAGGCAGCAGCAGGCCGAACCCACTCAGGACAGCTGCTGGGGACAAGCTATCGGGGAATCACTACAGCCCACCCACTGTGGGACGGATTTTAGGAGTTGTGTGACAAAAGAGAAGCCAGAGCAAGAGGATGTTCTGGGGCAGATGAGAACAACCCTCAATAAAATAAGAAGCCAGATAAACCCTTCAGAGACTCTGTGGGTGAGTGGGAGGAGGGGAAATGGGTGAGCCCCATCCCAGAGGGGGAGGGGCCGACGGCTACAGCCCTGTGCCCATCAGTGGGCATTAAGTCATCAGAGCCCCCTAATATGTACTCAGTTTCCTAACAAACATTACCCATCCATGGTGCCAGGACCATGCCCATAAGAGAAACTTTAAACAGCCTTTTAAAGAGCTCTCATCTAGAACAGCATGGGGTCATTTTCCAAGAGCTGCGCAGGACAGGGACTGGCATCTGTGAGGACATGTCCTCTCCCATTATGACAGATATGGGCGTCGTTCTTACAGAGGAGGAAAGGCTTGGCAAAGTCAAGGTCTTGCCCACTGTCACAGGTTAAGAGGTGGAGCCAGAATGGTTTGACTCCAACGTCCAAACCCTTTCCTCCCATTTGTGGCCCCCCAAGGCTCAGGGTTTTCTGGCTGAACAAGATGGGAGAGTATCCACCATTTTTCTAAACCAGAAACAGGTGGGTACAAGCTGTTGATCCCTGGAAATGTTGGGGTGTTTCCTTAGAAAGCTGGGCATCAGATAAGGCTGTGAACCCTCCCCAACCAAACGTATCCGGCACTTGGTCTCAGTCAAAGCAGCTGGCAAAGGTGACCGGTGCAGGCTCTTTTCCAGCCCCATCACTGAGAGAGAAATCATCCCGGTGTCCCCGGTGGCGGAGGAAGGAGGATAGTGCACCATATCCAGGCTGGCAGTGCCTCCCTGCTCTGTTCACTCTCCACCCGGATGGGCAGATTTGTCTGGAAGCAGAGGGCTACCCAACCTCTCAGCCCCAACAGGCTCCTCAGCCCCAACAGGCTCCTCAGCCTGTCCCACCCCCCTGCCCTGGCAAAGGCATCAGTGTCTGCTCAGCTTGAGTTTGGAAACCTGCCGCCCCTGCACAGCAGGGGTAGCAGGGCGGTGAGGGGCCAGGGCTCATGTGGGGTTGGAGCCAGCAAAGGGCCTGCCCAGCTCTCTGGCCTGTTCCCCAAATCACCTGGAGACATCCACCCTGTGGAAGCCTCTGAAGAGCCACACGAGCCCCACCTGCAGCCAAGGAGCTGTTTCTGGGGTACAGCACATGTGGTGTCAAGCTCCCATGGGGCAGGAGCCTCGCTCAGTCACCAGCCACACCCCCTGAATGGCCCTTTGTGGCTCAGAGTCCCAAAGCCAGAACTGCAGGGGAGAAGCACCAGAATCCTTCAGGCTCACAATAAACTTGTAACTGACGCCCATCCCCAGCCCCACAGGTAAGCCGGCCTCACATGGGCCGATGGAAGTGTGACCAATCACATGCACTCCAGAGAACCACCAAACCGCCAGCATGGTCAGACTCCTGGGGGCACAAGCTGTCCTCAGTGCCAGCACGTGGGCCCAGCCCAGGAGACCCAGGCCACACTGGGTGATCCTGATCTTAGCTTTGCACTTGGCATGTGCCTCTCCTGGTGCCCCTATACCTTTAGGGAACAATAAGAGACTTTGGGCCTCAACTCAGGCAAGAGAGCTTCTACCCAACAGCATGGCCTCCCCTGACCCTTCCTCACTTTTCCCCCAGTGGGGCTGGCTCAGGCCGGCCCTCTCACAGGACACGGAGATACTTCCCTGCCACACACAGAGCCCCCTCTCCTGCTCAAGGTCTGGCTCCCCGCAGCACCAGCTCTCTGTGGCAGGCTCCTCTCGGCTGGCCTCTGACCCCCGGCCTGCACTGTCCCTTCTCATAAGCGTGGACCTGGAGGCCTGAAGGGGTGGCTGCTCCACGTGGCAGAACAACTCAATAGCCCTCCCTCTACGGCTCCCTCGGGGCTATGCCTGAGGGCGGTCACAAGGAGGTCCTCCAAGTCCAAACCAAAGCTTCCTGGGGATCCCTCTCCTGCTGGACCAGAACGCCATCACCTAGCAGCAAGGCTGGAACACAAGAAGCTATGAGGCCCGCTGGCCTCCTACACAGACCAGTGATCTGAAAACAAGAGTGAGATCACAACTTCTAAAAGCCATACATATGAGGTCAATGGGTGTGGTGGAAACTGCAGATGTGGGTACTGGTTCCAGGTCAACAACCCTAAGCTGCATGAGACCCCCTACAAGTCCAGATCATTCTCTGGACCTCGGTTCCCCCACCAGGACTCAAAGGTGCTTTCAAATCTGCCTTCTCATCTGGGGGACAGAATCCCTGGGCATCTGGGACCACTTGGGAGCTGTGGGTACCACAGGTTTCAGGAAGTGGCTGGTGACAGCTGTGCTTGGTGGGGCCCTCACTACCTCCTGGAACAGAACGTGGAAGCTCAAGTCACCAAGGAGTGCAGCTGTGCATCTTCCCGGAAGGACGGGACAGGGAGGGGACTTCACGAGCCGGGGAGCCTAAGAGGACCAGACACTGCACAGAGCATCTGGGCGGGGCTTCAGCCCACTCCTCAGCCTGTGGTGCAGGCCCTCTCCCTGTGGCTTGGCAGGGGCAATACATTCTCCAAAGGAGTCAATACATCCTCCAAAGGGTTGTCAAAGAACTTCTTCCTGGAGCTGAGCCACTCTGGCCCGACAGCATGTCACAAACCCTCATAGGTCAGGGACATTTTCGGAGCACACTGGCTCCCAGTGACAACACAGGCCCAACTTCCACGGATTCGTTCCCTCGGGGAGAGCAAAGCCACTCCCGCTCCTGCTCCCAGCCCAGATGTCCGCCCACATTAGGTATCTGGTCCAGCTGGCGGACTGATTTTAACAACTGCCCGAATCAAGGCTGCTCAACCGCACTCTCCTTCCTTAGGAAGCCACCCTTAGCTGACTTTGAATCGCCCCAAACCCAGGGGCAGAGTCAGACCCAACAAGGAGCCACAGCAAACCCTGGCAGACTGGGGCACAGAGTGGGGGCTAGGTTTTGCAGCTCCCCTCACACACACACACCACGTGCTTGCCCTCCGACATCAGCCCAGAGACCAGACTCTTCAAGAGTCTGTGCCCAAAAGAAAGCGCCCTGGAGGCAGAGAGGGCAAAGGAAGTGGGCCAGGTCTGCCCACGTGACCCGCTGGAGAACCCAGCACTGAGCTGCCACCGGTGAGTGCATGGTGGTCTCACTACAGGTCTTGAGGAAGAGGAGGAGGAGAAAGGGAGAGATCAGCTCTCCAGGAAGAGGAGAGGGGTTAAAGCTAGTGCGGGGCTCTGGCCAGCTCCTTCCTCCCAGAATCGGTCTGTGGAACCCCAAGGAAGCCAGGCCCTGGGGCTCCCACACCCTGCACCTCACAGTGGGGCTGTGTTATGGGTACTCGAGGAAGAAGAGCCCCTAAGACCCACGGCACACCAATGCTAAGTTTCTGTATTTGATAGGGACTTTGGGGGGTCGGAACAGAAACAAATGTGAGCCTCACACCCCGACTCCCACTTTCATCTGAGCGGGGAGAAGCCTACCCTGCTTCACCCAACCTTCCAAGTACCACCCAAGACTCAACCTGCCTCTCCTGGTTTCCTAACACATCTCATGCCACCTCGGCTCTGCTGATGTCCCCAGAGAGTCCCCTGCTTCCCAGGCCATGAGCCCCAGGGGGTGGGACCACGACATCCATTTCGTACCCCTGGTGCTCAGCCCGGTGAGCTGGGAAGCGGATGATGAATGGACAAATGGACGGCAAGATGAACAGAGGTGAGCTCGCTTCTCCTTCTGCCCCTTTCCTCTGGGCACTGCGAGTTTGGTGCCCTGAGGAAGAATTGATTTCTGAAGCCATTTCCCGTTCTCCACACCCCCAAACCACCGCTGTCCCTCATCCTGTCTCCCACATTTCCAGGTTCAACAGCAGATAGGCAACTGCGCGGTTTCTCTTGGCTCCTGTCTCACTTCTCCGGGAGAACAATGTCCACAGGTTTCCCATATGTGCTGATGCTGGGCCCGAACACAGGAATGGCCTTTTAGATGCCGCATTCAAGGCTTCTCACACTGAGAGGTGAGTCAGCTGTCTAAAGAACGTCCACAAGAAAGGAGAAAGTGCTCGGTGATCACTTGGTATGCACCTGCCTGCACGGTGTTTCTGTGCATTGTTTCTCCTTCGTTTTCGTGGGAGCAGGAGAGGCAACAGTGTTCACGTGGTTTTCAAACGCCCTCCTGGTTGTAAGATCCGAAACTGGTTACGTGTGGATCTAAGTAACTACTTGCCAAAGGGCTAACAAAGGTGGCTCCCCCACAGGCTGATAATAGGAGCAGCGATCATGCCAGTGCAATGGCCATATGTGACACCTAGATGTGTCGACACCAGGGGAACAGGCCCGCTGGTCCTGCACACCAGACATTTCTCTGACAGAGAGGACCAAGGGTCACCATGGGCTGAGGGCAAGCGGCCTCCAGGTCCCAAGGAAGCAGAAGAAAAGGCCCATGCCCCCACTCCAAGCCATGGCCAAGGCTCCTTGTGCTCTGACTCAGATGGCAGTGGGATCCAGAGAGCCCTGGGCTAGACGCCTCACACCTAGCTGCTGGCCCAAGAGACATGAGCACCCCAGGGCCTCCCTCAGCCCTCAGAGAGGTGCAGAGAGCCTGTCCCCACTCTCCATCCCATCTGCCCCTGCTCATGGGTGCAGAAGTGGACAAACTGAAATGCTCTGGTCTCTGCACCCGTGCCCCACTTGGGTGTGGTGACCACGTCCCAGCAGGAGACACTCTGATGACCGTTCTGCTCAGCAGGAGACAGCTCAGCCACACCCAGGCCGCCTGCAGGGGAGAACCGCAAGCAGCCCACCGCCCACCGGGCCCCGGGCCCAGCTACTGCCCACATAGGGGGCCAGGGCACCAGATGTGTTGGTGAAAGATGCTCAGAGAGAAGGCCTTTCTCCCTCGTTTCAGTTCTAGGAATTCCCCAATGAATGTGTGGGAAGATTTCCCTCCTTCACACCCGCCTCTGCAAGACACCTGTTGTTTCTGCCTCCAAAGGGCCCCAGGAGGCCTGATGGCAATTCAGGGCATGAGTTCCAGGGCTCTACTCAACTGCTGGACCAAGTGATGCCTGAAGTCATTGGGGACAGATTCCATTCAGCCCCTGGGAAAAGTCTGTCAACCATGTCCAGAGGCCTCCGCTCCGACCCCCCACCCAACTGAACCCCTGTACTCCCTTCTCAGCTGCAGCACCAGGCCCAGCACTTCTGCCAGAGGTCACAGGTCTTGTGGGTGGGAAACCTGCTTCTGCAGCTCACCCCAATGTGCAGGCTGCGAGGGGACCACAGAACCCCTCCATCGGGCTCCAAGGGAAGGGCCACCTCAAGGCAGCACCTCCACCCCACTCCATGCCACTCAGCCCAGGCTGACGACCTCACCTGATGTCCATGGAGTGTGTAGAGCAGCCGGCCCTCCATGAGGTCCAGGATCTTCAGGGTTGAGTCGCTGGAGGCCGTGACCAAGTAGTTTCCCGACGGGTGGAAGGAGAGGGCATTCACCGCTGCACTGTGCACTGGAGGAAGGACGTCACTCAGATGGGCTGGGAGGCCCACGAAACCAGAAGACGGGCCAGAAGGCTCGGCACAGGTCTGGGCCGGGGCGGCCATTGCCCAGGGTTGCTATGAAGAGCCCCACAAGGACTTCCCAGGAGGGCAGCACAAACAAAGGACAGGAGGAGACTCATCCAGAGATGAGGGCAGGCAGCGGGAGACGCAGGGCAGGCAGGAGCACGTGTGGCAAGGCCAGAGAGATCAAGCTATTCCTCCGCCTCTCCCTCCTCACGAATCAGTGAAGCTAGAGCCGAACAGAGTGCTCAAACATAACGCTCAATCTGCCTCACATGCTGCTACTTCAGGGAAACCAAATGGAAAAGAAAACCCCTGGAAATGCCAATATGATGCCCCTGCCCCGGGGGAAAGGATGGGCATGGGAGCAGGCAAGAAAACAGCTTAAGACATGCTCTCAGGAGCCAGTCAGGCCCGGGTTCCAATCCCAGCCTCCTTACTGGCCCACCCCGGGTCCCTGAGCGAGCATCTTCACACACTGAGCCCATTTCTCCTTCTGTGGCACAGCACCCACAAGTTAGGGTGCTGTAGGCATGCTGCCAGGTGAAGCCTGTGAGGCCTCTGTACAGAGTGAGCCCTGATGTCCCTCTCTGCTACCCCAGGCATCCCATGCTACTCCAGGTCCTGCCATTTAACCCACTCGACAGCTCAAGCCCATTCACGATTCTTCCCCACTGCTCGAGCCCAACCTCACCATCCACGCTGGTGTCCCTCGCTCTCCAAGATCTGGCAGCTCCCTATCTGTGGGACCTTCCCACCCCTTGTTCCCCCTGGGCCGGGAAGACTCTTGCCCACCTCTTCCCCAGACCCTGCAGCTCACTCACAGCTCAGTCACCTCCTCAGGGAAGCCTCCCCTGACCTCGCCATCAGGGTCACCCCCTTGTTTGGTCCCTCCTGAAGCACCATGAGTCTCTTCACAGCAGAGTTTTTACATTTATGTGCAGCTATTTGGTTCCTGGCTGGGTCCCCCATGAGACCATGTGCTCCATCAGGCAGGGGGCTGTGTTGGGTCCTTGGCTCCTGGCTCAGTGCCTGACACTGAGCGGGACTCAAAAAGCAGTTGGTCAGTAGGTGAACTGGACCAGGCAGGCCACATGGGGACATCAACGTGTGGACCAGCCATATCACAGCTTAGAGTAGCTGCTGAGGAAGACCCAGGTGCCTTCGTACCCATTACCACAGGCCTCGTGAGCCAAACCAGAGGGGCTAGGATAACCATGACCCCGCCAAGTCAGAACTGCCACAAACATAAAGGCAAATTCTAAAACCAATCCCTCATCCTGGCACCGTGAGACTGCAGGAACCACTGCTGGACCAGTACACACACCCACCATGAAACGGCCCTCAGTAGAGCTGACTGAGGTGCACGGAGCCCCTCAGACACCAGGGCAGCCGATGTGCAGACGTGCCGGGGAGTGTGGATTCACGTTCCCAAGCACACTTAGGGGAGACACTAGGGCTTTACATAACATGATCTTTAGGTCTAAACACTCTCTCAGCACCAGGAACTCCAAGAGACGGCCTGGAGTGGGGCTGATGGGGTCTCCGGAGCCAGCTCCTGGAGGCGGAGTCCAGAGCCCCACGGCCAGACGCTCTCCCACACTCAGGGCCATGAGGCAGGGGGCGGCACCCTCAGTGTTTACCAGAAATGGGGGCATGGAGAGAAGAGAAAAAAAGCCAGAGCCAACCCCAGCAAAACTGAACAGGCACCGGCCACAAGCAGCAGCAGAAAGAACGTTAGTGGCGCACAGGGTGTGCCCGTGACTCCCCACGTGTGGGGGGCACACCCACGTGTGCAGACCCAGAGGAAGGTGTGGACAGAAGCTCCAGACACAGAGCAGGGGTGCTCTCTGGGGAGGACAGGAATAGGGGGACTTCTAATTATTACTCTACATACTTCCAAAAAGTATTTTTTCAGCTTCAGAATATAGTCACTATGATTATACAACTGAGCAAATGATAAAAAGTGAATCCTTCCCTTCCCCAAAACGAGCATGTCACGTGTGGGGAGAAGGAGACCCAGTCTCTGAAGGCACTTCAGGCTGTGCTTCTATAGGCTGCGAGCCAGCGTGTGCTCCTGAGGGGCTGGCTGTGCTCGCCAGAACGCTGGTTCACACCCGCGGTGAGGGGGTGGGAGAGGGGCACAAACACTGCGAGATGCCCCTGAGGAGTCCTGCCCACCCCTGACCCCTCGGCCCACAGTAGGACAGCTTTGAGAGGCAGCTGCCCTCCATCTATCTCACCACGCCCCAATCTCCCCTTGGGCCTCCCTAGATGCTGCTCCTGGCACATCTGCCTCGCTGAGCCTGGAGAAGGGCGCGCTATTCTTGCTTCTGCAGCCCCTGGCAGCCTGTGCTGGCATGAACGCCCCCCAGCCCCCCACCCCGAGACAAAGCTGGCAGGGGACAGCCAGCAGCAGCGTGGATCGGGGGAGGCAAGCTCAGGAAACACAGGGCTTGCCCAGCACCAGCAGGGCGGCAGGGGCAGGGTGTGGTTACCACGCCAGGTTCTCCCACCTGGTCAAGTCCACCCAAGGGAGGGAACAGCCGCCCATCCTCCCAACCGGCCCAGGGAAGGGTGCCCAAGGCCCTGCTCCACTATTAATGGCAGGAATAGCTAAGGCCTCTTGGCTGGGGTAGAAATATCTGGAACCATTTACTCCAAAACAGGGCTTAGCCTGGCAAGCCAGGCTTTTGGGAATGTGCCAGCCCCACCTTTCCCCACTCGCTCTCCTGCCTCACCCACCGGCCCCGCCAGCCTGGAGCAGCCTCTCTGGCTCTGCTGAGGGTGGGGCTGTACCAGGGAGGCCTCATAGAATCAGCCCTGCATGACAGTCTCCCACGGAGGCCTGGCTGCCCCATGAGGGGGTGAGCCTCCCGTTCACGAAGCCCTGAGCAGTGACGGCACACAAACAATCCACTTTTCACCAAGCCCAAAGTTGCAGGCCCTCCGCCTAGTTCCATGGCAGACATAGGTGACAGCTGATGGCAGGCTGCCATTTGGGCACAATGTGGGCTACACCCCACCCCCACTGTGACCCCAAAGAAGGGACTCCAGCTCAGGGTCAGAGATGTACCAGCGTCAATGTTCTATAGGTCACCAGGTGCCAGGGAAGGTGGGACTGAGGCCACTGCAGACCCTGCCCCCAAGTACTGGGAACGGGCCACAGCCTGCAGGCAGCAGGTGGCCTAAGGAGAGACCTGGCTATCCACAAGCTGCCCGCACAGCTCTGCTTGTAGACCCCTCAGCAAATCTGGCCCACTGCCCAGTGGATTCCAAACTGGCCATGGGACCCACAGAGACCCACAGGTGCCCAAGGTGCCCAAGCAGGAGGTCTCCTTCGGGCCCCACCACATGCCCACCACAAGGGGCTCGGCTTGCTCTGCCAGGGTGGCCTCTCACAACGCACAACTGGCATTACTAGTGACACAGTGGCTGTGGGCTCACAAGAGGCTACGGGTTCACACAGTGAAGGTGCTCTGACAACAGCAGCAAAGGACACTCCAAACAGTCATCTCGCGAATGTCGTAGGAACACCCGCTCAGGGATGGTGGGCGAGAGCCGGTGAGTTGGCCAGAGCAGGTGGGACGGTGCACTGCCTCCTGATCAACCCTTTTGGTCTCCAAACGCCAAAAAGCGTGCAGGCCTGCCCTGCTGGTTGCACAGCGGCTTTAAAACCCTCCGTGACCATGTCTGGGGTAGGGAGGGGGTCCAGGGACATGCTAAGGACCAGTAGACAGAGAAGCTGGGACTCTGAGCTCTAACTGGAGTTTCTGGAGAGAGCCACACCAAGCCCTTTTGGGGGCCTCAGGCAAGTAAATGACTAGAATCAACATGGTGAGAGGAACTCATAGCTTCCCAGCTGTGTGACCTGGGCAAGCCTCAAACACCCCATCTGTGAAATGGGGAGTAGCCCTGCCCTGCTGACCACTCAGGCCTGTCCCTGGATAATGAACCCGCACGTGCCTGGAAACCGCAAAGCACATTAAGGGATCCGGGACAGAGCTGCTGCTGCTCAGATGTCTGAACAGTCTTAGTGTGGGCTCAGAGCATACGGAGCCTACCCCACCTCCGTAGGGACTGGCACTCCCAGGGCTCCAGTGCCCCACCAACTCCTTGCTGAACTGGGAAATCAGAACTGCTCCCTGCAGTGATAGGCCAGAGCAAGAAACTCCTCGCCTGAGACAAATGGTGCCAGCTGCCTGCTGTAGCCCAGAGTGATTCCAACAACCCAACATGGGACCAGAAGTGCCCTCCACGGAGCAAGATCATGGCGGCTGGCCACAGGCTGGCTGGGCTTGCTGGCCACACATTTGCCGTATCATGAACCAATTTCTTTCAGAAGAGCCCAACAGCTTATGCGCCCAAAGCCCAATCAGGGAAGACACTGGATGTCACTGTCCTTAAACACTTCCTCCTGGGTGTCCTAGGGGTCAGGGACAGAAAACAGCTCAGATGCCTGCTACCGGGGGGCTGGGAGCCCTACTTGGGGAATCAGCTTCCCAAGAGATCCCCGGCACCTCTTCTGGGTGGGGGGACAGCTGCTACTCAGGGGCTAGGAGGGTCTCTCAGGTAGAAGGTTCTGCCACAGAGCTCTCTAGGGGAGCTGCTGAGCACACCTGACCAGGCCCCTCCCCAGCAAACAGGGTGAGGGCTGTCGCCCCCAACCAATGAGCTCAGACCTGCCAGGCTCTCCTTGAGCCCCGGAGGCTGAGCCCAGAGGTGGTGGGATGAGTCTGCTGCCTTGTGAATACCCACCGTGTGCCATGCATTGGGCAGGGAGCTCAGAGGGAACCGGGTTATTTATGGGGTGCTCCAGGCCCCCTGAAGCCTCTGGTCTCTATTAGGGGTGGCTTAGGAATAAGATGCTGCAGGTTCACTGAGTGGCTCTATCACAGGAGGAAAGGGCAGCAGCAAAAACAAACTGAAATCTCACTGTGGAGCCTGTCAGCCTCATGCACCTCAGGCCCCCTCCGGACTTGACCTCTGATGCTATCCAAGTCCACCCCCACCCCTGGGCCCTGCCACTCACTGATCTCCCACCCCCACCCACAGCCAAGACTGCTCCCCCAGGAATCTCTCCCCAGCACCCTCCACTCTCCTCAACTGCTCTGCATCATGCCACCCCCTGACCGCCCTCTTTAGGAGACCCTGTTTTCCTTCAGTCCCCTGGCTCTGCTCTCCTCAGCCCTCCATCACGGGAAAAGCGGGCTCCCCCTGCTCACTCTGGCTGCTTGTGGACCTTTTTCTTCCACAGCCCCTCAATCACAGGGATGCAGGAAGTGGCCTCAGCCCTTCTCACATCCCAGATCCCTAGGCCCAGCTGGCCCCTCCACCCCATAGCATCAGCTTCTGCCTCTATTCAATCTCCAAAACCCACCCCCTGGGCCTGACCCCTGCCCCACTCTGATGCCCAGCTCTCACCCGACATCGGGCATTGACAGCCCACCCACCAGTCACCTAGGCACATGGCTTCCTACCCAAGCAGGCTCTCAGCACTGCTGTCCTCTCAGATGCCCCTCACCCTTTCACCCCTGTCCCAGCACTTCCAGCCAGGCTGCATCTTTGGGACCCTGGGCTAGAGCATGGCATTCAAGGCCCTCCCCTGCAGGTACCTGTTGCTGCACCTCGCCAACACCAGACCTAGGTTCCTGATCCATCAGAGGTGGGCCTGGACTCTCCCAGAGTCACCTGGAGATTCTCTTCACCAGTATAAAGATTTATGTGTACAAACCATGTACCCAGTAGTGTATTGTAATCCTCATGTGGATTCTCCCATCAGACCCTCACAATCCCCCTAAGGCAGGCTACCACCACCCCTTCACAGACAGGAAACAGAGCCCGTACTCCTAACTACTGCTCTGCCTCATCCCCTCCCTTCCCGTCTCTCCCTGTCCAAGTCCTCCCTCCTGACCCCGCACTCAGAGGTGGCCTTCCCACCCAGCACCTCTGCACCTCCCACCTTCCGCCCAGTCAGCTATGCAGATGTACCCAGTCTCCAACTCAGGCCTGGCCCAGAGCAGGAGGAGAAAGGCCTCTGAGCCTGAAGGAGAGGAGGGAGAGGCGTGGTCTCCAAGTAGAGGGCAGACCCTGCTGGGGCTCTGTTCAGGAAGCCTCTGTCTGAAACAGCATCAGTGACAAACCGCAGGACTCCCTGTTGAGGAAAGAACCATTCTCGTGGCTGGCCCCTGCCACCTGGTGGTGATGTACAGTACTGCAAGCCTGGACCAACTGGGCCCGCCTCGCTGGGAGACCAGACCTCCTGACTGAGACTCAGCATCACTGTCATTGTCACTAACACTGTGCCTGGTTCCTGTTTTGTGTGAGGCACTCTGTAAGTTCTTGTCATGGACCAACTCATTACCCTCCCAACACTACCTAAGAAACAGGCCTTATCATTGTGCCAGGGGGCCCAGAGAAGTCAAGTAACCTGCCCAAAGTCACACAGCTAAAAATGATGAAGCTGGGTGCAGTCACCCTCCACCATGCGCTTTTCAAGACCAGGATCCACTCCCCCTTCTTGGAAGGTCTGTTCCCTCAGTTATCCCAAGAAAGTCCTGGCCTCAAACATCTGAGAATTGGAAGGGCTTGTGGGGAGTAAGGGGAGAGCTCTGAACCCCACGCCCCACACCTTTCTCCAGATATGTCCTTCCCATTTTCAGATGTGAATTTTGGAAGTGAGCCCATGGACTTGAAACTTAATCCCAAGTCAACAACCACAGTTCTTCAAACAACGCCAGCTCTGACTCTCCCTGGTCTCAGCCCTGAGCCCCCAGGCCTGCCCACTCATTCTGCCCCCTGCACAACTCCCAGTTCCTCCTGTGGCCCTTCACCAGCTCCCTCCCCTGGGCCCCATCCCCACAACTGGGGTGACTTAGGACTCTGCCCAGTCATACCTGCTCTGAGGCCAGTTCCATATCCCAGTACCTTCAGCTCTCTCATCGTAAGCTCACCCAAGTCTGCCCCCACTCCCACCTCCCTCCTGCAGCCCGATACCAGCCCACGTCGACAGCCCGCTGCCCTGCCTTCCAAGGGCTATAATTAAATATATATATAAATAAGGGGACACAGCACCGGGGCTGGCTTCCAAGCCTGGCCCCCTCCATATAGCTCATGGCTCCACATCTGTGGAGGACACCGTGGAACCAGAGGTGGCTAAGGTCCCACCAACACTGACCTCTTTTGACAGACCTGTCCCCTTCACCACCTCCAGGGCTGTCACCTTGGCCCTGGAGGACAGAGCCTCCATTACAGGGGGAGGTGAGTGGCATGGGCAGCCCCTGAGAAGTGCCCCTCAAGAGGAGCCCTGGCCAGAGCCCCACTGAGAGCCCCCATCTGGACCGCAGTGTGCGTGAGGTTCTGCCACCTCGTAAGTGGGCACCAAAGGGCTGGTGGATGCCAGTTAGCACCACGCTCTATCTCCGGGCCAAGGTTCCAGGACAGCCACAACATAGACTACCCACCCCTGAAGATCCCAACAGACCCAGGACTCCCCGCTAACCCCAAGCCAGCCACAGCTGTCCTCAGGCCCATTTAAGCCCCGCAGCCAAGAGCCGGACACCCGGCGTGGCACAGTCCCACTGCAGCCGCTCGGGGACACTCACACTGATAGTGCTGCAAGAGCCGGTGAGTCCGCACGTCCCACACCTTCACCGTGTTGTCCATGCCGGCGGCGGCGATGCACGTGCCGCTGGGGTGGAAGTCCACGTAGGTGACAAAGCTGGAAAGGGGGCCACCGCATGCTGTAGGAGGTCCGCCCCAGCTCAGAACAGACCCCCAAACATCCAGCACATCCCCATCCCCACACACCTGCTCACACTCTTCCCTCAGCCCAGAATACCTCCCTACTGCCCTGTATCTTTACCAGGCGGCCAAAGGAGAACAAGAAGGAGAGGGTGAGAACAGAGGCTAGCAGTGACCTGAGGGGCACTTACCAGGGAGCAAGTCTCAGCACCAACTTCTAAATGCGAGCAGAGAAAGTTGTCTTCAGACCAAAGGTCAGCCAGCTGCTCGGGTGCTTTCAGGTAGAGCTGGTGCCCCTACCAGAGCAGGAGGCAGGGCAGGCCCTGCCAACTGAGGCCCAGACATCAAGGGCCAGCAGGGTCCCAGAACCACTGGCTCACCTATTTCTAGAAGACAAGCCAAGGGCCCTCAATATACTCATATGTGACACCCAGGCTGGTATCGTGGCCAGCCCTCGGGAGGGACCCTTACCTGGGGCTCCCAACCTAACAAGGGGCAGACGCTGGGGATCATCTAGGAACCCAGATTGGGTGAGTTCCTGCTCAAATGCAGGCTCATCCCTCTCAGTGATGCAGCATGATATGAACAGCCACCATCCACTACAAGAACCTGATTAGCCTTTCATTTATAGAGTCATCACCAAGGAGAACATCCTTTTGGGGGTCTGGGTTCAACCTCTTTAGACAGACGTGTCACAATTTTGAGAACTAGAAAGTGAAGGGAAAAGAGAGGCCTCGAGAGTTTCATGCCTTTATCTTTATCTTTATTCCTGTCCTGCCCCTAGGTTCTTCATAAACATTTTTTTTTTTTAGATTCCATATATATGTGTTAGCATACGGTATTTGTTTTTCTCTAAAACGCAAACGTAGAGAATGGACTTGAGGACACGGGGAGGGGGAAGGGTAAGCTGGGACGAAGTGAGAGAGTGGCATGGACATATATACACTACCAAATGTAAAACAGCTAGCTAGTGGGAAGCAGCCGCATAGCACAGGGAGATCAGCTTGGTGCTTTGTGACCACCTAGAGGGGTGGGATAGGGAGGGAGGGAGGCAGGGAGGGAGACGCAAGAGGGAGGAGATATGGGGATATATGTATATGTATAGCTGACTCACTTTGTTATAAAGCAGAAACTAAGACACCATTGTAAAGCAATTATACTCCAATAAAGATGTTTAAAAAGAGTTTCATGCCTTGAGGTTAAGCACTCTTACTGTTTGTGGGGATGGGGATGAGGCAGAAACTTCCGCCCACACGCGAAAAGACACAGAGCCAGGGAGCAGCAGAGACATGGCGGTGGGCCCCAAGTGCGGCCACTGGAGGCCACTAGGTCCTCTTTGAGCCCAGGTCTATGCTTTTCTCGAGCGCCTACAGGTGGAGGACAGGGTCTGGGGACTCACCTGCCATGCTCACAGTACGAGTGGACACACTCCCGGCTGGTCTTGTCCCACACCTTGACAGTCTTGTCATCACTGGCAGACACGATGAGCCGCCCATCCGGGGAGAACCTGAACCAGGCGGGGCACAAGTCACATCACCAGTCAACAGACATCACGGGCACCACACACCATCTTCCACAGTCACCCTTCCTGAGCTGCCCACCACCTGACCTCAGGAACCCTCCTGGGCCACATGCCCTGCTCTGACCCTGAGTGATCCTGGGCAAATGCCTTTCTCTCTACAAGATGGGTCAGAAGGGTGCCTACCTCCTGGTAAGCAGGTAGGCAATAGCGTCCCACGCAAGGCCCCCAGCACTGCACATGGCAACATGCATGCTGACTGCTGGTACTTGGCCTCATTATCCTGTTCCCAGGTGCCCTGAATCCACATCTAACCCTGAGAATGGGTCAGCAAAACCAACCTGCTAACAAAAAAGGAGTGGAGGTTCTGGGGACCCACCACCAAAGGCCCGGTGTAAGTTCAACACTTGTTTGCTGGCAGGGCCCCTCCTATTCTCAGGAACCCAATGGTGAGGGCCTCTCAGAGCAATTAGGGACCTCCCAGGACAGAGGAACGAGGGCCCTGGAGAACAAGTAACTTCATGGGGTCCCCAGAACACAGCTCAACAGTCCCCAACCTCTGACTGCCATGGTTTCCCAGTGTCCCCAGACACCCCATCCCCTTCCTCCAGAGCACAGAGATTCGACACGTGAGATCTCTGTTGAAAGGAACAGAATAAGCTAGAAGCAGGCACAGCTGTGTCTGCAATTCTTAGACCTTGAAAGGTGCTTTGAATCAGCTGGCCCCCATCCCCACGGCACTGGCCCCCACACCAAAGGGAGAACCGGCTTCCAGACCAACCCCTCTCAGAAGCCTGGGCCCCCATCTGGCAGCTCTGAAGCAAAATCAACCTCTGAGGAGCAGAACGTCCTCAGAGGAAAGTAGGCAAGTCTTAGTGCCAGACACTCGGCTTCCAACTCCAGCTCTGCCACTTACTCCCAATGTGCCCCACGGCAAGATACTACACTATTCTGAGCCTCAGTTTCTTCATCTGCAAAATGGCAACAATGCCACCTACTTGCGGGACTGCCATGAGGAGTTAGAAGAAAATGTCTAGTGGTGGTACTGACGGTATCTTGTTGTTGCTATTGCTAATAAGTGGCCCCTGATGACTCACCTTGGGCTCCATCAGCACAGGCGTCAGGGGTCAATCGTGGCTGACAATGGACTAACTTACTTGTCATGCATTAGCTCAGTGAAGCTTGGACAACTTACAATGTGAGAACTATTATTGTTCTTTTTCACACATAAGGAAGTTAAGGTTCAGGAAGATGAAGAGTGGCTAAGTAACTTGTCCAAGGTCACGGTGCTAGCACCTGGCAACTCCTCTGTGCCCTCCAACCCCCGGGGTCCCTCCAGCGGTCTCCAGGTAGGACACTACTCACTTGGCACAGCGGACCCAGTTGATGTGCTGGCTCAGGGAGAACAGGAATTTCTGGCGATGAGTTGACCACACCTTGACTGTCTTGTCGTCGGAGGCTGTCACGAAGGACTGGCCATCGCTGCAGAAATGGACGCTCCTCACTGTGGCCGTGTGTGCACGAAACACGGTTGACTCACCTTTGCTGCAGGGATGGGTATCCAGAGTCAGGAAACCCATAAACCCATAACAGCAACATAAGGGCACATCGAAGCCCTCCCCACCCCTCAGAACCCTCCCAAAGTAAATCCAGGCTTGAGTGCCTCAGTCCCCAAAAAGGGAAGCCAGAGCCTCATCCACGTGCAAGCAGTGTCCGGTGGAATCCCTTCCAGGATGGCTGAGGTCAGCCCAGAATCTCCCTATTGGCCCTGAGGGGAGGGCCCCGACTGAAGCCCCAGCTTCTGATGGTACCTCCTCGGAAGTGGGGCAGATGTCCCACTGTGACCAGTCCAACACTAGGGCCCAGACTCAGACAAGCCCCTCCAAGTCTTTAACTCACACGTTGGGTACCCAGATGCGGACAGTCTTGTCGCGGGAGCCCGAGGCAAGCAGGTGTCCCGAAGGGGAGAAGTTCACACAGGTGACGGTGTCCTTGTGGCCGGCAAAGCGGTAGGCACGTGACTGGGGCTTCATGTGCCACACCATGAGGCATGAGTCCATGGAGCCACTGGCTGAGGAGAGAGCAGATGCCATGACGCTCGGCTCAAGCAGGCCCGGAGCCTCCACCAGGATGCTGGAGATGGGTAGGTGGTGGGGTGCAGGCAGCAGGGACAGCCCAGCTCTGCCTTCTCCATGGGGACAGGCCACACCTCCAGTGACTGCTGAGCAGGAGTTTGGAGAGCCTAAGGCCTGTCACCACTCCAGGCAGCAGGCCCACACAGCAACCAGACCTGGGCTGTAACCGAGGGTCCCGGGTCTCTCCACAGACACACTCTGCGGCTCGAGAGAGCAAGTCCTCACAAAATTGGGGAGCCAGCTCAATCCAGTGGCCTTTTTACCATTACGAGGACCCATCAGAAGCCTAGTGGAGGTCCCCAGAACAGACCAAAAATGACTTCAGTTTCCTCTTAATCTCCAGGGTATCACGAGACCAGCAGCTTCTGGCAGGGGACCTTGACCACTGGATGAAGGGGGAGCCTTGTCCATAGAAACAAGAAAGCTGCAGCCGTGACAGCTGTGTATGAACCCCCAGGTGGCTAAGGAGGGAGCACTCGGCTGCAGCATAAGGGCCGTGGGGGGAGGGGAGCATCCCGCTCTGCTCCCCATCCTTCTCAGTGGTGGGCGTCTTCAACAAGGAGCTGTGCCCGTGGTACTGTGGACAACAGAATCAGTAAAGACCCAAGGAAAAAGCCACTGTTAAGGGCTCATTCTGCAGGCCAGACCTGAGAGGTGGATGGGGTGTGCAGGGAAAAGCCCAGAACCGGGTCCTAACCTCAAAGGCTGTGTGACCTTAGCAAGGCCCCCAACCTTTCTGAGCCTCACACGCCACATGCAGAATGGAGCTCATAAAGCCTAGCGCCCAGAGAGCTGGCCAGCTGAAGCAGGAGGTAGGTCTAGACAACGCACCTGGGTCCTCGCTGTGCCCTGCTCCCCCAACGCCACACCTCCCGGGAAGAAACACGACCTTCCCAGCTCATAACCTAGTGCCTAGGACAAGATGCCTCTTCTTACCCAGCTGCTTCATGTTGAGACTGAAGTCCACACAGGTAACTGCATCCCGGTGGCCCTTAAAATGCCTCTCCAGCGAGGGGTCCTCCTGAGGGAGAGCCAGGGTCAAATATGTGAAGCCTGGATGAGGAAGGGGCTTCCCCAGGGCCAAGACTCTTCCTATAACAGCCAGCAGCATTTAAAAATGCTCAAGGCAGGGCCTCCCTGGTGGCGCAGTGGTTGGGAGTCCGCCTGCCGATGCAGGGGACGCGGGTTCGTGCCCCGATCCCGGAGGATCCCACGTGCCGCGGAGCGGCTGGGCCCGCGAGCCATGGCCGCGGGGCCTGTGTGTCCGGAGCCTGTGCTCCGCAACGGGAGAGGCCACAGCAGTGAGAGGCCCGCGTACAGCAAAAAAAAAAAAAAAAAAAAAAAAAAAAAAAAATGCTCAAGGCAGTGGTTGAGAGTCCGCCTGCCGATGCAGGGGACACAGGTTGTTCGTGCCCGGGTCCGGGAAGATCCCACATGCCGCGGAGCGGCTAGGCCTGTGAGCCATGGCCGCTGAGCCTGCACGTCCGGAGCCTGTGCTACGCAACGGGAGAGGCCACAACAGTGAGAGGCCCACGTACCACCAAAAAAAAAAAAAAAAAAAAAAATGCTCAAGGCATGATCTTGTATATAGAAAATCCTAAGGAATCACTAAAAAATCTATTAGAACTAATAAACAAGTTCAGCAAGCTTACAGGATACAAAATCAATATACAAAAATCAAGTACACCAACAATGAACAATGTGAAAAATAAAAGTATGATAACAATTCCATTTATGATACGTAAAAAAGAACAAAATACTTAGGAATAACTTAACAAAAGAAGTGCAAGACATATGAGAGCTAAAAAACATTATTGAAAGAAGTATAGAAAGACCTAGATAAATGGGAAGACATTCCATGTTCATAGTTTGGAAAACTTAATATTGTTAAGATGAAATACTCCTCAAGTTGATCTATAGAGTGAACAGAATCCCTTTCAAAATCTCAGATGCCTTTTTTTTGCAGAAATTGACAAGCTCATCCCAAAATTCACATAAAATGTAAAACAAACAGAATAGACAAAACAATGTTTAAAAATAAAAACAAAAACCAGTCACTGTAGAAAGCAATTTGGTAGTTCTGCAAAAAGTTAAACACAGAGTTATCAAATGATCCAGCAATTGTAGGTAAATACCCATAAGAGTTGAAAGCATTTTCACACAAAAACTTGTACACAAATGTTCATAGCGGGATTATTCATAATGGCCCAAAAGTGGACAAACCTTAATATTCACCAACAGATAAATGGATAAACAAAATGTGGTATATCCATACAACAGAATATTAGTCAGTCATAAAAAGGAATGAACTACTGACACATGTTACAACACGGATAAACCTTGAAAACATTATGCTAAGTGAAAAAAGCCAGACACCAAAGGCCACATTTTGTCTGATTCCATTTATATGAAATGTCCAGAATAGGCAAATCTATAAAGATAGAAAATAGATTAGTGGTTGACAGGGACTGGGAGGGGGCGGCGGAGGGGGGCCAGTCAGTAAGAAGGGGAGTGACTGCTTAATGGGTATGGGTTTCTTTTTGGGGTGACAAAAATGTTCTGGAAATAGACAGTGATGGTTGCACAATATTGTGAGTGTACTAAAAACCACTAAATTTTACACTTCAAAAGGGTGAATTTTATGGTATGTGAATAATATCTCAATAAAGTTATTTTTCGAAAGACCCAAGAAGAGAAAATGGGGACTTTCAGCACCCTCATCTCAGGAATCAGATCCTATACCTTCAGTCCCACTGTGGACCGACCAGTGAACCCAAAGGTCAGCCCTGAATAAGCCCCCAGTGGCTTTATGACCATCTCCACTCCACCCAACATCAGAGAAGCAGTAGCTTAGGAAGACATGGAGATAATATTCCAGAGATTCTCTCCATCCAACAGCAATTCATGTTGGAGAGTTATAGTCCAGCCATGCAGACATCTCCCCTTACCCCAAATATCTTAAACCTCAAAGAAGCATTTTGGGGGCACCAGGGAGCCCAGCAAAGCCTCCTCTTGAGGAAAAAACGGCCTTGGGGCAGAACAAGGACTGCAGGGAGCTGTAACCAGAACAAAGGCTCCCGTGGCCCCTTGCCCAGCTCCACCCCCCAACACACCAGCCGGAGTCCTCCTTTCAACAAGAGAAGGAATGGCAGCTGGAGGAGGGCGGGGAACTGAGCAGAAACTGCTCCACCTGAACTTGTTGTAAGAATAAGGGTAAAATAGTGCACCCTCTAGAGGCAAGTTCAGATCCGCCCCTAACCAGGGGACGCCTGAAATCTCCCGACACCCTCTCTTCCAATCCCACAGGCTTGTTGGTTCCTCATCTCCCCCAAAGGTGGTTTATATATTGGGGTGGGGGGTGAAACACCACTAGAGATCAAAAGGCCTAGTTCCTAGTCTAGGCCCTCTGCTCACATGCCCAGACACCCAAGGAAGCCAACAGGCCAACCACCCAGCGTCCTTGACTTTCAACCCAGCCAGAGGACCAGGCAGGTTCAGGTTCAAAACCACCTCTCAAAAAGAGGGGCTTTGGAGTTCTCCCCTCTGGCCTCACGAAGAACCTGGGACTCAGAGAGGGCAGTCTGGCCCAGGTCACACTACAGGCCTGGGCCGTCCCGGGCATCCCGGGGGCCTGCTGTTCCCACACGTCGTAACAGGGTGCACCCTCAACAAACCCCCATTCAGCCATCCACTGCTCAGGATAAGGAGACAGAAGGCAGAGAGGCCCGGCGCTGGCCCCAGGTCACACCTCCAGTCGGGCCATACAAGTGTCTCCCCCGCTAGGGGGAGATGCAAATCCTGGGGGCAGAGGCTGGTTTGTTAGCCCCGGTAGCCCGAACAGAGCCTGGCTCGCAGGAGGCGTTCACCAGGTGCTCGTACTCAAGTGCCCCCTGCACAGACGGTAAACTGGGGCCAGAGAAGACCGGCTCGGAACCCTCCGTCCGGCTAGGCGGGGAGACTAAAGCCCGGGCGGCCGCAGCTGGCAGGAACTTACCAGGCAGGGCGCGGCCATGGCGGGGCCAGGGGCGCCCAAGGCGCCAGACGAGCCCGAGGAAGCAGCGGCTGCAGTTGCGTCCCGTTCAGTTTCCGCGCCCCCAACCGCCGCCAATAGCAACGCGGGTCGCTTCGCCTCGCCCCGCCCACCGCGATTAAAGGAGACGCGGCGCCTCGGCTTTTTGTCCCCCGACTGGAAGGAGAGTTGTATGGCCGGCTCCATGGTCTCCGCGTCCAGCGCCCCCAGGCCAGGCAGCCTACAGACAGCGCCGCCAAAGGCCTCTGTCCACCGTCACTCATTCCCCCTGAGAAATTAAAAAGTCCAGGATGAGAGATTCGCCCCACCGACCCGTACCCCGGCTAACGAGACGGCGAGCACAGCCTTCTGGGAAATGCAGTTCCAAGACGCCCTCATCCTTGTGTCTGGAGGAAAGTGGGACTACATTTCCCAAGATGCCATGAGGGCGGGGCCGTGAATAACATCCCGAAGTGAACGCTTTAAGGATCCCGGAAATGGAGATCCTTAAAGCGTTCACTTTGGGTTGGTAATTGTGGCTCGTTGTGTTTGCGTCCTCTTCAAGCGCCCGCGAGGCCGGCTTTTCTCTCAGTACCCCATTAGAAGCCAATTATTCACCCTTCGGGAATTCTTTAAGTAGTTCGCCCTTCCGAACGCGCTTAAAACAGGTGTCGAGGGCTTCCCTGGTGGCGCAGTGGTTGAGAGTCCTCCTGCCGATGCAGGGGACACGGGTTCGTGCCCCGGTCTGGGAAGATCCCACATGCCGTGGAGCGGCTGGGCCCGTGAGCCATGGCCGCTGAGCCTGCACGTCCGGAGCCTGTGCTCCGCAACGGGAGAGGCCACAACAGTGAGAGGCCCGCGTACCGCAAAAATAATAAGAAGAAGAAGAATAACAGGTGTCAATTTAAAACAACACTAGTCACTCGTCATCACATCCTTGGAGTGGAGAGGCCTGGGTTCTATTCTTAGTTCTTGGCCTGATTCGCTGCGTGACCTCAGGAAAAATAACCCTGCTCTGTGGACCTCAGTTTCCCCACTTGTGACATGAGAGGGTGTGACGCAGCCTGGCCCTCTCAGGACCCTCAGCCCTGAGCAGCCGTTATAAATTACATGTTTAAAAGAGAAGGAGACAATCCAAGGGCCTGGCCGCCAGAGGTCGTCCTTGCTCACTTTCTGGGGTCTCTAGACCTTCCCGCTCGACCCCACCCCCGCCCTCACCAAAGCGCGCACACACACACACACACACACACACACACACACACACACCCCTACCTCACTCTGGGCATCTTCCCAACATGGACCTGATCAGGACTGGACACTGTCAAGATTTGGGAACCTTATGCCACCTCTCTGGTTAAGTGTGGATTGGCCATGCTTCAACACTGATTAAGATCTGGCCAGGCCCTGAGGTTTCTCAGGACATCCTGAGATCTAAGATTGTGTGTCCCTAGACCTGCAAACCAGAGCCCAATTCAGTGAACTCAGAGACTGGCAGTGGGGGGGAGCTGGCATGTGGAGGAGTGAGTCTCTTCTTTGGACATGGAAGGTTTGGGGCCAGACCCAAGAAACAGATACATTTAATCCCATCTTCGCTGTGGTTCGGCTTAAAACTGGTTCCTGTATGTTAGAAATGTTCAGGCTCACTTAACTTATAAAATATGAAATTCCACTTAAAACATGTATAGTATCGCTTACACACACCTGAAATTGTTCAGCACTGTTCAAATGACAATTTTCAAGCCTTCCCACCAATGTTTGCATCTTATTCAGCTATTCTCTTGACTACTGGACAAACATTTAAAGTGAAAACATTAAGGAAGAAAAAAATTTAAATACAGAAAAATATATCTATTACACATAAGGGTTCAATCATTCTTGTTGTTGGGTGGCGTTTTTGGTTTTGTTTTGTCGTCAGTTTTAGTTATAGAACACCCATGGTTTACAGGAGTTCATAATCTACATAACTAAATTTATGAAACTTCTGTAAAATGATTTTCAAATGTCAGGTCTGCTCAAAGCGAGAGGCACTGGAAGATTTTACTCATCCTTGCTGGTCTTTCCAGATCCCACTGTCTGCTATCCTTACCCCTCAGGGAGGAGCAGCTGGGAATGCCCCACTCCCTCTTGCTCATTTACTCGTCATAAAAACGCGGAGTTCAGCTCTGCCAAAACCACATAGACAACCTAGGATACAACACTGGCACAGCCTGCATAAACCAAGATTGGTGCCTCCATGTTCTGATGGAGCAGTCCCCACCCCATGCCACCTCGACCAGATTGAACTCCATTTCTGACTGGGGCCTCCATGGGAGGGGGGAACACTCAGTGCTGGAAGAGCTTTAATATTGAAGGGGCTCCATGTTGAGGCAGCTCAAAGAGAGCTTCCTTTCCAAGCCCCCCTATGGCAGAGATGTCTCTGTCCTGGTACAAAGCCCACACTCAGGGCCCCCTGTGAGGGCCTCTCACCCTGTCATCACTCCCAGACCCCCTACCCAAGGGCCACATGTCCCCTCCTAGGGCTGAGGTGAGCCAAAAGAGACTGCTCATAGATGGAGCTCTGGTACCAGGTCTCCCTGTTGTGGGAGTGACCCCTGCAGGGTGACCCTCCCCAGGAAAGACCCACTGTAATTCTGGGCCTCAGGAGAACCCGCTGTGAAATTGGCGTGCCCCTGCAGATCAGCCTTCTATATGGTAGGCCCACCCCAAAGTGGGGAGAGGTCACATGGAGCCCCAAGCCTTCAACCTCACCTGGCCCTGCTCCTCTATCCCATAGCAGTGGCCACTCTGGGTAAGCATCCAGCTTGGGCCTGTCCATGTATGTTGCAAACAGTGCGTAGCGTGACTAAAGTTGCCATAGCAATTCCTGGGACAGTGATGTCAAGGGACCCAGGGGTCCCTGGGGCCAGTTTCCAGAAAGACACAGAGCTGGCCAGTAGCCACATTCCACACCATCCACTCAAGTCAGATAGGGACGCCTCTGGGTACTTCTACCCAACTCCCATAAGCATGACAGGCATGATGCATGGCCTCTCTCCCACAGCCTCAAGCAACCCCGTGAGAGATTCTGGGCCTCCTTTTCACATTGTCCAGAGAGAGGGGAAGGGGCCAGGGCAGCCCAACTGTGATAAGAGAGGGAATTCCACAAAACTGAGCCCCACCCCCCAACCTTGGCTCTGCACACATGGGCTGGAAGCGGGATGCAGACACTCACAAAAAGTCTGAATTCAATTTGAACCTTTTAGAGAATCCTTTCCAGTAGACAATGCAAACAGGGCTTTGGAGCAGTTCTCAGCCCTGGCTGCCATTCAGAACCTCTGCAAGTGGGGCCAGGCACCAGTGTTTCTTAAAAGCTCTCCAGTGCGCAGCCAAGGCAGCCAAGGCTGAGAACAGCCCCTCTAGATCAGTGTGACTGAGAGAACTTTCTGTGACGATGGAAATGTTCTGTATCCACACTGACCAACTGGTCCATGTGACTATCCAACACTTGAAATGTGGCTACCGTGCCTAAGGAAAAGAATTTTAAATTGTATTCAATTTTAATTAATTGAAATGTAAACAGCCGTATGTGGCTAGTGGCTACCGTATTGGACTGCACAGCCCTAGGCTATGGACTGGCTCTGTGGCCCTGGGCAAGTCATGGAGCCTCTTGGACTTCAGTCTCCTGGTGAGGCCGGTAAGGAGCTCAGTGTCCTGTCCACAGTAGCCAGAGCAAATCTTGGTCCCCATGACCCACTGCCCACCTGAGGGGGGTTTGGTGACACCAGCCCAAACCCAGGGAACTTGGTCAAGCTAGAAGAATGCAGGCCACAGCTCCTCAGGCCCCCTAGCAGATCTTTGCTGGCTGCCCCCAGAGCATTTGGGGTGGGAAGATAGGGCCAGGTACCCATGAAACCAGAGGATAATCAGATTTCCCTCCTCCAGGGAGCCCTGAATTGTGGTGTGGTGAACCAACCTGGAATAGTGTCAGCAATAAAATAACTGACGATTTTCATTTACCAAAGGTCACTGTACACCAAAAACCATGTGAAGTTTTAGCTACAACCCCAGGAGTAGTACAATATTATTCCCATTTTACTGATGGGGAAACTGAGGCACAGAGTTACTAAATGGGGAGCCAGGATTTGAACCCAAGTCTGTCTGTCTGCACAGCCTGAACCCTTAATCCTAACAAATACAGAAAGAAGAACTAGGAATCCTTAAATAGTTCAGGGCCTGGTAAAACTTAAGAGGGCCTCAAGACTTTACCCCCAACAGCAGGGATGGAGGCCGAAACAGTCCCAAGGCAGCGAACCCCACATTAGAAAGTCCTTTGTTGTCTCATATTTTATCTTAAACTGTCAAGTAAGTTTAGCATCTACTCTTCTTTTCAATATCTTTTTAATATCAAATTAATGTTTTAATGATGGATCAGTTAATGCCAAGTCACACTGATATTCAGGAAGATGTCCCAGTTTATCCTGCGGTTTTATGACCCGCCCCCATCCTCAGTTTGAGAAGCAGGGCCATAGAAGGGTCATTCAGCTGTTTATCAAAGGGAGTGGGACTGCCAAGACCAGGACCACAGGGGGCCTAGGGCACAGGGTTTCCAGAGTCTAGGTGCAGCTGGTTTAAATGCCAATTCCCAGACCAGCCATAGAGTCTGATTCCATGGATCTGGATGGGGCTGGGAGCCCACATTTATAACAAGCCCCTGGGATTGTGACATGGTGGTCCCAGGACCTGATAAAGAAACCCTGGGCACCATAGTGCCTGGACAGCTCCATCCTACCCTCGAGGAGCCAGGGGGCTGTCACTCAGCTACGATGCCTTGGCCAGGGACCCAGAC
This sequence comes from Mesoplodon densirostris, assembly GCF_025265405.1. NCBI lineage: Eukaryota > Metazoa > Chordata > Mammalia > Artiodactyla > Ziphiidae > Mesoplodon > Mesoplodon densirostris. The sequence continues at coordinate 73,399,898 of NC_082670.1, forward strand.
TTGATAAGTCCTAGCTCTGACCCCAGCCTGCTCTGTGATCCCATCTCAGGTCTCAGGTTCCCCATCGGTACAACAAGGACATCCATAGGTGACCTCTAGGGCACTTCTGGCCTCAATGGGTGGATGTGGTCAGCTGCAAGAGGAAGGGCTGGAGGCAATTGTAGGCAAGCCCCCTTGGTCTCCCCTCCCTCATCATGCCACACTGGCATCCCTCATGCTCAGACCCTCCTGAGGGTCTTTGTGCTGGCTGTTCCCTCTGTCTGGCTGCTCTTCCCCCAGCTCATCGCTTTGCTCACTCATGGTCTTTCGGGCCTTGGCCTGGACATCACCCCTTCAGAGACACCTCTGCCGGCCCCACCCCAGACACTCCTCATGCCTCCATCCCCTTCACTGCTTATATGCTGGAGCTTTCTCATCTATCTCACCCGGGTTATGAGCTCTGTGTAAGCAGGGACCACACCCTGCTGATCAGAGGGCAGTCCTGGGCACTCAGCCCTGGCTTGGCACTGGAAAAAGTCACCAAACTTGTGTGACAATTCAATCCCTGGAACCACCACTGGGCCTGAGGAACACAGGAAATCCTTCCCAAGGTCCCCAGTGATGCTGGGACTCAGGGAGGGGCTTGCTATGGGGTCAGGAGCAGACAATTCTATTCCACAGCATCTTTGGAATGCCAGCTGCGTGCCCCACCCTGTTCTGGGGTACCCAGGCATTATGGAGGGTCATGGGGGAGGCAGGTGATGAACCAGAGCCTCTGCTCCAGGGGAACCAGAGAGGGAAAGGGCCACCAAGCAGGCTGAGCCCTCTGTGTGTCCTTCCAGGTGCTCTGGATCAGCACTGATGGTGTCCCTCTGTTGGCAGGATTGGGGGGCTTCCAGGAGAAGGTGCATGTGGGGATTTGAAGTACAAGCAGGACGGGGTTTTCTTGTGAGGATGCAAGTGCTTTCAGAGGGAGGGTCCTGTCAGTTCATTCTGGTCTCCTCTCGAGAGCATATGGAATGGATGAAGGTGTGTGACTGTGTGTCTGTGTATGCCCACGTGTGCCCCTGAGTGCTTGTAGGTGATTGTGTGTCTGTTGCACATGTGCGCATGCCTATGGGAGATACTTGACGTGTGTACCTGTGCCTGTGTATCTTGGTTCGGGTTCCTCCAGAAGCTGAGAAAGAATTCAAGGTTAATTCATTTATTTGGGAGGTGACTCTAGAAAACACCAGTAGGGAGTGGGAGCGTGAGACAAAGGATGGAGGGCAGCCAGTGAAGGGCATTATTAAGCAAGTTACCACCTCAGGTGACCAGAGCCCAAGGTCGCTGGAGAGCCTGTGACCCAATACAAAACGTGCCTCAGGGTCATCTCACCTGAGGTGAGGGAGTTGAGGGTTTATCCACCTACACTCGACAGCCTGGCATTTCCAGCCAGTCCTACACCAGGCCTAGGGTCTTCTGGGGCAAAGAAAGCCCTCAGCACAGGGTCTCTGGTACTGGCAGTAAGAAGTCAGGCTTGTGTGCCCCAAAACGGTAAGTGGGAGGGAGCAGGTACAGCGCCAACACCAGCTGCTACACCACATGTCTACGCTCCTGTGTATGAGCCGCTGCCCGGTTACATCACATGGATGCATGGACTCCAATGACCTCTCCTTGTGCAAACCTCCACTGGGCCAGGGGAAGGCTATCGCAACATCAAATGAGCTATGTATGGCCTTGCTCTCCTTCCCTTTCCTGAACAGGCTGGCTCAGGATTTGTCAAACCATGCCAGGCCTCCGCCAAATTTGGCTGAGCAGACCTGGACCTGCTTTGGGCAGTGGCAGCTTCTGCGCTTGGGCCAAGGTGGAGGTGGCAGAGCGGGGAGTCAAATGGGCTGGGGGCAGGGAGATGAGGGAGGCCTTCTCTACTGCAGAGAAGGTAACCGGGGCCTCCTCTGTCTGAATCTTGCTGCCCACAGGGGCCTGGACAGTGGCCTCAAATGCCACTCGGGGGCAGTGGGGTCTGCTCATAGCTTGGGGTGCCAGGAAGGGGTGCAGTCAGCACTCCCCTTTAGAGGGTCCATCCTGAACAGGGCTGGAGGGGGAGAGGTCTGGGGACAGAGGCCTGGCCATGGAGATCTGGGAGCAGCAGGAAGAAGGGATGTGGCCACGGGGAGATCATGACTGCACAGAGATGCACAGGAGGATCTGGGGTCCAGGCTGTGGGGTACCAGAACTCCCACGTGGACAGCTGAGAGCAGCACCAAGGACTGAGGCTATGTGGGGTCCAGGGGGACAGTGAGGGGCACCCCTGAAGTCTGCTGGGGAAGGTAAGACTGGAGCTTGGGGAAGCCAGGACATGGAGGAGTTTTAGGAGCTAGTGAAGAAGACCAGCGGCCCCCAGCTGGGAGGGGATGGGGTCTCCCCTGAGGCTGCAGGGGTGGCGTGCTATAGTGGGTCAGGGAGTGGAGCCAAGGGGGGTCCGTAGGGGAGAGGCTAAGCCCACAGGCTTGGAGTTGTGCAGATCTGGGTTCCAATTCCATGTGCAACACTGACTTGCTGTGTACCTGTGGGCAAGAGCTTAACCTCTCTGAGCTTTATTTCCTCGTGTGAAATGGATATCCTAACAGAAACGAGGTGTATTAGTTTCCCAGGGCTGCTGTAACGAGACACCACAAACTGGGTGGCTAAAAACAGCAGAAATTTATCCTCTCCTACTTCTGGAGGCTAGAAGTCACAAAGCAAAGTGTTGGCAGGGTCCTTCCAAAGCCTCTAGGGGAGGACCCTTCCCTGCTTCTGGTAGACCCAGGGGTTCGGCTTGTGGAGCGTAACTCCAATCTCTGTCTCCTTCTTCACATGGCCTTCCTCTCTATGTGCCTCTGGGTCCAAATTTCCCTCTTCTTGTAAGGACACAGTTGTGGGACTAGGGCCCACCCTCATCCAGTATGGCCTCATTTTTACTTCATTTCATTTTTAACGACCCTATTTCCTAATAAAGTCACATTCACAGGTACTGGGGAGTTAGGACTTCAACATATCTTTTGGGGGAACACAACCCTATGGCATAGGGTTGCAGTAGGATTAAACCACAGGCCTGGCACATAGCTCTCAATAAATGGTAGGGACTTCCCTGGTGGCACAGTGGTTAAGAATCCGCCTGCCAATGCAGGGGACACAGGTTCAAGCCCTGGTCCGGGAAGATCCCACATGCTGCGGAGCAACTAAGCCCGTGCACCACAACTACTGAGCCTGCGCTCTAGAGCCCGCAAGCCACAACTACAGAAGCCCGCCTGCCTAGAGCCTGTGCTCCACAACAAGAGAAGCCACCACAGTTAGAAGCTGCACACCAACACGAAGAGTAGCCCCCGCTCGCCACAACTAGAGAAAGCCCGCCCGCAGCAACGAAGACACAATGCAGCCAAAAATAAATAAATAAAATAAATAAATTTAAAAAAATAAATTGTAGCTGAAAAAAGAAAATTTCCAGTTATAAACTGAATAATTCGTGGGGATGAACTGTACAGCATGGTGACTATAGGTAATGATACCATATTGCATATTTGAACATAGGAGAGTGGATACTGAAAGTTCTCATCACAAGAAAAATAATTTTTGGGGAACTGTGTATGGCGACAAATGTTAACTGACTTATCATGGTGATCATTTTGCAATACATACAAATACCGAATCATTACATTGTACACCTGAAACTAATATAATGTTTGTCAATTAAAAAAAAAAAAGAAGGGCAGGCAGGGGTGGAGGGTGGAGGTGTAGGAGCGCAGACTGCAGACTTTTCCTGCACCTGCACACGTGTGTGTGGGCAGATATGGGCACATGGGAAGCAGGACACTGCTCATGGAGTTGCACCCAGGAGGGCCGGGATGAGTGACCTAGAGACCTCAGCCTGCAGTCCACTGGCCAGGCAGAGCCATTCAAAGCAAGGCTTAGGGACTGATGCCAGCTCCCTGGGCAGGAGGACCCTAAAGTCAAAGCCTTGCTTGTCAGGGACTTCCCTGGAGGTCTAGTGGTTAAGACTCCACGCTTCCACTGCAGGGGGCACGGGTTTGATCCCTGGTCAGGGAACTAAGACTCCACATGCCACGTGGCACGGCCAAAAAAAATAATAATAAATATTTAGGAATAAATAAATAAATAAATAAAAAGCCTTGCTTGTCAGAAGATTCCTTGGGAGTCCTGAGCAAGGCCACTACTGACATCATGGGCAAATTCACGGACTATCCCAACGCCCAAGGCTGCTTAAACCCACAGCCTTGACATGACGGGGGAGGACTGTGGGTGTACAGCCAGCACAGCCACTTTCGGAGGGAGGCAGAACACAGACTCAGACAGGCCCCAGTGACCCCAGTGCAGATTCTGGGCAGCTACCCCACAGACCTCACAGAGGACTAGGTCAGAGGGGAGTCTGCCATTCCCCCACCCCCTCCCCATCACTCCTATGCACCCGGCAGCCAGACAGGCCTGGGCTAACCCTCTTTCTTTCTGGGGCCACCTCTAGGCCAGGCCAGAGCCAATTGAGGGTGTGATGGGGAAAACAAGCCTGGCCCCTATTCCTCAGAACCTTCTGGTTTCTGCCACAGGACACCCTCTGACCTCGCCTGGGTCACTGTGAGGTGCCGGTGAGCCAAGTTCATCCACGCTTCCATGACCTCTGAAGAGATGTGTCAGGACACCAAGGGCTCCAAGGAGAGGACACAGGTCAGCACTGATAAGGAGCATGAAGCCAGTGACAGAGCTTCATTGCCCACAGGGCCACTGCCCACTACCCCAGCCTGGGTACTTCTCCCCTCCTCCCCACCCCCTCCCAGGGCACCAGACCTGCCATCGGACCAGAGAGTGCCACTTAGGGTCGTCCTGTGTGAGGGCTCCAGTTGCTCGGGCTGGCTGGCCAGGGAGGCCCGAGCTTCAGCCCTGCTGGCCCCTGGGCCGCTCCAGCTCTGTTCATCTAACAGCACCCAACCCCTCCCCCCGCCTCCCAGCACCGTGCTCGGCGCTGGGAATGGAGCCGAGAACAAGACAGCATGGCCTTGGCTTCGTGGAGTGGACTCGGAGGGCTGCAGAAGCTATAGTGGTCACGGCAGGCCTCTTGAAGGAGCAGGGGTAAAAGCATGGGGTGGGAGGGGTGAGAAGGAAGGGATAGGGCAGGAGGGGTTGTTGCCACCAAGATCTGGGGAAGGAGCGTTTCAGGGCAGAAGGGGCAGCAACACAAAGACCCGAGGTGGGGATTTGCTGGGTGGGTTTAAGGGACAGAGAAACAGACTTGGGGGGGGGCGCGGTCACCTAGGTGGGTGGGCCTTGCAGACTCCCATGAGGACTTGGTTTCCACTGAGTGAGACAGCTTTGAGCAGAGGAACCCCAGGCAATTTTTGCTTTGAAAAGATCCCTCTGGCTGCTCTAAGGTCTGCTGTTTTCCAGGTGTGGTCCCAGAAGCACCACCTGAGAACTTGTAGAAATGCAGATTCTCGGGTGCGCTGATGAATCTGGAGCCGTTGGGTGGGGCACAAAGTGAGTGGTCCAGTGGTTACTGGTGCCCCCCAAGCAGCCTTGCCCCAGTGCTCCCAGCCCACCAGAGGCGCTGAGAAGAAAGCGTGGGTGGGAAATGGGACCCACACTATCACCCCCCAATACCACCCTGAACGCTCTGGCAGCACACGGCCCTGCCAAAACCCACAAGCAAGAAACCGGTTCACCTCTGTTCAGCCCAGCTGAATTATATAATATGCTTTCCTAACTTAACCACAGAACATTTTTTTCAGAGAACACCTGTTCAACAGCCTCAGCGCAGACCAGAGCCACCTCAGGTGCACTTCCATGTATCTTCTCTGGTCTCCTGCCTGTCCCTAACACTCAACTGCCCTTTAGAAACGGCACGAATGTCCCAAGGCGACCCTGACTGGACTCGGGTGATTTACAACCCACTAATGTTTCCCGAGCTCCCAAGGGGGACATACTGACTTCATAGCCCTGACCTCATCAGGGATGCAGGTGGGGGAAGGGACAGTGATGACACAGCCCAGGGAGCTAGTGAGCACTCGGCGTGGGGGGGCAGTAAGGGTGAGAGGTGGAGCACCGCACGCAACCCTATGACCCTACACTGCCCAGCCCATGCGTGTGTGACACCGTGTATCACCATGGTGCATGGTGGCAGTCCTTGTATGTCTGCCAGCAACAAGTGTGACTTTCGCACCTACGTGTGGCTGTTTTCATGTGTGTTCCTGCCTCTATGACTAGAGTGGCTGGGCATGTGGCTGTGCACGAGGGGGTGTTAGCGACTCTAGCACCTGTGGGCCTGGGACCTCATGTGACTTTGAGAGATATCCAGTGTGTGCACCCGTGAATGTGACCAGCAGGCTGCTCTGGCCCTAAGAACTCCCAAACCTGAACTGTCACTTCAGAGCTGCCAGCAATTTTCTGTCTGCTAAGACATGGGCAGGCTGTGGAAAACTATTTTCTAAATGTAGCTACCCAGATATAAAGTGGGAGCGCTGCCACGCACAGCCATGGTCATCTGATATGCTGGCCACAGAGGCAACAGGAGAAGGACCAGGAGAGAGGCTTAGGGTCTGCGATGGGAAAGACTTGCCACCTGCCCTCCGTCTGTCCCCCAGCCCTTACCCCAGCCCAGCCCCATGGGGCCTCAGCTGGGTCCTGACCACACACGCAGTCCACAGACCAGGACCAGGATCAAAGACAGCCAGCTCCAGGGTGAACACAGAGGACGGCGTGGAGGAAGATGGCACGGACCCCGGGGAGGGCCCTGTGAGTCTGTGCATGGACGAGATGGGGTGCAGTGGTAGGGTGCTCGCAGATCTCGCCGGGGGCAGACTCATGTAAATGCCCAAGCAACCGAGTGCCTGGTAACGACCTCGCTCAGATTCTCCTGCCCATCTCTGCACTATCTGCTGACCAGCCATCGGCTTCCCACTTTGCACACTTATCTCTTTGCTGACACAACTTGCCCACAAGCTGCCCCCAGCTCTGGGGCCTGAGAAGCCACCACACACATGCCTTCACACACAGTCCATGGAGAATCCTCGTCTATTTACCCACTCCATTCATTCATGCATGTGTGCATGCATTCATTCATTCACCAAATGCTCATGGAGCACCTCCTCTGAACCACCAGCTCTGCTGACCCCTCTAGCCCCCCAGGCCCTCCAAGTCAAAGCAATGAAGGGAAAGTCCCAACGGACCTCCATGTGGGTAGCTCAGAAAAGAGGAAGCTAGGGGCTGGGTGGGATGGTGGCCGTTAGCTGGAGGGAAGCTCTGAGCTGGTGTCACAACCAGGTCTTTGTATCAAGCCGGATGGGTGCTGGAGGTTGGGTAAATGCCATGACTGCCCTTCCCTGACCCCAGGCTCCCCTGACTGGACCTGGCACTTCACTCTGCCTGAAGCCCAGGGTCTATCTCACCTAGGATTGACCCCAAGGCTTCAGAGCTGTCCCCCAATCCCAGACCCCACAGAACAAGGTCCACCTCTCTGTTAGCTCTCGGGGGGCCCCTCAGTTGGGCCCAGGCTGCCTTTGCTGCCCCTCATGCTCATTCCCACCAGTTACACCAGCCTCTGTGACTTCAACGAGGGCTTGGAGGCCTTCCAGCTCCTCACCACTCTCCCTCCTCAGGGTCCTCAAAGGCCTAGAGAGCCCGAGCCCATCTTCCAAGTACTGCCCACTTCCCCCATCTTCTCATCCATGCGTCCTCGTTTGCATTTTGTTCATAATGATAGCAATATAATGAGACGTATCCAACACCTCCTTGGTGCCTGGCACGATGGGTGATATTTCCAACTGCCTATATCACGAAGCGTAGTGACCGGAGCTGGAAGCAACCAAGGTCATGGATCCCCAGTCCAGCCTCCTCCTCCCCAACATCACCTGGTTGGCTCTTCTCATTCTTCAGGACTCACCTGGAATGTCCCATCCTCAGGAGTCCTCTCCAAGCCCCCAAATAAAGCAGTCCCTGTTCTGGCCACTCAAACCACCTGTGTGAGCTCTCACTCTCATGTGATCACGTGTTTGGATGGGCTTGTGTTTACATCTGTCTCCCCCACTAGACTGTCTACTCCATGAGAGCAGGACTGCATCTGCCTTGTTCACAGCCGTTACCCTGGGACCTAGTTCAATGCCCGGTAAACAGTAGGTACACAATAAGTATTTGCTGAATGAGTAAACCTATTTACCTATTTTATGAAAACTACCTCACCCCAGCAAGAATCTGAGGTTGTTTATAAGAATGCATACAATTCTATATGAGAGAAAAAACGAAGTTGGAATCAAAGATTTTGACCTTCTCTACAAACAATAAATGCAGGAGAGGTTGTGGAGAAAAGGGAACCTTCCTACACTGTTGGGGGAAATGTAAATTGGCACAGCTACTATGGAGAACAGTATGGAGTTTCCTTAAAAAACGAAAAATAGAGCTACCATTTGACCCAGCAATCCCACTCCTGGGCATATATCTGGAGAAAACCATAATTCGAAATGATACATGCACCCTAATGTTCACTGCAGCACTATTTACACAGCCAAGACATGGAAGCAACCTAAATGTCCATCAACAGAGGAATGGATAAAGAAAATGTGGTACATATATACATTGGAATACTACTCAGCCATAAAAAAGAATGAAATAATGCCATTTGCAGCAGCATGGACAGAACTAGAGATGATCATACGAAGTGAAGTCAGACAGAAAAGGGCAAATATCATAGGATATCACTTATACGTGGAAACTAAAAAAATGATACAAATGAACTTCTTTACAAAACAGAAACAGATGTATAGACTTAGAAAACAAATTTATGGTTACCAAAGGGAAAATATGGGTTGGGGGAGGGATAAATTAGGAGGTGGGGATTAATATATACACATTACTATATATTGGGTTGGCCAAAAAGTTTGTTTGGGTTTTTCATAAGATGTTACAGAAAAATCCAAACGAACTTTTTGGCTAACCCAATATAAATTAGATTATCAACAGGGACCTACTGTAGAGCACAGGGAACTGTATCCAATACTCTGTAATAACCTATATGGGAAAAGACTCTGAAAAAGAATAGACATATGACTATGTATAACTCAATCACCTTGTTGTACAACCTGAAACTAACACAACATTGTAAATCAACTATACTCCAATATAAAATTAAAAAATTAAAAAAAACAAAAAATGAAGATTCTGACCTTCGATTTCACCTTTGACCTAGTGATTTCATTTCTAAATATCCCACAGAGGTCCTCACCCCATATGAGGAGGCATGTTCAAGGATGTTTGTAGGCACAACCTACTGAAAACCACCAAATAATCAGTTAGGGGCTAAGCGCGTGAACCATGAGCAACAGTGCTGTGGAGTATTATGCAGCCACGAAAAAGGATGGGCACTCCCTGTTCACTTACAGGGCCCTCTCCAAGCTATAGTATTAAGTACAAAGAGCGAAGAGGAATATATTTCATAAGTGCAGCATTGGACACGTAGTAGACAATCAACTGATAAATGTTGAATAAATGAGGGGGATCTTTCTGGAAGGACCCGTGAGAACTTAGGAGCAGTGGTAGTGTCTGGGGAAAGACCTGGATGAGGGGAATTTCTCTGTTTACCCTGTCATACTATTTGCATTGTTAGCATATACAAATATTATCTATTCAAATAAATAAGTTTTTGCTATTAAAAAACAATAAGAATTTAGAGTGCTCACATAAAAATCTGGATGTGAGGCTTTTCTCGAAAAATGGGAGGAAGGCCTGGCCACACCGGGCTGTGTTCCTTGAGATGACAATGGCCAGAGCTGAGATGGGGCCTCCCCTCAGCCCAGGGGGCGCAGGGCATGCACTGCCTCACCCCATCTGGCCTCTGTGGGCCTCTGTGCTGCTGACCGAAGGTCTACGCTGCAAAGAGATTAGCTTGCAAGGTCTGCAGAGTGCAGAGTGGGGCTGAGAAGGCTTCCCTAAGGTTAAGGGAAGCCATCTCTCCTGGTTGATTTCACTCACAATGACTCTAAAAGCCACAGCACGGTCACCACAGTTTTAGGGCTGGTGAATGTTGACAAGCCTGCTAGTCTTGCACAAGAATCAGTTAACTCAGTACCCGCCAGGCCCCAACGGTGCCTCTGGTCTCACCCCCGACCAGGGCTTGAGGGCTTTAATTAAACCCAAAGGGAACCCCTGGAGCGAGGAAGCCACCAGCAGCCCCTTGGGCAATGAGGTGGGTGACAGGGCAAGGACACATTGATAGAGGCAGGAAGGCAGGCCTGGCTTGAATTTTGACTCCAGCTCTGAAACTTTGGACAAATCACCTCTCTAAGCCTCCGTTCCCTCATCTGTAGCCAACAGCTAATACTAACTGCATACCGTTTCCAGGGTCTGGTCCCTCCCCCAAGCATGGAGGCAGGGTCTCAGGGAGTCCTCGTGTCAACCTTGTCCATAGAAAGTATCCCAGTCAGGGGTCTCCAAAGAGACAGAACCAATAAGATATATATTTAGCATATATGGAGAGAGAGAGATCTATTTCATTTTAAGGAATTGGCTCATATGATTGTGGAGGCTGGCAAATCTGAAATTTGTACGGCAGGCCAGGAGGCTGGAAACTCAGGCAGAATTTCTATATTACAGCTTGGAGCAGAAGTCCTTCTCCAGGAAACCTCAGGTTTTGCTCTTAAGGCCTTCAGCTGACTGTATGAGGCCCACCCACATTATCAAGGATAACCTCCTTTACTTAAATTACAGATGTTAATCACATGTACAAAATACCTTCACAGCCACATCCAGGCCAGTGTTTAAACAAACAATAGGCAACATCGCCTAGCCAAGTTGACACATAACATTTAACCACCACAGAAAGCATTATTTCCTTTTGCGCATGAGGAAATTGAAGCTCAGAGAGGCTGTGCCACACGCTTAAGGCTAAGGAGCACACAGAGGGATGGAGCTGGGAGGTGAACACGAGCCGAGTCGGCTCCACTCTGAGGACAGGGTTGCGGGTAGCTACTCCACACAGGGCATGTGAGGATCAGATAGGAAAATGCACAGAAGTGCCTGGGACCATGTCTATGGTAGGGACAGAAATCAATAGGGCAGTGGGTGGTATTAGGGAATTACTGTTAGTATAGGACGGAACGGTGTGGGAACAGGGGAAGGAGGCAGAGGAGTGTTGCTCCACCCCATGAGGGATGGGTTTTAGAGTGTAGGGCAGAGAACCTACAGCCCCCGGGCCCCCCAAGGAGGGGTGGGGGCAGAAGGTGGACTCCAGCAGGCTGTGGTCTCCCATGCCAGGCAATGAAGTCCAGAGCCTCTGACCCACGCGCAGGGGACAGAGAAGGAGCACAGTGTCGCCAGCGTGTGGGGTCAGAAAAAAGTCTCGCCTCCTGAGGCTGTGGCTGGTTGCGCAGAGGTTCCTGGAAGTGGGTGATTTCCCCTAAGGGTCCGGCTGGCTGGCTCCTTGGCTGATCACTGCCATGTGCCCACCCTAACTGGACCAACACCCAGAGGTAGAGAAAAGCTTCCACTGAGACCTGAAACCCTTAGACACAGTCCCAGCCTCATTCCTCCCAGCTTCCTTAATCTCCCCGGGGTGGAGCGCTAGGTCAGAGGCAGAAGGCCAGCAGGTCAGCCATGTTCTCCACCTGCTGGCTGTGTGACCTTGGGCAAGTTACTTAACCATTTTGAACTTCTGTCCAACGTATGTGGCTAATCATTGCACAGACCTAGAGGGCTGCTTCGCCGGGACCAGGCCAAACATCTGAATAGAGCTGTTACTTGTTGCCTCACTTGTTCATCATAGTATCATCCTCCCCGGCCTTCTTTTTACCTCTGTCCACCCAGCACCACTTCGCTGAGCCTCGCTCACTCTCTCCCCCATCCTCCCTTCCTTTTTCCAGCTCCCACCTCTTTGGTCAGAATGTGTGCTGGGTAGGCTTTTAAATGCCTCCAGGGCCAGAGAGAAATGAAGGCCCTTGCCTTGGTTGATAATCGCAGTGTTGATAACAGTGGGATTCTGGCAATGGTTGGTTGGGACTCTGACCCCCGCCCTCCCCTCTGCCACATACCTCGTCCTTCTCCCTCTTGCCTCCAGCCTCCCTGGCCCCCTATGTCCCTCCTCCACACCAGGCTCCTCTAGCCTCCCCTGAGGGCCCCTCAGCCTGGCTGCTCCATCAGAGGCGGTATCTCATTGATACCAGGTCCCAGGTCTGAGGTGGGCCCCCCTCCCCACCACTGTCCATCCCAGGCCCGTTGCCCACACTGGTCACAGCCTGTAATGGCTCCTTTCCTGGGGTGCCTCCCCAGCAGCCCAGGGCAGGCAGCGAGACTCCTTCACACTGTGCATCCAGCACCAGCTGGAGGAGGCAGGCTTAGCCTGCTCCCTTCACCCCCCATCGCCACTCCATCACCTCAGGGGGCCTGCTCTGGCCTGACCTGCAGGCAGGGGCGGGGGGTGAGGACAAGTACTGGGGAACCCACTTCTGGGCCAGCCTGATTCTTCCCCTCGCCCCGCAACCCTCCTCCAGAGGCTGAGGGCAAAAGAGCCCAGTGTGTGGGCTAGAAAGCAGGACACCTGGATCCCTTTGCAGTACAAACCTCACTTGCTGTGTGGCCTTGAGCAAGCCCTCTCCCCTCTCTGGGTCTTAGTCATTCCAGCTCTAAAATGGGTTAGGGCTACAGACACACACTCAGAGTTCTGCAAGGCCAGACAGTTGTCACTGCTGGACATCACATGTCCACAGGGTTGGGGACCCACTGAAGGGAGTGCTGGTGGAGAAGTGGAGAGAGCATGTCCTGCCTGGGCCAGCCCAGGGGCTCCAGTTCTGCTGAGTCCTCAAGAGAAGCTGGAAATCTGAGTTTCAATTTAACAATCTCCTGATTGCAAAATCTTGACCACTAATTCACATGTTTAAAAGCATTGTGTGGGGACTCCCCTGGTGGCGCAATGGATAAGATTCCATGCTCCCAATGCGGGGGTCCCGGGTTCGATCCCTGGTCAGGGAACTAGATCCCACATGCATGCCGCAACTAAGAGTTCGCATGCCACAACTAAGGAGCCTGCCTGCCGCAACTAAGACCTGGTGCAACCAAATAAATTAATTAATTTTTTTAAAAAAAGGCACCGTGTGGGTCAAACAGAACATGTCTGGGCCACAGTCTGTGGGTGGTAGACTAGAAGGCTAGGTTCCAGGGCCCTCTGGGGCTCTCTGGAAGGATAGTGTTTGCTTTGGGGGCATTTCCTGCTCTCACTTGGCAAGAGGGTGGTGTGCTGTTCCTTGTGTACCCCAGACCTGCTTCCTGGAGCATTTGATGGCTTTGCTCCACTCTGGCCTCTTTCCCGACTAGTCAATCGGAGCCCACCCCTTGACCTATAGATAGATGGCTTCACAAACACAGGCCCAGGCCTGCCCCAGGTAGGCCAGAGCCTGAGAGGTTTCCAAAGGCAGGGCCAGCATAAGGCAGGTGTTGGGGGCCTCAGAACCCTCTTGCCCCGCCCAATCCCCAAATTCCTATCATAACTCCAGGGCCCTATCACTGTAAACCCTGGAGCTCATGTTTCCAACCCTCAGGGCAGACCTGAGCTGTTTCTAGAAACTCTAGCCACTCTGCAAAGCTGGCCCCTCACTCACCACTATTCAGACAGGGACTGACACCCCAAGGAGCACTGCTGGGCCAAGGCCAAGGCCACACTGACCATCAGCAGCACAGGCTGGAGGTTTTGTCTTTCTCTAAAACTGTCTCATGTCCATTCGGGTCTCCTCGAGGTGAAGGCTAGCAAGATTTCTCAGCTGGCTGGCACATGTGGAAAATGAGGCCCAGAGGAAAGCAGTAAGCTTGCTCAAGGTCCCTGGGCTGCATGATCCTTATAGAGGGGCACTGCTAAAAATAGTTCCTGGAACCCAGAGTGGAAAAGGATGAATCCTGGGGCTAGCGTCAACGTTTTTCTTTTGCCTTGATCCCTGGGCAGTTGCTGTGTGCAGCAGCCCCTGACGGAGAAGATGACGCAGGCAGGGCAGAGAGTGGGGAGGAAGGAGAAAGTCAGGGAGGCCAGATCCCAGCATCATCCCCAGAACGGAGCCTGACCTTGCCTGAACTCCGGAGGCTTGGGCTCCCCTGCCCAGGGCTTGAGTTTATACGGCAGCTCTGAGGAGGGAGGCAAGACAGAATTGAGGGAGAGAAAAAAGAGGGAAGGAAAAATCACGGGGGAGGGAGAGGGAAGTAAGAATGCTAAACCCAGGGCTTCCCTCGTGGTGCAGTGGTTGAGAATCTGTCTGCCAATGCAGGGGACACGGGTTCGAGCCCTGGTCCGGGAAGATCCCACATGCTGCGGAGCAACTGGGCCCGTGCGCCCCAACTGCTGAGCCTGTGCTCCGGAGCCCGCAAGACACAGCTGCTGAGCCCACGTGCCACAACTGCTGAAGCCCGTGTCCCACAACAAAGAGTAGCCTCTGCTCTCTGCAACTAGAGAAAGCCCGTGCACAGTAACAAATACCCAACACAGCCAAAAATAAAAATAAGTAAATAAATTTATAAAAAAAAAAAAAAAAAAAAAAAAAAAAAAGAATGCTAAACCCAGGAGAGGGACCACAACTTGCCAGAATGGGGCCCACCCAGACTCATCACTGAGGCAGAAGGGGCACTCCCACTTCACAGATGCAAAATCTGAAGCTTAGGGCATGGGGTAATTTGCCAAGATCCCAGAATCAGAAAGTAGCACAGTCAAGATTAGAATTCATGGCTTTAGCCTTTGTCCTTCAAGCAAGGTCTCAAACAGGAAACCACTCAGGCAGCATTTCCCAAAATGTGGCCCCAATATACCCTACCCCTGCATTGCCAGGAGGGAATCCTGGTTAAAATGCAGATTCCTGGGTCAGAATCAAAGGGGCATGGCCTAGGAATATGCATTTTGACCAGTGCCCTGCTGGTGGTTCTTTGAGACCTAACACTGGGAAGCTCTGTGGCTCTCTTTTGGCTTTTCTGGTCTGACTTCCTAGCCCTATATCCTAGCTGCACCCTTGCAGCCCAGCTATTCAAATTGAGTCACCGTACCCTACAGGACAGAACTGGGCCTTTCCCATTCAATGCCTCGCCCACCAGTTTCCCAGTCCCATATAGACCCACCCTTCCAGCCAGTACCTCTCTTCTGGAAGCCTTCCTTGTGGTTGGGATTCCCCTCTCCTTCAGCTTGTGTTGAAGTAATATTGGGTTGGCCCAAAAGTTTGTTTGGGTTTCCCATAACATCTTACGGAAAAACTTGAACGAACTTTTGGGCCAACCCAATAGCCTCCTCCTCCCTCTGGAATTATTTACAACATCCTATTTTACTTTCCGTGTGGATCTGCTTTGTTTCCCAACCTTTCCCTCTATTAAACAGGAAACTCCCAGAGGACTAGACTTATTGGTTTAAACAATAAGCCTCTGAAATCCATGACTTCACTTGACCCTCTGCCAACCACAAGTGGCAAGGCTGGGAGAGCTTTACAATGAGGAAACGGAGCCTTAGAGAGATTGTAACCTACCTAAGACCAAATAAGATTGAGCCGGGGTTAGAACCCAGGTCCAGCTCCGATGTCCAGTTCTTTCTGCTTCTGCTTTGCCTCTGATCACTCAAACAGCCCTGCGACACGGGCAGAACAGGGATTATGATCCCATTGCTCAGATAAGGAAAAGTGAGGCCCAGAGTGGACAAAGCACTCAATACCACCTTTACCCTGTTTTGGCTGCACTTGGGTCTGACCTTTTCTCTTACCCTCTCTCCGGCTGTTGGGCACTGCCCAGGGCCCCTCAGCAGGACGGGGCAGAGCTGAACTTTGGATTCCCAGGCAAAGCCCTCATCCTGGACCCCTGGAATGGTCCCAGCGCCACTCCGGACCCAGGTGCCTCCTCTTCAGGTGGAGACTCGCCTCACCTGCCTTGCAGCTGGCTGGAGATTCAAAGAGAGGGAACTGGGAAATAGCTGGACACACCTTGGTCACCATCACTCTAGACTTTGTCCCTCTTATTAATGCCCAGCTGAGGAGGAAGCAACCTGGGTGGTCCTTTCCTGAAGAGTGGAGGAGGGCAACTCTGAGCCTGGCACGGGCCCAGCCCAACCAAGCCCAAGTTAAGCTGGGAAGGGTGTGGAGCAAGGAGGCCAGGCTGGCGTTCCTGAGAGGGGTTTGCCAAGCTGTACTCCACAGGTGTGGTCTGGGGGAGACTCAAAGGAGGTGAGGGCAACTCTGAACTTTGGGAGAGAGTACTGAGTCACCCAGCTGGTGCCCAGCCAGGGTGGCCAGCAGGGACTTTGGACAGCCCACAATGGAAAATAAAAATAATAATATATGTCAAACCCCAACTATGTGTCAGGCCCCATGCCTCCACCCTCACCCCCGACCCAGTGTGTAGTGTGTGGGTTCCATTCAGCCCTGTTCCTTGTGCTCCTTCTCTGCATCAGGTTAAGTCCCTTTATCTCGGACCAGAAAGTGCTACGGCTGGGTCTCCGTCTGCTTCTCCTCGTCCTCCTCACTACGGATCCCTCCCTCCAGCTCCCTGGGCATCACCCCCAGGACCACTCCATCCTTGGTCATTCCAGCCCCACCTCCTCCGGGAAGCCCTCCGCCATGAAAAAAGCCCCGGGTGGGTCAGATCCTGCTTAAGACCCTGGTCCGGAACCCCTCGTTTCCCCTCCCTCCTC
Organism: Mesoplodon densirostris; assembly: GCF_025265405.1. Classification (NCBI taxonomy): domain Eukaryota; kingdom Metazoa; phylum Chordata; class Mammalia; order Artiodactyla; family Ziphiidae; genus Mesoplodon; species Mesoplodon densirostris. The sequence goes on from NC_082670.1 coordinate 73,416,528, forward strand.
TATATCCAAGGCACCCGTTTTTGCAGCCCTATAACCCCCTGGTTGCCCTAGAGGTGCTTCCCCTCCGACTCTGCCCTTTTATGCTCCACAAAGGATTCTGAAGCATAGGGTAGTTAGGGGAAGCGGCAAGGTGGTGCAGCATGAAGTCATCCGTCCCCAGCCTTGTTCTTCGTCCTCCCAGCAGGCAGTCCCGGTAAGCCCAGGTCCCACCAGCACAAACCGAGCCTAAGGAGGAGGGCCTTTACGCCCCGCCCCGCCCTTCCAACTTCTGGAGCGCGCCGCGGCACGCCTGCGCGGAGGATGCCCCGGCCCATGGCGCATGCGCAGCTGTCTATCTGTGTATATTAGGACGACTGGGTTCGCGGCCTGAGGATTCTCGCGGATAAGGGCAAGGGTTTGTTTCTACCCTTGTTTGGGTACACGCCGCCGCCGCCGCCGCCGCCGCCGCCGAGTCTCCCGCGCAGGTGAGGGCCCCGCGCTCTGGATGCGGCGCGGCCGGGGACAACCCCCGCGTGTCCTGCTTGCCTGCGCCCCGCTACTCCGGCCATTGGGACCCCATCCCCCACCGCTCCAATCACCCGCCGCCTCGGGGTCAACTTTCATATGCCCGATCTTCTACCTGATCGGCCCCCTCCCGGCGTTCCCCGTTTAACTGACCGCTTTCGAATTCCCTTCTTAGACACCTCCCGTTATTCTCGAGCTCTCGACGCCCCGGGTAACCACAGACCTCCCCTGCCCAGGACCACCACTTTCCGCCAGACCCACGGCCCTCATTTTTTAGCCCTTGTCTCTTCCCAGTTAGCCCCAGCGGCGCTTCCCCTCGTATCCCTGGCCTTCTTTATGCCCCCTCCTTTCTCAGTTATGCCCAGTTCACGGAGCTGTAGGGGCATAACCTCGGGGAAATCCTGGCCTCAGGAACCCAGGGCCGGACTGGATGCCTTCTTGGGGTCTGGGAGTGTAGGGACCAGGAGAAGATCAGGATCCCTAAGAGTCTTCTCTGCCTTGATGGATGACAGTGGCTTCTTCCCTGGCCTCACTTCTTCACCTGGGTGGGTGCCAAGGTGTGTTATCTGCACTTCTGCAATGTGTATCTTCCTCAAGGAGCCTCTGACCTCCCAAACCTGTTCCTGACTTGTCCCTCCTGTCCCACCCCCTTGGTTATTGATCATCAGTATTTACCGTATTTGGTAAAGTAGTTTTGCAGGTGCCTTTGTATGGAGCTGGGGAATGAAGGTGATCTGGGTAGAGTGTGGTCACCACTTCTTAGTTGAGTCCCTCATCAGTGCTGTCCTTAGACATTTTTGAGTGAGACTTGTTAGTATCCCACAGTACCCTTGCTATAAACTTCAGGTGACACCTGAACCCAGTGACTTTGGAGTGGTATTTGCGTGATTATTAACAAGTATTGGTGTCACTCCTCATCTTTGTACAGGATCAGTGCACCTCCGGGACATGGAGACTGTTGTTCGCCGCTGCCCATTCTTATCCCGAGTGCCTCAGGCCTTTCTGCAGAAGGCAGGCAAATCTCTATTGTTCTATGCCCAAAACTGCCCTAAGATGATGGAAGTTGGGGCCAAGCCAGCCCCTCGGGCCCTGTCCACTTCAGCAGTACTCTGCCAGCAGGTCAAAGAAACCCCTCCGGCCAACGAGAGTAAGTGCCCTTAGCAATGAAGTAGAGAGTGGTGATGTTTGCATTCATTACAAGACCCTGGAAGCAATTCTCATGCACAGTGCTGATGAGGGTCACGCGAGGCGGTTACTTGGTGCCAGGGTCAGTTCTCTGCATAGATTATCTCATGGAATTGTCATCCTAACCCCACTAAGTAGGCAGTTTTAGTTTTCACATCTTTAAAGGTGAAACAGTGGCCAGCATTCCACCTTGTGGATTGCATGTCAGTGTCTGTTGGAGTTTGTGAGTTGTCAGTGCCTCATTCATGTAAATGTAAAGTTGGAATCTTTATGTAAAGTTGGAATGTAGAAGCTTGTAGCTTTTAAAGTTGTGATTTTTCTTCTTTTTTTTTTTTTTCCCTTGCCTTTGCTATGTTGCCTGACCTGTGCCTTTTGCCCTCAATTCCTTTCTGTGCTATGCCTTCCCAAATTCCTGGTAGTTTCTTATGCAGTCACTTATCATACTTATCTCTTTGTCTGGCTCCAGACCACATAGGCTATTCCAGGCTAAACCATCTTCAAAGTCAACTCTACCTGTGAGTTTTTCAGTTAGGTTAGGCTACACTGAGGTATCAAGCAACCCCCAAATCTCAGGGCTTAACACATAAAGATTTCTATCTTGTTCACGCAAGGTCCACTTTGGGTCATCAGGGCAATTCTGTTCTAAGCAGTGACCTGGGGTTCCACACTCTGGTGTCCTACAGCTTTAACTCTGAAATAGGTGGCTTTTGGGTCACTGTTGCATAAGGGGAAAGTGAGAGGGTCTCAAACCAGCTCATCTTTTAAAAACTTTTCATAACAGTAAATTTCAATTATGAACAACAATAATCAATCCAGGGCCAATTTTGCTTCACTTGTGTCCCCATTCACCCCATCTGCTCCCACTGGATTAACTTGAAACTGATTCCAGAAATTTCCTCTGTAAATATCAGTATGCACCTTTAAAAGGTATGAATTCTTTCTTTTTTTTTGCATGCGGGGGCACACCACGTGGCATGCGGGATCCTAGTTCCTTAACCAGGGATTGAACCAGTGGAAGCGCAGATTCTTAACCACTGGACCGCCAGGGAAGTCCCTATGAGTTCTTTCTAAAAGCACCATCACAATACCATTATCACACCTAAAAAATGATGCAATTTCCTAATATCATCAAATACTCAGCCCCACCAGCTCTTGGATATTTTAGCCAGGAAGCAACACACAACATCCATTGGCCAGAACTAGTCACACGGCTCCAACTAAATGCACGGATGCTGGGGTTTTTTCTCTTTTTTTAATTATTTTTTTTACTGTGGCAAAATGCATATAACATAAAACTTACTATCTCAACCATTTTTAAGTGTACAGTGGTATTAAGTACATTCATATTGTTCTGCAGCCATCACCACCATCCAGTGTCCAGAACTCTTTTCATTGTCCCAAACTGAAACTCTGTGCCAACTAAATACTAACTCCCCATCCTCCTCCCCCAGATCCTAGCAAACATTATTCTACTTTCTCTCTATGAATTTGACTACTCTAGAACCTCACATAAGTAGAATCATACAAAATTTGTTAAAGTAGTGATTTTTTTGACACATGTATCTTTTTTTTTTTTTTTTTTGGCATGGCTTGCGGGATCTTAGTTCCCTGACCAGGGATCAAACCCAAGCCCCCTGCAGTGGAAGTGCTGAGTCCTAACTACTGGACCACCGGGGAATTCCCTTAACACATGCATCTTTATTTTGTATATGAATTTTTAAATTTTGCTTTTAATAAACAGATCAGAGATTCAGTTTTGATCTGTCTTTGCCAGGAAAGAACGAAGCTTTTCAGATACCACTTAATTCTAGGGAATAATTTACCTTATAGGCTCTGTTAGGTGTGTTCTCTGGATGTGGACTTGTAAGAAAAGAATGTTTTTTACTAGAAAGTATTTAATCCTTTCTAGGATTTCTTTTCCTCTTTACCATTGTTTAGGACTTAGTTATGTTTTTTACCATTCTGTCCCTAGCAGTAGATTCCTCTTCTATTCCTGGTTGAGTAAAATGTGACTTATCCACTTGATAGACTGCCATGCATCCATCACAAATGATATTCACAAACTATTTACTAGTTTATGTAGATCTTCATAATGAAAAGGGCAGAATAAACAAGCATATACAGAATAAGTACACCTTTTTCTAAATCTACACATAAGGGGTAAAGAAAGATAATATGCCAAGTTGTCTGCAATGGTTATGTTTTGAATAATAGAACTCTATTTTTCTAGACTTCCTACAATGAATATGTATTTACTGACTTTTATAGTGAGTGAAATGAACTTGAAAGCAGGGTTTTTTTTAATTTTTATTTTTTCACTACATGGCATGTGGGATCTTAGTTCCCACACCAGGGATTGAACCCTTGCCCCCTGCAGTGGAAGGGTGGAGTTCTAACAACTGAACTGCTGGGGAATTCCCCAAGGCAATTTTTTTGCTTTCCTTTATAGATTTTAATACAAACTGTATTGAGACACTGCCCAAGTTGTAGGAGAGCCTAGCCTATGACTCACAGGAGGATTCCAGAATGATGAAGAAAGTCTTCTCTGGAAGGAAGATGAATGCATTTGCTCAAGGGGAGAGGGAAGTCTAGAAGCTTAATTACCAGCCAACTGCATTAAGTCATGAACTTCTTTGAGGCATTTAGAGAAAACTGGTAGTTTATCTGTTAAGCAATGGCAAGCTTTTTTTTTTTTTTTTTTTTTTTTTTTTTGCGGTACGCAGGCCTCTCACTGCTGTGGCCTCTCCCGTTGCGGAGCACAGGCTCCGGACGCACAGGCTCAGCGGCCATGGCTCATGGGCCCAGCTGCTCCGCAGCATGTGGGATCTTCCCGGACCGGGGCACGAACCCGTGTCCCCTGCATCGGCAGGTGGACTCTCAACCACTGCGCCACCAGGGAAGCCCAATGGCAAGCTTTTTTTGTCAAGAATCTGTTTAGAAAATATTAGCAGAGAAAAAACCATATGACCACTTCCAGTTACCTTCAAGAGTGTGTCCTCGCATGAAATATGCTGAGTGTACTTGGGGTAGATTTACTGGAAATAATTAAACTCAAGAATGATGGGCTGGGGCTTCCCTGGTGGCGCAGTGGTTGAGATTCTGCCTGCTAATGCAGGGGACGCGGGTTCGAGCCCTGCTCTGGGAGGATCCCGCGTGCCGTGGAGCGACTGGGCCCGTGAGCCACGACTACTGAGCCTGCGCGTCTGGAGCCCGTGCTCCGCGATAGGAGAGGCCGCGATAGTGAGAGGCCCGTGCACCGCGATGAAGAGTGGCCCCCACTTGCCACAACTGGAGAAGGCCCTCGCACAGAAACGAAGACCCAACACAGCAAAAATAAATAAATAAATAAAAAAAAAAAAAAAAAAAAAGAATGATGGGCTGTCTAGAACTAGAAAATACTACTTCGGGGATTTATAAGTGAGAAATACTATGGGTTTGAGAGGTAGGTGAACTGTGCCAGTTAACTCTTCACAGGAACATTGTATCCAGTGAGGCAGATGAGAAAACAGTTGATTTAGCAGAACCTAATAAGAATAAACTTGTCTTTGGATCATGGGATAGAGTAAGTATAAGGTTTGTCTTTGAGGCAACAAGAGAAAGAAACAAGTGGGCTTCTGTGTACCGTGCAACCAGATCTGATGCTTCAGTTTTAACATTTCTCCCCTCAGAGGACAAAACTGCCAAAGCCAAGGTGCAGCAGGCTCCTGATGGATCCCAGCAGACTCCAGATGGCACGCAGCTTCCGTCTGGACACCCCTCCCTTGCCGCGAGCCAGGGCACTGCGAGCAAATGCCCTTTCCTGGCAGCCCAGATGAGCCAGGGCAGCAGCAGCGTCTTCTGCAAAGCCAGCCTAGAGCTTCAGGAGGATGTGCAGGAAATGCATGCCGTGAGGGAAGGTAAACAGATGACATGAGCCATCAGAAGAGCAAAGAGGTTCTTTGGCTCTTTCAGACCCTCAGATTTCTGTGTGAACTATTATTAGAGTAGTATTTGTGTCAGCACCTTCCTGTTTTAGGGCTGAGGAGGAAAGGTCATGAGATAGAGGACTGTATGGCAAAATGTGGGAGTTTTTTTTCTGTGTGTGTGTGTAGGATGTAACCAGCTTTTACAGTAATTCTTTAATTTCTGAAAATACCCCTTAGGCATAAACTATTACCAGTTGCCCTTTGTTTCTTTCCCACCATTTGGTTGGATAAAAGGTGAAAAACAGTGTTACTGCAGTAAGTGCTAGTTTTAGGACTCCCAAGCTGTGTGTCTTAGTGGTGGTCATTGAGTGGCAACCTTAATTCCACTTGTGGCTGTATCCATGGTCCCCAGAAATTCTCCTCAGCAGAAATGATACAAGTGGCTGAAATTGTTTTCTGTGAAGAAAATTGTCTCAATTAGGGTAGGGCGGGTGTGATGGGGAAGGCAAACCAGCCAGAAAAAAAAAGCTTTGGACTTTAATGTTCCTCAAAGCTGACTGGTAGCTCTGAAAACAAAACCAAACAGTAACTAAAGAAGAGAAGCTTCATACACTCAGTTACATCTCACTTTCGTTATGATGGGCTTTTTTTGTGAACTAGGCAGTAAGCCATTTTTAACAGTATGACTGGAAGGTATTGTAGACTCAGAATAGAACATTGGTCCCCTTTGCCTCTTGTTACTTTTGTTACAGAGGTTGCCCAAACCTCAGTGAATCCCAGTGTGATTAGTGTGAAGACGGATGGAGGGGAGCTGAGTGGTTTGCTGAAGAACTTTCAGGATATCATGCGAAAGCAACGACCAGAAGGAGTGTCCCACCTTCTTCAAGATAACTTGCCAAAATGTGAGTCTCCTCGTTATTTGCCTGATGCAGGAGAGTTTATAACTTAAACATACATCAGATTAAATGTATAATTGCGTGGTGAGTTGTGGATTAAAAGCCATGTCTCTTGCTTGATGCAAGTAGATGCTCTTGGCTATAGTGAATGCCAGTCCTATTGATAGCCTGCCTCATCTCTCTTAATACCTACTGTCTGCTCACGGGGTCAGACAGTGTCATTTGAGACATACACAGACTCAAGATAAGGATGTCAAGGAACTTTCCCAGATGAGTACTTCGTTAGTTTGTCCAGAATCTCCTTGCTCCCAAATGGCCAAGCTGGGATTGGAAACTAGGTCTTACACCAAACCCTAGATGTGCTTTTTAACCGTCAAACTGTACCATCTTTTGTTCGGTTTTTAGCTGTTTCCACTTTTCAGTATGATCATTTCTTTGAGAAGAAAATTGATGAGAAAAAAAATGACCATACCTATCGAGTTTTCAAAACTGTGAACCGGAGGGCGCAGTTCTTCCCCATGGCAGATGACTACTCAGACTCTCTCATCACCAAAAAGCAGGTGTCCGTCTGGTGTAGCAATGACTACCTAGGAATGAGTTGCCACCCACGGGTGTGTGGAGCCGTCATGTAAGTAGCCTTCAGTTTTCAGATATCACTGGCATGACTTAGCAAGACACTGATGATTTATAGAAATTGGATCTTTTATGGGGGGGATATTCAGCAGCTGAAAGTGTGCCATAGCAAAATGCTCTTTTTAGCCTTCTAAAAATATGTACAGGTTACTTTTAGAGAAACTCTAATGTGTAAGTAGTTGGTGAAGCCCCTTTGTGAGAGTTTAAGTTTCTGGGCTCATTGACTACACACGTCCACTCACTTACTATCCCTCCACAGGCAAGTCTTGGACAGAGGCTTCCTGGCTTGTGGCTGTGGGTGGAGAAATACAAATCGAGCAGCACTGGATGGTAGAGGGACTGCCCTGGTGGTACAGTGGTTAGGACTCCATGCTCCCAATGCAGGGGGCCTGGGTTCAGTCCCTGGTCAGGGAACTAGATCCCACATGCATGCTGCAACTAAGAGTTCACACGCTACAACTAAGGAGCCTGCCTGCTGCAACTAAGACCCAGTGCAACCAAATAAATAAATATTAAAAAAAAAAAAAAAAAAAAAGGCTGGTAGAGCCTGTCGTTCATGTCCTTCAGGAAGTTTGCCATGACCAGGAACACTTGAGAGAGTTGCGGGTCAAACTCTCCAAGGAGGCTTGCTAGAGAGAGCCCAGTCTGAGGTTTAGTAATAGAGATAGCCTAACATTATGGGACTGGTTCACAGAGGGTTTAGGTAACCACCATTCAAGATGTCCCTCTAGAGCCTGAGGTCGTGTTATTGGAGAAAAAGATGTTTGTCAGAGAAAAGAAATCTCAGTAAGTTAACTAAAACTCAACTAAGATTGTTAACACTTGTTTTTGATGTTCCCTAGAGGCCTCATCACCCTGGTGTTGAGACCTTCTCCCGCCCAGTCTAGAGATGAAGTGGGTTGAAACTTGTATGAACTTCTCATTCACAGGGAGAGAGGTGCTACATCAACATCAGTTTCAGTCTCCTGGATCCTGGAGGAATGTTCACATTGTATTCAGAACCATGAGATTTATTTTCTGTCTGCTCTTTTTTTTTTTTAAAGGGACACTTTGAAACAGCATGGTACTGGAGCAGGGGGTACCAGAAATATTTCTGGAACTAGTAAATTCCATGTGGACCTGGAGCAGGAGCTGGCTGACCTCCACGGGAAAGATGCAGCACTCCTGTTTTCCTCGTGCTTTGTGGCCAACGACTCGACCCTCTTCACTCTGGCTAAGATGATGCCAGGTAGGAAGCCTGTCATGGGTGCCTTAGAGTTTTCTGGCTTTCTTAGTAGTAACAGGAATATTGACAACAAAGAAAGCTTACCAGAACCACTCAAGAGTTATGATAGTAACTGGGAGCATTTGTTCTTGAATTGAGCATAAAGTGTTAACTGTACATTATAAATGCCAGTAGAACATGATAACAATGAAGAATCAGATTTGCAGTGCTTGTCTTTAAGCTAATTGCTTCCAGTGTGCTTTGTACTCTAAGAAAATCCTTTGGAGAATTCTCTTAGTTATGTGTAGTTATCTTTCTTTTTAAAAAAAATTTTTTTTAATTAATTTATTTATTTTTGGCTGCATTGGGTCTTCGTTGCTGTGCGCGGGCTTCTCATTGTGGTGGCTTTTCTTATGGTGGAGCATGGGCTCTAGGCGCGCGGGCTTCAGTAGTTGTGGCTCGCTGGCTTCAGTAGTCGTGGCACGTGGGCTCTAGAGCCCAGGCTCAGTAGTTGTGGTACACGGGCTTAGTTGCTCCGCAGCATGTAGGATCTTCCCGAACCAGGGATCAAACCTGTGTCCCCTGCATTGGAAAGCCCTTTTCGCTGGAAAGTTATCTTTCCATTGAGTTTGGAGTGAGACAGCCAGATTTAAAAGCAGATTAGTTGCATGCCACTGGGTTATTTTACACCTATAGGCCCTCTCAGAGGAGAATAACTAGTTAGTTATTTTTCCAGAAAGAAACTGGCACGCAGGGTCTTTTTCCTACTGGGCAAAGCAGCATTTTCAGGTCAAAGTCTGTTGTCCTTGACTGTCGAGGAAATAATTTGTCTTTGGTGCAGATGGCAATAAATAGCATTTTTGTCTTGTTAGGCTGTGAGATTTACTCTGATTCTGGGAACCATGCCTCCATGATCCAAGGGATTTGGAACAGCCGAGTGCCAAAGTACATCTACCGCCACAATGATGTCAGCCACCTCCGAGAACTGCTGCAGAGGTCTGACCCTGCCGTCCCCAAGATTGTCGCATTTGAAACTGTCCACTCAATGGACGGTAAGTCTAGGTAGAGGCCAATCTGAAATCTTAAATGAAAACAAGGCCTGAACTTCTTAAAAGTGTGATATTTATTTCATTTTTGTAGTTTCTTTTCACTTTGCCAGGATTTTGTAGTTGCAGGACACTGTATAGATTGGGCTGAATGTAGATATTCTATTCTGGCTTTTACTAGGCTCCAAACCCCAAGGTAATCCAGAAACTGGGGGAAGTTAATTGGTTTCCCCAATGTTAAAAATATCTTAGAACGTACGTTGCTGTGTTCTAACTCTTACCAAAACAGAAATTCGTGAAATAGCAAGCACTTCAGTGCGGTCTGTGGTCTCTCCTAGGGGCAGTGTGCCCACTGGAAGAGCTGTGTGACGTGGCCCATGAGTTTGGAGCAATCACCTTTGTGGATGAGGTCCATGCGGTTGGGCTGTACGGGGCTCAAGGAGGAGGGATTGGCGATCGGGATGGAGTTATGCCAAAAATGGACATCATTTCTGGAACTCTTGGTATGTACACTCTGCACAGTCTGTAATCTGCACTAAAATTACATTCTCCTAACAAGGCCAAGGACTACTGGTCTAACAGGTCAGGTGAGGAGGTGGTCTGATAGCATCTAAAGCCTGGGTCACTTTTTTGAGTGAGTTTTTCTTTCCTCAGTGAGTGGTGGCACAGCTTATCAGAATCCCTTGAGTCATGGCACGGCCCCCAGAATCAAAGTAAATCTCACAGCCTAACGTGATAGAAGTACCATTTGTTGCCATCTGAGCTCATTCCAAACATAGTTGTGGCTTTAGGTATACGCCGTGGCAACAGCCTTTACTCTCTGTGCGTCAGATTTTGCCCTTATATTAAAAAAAAAAAAAATAGGGCTTCCCTGGTGGTGCAGTGGTTGAGAGTCCGCCTGCCGATGCAGGGGACACAGGTTCGTGCCCCGGTCCGGGAGGATCCCACATGCTGCGGAGCGGCTGGGCCCATGAGCCATGGCCGCTGAGCCTGCGCGTCCGGAGCCTGTGCTCCGCAACGGGAGAGGCCACAGCAGTGAGAGGCCCGTGTACCGCAAAAAAAAAATAAAATAAAAAAAAAGAATAAAAAAGAAGAAGAATTTTAGTGCTTTTCTCCTAGAGCTGCAGGTCAGGCATTGTGTTGTGAAGCGCTGAGCTCTGTGCCTATCGGGTGGGAACATTCCAGTTCACCTGGCTACTTTGTATTTCCTCTGCTCCTCCCAACAGAGAGGCCATGTCTCTTGGAGCAACTCCAGACTCTTCCAGACTCCATAGCCATGCTGCCTGCTGGGTGTAAATCTTGCATGCTTAATAACTCACTAGCTGTGTGACCTTGGCTTTGTGGTTAACTTCCTTGTGCCTCAGTTTCCTCATCAATATGATGGAGGTAACAATAGAACCCACCTCAGCTTGGAGAAGATAAATGAACTGTATACAAACAATTACTGTAGACATTCTTTTGTCTATGAGGTAAAAATGTAAACTGTACAATTTTTTTTTTTTTTTTTTTTGGCTGCATTGGGTCTTTGTTGCTGCACACAGGCTTTCTCTAGTTGCGGCGAGCAGGGGCTACTCTTCATTGCGGTAGGCATGCTTCTCATTGCGGTGGCTTCTCTTGTTGCAGAGCACGGGCTCTAGGCACACGGGCTTCAGTAGTTGTGGCACGAGGGCTCAGTAGTTGTGGCATGCAGGCTTAGTAGTTTTGGCACACGGGCTTAGTTGCTCCACAGCATGTGGGATTTTCCCGGACCAGGGCTCGAACCCGTGTCCCCTGCATTGGCAGGTGGATTCTTGACCACTGCGCCACCAGGCAAGTCCAACTGTACAAATCTGAGAATTTCAAAAGTTACTAAGGCAGCTGGAGACCATGTAGTGGTTAGCTAAAGTGCCACTTTACAGCCTGCAGTTGGTAAAGGAAAGGACAGGCAAAAAAGAGCGTCCTTCAGGGCTTCCCTGGTGGTGCAGTGGTTGAGAGTCCGCCTGCTGATGCAGGGGACACGGGTTCGTGCCCCGGTCTGGGAAGATCCCACATGCCGCGGAGTGGCTGGGCCCGTGAGCCATGGCCGCTGAGCCTGCGCATCCGGAGCCTGTGCTCCGCAATGGGAGAGGCCACAACAGTGAGAGGCCCGCGTACTGCAAAAAAAAAGAGCGTCCTTCAGCACCGTGAAGGGGCGTGAGAACATCGTGCAGACCAGTAGAGCCTGGGGCCTCGCAGGGCAGAGCCTTGCCAAGAGGAAAGCTCTTGTTCATGTGTCCTAATTCCAGCAGCCCTTTTCTTGTAAAGAGCTTTTATGACGTGGGCTCTTTGAAGGTATGGTCACTGTGAGATGAAAAGGGCTGGAGAGAGAAATTTTCCACTGTCAGAGATTATACCAACCCAGCAGTGCGTGGGGCTCAAGCAAGACTGTTAATTACAGAACATAATGTTAAGATCGAGGAGGACTCTTCTGGAGTCATTAATCCTGAAACCCGAGATACCGATTATACAAGGAGACTTAACAAGAATTGAAAAATGAGGCCGGCCCTAAATCAACCCTAACAGGGTCTGAGTTTTCATATTTATCCAACAAACACTCCTTGTCAGAGTTTTGTGGTTACTTAAGTAGAAATTAATACCAGCCCTGCCAAAACAGTTAATGTCTTAGCTGGGTGACATTCGGCCTCAAGAGTAATTCTCACAGTGAGCCCCCCGCTCAGACCCTGTCCTGGAGCAGGCGCAGTGCAGAGCGAGGGGGGATGCAGCCAGCCTGGGTGGGAAGGGAGGTGGCACGTGGCGTTCAGGCACGCTGTGATCAGTCGCCGGTGCCAGGCCTGGTCTGGATACCTGCGCTTTGATCCTGGTCAGACACCAGCCTGGCCTTGTGACTTTGGTCAAGACCCTTTCATAACGTTCTCAGCTTTTTCCTGTTCAGAAATGGGCTTGATATGAGTCTTAGGGCAAATAAAGATGAGGAAGAGAAGAGTGAGTGCTCTGAGGCTCTGCAGCACCTGGCTGTGCACACTTAGGGCAGTTGCTGTAATAAATGAGCCTGTCTCCTCCCAGGCAAAGCCTTTGGCTGTGTTGGAGGGTACGTCGCCAGCACGAGTTCCCTGATCGACACCATCCGGTCCTATGCAGCGGGCTTCATCTTCACCACCTCCCTGCCACCCATGCTGCTGGCTGGAGCGCTGGAGTCTGTGCGGATCCTGAAGAGCACCGAGGGCCGGGTGCTTCGCCGCCAGCACCAGCGCAACGTCAAGCTCATGAGGCAGATGCTGATGGACGCCAGCCTTCCAGTCGTCCACTGCCCCAGTCACATCATCCCCGTCCGGGTAATGAGCGGCTTGTGATTGGACTCGCTGGGGGCCGGGGCTCCGCACTTGATGGGAGATGTCCTGGTTCACGCCCTCCTGAAGTTGGGCTGTGGCAGTGTGACTGCCAGGGCGAGGGACTGTAGCCAGTGGCCCTCTGCCGTGTTTCCGCCTTTGGTTGACTTCACAATGAGAATGAAGCCTTTGAACCCAGCAGGCTGGAGCAGAGGTTCCTTCTCCAGAGCACTAGCCTTGACAGGGTAAACACAGAGCTTGTATCTGGAAAGCTCCGGAAGCCTGAGCTTGGCTAGCTTTGAAGTATGGCTTTTTATTCATTTAATTTTGAAATGGGTCTTGCTTTGCCCACTACAAAGGGTAGCCCTGTTGCTGTCACAGTTGAATTCATCTGAGTAGTGAAGCTGGTATAAAAGCTGGCTTATCCCCAGGATGCACACGTCCAACTACCGTCCTACTGGGGTCACAGAAGCTCCCGTTTCCCCCATTCGGAGTCTGGGTGGGGAGATCAGTGTGAAATTTACTTCTAATATGGTTTCAGTCCTCTGGTCTGTAGTGAACAACACTGGACCCTTTAAGTCTCAGGTGTCTGGGCAGCACTTTACCTCTGTGCCAGGCTTGCATACGCGGCTCCAGCCTGAGCCACGTGGGCACGCGTGTCACTAGTCTCTGCTAAGAGGTGGTCCATCCAGTTCTGGTCTCACCTTCTGTTATCAAACTTAGGTTGCAGATGCTGCTAAAAACACGGAGGTCTGTAACGAGCTAATGAGCAGACATAACATCTACGTCCAAGCGATCAATTACCCCACGGTGCCCCGGGGGGAGGAGCTGCTGCGCATCGCCCCCACGCCCCACCACACGCCACAGATGATGAACTACTTCGTGGGTGAGTAGCCGGGGAGCCGCCAGCACCTCATGGGAGAGTGGCATGAAGCTGTCTTTTCAGTGTCTATAATTGAAGCCATTCAGAGTCATTCAGATTTGTCTCTTCTTTTTCCAAGTAATTCAGAATGTTCTCAGATGGTATAAAACTGTAAAAGACACTTAGTCATTTGCGTTCACTTCAGGAGGGTGCAGTCATTTGGGAAGTGTTGAGGGAGCCTGCTCATCCACTCACTGTTCCCATGCCCCTGTCTGGGTGACTCAAGGATGCCCGGTCACGGCTCTTGCAGGAGAGATGCCTCTGAAGGCCTAAGTCTGCCCGGGCCTCCAGAGCTCAGCTCTGCACTTCCCTCTGTTCTCTGAACCAACTCCACACGAACCCCTTCTGATGAGAGTCACTGTTCAGCATTTTATATTCTCATAGTTCTGTAGAAGCGAGTCCTTCACCCCACCGCGTCCACCTAAAGGCAGAGACCAATGGGCTGCTCCTGGTTGCCTCTGCCTCAAAGGTGCGTTCTCCTCCTGAGCCACCACCCCTGTCCGAGGTGTTTCCCCTGCCTGGAGCCTTTAGGGCTGCTCTGCTAGGAGTGCTCAGCCCGACACAGTGGAGCCATGTGGGAGCAACTTCTTTCCTGAAGGCATGTAAAGGAAAGCCAGAGTTGGGTTTTTTTTTTTTTTTTTTAATAACAGCCTATTAAGATGGAATTCACATACCGCAAATTCCACCCTTTCAAAGTATGAAATTCAGTGGTTTTTAGGTAATGTGGTGCAATCGTCACCACTCTGATTCCAGAACATTTTCGTCACCTCAAAGAGAAACCACACACCCCTTAGCAGCCACTCCCCATCCCCAGCCTCCATCAGCCCTGATCCACTTTCTGCCTATACATTACATTTTATGTAAGTGGAATCGTACAATATATGGCCCTTTATGCCTGGCTTCTTTCACAGCACAGTGTTTTCAAGGTTCAGCCATGTTGTAGCATGAATCAGCACTTCATTTCTTTTTATTACCAAATAATCTTCCTTGGTACAGATATACCACATTTTGTCTATCCATCAATTGACGGATGTTTGGGTTATTTCCACTTTTTGACTATTATGAAAATAATTCTGCTGTGAACATTTGTGTGCAAGTTTTTGTTGGGGGCATGTGTTTCCATTTGTCTTGGGTATGTACTGCCTTTAATTTTTAAAAACTGTTCTTCCTCACAGAGAATCTGCTGGCCACGTGGAAGCGAGTTGGGCTGGAACTCAAGCCACATTCCTCAGCCGAGTGTAACTTCTGCAGGAGGCCGCTGCATTTTGAAGTGATGAGCGAAAGAGAGAAATCCTACTTCTTTGGTATGAGCAAGTTGGTGTCTGCTCAGGCCTGAGTGTGTCACACCCTCAATTACTCCACCTAACCCCAGGCCACATTGTATCCAGGTAGTCAGTTCTCCAGAGTTGTCTTTGTATGTGAATTAAATTATATTAAATTTTAATCTGTAGTAAACGTGTAGTCCTGAAAATAAATTCTTGTCTAAATCATGGGTCCTCTTTTCATTGGCTCCTGAATCAAAAAATCATTCATCCCTTTAAACTTGGTCTGTACTGTTGAGATGTATGAAGTATATAAAAAGATCCTGGTCCTCCGGTAGTGGCTCCAGACCCTGCTGGGATGGCAGGACCTCCCAGTCCGCAGGAAGCTAGCATGTCTTTAATGCGAGCCAGGTGGTGGCCCAGCTGCGCCCCAGCCTGAGCAGTTCTGAGAGCAGTCACCACAGGGCACCACACGGCGGCTGTTTCACTCCGAGCCTCTCCCCACACCTTATGCGCAGTCCGCGCTGCAGTGGCTTCTCCCTTCCCACTTTCCCTTCCCAGCCACTGCCTCCCCCTCACACTTCCCTGTGAAAGTTGGGCAGTCGGGCTTGTCTGTCACCAGCAGGTCCTCCAGTGCCAGCTGCACCTGTGATTGCGCCCCTCCCCTCAAAGTGGAGGCGTTTGTGCTCCTTCCTCTGACTCGTGCCCCTTGTGTTCTGGGTCCCCTGGCTTCTCGTGCATTCCTGCAACTATCTCTTGCCTTCTCCCCATTGGCCTGCAGCAGGCTCTCACCCATCCTAAAAATAAAACAGGCTCTCCCTCAGTCTCGACCCCCATCTAGCTGCTGCCTCTGTTCTGCCCCTTTTCTGCTTAGCCCTCCCCACTTGGTCCTTCAGCCTGTTCCTTGTGGAGGCCGCTCTTTTCTTGCCACGTCTTGCTGCTTCTTGCCAAATCCAGTGGCCTCCTGTTTTCCTTTCATTGGATCTCCCAGTGGTGTCTGAGGTGGTTGTCCTTGGCCTTTTTACAGCTTACTCTAAGCTTCCGTGTCACTGACCTCTCCTGATTGCCCTCCTCCTTCCTGAACTGGTCCTTCTCTGAACATTGAGCGCCCCCTGGGTTCATCTCTAACTGCATGTAACCCTTCCCCTCCCTGCACAGGATCTCCCCCAGCCCCGGGTTTCCAGTTCCAGCTGTACGTCACTGAGGGCCAGCAAACAAGCACCTGAACCACGCAGCTCCTGAGGGCGCCCTGGGTTTGCCCACTCCTCCCCTTCCTGCCCTTCTCCTCATCTTCCCACATCTACCCAGTTACTCCTGCCTCTCATGTGGAAAACAACTCTGTCCTGCCCACGCGTGACACTGTTAGCAAGTGGTGTACGTTTTACCTCGAAGATACACCTCAGGCCACTTCCTGTCACCTCCCACTGCTACCATCCTGCTCGTGCCACCATCATCCTGGCACCTGCCCCAGCCTCTACCCCACACAGCAGCCTGAGAGAGCTTTAAAAAAAAACGGAGTTCCGTGGCGGCCCAGTGGTTAGGACTCGGCGCTTACACTGACGGAGCCCGGGTTTGATCCCTGCTTGGGGAACTAGGATCCCGTGCAGTGCAGCCTAAAAAACAAATATATATGTATCACATCCTGTCCCTCCCCTGTAGAAAATTTTTCAGGGTCTTCGAATTGCACTCATTAAATTCTAGATTGTCACACAGACTGATGACATTCTCTGGGATCAGGATCCCATCCAGCTCTGCAGCCTCATCTCCCGTCCCACCCCAACCTGTTCACTCTGCCTCACGTGTGGAAGCGTACTCCTGGGCCTCAAATACCCACGGACGTTCTCACCAGCTTCCAGACCTTGGTGGTGTTAGCCATTGTTTCTCTCCTGGATTTCTCTTCCCTGGATCATGGTGTGGATGCCTCTCTTCACACAGGACAAGGGTCCGCGAGGAGACCTTCCCTGAGCCCCCGGACTAAGACAGCCCCTCCTGTGCTCTCACCATCACTTGGCCTCCCCCCGGGCTTCCCTTCAAAGCCTTGGTCACCACCCCTGCTGACCGTTTCCCTGTCATTCTCCTTGTTTCTCTCTCCCCAATGCTGTGCACAGTATCTGACATACACAGTGGACATTGAGTAAATGTGTTGAGTGAACAAAAGGGGACTGTCTCAGCTGTAATGCAACACCACAGACTGCGGGGCTTAAACAACAAACATTTGTTTCTCACCGTTCTGGAGACTGGAAGTCGCGGTCAAGGTGCCAGCAGATTCAGTTCCTGGTGACAGCCCTCTCCCTGGCCTGCACGCAGCTGCTTTCGCACTATAAATGCACGTGACCTTTCCCTCTTCCTCTTCTTATAAGATGACTAACCCCACCACAAGGGGCCCACCTCCTGCCCTAATCTAAATCTAATTACCTTCCAAAGGCCCCGCCTCCAAACACCATCACCTGGGAGTTATTGCTTCAACCCATGGGAGGACAAACATTCAGCCCATAATAGGGACCAGTAAGAACACCCAAGGCTACTTTACCAGAAAGAATAGGTGAGCCGAAGATCAACCAAGCAGCCGGAGGACACAGAGCCTCCTGGCCTCGCTGGCCTCTCTCAGCTCCAGGGGCGGCTGGGGGTGGCCCCCCGCCCCTAATCAGCCCAGGCACTGAAAGAGCTCCCTGAGTCCTGGTCCCATCAGATAAAGCCACACACCTGGGCAGGCCGCTGGGCGTGATGGAAGTCACGTCCCCTTGGCAGAACCACGCGCCTCCTTTCTGCTCAGGAAACATGCCTCACTCAGCCTTCCCAGCTCTGTTCCCTCACGAAAGCCTTCAGGGCCTTTCCATTGTCCTACGTTCCCACGCCTGGAACTCCCTCCACCTCCTTTCCGCCCAGTGTGGTTTCCCCTCTACCTTGGGTCCTGTTTCTCCCTGAACGCTTAACGAGACCCACCTTCCTTCTCATTAAGACTCAGAGCCAGCTGGGTCAACAAGGTCATGAGCTCAACTTCTTGCTGCTGGTGGTTATGAGAACAAAGGATGATGGAATGTTCTGGAGGGAGTGGATGGATTTATCAACTGCTTACACAGGAGAAGCTTGGCTTCTAATAAGAATCCAAGTGTGAAAATGTATGATGTCATGGAAGTTTCCCAAGAATATTTAGAAGCCTAGGGTGTTAAATAAAATGTCTTAGAGGGGAAAGGGAGAGCTGTAGCTTAGAATCTTAGCAGGTAGCATTTCCTTACATTTACACTTCTTCCCGTCAAGTTGTCCTGAGTCTCATGCCCTCTACTTGTCTAGCACACACTGCTCCCCAACAGCAAAGAAGCACAGGGAGGCAACACCAGGGCCCGCAGTCACCTCGGTCCTCCTCCCGGCTTCACGAGCCTCTGATTCAACCACATTCGCCTCCAAACCCCGTTCAGTGCTCTGGGCAGGGGCCCTGATTCAGGAGGATCCATCTCTGGGTGGAGAGAGAAAATCTCGAAGCCACATCAGCTAGTTGTCCTCAGCATAAGTCCCTTGCCTACTAATGACCACCAAGGACCCGCTAGGTTTCCCAGACTTTACACACATTACCACAAACCCTTGTAACAGCCTGCAGAGTAACTCTGGCCATCCCCATTTTCAGATGAGCAAACAGGCTCTGCAAGGGAGGTCACCTGCACAGGATAACCCAAATGGCAGAGCTGGTGATCGCCCCAGGTAATCTGACCTGAGGCTCATCTCTTCCACAGCCTTGCAGAGCTGCGCCGTGGGCAGTGTCGAGGATGTCCAGCAGTGTGGAGGAGAGGGCTGGGAGCCAGCCACGAGTGCCCTTCCCGACCACGGTATCTCCCGCCCAGCTCCTAGCGCCCCCTGTGGGGCCTGGGTTAGTGGCTCTGGCCCCGACGCCATAGACAGCAGCAGAGCCTTTCCCTGCAGATTGAACCAAGCACCATGGACCCGTAGACTCACTTAAGCGGAGCCCAACAGTGCTCCTAACATAGCCCCCATGCCTCGTCTCCAAAATGCTCTTCTTCTGAATCCTCAGCCCCAAAAGAACCAGGTCTGGGAGCATGAGTGAGTGACCGTGTATGTGGAGGCTCTAGCTGGGAACTACCCGAGGGCAGACTCTGTTGGTCTGAGACAGGCAAACTGTGCTTCCCACATGCAAAATGTGGTGCCCTGGCCAGGGCCCTGCCTCCTGCTCCAGATGTTGACAGAGCTGTCTCAGAGCCACTCAGCAGGGGCCTCCCCCAAGACTCCAGCCTGGGGGAAGGATGGTTCCTGTTTTCTCTTCTCCCCAGGCATGGGCCACGGAAGCTCATGGGGCCACGCTATAACTTCAGCCTGCCCTTCCAGAAGCCGGATTGGGTCAGGGCCCTTGTGGGGCTTCTGATAGGTTGGCCAGAGATCCTCCTCTGTCTTTCTTTCAGGCAGGCAGATAATGGGGGATGCCAGCCCCCTGCAGGAGCCCCTATACCCAGGTCAGAAAGGAGAAGGAAACCTATACTTCTCTCCCAGCTGTGGCCTGGAGGGAGGGCAAAAGCAGCCTCCCAGCCCCACCAGGGCTGCAAGATTAGCCAAGTCTGCATGAGCTCCAACCTTCCAGCCCAGAGGCCCTGAGCTGCCCCAAACTGGCCTGGGCCAGCTCGGCTGGTCCCACTCTCCCACCGCCCCAGGCCCCGGCTCTGACTGAGAGGCTGCAAGTGTCTCCTCTGCTCCTCAAAGGGCAGACTGACTTGTGGGGCTGGTGAGGCAGCTGGCCCGGGCAAAGCACCACAAGAACTCTGGGCCTGACAGGACCCACAACTCCCCGAACACTTGTGGAGACCGTGAGCAGGTTGTCTCCAAACACTGGGCATGTGGGCATCAAGGCTCCTGGCAGTATCCCAAAATCTACACTGAAATCTAGTATCAAAACTAGAAACACACACACACACTCCATCCTGGCTGCAACTCTCACCTAAGTGCAATCAGCTGTGAGAGGTGGCGGCTCATCTAGGTGTCCATTTGATGTCAGAACAGAGAGACTCAGCATGTGCTCTAGGTGGAAACAGAAAGGGATGGATTGTGAGCTCACCCTAGAATCTTCCCTGACTCTCAGCTCACTGCTGCCAGGATTCACCCGCAGGCCTTCCTCTCCCCAGCCTGGACCAGCCTCCTGGGTGCAGCACAGAAATGGCCACCAGAGGGCGCAATCACCCCTCTGAACTTGCCTCCAATCTTCCCCATCTCCTTAGGAATGAACATTCCCCAGGGCCGCCGCCTCCAAGGAATCTGGCGCCAGTCAGAAATGAAGGGGGCCTGCAGGTTCTCTGCCCTTGAGGCAGCTTCAGTTCCATCTGGTGAGGGAGGCAGATCCTGAGACCAGTTCCAGAGGAATGCTGAGCTCGGCAGGCCTGGGCATCTGGGGAGGGGTTGACAGGGGCAGAAGACCCAGCCTGCCTCTGGGAAAGACCAAGGCCTCACTCGGTGACCTTCCTCAGACTCCCCTGAAAAGATGCCAGTGAACACAACTGCCCTTAGCATCTTCCCTCCCCTGCGGACCCATGCCCCGTGGGGCCCTCCCTCTTTCTCCATGACAATTACCCCCAAATCACCTCTTGCTCCCCTTCATTTTAGGAAGGCCTGGAGCACTGTCCCCTTTTCCTCCCACTCCCACCTCCAGTGAGCTCAGGGTTAGCTGTTGGCCCTCCGGTAGCATTTATTAAGCGCCTGCTCTATGCCAGCGGGGGAGAGGGAGCCAGAGCAGTGGTCTCGCAAGGCAAGGCAGGTTGGGGCATCCCAGGCAGAAAGGCAAGTCGAGGTGGGGGGATGAGGCGTGCTGGGCTGTTGCTCTGTGCTATTCGGCTGTCGTGGGGCCCCGGCAGAAGTTCCGGTTGTAGAAATGGCGGTTGTCCCTGGTCAGGGCTGTGCCCAGCTGGGCCCAGAAGCTGCCCTGGCCACTGGGCTGGTGGGGCCAGAGGAGAACGCTCTGGCGGCACAGGCGCTGGCGCAGCCGCACGTAGCGGGAGCGGTAGGCGTCGGGGCGCAGGATCACCAGGACCACCACATCCTTGCGGTCCTCCAGCAGGCGCTGCTGGGCCAGCAGGAAGCTGGCACGCAAGAGGCCGCTGACCCGGTCCGTGTGGGCCAGCACAAACAGGGTCTTGCGGCTGCTGTAGACCGAGGCCCACAGGTTCTCAAAGAGCGTCTTGCCAGGTAGCCAGTCACGCTCCTCCAGGCACAGGCGGAGTGCCCAGCGCCCACGGCGCTCCTCCAGCTGCACCCGCAGCTCGTTGTACACCCAGTCGGCCACTGCGCTCTGTGCCTTGTCGAAGACCACGAAGGCATCGTAGAACAGGGCGTCTGCGCCCCGCTGCTGCCCCCACCGGGGCAGCCAGGCCAGGCACAGGTGGAAGCAGTACCAGAGGTCCCAGCCGCAGAGGTGGTGCAGCATGGGCACAGCCAGGCCCAGGGCCACCACCATCAGGGAGAGGCCAAAACAGTCCCAGGAGAGGGCCTCGTCCAGGCAGAGGCGCAGGTCCTGTGCGAAGATGCTGCGGCCCTGGAGCTGGCCCGGACTGCCACACTTGACTCGGCTGGGCAGCCCGGGCACGGCAGCCTGCACCTCCAGCAGGAAATCCACGAAGGCTGCCCCACAGGCACAGTGCAACGGGTTGGTGCTCACGTCTAGGATTTTCAGGGTGCCCGCTAGGGAGCCAAACCAGGAGGGCTCCACCGTCTTGAGGGCGTTGGCACTGAGGTTGAGCTCTTCCAGCCGCTTGGCGAGAACAAAGAAGCCGGGGGTCACGAAGCCAATGCTGTTGCTGCTGAGGTCCAGCTTACGGAGCCGGGTACCAGATGGCAGGCTGCCGTTGCTCAGGGCCTTCAGCTGGTTTCCCGCCAGGTCCAGTGTTTCCAGCTGGGGCAGGAGGGCCAGGCTGCTCCAGTTGAAGAAGCCCAGGTTATTGTCACGGAGACGCAGCAGCTTCAGGCTCTTGGGGAGGTTGTCCAGAGTGCATGGCAGGAGGGTATGCAGGCGGTTCTGGGACAGGTCCAGCAGGACCAGGCTTCTCAGGCCTTGGAAGAAGCGGAGATAGAGGTCTCCCTCAGCCCACATCTGGCTCAGGGCATTGCCACTGAAATCCAGGGCCTGTAGTGAGGCGCTGCAGAGCTGCTGGGACACACGGCTATGGATGTCGTTGTGCGCCAGGCTGAGGTAGCGCAGGGAGCGCAGCTGGGCCACGAAGCTGAGATTGTGGCCCACGCCCTGCATGCTGAAAGGCTGGCTGTTGTAGCTGAGGTCCAGCGCCTCCAGTCGCGGCAGCTCCGTGAACGAGCTCCCATGGTATAGGTCCAGCTTGTTGTGGGACAGGTCCAGAACCCGCAGGCTGGTCAGCGGCACGAACTGGGAGCCGTTGACCGCCTGCGAGATGCTGTTGTGGCTCAGGCGCAGGCACTGGAGGCGCGAGAGGCGGGCAAACATCTCTGGCTGGATCGTCACCAGGTTGTTCCGTGACAGGTCCAAGGTGAAGCTGAAGTTCTTGCAGCTTAGCATGAAGTCCTCCAAGCTGAGGGTGTCCAGTGGGCCTGGAGCGAGGTCCCTGGACGGCAGCCAGAACTTCGGCCCACTGTCCGCCTCCCCCAAGGCGGCTGCCGGCCTTGCAGCTCCACTGATGCGGTTGTCCGACAGGTCCACATAGAGCAGGTCCGGGAAGGCCCCGAAGATGCTGAGCTGGGCCTGGTTGATGAAGTTCATCTGCAGACGCAGAATCTGGAGCATGGGCAGGTGGGTCAGCGGCTGAAGCGTGGTCTCGCTGAGCGAGCGGAAGAAGATGCCGTGCATGTCCAGCTCCTTCAGGGAGAGCAGGCCCTTGAAGGAGGGCGCCAGGTGCAGGTGGGCGAAGGACACCTTCTTGTGGTAATTGAAGGACAGGTTGAGTCTGCGCAGCCGGGCCAGGCCCCAGAAGGCCGTGGTCTTGGTGATGCAGTCATAGAGGAAGTTCTCACTCAGGTCTAGCACTTGGAGCCTGCCCAGGCCACGGAACCATCTGTTGTCCAGTCTGTAGAGAGAACTGTCCTTCAACACCAGGCCTTCGAGGAGGCTCAGGTGGCTGAAGGTGTCGGGGTGCAGCTTGGGGAAGTGCTTTGGACACTCCATGCAGGGGTTGCGGGCATGGTCACAGCGGCGGCAGTTCCCACCCACGTCGAGCACGCGCAGGGCGGTCAGATTGGCCAGGTCCTTGGGCGCCAGGGTGACAATGTGGTTATAGGACAAGAGCAGGGTCTCCAGGCTGGGGGGCAGGAGGCGGGGCACCTCCGTGAGGTTGTTGTACTTGAGCGACAGGTGCGTGAGGTTGCCCAGGCCAAGGAGGGCGCCCGGGGCCACCTCCAGTGCCCGGTGGCAGGGGTTCTTGTAGTAGCAGTTGCCGTCTACGTACAGAAAGCGCAGGGCGTGTAGGCCGGCGAAGTGGGTGGGGTCTAGCACCAGGATGTTAGTGTGGCTCAGCGACAGGGACACGAGGGACCCGGGCAGGGCGGGCACGGTCGTGATGCCGTTGTAGCTCAGGTGCAGCTCCTCGAGGGTGGGCACGGCCAGGAAGGTGTTGGGCTCGATGGTCATGTGGCAGGGGAAGTGCATGGGGCTGAGGCCGGCCGGCGGGCAGTTCCACTTGAGGTTGAGGATCCGCAGGCTGGACAGGTGGGCGAAGTCAGAGTCATGCAGGTGGTGGATGCGGTTGGAGAGCAAAGAGAGGCTGGTGACATTGGCCCGCGGCGCCGCGGCCGAGAAGTGTGGCACGGACTTCAGGAACAACCAGTTGCAGTTCACCAGGCCGTGGGGCTGGAGTTCACAGGGCAGGAAAGCAGGCAGGGTGCCCTGGGCCAGGGCTGCAGCCAGTGCCACTGCCTGCACCAGGAGAGAAAGGGGGTGCCGGGCACAGCAGGGGCCCTGTGGGGTGGGCACCGTGTGAGGGCACGGCCCCAGCTCCACCTCTCCTGCCCCCCCGCTGGGGTCTCCTGCAGGGCTCCCAGCCCTCCAGGAAGGTTCCTGTTTCTCTGCCCAGTGCCCATCCCACCTCCAAGGCCCAAAGGGAACTTGGACTCGGGTCTGAGGCCCAGCCTTTGACTCAGAACGGGGAGTCAGAACTGGTTCTGAGACCTGGAATCCAGACTCATGATCTAGAGCTTTCACTCAACCAAACCCCAACTGGATAGGAGAGCCAGGTAGGTGGTCAACAGGCCCCCCAGGCTCTCCCTGACTCTCCCCTTCCGTTCCTCAGAGGTTTCTCTTTCCTCCTGAGCGAGGGGGCATCTTCCCTTCCCTCCAGCCCCCTTAAAATCTCCCTCTGCTTTCTACCAGGCTTCCCCCAGCCCTCCCTCTCTGTTTGGCCGAGAGGTGGGAATGAGGGTCTCCTGCTGGGGCTCAGGCTGTCTACCACCCAGGGCCCTGGCCAGGGTGGGCACTGTCCAGCTCTTTCCCCATCTGCCCACCTCACCCAGCCCAAGCACTCAACCTGCTGTGGGTCAGAACGGATTGGAGGGGAGGTTGGGCAGCAAAGGGCAGACAGGGCCCAGCCTGGGTGCTCCCCTTGCTCACAGCCCAGCACCACCACTGAGCGCAGCCCTAGGCCCCAGCCTCCTCACCCAAGCAATGGGTTTGTGTCTCATGGCTCAGAGAAGGTCTTCTGCTCTGATGTCTTCAGGGTTCCGTGAGTTTCCCCAGGGTCACCTGGGTGACTGTCCCTTTCACCATTGCAGCCACCAAACCCACCTTTCTCCCTACCACTTCCCACTGTCCCCTTCCCTGGGGACTGAGGGCTGCTGTCCTACCATGACAGGGAATGGGGGCTTCTCCAGAGGGTCTGGCTGGCAGACTAGGCAGCAGCTGCAGGGAAGGATGCTTCGCACTCACAGCCCCTTGCCGTGGTGACGGCTTGGGGAACAGAGGAAGTGAGAATTTCGCAATAACCTAGCCCCCTTCCTTCCCCCACCCCATGCCCAGGGCAGGGGTGTGTGTGTAGGGGGATGCAATGAGTCAGAGGCCATTTGCATAGTCAGGTGGCAGCCGGCCCCTTCACCTCTTCCTCTTTCCACTCTCCCCCCCACCCCTCTTCTCCACAGCCTGTCCTAAGAATCTGCCACATCCCACATGGGCCTCACACTGGTCCTTTGAGAAGTCTGGGGAGAAACAACCACCCAGAGCCCAGTCTAAGGTCAGTGAGAGAGTGGAATCAGGGGCAGTGCCAGACCTGGGTGGGCTGCTGACACCCACGCCCGGGCCTGCTCAGCCCCTGCCCCCAGGCAGCACTCTCAGGCCAGCAGCTCCCACACTGCCCTTTCCTGCCCTGCAGCCCCATCCCCAGGGCTGTGTGCCGGGCCGGGCCTGGCATACAGGGTCGGAGGGCAGCACTGGCCTTGCCCAGGCTCACCTGCCCCACTGTAGCTGCCACTTCCTCTAGAAGCAGGGCCTCCTCTGCATTCCCAACACACCCTCAGAGAACAAAGCCCATGGCTGGGCCAGCTGAGACCTCCCGGCTCATCCTCCCCTGAGGCTCTCCTCACATGATCCTTCTGACCCAGGTAATCCTAACAGATCACTCAGGCCCAAAGCCTCAAGGTGACCCGGGACCCTCAGCAAGTCCTGCTGGCTCCAGGTTCAGAATCTGCCCGTTGCCCCCCACCTTCACGTCCACCAGCCTGGTCTGAGCCGCCATCACCTCCTGCCTAGACCAGTGCAGTCATCGCCTCCTCAGGGTTGTCCTGATTCTGCTCTCAAGCCCCAAAGCTTATTCTCATTGGACCCTTAGGTCACATTAGGTCCCTCCTCTGCTCAGACGCCTCCATGGCCCTTTCTGGGGTCAAAGCCAGTCTACAGCATAGCCAGCAAGGTCCTATGGTATCTGCTGCCCTCCCACTGCCTCCCTGACCAGTCTCCGGCCATTGGCCTTCTAGCTGTGGCTTGAACACACGCATGTACTCTCCTGCCCCAGGGCCTTTGAATGTGCTATGTTTGTTTATTTAGCCGCGCTGGGCCTTAGTTGCGGCACACAGGATCTTCGTTGTGGCGTGTGGGATCTTTTAGTTGCAGCATGAGGGATCTAGTTCCCTGACCAGGGATCAATCCTGGGCCCCCTGCATTGGGAACATGGAGTCTTAACCACTGGTCCACTAGGGAGTCCCTGTTCCCTCTGTCTTGAAGCTTTTTCCAGATACATAGCCCCCTCCCTCACCACCTTTACGTCTCTGCTCACACATCACCGTCTCAATGAGGCCTTCTCTGACATTCTTATAAACCCCCTACCCCAGATTGGGTATTCCTGAGCTCTTTTACGTAATTTGTCCTTAACAGTTTTTACCTGCTAACACACCATAATACTGATTTTTCATGGTTTCTTGTATATTCTCTTATTCCTCCGCTGGAATGTCAGCTACTTGAGGGCAAGGATCTCTTTGTCTGTGTCCCCAGAGCCCTACCCGGCACAGAGTAGGTGCTCAATATTTGCTGAATCCATGGGTCTCCAGCACTCAGCCCTGGGCAGGCACAGAGAGTGTTTCTGAGTGATGGTTAAATGAATGAGTGAATGACAGAACAAATAGGGCTTCTGCTGGGAGGGGGAAGCTTCTCTGTGCTTCTCTGTGCCCACGTCTGGATGGGTGTCATGGCAGGCAGGCACCAAGCTGCCAGGCGTCCAGCTGGTGCACAGGCCCAGGTGGTTTAGCAGTCTGAGGGCGATGGCATTGTCTTCCTGCTCACCTGAGAACCAGTGTTCGGGGCGAGAAAGGACAGGTCTCCTTCTCTGGGTTCTGGCTAGGGTTCCAGCTCTCCTCCCTACAATTCTAAGGGCTTTAGGACTTCCCTGGTGGTGCAGTGGTTAAGAATCCACCTGCCAATGCAGGGGACATGGGTTTGAGCCCTGGTCCAGGAAGATCCCATATGCCTTGGAGCAACTAAGCCCGTGCAACAAGAGAAGCCACTGCAGTGAGAAGCCCATGCGCCGCAACGAAGAGTAGCCCCTGCCCGCCGCAACAAGAGAAAGCCTGCGCGCAGCAACGAACACCCAATGCAGCCAAAAATAAATAAATTAATTTAAAAAAATAAATAAATAAGGGCTTTAGTAGGGGCTGAGAGAGGCCCCAGGGATGGGGACTGCCCTGAGTCCCAGCCCAAGATGCACTCTCAAGAAAAAGGACGGTGCCCATCCAGCAGCTGAATCCATCATCAGCCCCACATGTCCCCACCCCTGCACAACTCCCACCCAGGATGGGAGGGGTCTTCCACCCACTTCTCAGAGGCAGAGAATGAAGTTCTGGTTCCTGCTGAATCCCAAGCCTGAGGGAGATTCTCCCAGACTCCCTGGGACCAGAAACCCAGGCCCTTCGGGGCAGAACGCAGGTACCCAAGAGAGGGCCAATGAGCTGACAGTGAAGTCTGCACATGCACACACGGGCTGGAGACACCAAGATCCAGAGGTCCACGGAAACAGCCACCATGCCTCAGCCCCACAGCAGCCGGGAAACCTAGTGGACAGATCTTACTCAGTGTGGCAGGCCCCCAAGGAGGTCCATGTCCTAATTCCCGGAACCTGTGAATATGTTCCCTTACGTGATAGAGACTTTGCAGGTGGGATTAAGCTAAGGATCTTGAGATGGGCAGAGTATTCTGGATTATCTGAATACAATCACAGTGTCCTTGTAAGACAGAGGCAGAGGGGATTTGACTACTGATGGCCATATGACCACGGAAGCAGAGGGAAGCAGAATCAGAGAGAAGATGCTATGCCGCTGGCTTTGAAGATGGAGGGGCCACAAGCCAAGGAACGCAACCGGCCTCTAGAAGGTGGAAAAGGTGAGGAAATGGATTCCCCTGAGGCCTCCAGAAGGAAACAGCCCTGCTAAAACTGTGACGTTAGCCCTGTAAGACTCATTTCAGACTTAAGAACCGTGAGAGAATAAATGTGTGGTTTTAAGCCACTAAGTTTGTGGTACTTTGTTACAGCAGCCACAGAAGACGAATCCACCCAGATCCCCTATATCACAGCAGAGGTGTGCCTGCCTCTTGGATGGAGCTCCCATCGACAAGCCGGCCTCTTCACGCTGTGCCCTCATACACAGGAACACAGGTTCTCCCACACATCTGCAGCCGGGAGGGCTGGGGCTCCACCTAGCAGGCCAACAGGCCCCTTCTGCATTGGGAGGGGACAGTTCTATGCTCAGGGCTTCCCCATTCCCGGTGCCAGAGATGGCCCCTCAGGGCCAGACTCAGCTGTTGATTTAAAAATATTTTATTCTTTAAAAAATACAGCATTCAACCATCTCGTCCTGCAATGACCCCCTGCCCCAGCCCCGAATGACCGCACCCCTTGTGGCCAAAGGCTTCTGGGCCATGCTGGGACCCTAGTCTCAGTTCCCCTGGGGGCCAGGTTCATGCCAGGCCCCCCACCCAGCCCCTTGAACCAGCTGGGCAGGGTCCCCAGATGCCCTGGGCACATGGAAGAGAGGCAGGAACAGCAGTGGGGGAGGGTCGCAAAATGCCAGCCCAGTGGTCCTCGGAAGCTGCAAGAGTGTTCACTCACCAGCCCTCCTGCCCACAGGAGGTCACCCCAGAGCCCAGGCTGGGAAGGAGGGAGGTGGCCACGGGGATGGGGTCGGGGTGGGGTAGGGGCAGCCCCACAGTTCCACATGCCAGCAGGGCTCGGGTCCCGCCACCTAGCTGTCGTCCCCATTCTCGCCAGGGCCACGGATGAGGCGCTTGTGGCCCCGCTTGCCCCCGGGGCCCTTGGGCTTGGCGAAGGCCTGCTTGAAGGCGTGCTGCTTGGGGTGCACCTCGTCATAGAGGAAGCTGGCCGTCAGCTCCGCCCCGTCGCCAATCTCAATCTGTGCAGGGCAAGGCAGTGGTCGGTCACTCCAAGGGTGGAGGGCCCTAACACACACCACCCTTGGTCACCCCCCACTCCTGGGGCACCCCCCTGATCTCTCTCACTCTAGCCCTGGGGTGTCCTCTCAGATCCCCACCTGAAACGCACCTCCAGGAGCACAGAGCCTAGGGCCTGCTGCCCTGCAGGCCTTGTCACCCCCTACCTGCCTTTCAGACCCAGGAAAAGGAGAGACATGGGTGTCAGAGCTGGGGCTTCTCCAAGACATCAGTTACCTGGGCGGCCTGGGCTATGCACACTATCCCCTGGGCCTCAGTCTCCCCATCCAACCAACAGGGCAACAATGCCCCTGCTCTGCCATTGTCACGGGACCCTGATGCCCCACGTGGAGGGTGGGGTGACAGGGCCCTGGGAGGCGAGGCCCTAGGGAATGGGTGCCCACCTTCTTGGCGATCTCCAGCTGGAAGTCCTGCTCCACGGAATCGAGGAGGCGGCTCTTGCAGCTGGAGTACAGCATGCGCTCCTTGATGCTGCACTTGTAGCCGGGCATCGAGTAGATGAACACTGCGGAGAACAGGGAGGTGAGCCGCAGCGGGCCTGGGACTCCCGCTGCCCCATGGCCCCTGCAGGCGGCCCACCCAGCTGTGGGCCAGCGCGGGAGCCCTGCTGTGGCCACTCACCCACAGACTCCAGGGGGTCACCCTCATGGGTGTGCTTGTAGAGGAAGAAGTGGTAGCGGGCGGCATCTCGGGGCACCCGTGATGGCAGCTGGGCCACGTCCGTTGGCTCTGTGTGCACCAGTTCGATGGTCTCCCGCTCCAGGTCCAGCTTCTGCCGAGGGGCAGGGGGAGACATGAGGGCACCACGCGGGGGAGGGCCCAGGCCCACCCTCGCCAACAAGAATTCCCTGAGGTGGGAACCTGCTGTCATCTCCCTCTCCCGGGGCTCCCCTCCCCCGTCCTGCCATGCGGGTCCCTATGAAGAGGCCACTCCTGGGCGCTGCCCCAACTCTGCCCCTTTGAACACTCTGCTAGAGGAGCAAGTCCCAGCAAGGACAATGGACAGGACAGTGGCGAGGGCCTTCACCTCAAGGAGGCATCACCCTTGGGCCAGCCTATCCTCAGAGCTGAGGACCCATTCTGCTTGAAAGGGGGCAGGCTGGACCACTGGGGCAGAGGGACCCTGGCTGGGGAAAGGGGGTGGTCAGGGGGCTGAGGGAGTCTGGGACAGGAAGGGCCTCAGGGCTGAGGGGTGAACCCAGGGGTGATGTGTGTACGCAGCGTGGAGGGCGGATTGAGGGACAGTGTCTCACAGGAGTCCCTGTGGGTGAGCCGGGCAGGGCAGGGCAGGGGAACAGAGTGCAGCCACCACACGTGGCGACTGTAGGGAACAGGCAGGGATGGAGGGCAGCGTGTTCCCACCAGTACGTGGGTGAGCTGAAGTGAGCTCATGCGTGTGCGCAGGAGCAGGGTGGAGGTGCAGCACACCCTGAGTGTGTGCCTGGGACAGGGAACGGGCACCCACCAGCTGGATGTAGTTGATTGTCTTCTGCCTGAGCTGCTGAAGTGCCCGCTGGGCCTGAGGCTGCAGAGGGAAGGCCAGGCCCTGCAGGGTCTGGTGTTTGCTCTCCACACTGATCTCTGTCTTCACCTGGGGACAGATGAACATTGAGTGAGGCCCTCACCTGCACAAACCAGGGTTTAGCCCACCTGGGTAGCACAGGCTTGGCCAGAAGAGCCTGATGTGACCTCGAGGGCCTCGGGCCAGGACTTCTGCCCACCCTGTCCAGCGCACCCACCTCGTTAATACGGATCTGCTGAAGTTCTCTCTCGGCTGAGGTCAGCGGGGCGGGCGCCGCACAGGATGACAGGTGCTTCTGGTACCCAGCAAAGGAGAGGTCATCCTGGCCGGTGGATGTAGAGGCACAAATGAGCACCTTGGGGTGGGCTGGCAGAAGCCCACTAAGCACCCCAGCTTGCAGACCTTGGACCCTCGCAGCCCTCCCTACTCATCCCCAAGCCTGGCACCCACTTACTCTGTGACCCTGTATAACACCTCACCCTCTGTGGGTCCATGACCGCAACCTAGTGATCCTGGCCTTGAAGGGGCGAGGGGCGCCCAGGGGAGGGGGCCTACCTTCACAGTCCCGAAGAGCTCATCCTTGATATGGCCGCCCCCAAACTCCTTCTTCACTGTGGCCCGTGTGGCTGCATACAGCATCTTCAGCCGCACCTGAAGGGTGGGGGCCAAGCCATGAGACCCCTCCAGGCAGGGCTGCCCGTCCAGGAGCAGGCAGGAGCCTCTGGGTGGGGACCTGGTCACCTCATTGTGCCCACACACCCAGCAGAGAGCGCAGCAGAGCACCCAGCAGAGGGGGCGAGGCTGCAGTAGGGCGGCTCAGACAGCAGGGGGAGCCGCTGTCCAGCCCAACCTCTGCCTCCCAGAGCCAGGCTGATCTGGCTGGGAGGCTCTCAGAGACCCGAGGCCCCAAGCGCAGGACCTCATCCCTTGCTCTCTCGTACCCTCTAGAGCAGGATCTGATGTCTCCCCTGTTCAGACTCCTTGGGGCAGGGCTGTGTTATCTCAGTCAGACCCAGCTTCCCTCCTCCTCCAATCTGGGGGCTGGGCAGGGGTCCCTAAGACTCACAGGGGAATTATCAGGTGACCAGGCGAGGAAGAGCCACTCGAAGCCCTGGGCGTTCTGCGTGTCCAAGCGGTAGAGCAGGTAGCAAGGCTGCTGGGCATCCAGCAGCGGCAGCACGGCCCCATCATAGTCCTGGTCCCAGCAGCCCACCAGCTCCCTCGAGGCACCCAGCACGAGCTGCTCTGGGGGCAGAGGCCAGGTGAGCCAAGGAGTAGCCATGTCCCACACCCACCTGTGACTGTGGGCCTCGTCCTCTGGCGGTGACTCAGACCCACTGACCACCCACCCCACCGTCCCCTGGAGCCACCACATCCCTGAAGGCTGTCTGTGTGACTCAGTCATGAGTGAATGAGGACACACAGCCGCCAGCCCAAGGTCGCTCCCTCTACACATACACACACACACACAGAAATGGTCTCGAGAACATGCCCACAGCTGACCCAGCACAGGCAACCGCACCAAGACACACAGCCACATGCCCACAGCCATCGACAACGCGACCCCTCACAGACACCCACACACTCAGACCCACTGCACAGCTCCTCAGCACACAGCCCCACTGGGCTACCTCCTGCCCCCTCCTCCCTCAGCCTGGGGCTCCAGCAGACCCCCCAGAACACCCTTCTCAGAACAAATGTGCTATGCGAAGTGGGATCACAGCCTCAGGCCACAGGGATCTGCAGGCGCAAAGGCACATGGGCAAGAGGGAGACAGGGGCTCTTACCAGACACTGTATAAACAGCTACCCTGCTGCCCCCCACCAGATGCAGCTTCCCCAAAAGTAACAAATCAAAAGCAGCCAACCTCTAAATGCCTGGGGCCAAGTGGCTGAATGGGGTATTGAGGCTGGACATACATTTGACCTATCAGCCCACAGGGCCTCAGTGTGGCACCGAACACCAGCCCAGATGTGCACAGGCCCAGGCTAGAGGAAGAACTGGGGCAAGGGGACAATCACTGCCTGGCCAGGGGGTACCGGCACCTGACCACCAGGCCCTCCTGATGGGGGCAAGGGGCCTGGCTGTCCAGGAGTCCCAACAAGCCAGGCCACCTCCCTCTGGCCTTGGCCTCCTCACCTATCCTCCCAGAGCTCAGATGGGATCAAGGCTGAAAACCAGCAGTCATGGGCCGACTGGACCCCAACAGCACTGCCCAAGTTGTTTAATGTGTTGCCAACATTTTTCAAACTGGGAAGTTTCACATAAGAAGTGGAATTCATGGCTTCTCTAGAAAAATCAGGAGATCAAGCCACACTCAGTGGGAGCTGGGCAATGGCTGCCTGTCAGGAGGCCTGGACCCTCCTGGGCACTCCCAGGTGCCCCAACAGCTGTAATGCTGAATGCAGGTAAGGGCTCACCTAGAGACTCCTCCTGGTAAACATCTACAGGGACGACCTGTCTGGGAGGCGACAGGGAAGGCTGAGGACTGGGGTCCATGAGTCTACTTCTTTGGAGGGGTCCAGGGGGCTGACCTACCCCAATGACCCTGACCCAGCCTCTGAGGGCATCTGAATTTGGGGACCCTGGACAAAGCCCAGCACAACTCTGGCCCTAAAGCCTGGGGTGAATTTCTGCTTTGACCCAATTCAATGTGTGAAAAGTCAGCTGGGCACCAAGCCCATTCGGGGAGCCCCCAGCAGGGCCCACTACTGCATGGCTACCAAGAAGGGCTGGAAGGATTCGTGGCGGCCCGGCCCACCCCCAGTCCTGGAGTCTGTACCCTTTACTTCCAGGGCCAGCCCCTCAGCTGTCCTCTACCCCAGGTCCCCCCAAGCCTCAGTCTAATCCTCTACCTCCTCAAAGCCCCTCCCCACTTCAGGTCTCAGCTCAAGCTCACCTGCCCCCCAACCCCTATATCCCCAGCACCTCCCCTTGTGGAAGCCCCAGGAATCCCAGGTCCAGGTCAAGGCCTAGCCAAGCCCGGATTCCCCTAGTCCTGCTCTCAAAGAGGCTGACACGAGTCCCTTCTCCCCATTGTGAGGGCACTTCCCAAGGGCAGGGCCCTGGCTTCTCCTTAGGAATCTCCCCCAGCCAGTGGCCAAGCGAGGCCAGGCTTGCCGATCACACAGGGAGGTGAGTGGCACTAGCCACACGGGGCAGTGCCTGGCCTTACTCATCCCCTGCCACCCCCTAACCCAGCTCAGCCCCCTGACTAAGCCAACAGCCAACTACAGAGCCTCTGGGGAGGCTGGGCGGGACCCCCTGGGGAGGGCTCTCCTTGATATCCCCCCAGCTTTAGCTTCCTGCTCAGTGTAACAGGCAGAATGACCATGCCCACCTCCAACGCTCTCCTACAAGACACCTCCCATTTCCAGATGGGAAACTGAGGTCCTGAGGGGGCTGGAGGCCAATGTCCCCCACCTCCCAGAGAAGCAGCGGGGTCCAGCCACCAGCCTGTACCCTCGCCTGCAGGAAGCACTCACCGTCCTCAATGACGACTTTGATGAGCCGCACAGAACCAGCCCGCGCCTTGGCAAAGAACTCCTTCAGCTCCTCGGTAGCTACCAGAACAAGAAACATGGTGGAGGATGAGCAGACAGAGGGAGCACGGTGGGCAGGAACACACTCAGGGCCCGCTCTGGCCTGGGGGTCTGGTGGCGGAGCTGGGAGCTGGGTTAAATACGGCCCCCCATGTGACTGGGAACCTGAGACAGCCGCTGAACACAAGCTCCCAAATTTAGCCAGCAGAGGTGGCAGGCGGGCGG
The DNA here is from genome assembly GCF_025265405.1 of Mesoplodon densirostris. NCBI lineage: Eukaryota > Metazoa > Chordata > Mammalia > Artiodactyla > Ziphiidae > Mesoplodon > Mesoplodon densirostris. The sequence continues at coordinate 73,450,570 of NC_082670.1, forward strand.
CCTGCTGGCTGGGATGCCTCTGTTGACAGGGCACACGGGGATGGGACAGCCCACCCGAGAATGGGGCGGGCTCTGGGACAGGCCAAACCAGCCAGAGTGAACGGCCCCCTCCTGTCCCCTGCCCCCCAAGAAGGCCCAGCACAGAGCTGGCCTGGGACACTCCCAGCACCGTCATGTCCACAGACAGAAATACAAGAACAACTGCTCCCAATGCGCACTGCCCACTACATCTACTCACACGTGTACGTGCATACACACACGCATGCATTGCATGTTGCACGTGCCAATGGGTACATACTCAGTCCAGCATGTGTGAACGAAACACATAAACACTATGTGACAAAGAGAGGAACAGAAATGCAAACGCCCTCATACATGAACACACCACTCAACTGGTCAAACATAAATGGACACACACATTTAAACGTGCAAACACACAGACACACACACACAGATAAGGTCCCCAGGGTGCTAATAAATTCACACACAGGCAAATGCAGAGCATGGCTAACATGTTTGTATAGGCAAGTGGCTGTACAAAGTGTACACAGAAATAGAGGTACACACTGACACACATGCATGCACACCCAGCCCCAGCCCACCAGCCACGCTGCCTAACCCTGAGAGGCCCTGGGGAGCCAGGCCAGCTCTGGCACAGCCCTGCCAGGGGGCGATAAGCTTCCACCCCCAGGCAGCTGGAAAGAGGAGTGACTCTCAGGGTCTCCCCAAAACAGACCCTGTCTTGGTCCCTGAGCCACAGACCTGAAAGGTGACAGCCAGTGACCAAGGACCCAAGTGCAGAAGTGAGGATCATGGTCAGAGCTAGGGAACCATGGAAGTCACAGATCCACTGGTGGTTCAGAGAGGGAAACCAAGGTCCAAGTTGGGAAGGACCTACTTGGGTCTCTGGGTGCACAGGGCCAGGCCAGCATGACCTTGGGGCTGCCCAGGGGTCAGGAGAATTTTGCAGGAACACAGCTGGACGGCTGAGGTCAGAGAATATTTATAGGGCCCAGACCCGGCAGCTCGAGGGCGGGGTGGGGGGGGCCTTTAGGAAAACAAACTCTGGTCATGTCCTCAGGTGCCCATCATGCAGGGTGACCCTGAGCCTGAGACCTCATGCTGTGTACCACCCTCCAAGGCCACTGGGTGGGCAGGGTCCCAGCTAAGCCCGGCAGGCCCTTGGGGCTGAGAGCAGCATGGCATGGAGACACAGCCCCACTGGGCCAGGACAGGGCTGCCCCTCAGCGGACCCCAAGCAGGTCCCTGATGAAGAGCTTGACCTCGGGGGCTCCACCTTTCCCATAGCTAGCTGTGACCTCTGACCTCACTGAACCTCAAACTCATCTATAACATGGAGCTAATACCCCTCACACGGTTAGAGCCTCTCCTAATAACAATTACTAATATATTTTTAAGATTTTTTTCTGATGTGGACCATTTTTTAAAAGTATTTATTGAGTTTGTTACAATATTGTTTCTGTTTTATGTTTTGGTTTTTTGGCCCTGAGGCATGTGGGATCTTAGCTCCCCGACCAGGGAATGAACCTGCACCCTCTGCAGCAGAAGGTGAAGTCTTAACCACTGGACTGTCAGGGAAGTCCCAGAAATTATTAATTATTATTACTGTAATGACGGCGGGACAGGCCGTGCTGAGCTGTCACTTCCACCTGCTCAGACCTCTCCCAAGGGAGAGGCTGACACGCCCCTTCTAGTGTTACCAGGACAAAGTGACACCCCAGTAGTGGAAGAGACATCCCCCTCCATGCCTCCTCAGCCACCATCAATAATCCAGAGGCCAGGCCTGGGACACCTGAGCCTCTATCATCAAAGATTCATGTCCCCCACTCCCACCCCCCTCCCAGTAAGCCTCAGGTTACAGGTCCCTCCCCTGCCCAACTCTGAGGCAGCAGATCCACACCTATGGCCAGGTCAGGGCTGGCACCTGGGCATCCAGGGTGATCTCTCCTGCGGCCTCCTCAGGACAGAAATGGGAAGGAGTGGGCTGCTCCCAGGCAGAAGGAGGGCTGGGAGGGGGGCTCGGCCCTCAGATTCCCCTAGGCAGGCCCATCGCAGCATATGCGAAATGAGGGAGTGAGGAAGGGCCCAGGCCACAGGACCGGTCAGCCTACAGTGGGGAGGAGGAGCCCTAACTTCTGATCCCCTCTCAGTTGGAGGCAGCAGCAATGATCAGACAAAGGGGAAGGAAGGGGCAGGTCGGGTGAGGGGCTGTTCCCTTCTGTGGGGCTGAGTCATGAAGCCACCCCTCCAGCTCTTCTTGGAGAATGGCTGGCCCAGACCCAGGCCCCTGCCTTTTCTGGTCCTGTGGGGTGTGGCCAGGGAAACCCTCTCAGGGCCAGCCACCAAGCGGCCACAACCACAAGCAGAGATCCAGGCGGTCAGGCTGGTTGATGGTGATGGCCCAGGGCAGGGGATCCTGATGTGGTGGGAGGAGTGGCTGACAGCCAAACCACTGGGCTATCTGGGCCTTCCCCACAGGCCAGGCAGCCCTCCCAGGCCAGTGACACAGGAGGACACTGAGGCCCAGGTAGGGTCAGGACACCTGGCTCCTGGCCACTGCTTCTTCCCCATCCTGTATAAGGAGGAAACCGGCCCCTTGCGGGAGGAGGGTGATGCTCTGGGCTGGAGAAGCTTGGGGTGGGGGGAGCTAGCCTAGAATCTCTAGGGTCAGGACCCTCTTCCCTGCCTCCAGCTTGGAGCAGGAGCCTTCCAGCACTGGCTGGGGCAGACTCAGGAGATCAGAGTGGAAAATGGCAGGGAGATCAGAGGTCAAGGTCAGATTGGCGACTCTCCACATCCCACTTAGAAAAAAACCTGTCCCAGGTTTTTCCCAGCCTAGTTTGTGAGGGTCCCAGGAGGAGCCCAAGGTCAGGGCCCCCTCCTCACACAGACAAACCAATACGAGCCATACATGCATCCATGGTAACAAATGAACACTGAAATGCACCCAACTTGTGCACACGCACACAGACACCCACAGACATGTGCACACAGTCACGAAACACTGATGTCTAAAGATGATTCCATGCGACAGTGTCCAATCAGCCATTAGTGCATGTGCACTGGATGTACACAAGCAGTCAGATCCAGATGTGCACACACAGGACTGTACACACAAGACACGCACATGCGTGCACACTCCCTCAGATGTGCACATCCGGGTACACCCACCCCCAGAAAAGAACAAAAATACATAGATGGGCACACACAGGCACATCCACCCCCAGATGCGAACACCGATACTTCCACCCCAGCTGTGTGCGTACATGTACGCCCACCCTCAACTATGCACAGTAAGTGCGCATCCCACCAAGATGTGCCCACCCCAGGCGACCCGCGGCTGCAAAAGAGAACAGGAAGCTTCCCCAGGCTGGTGCCGGGGAGGAAACAGGGGCCGAGAGCCAGCAAGGGGGCGCAGCCGCGAGCATTGACCCTCGGCCCCCTGCCCGTCAGCCATCTGCCCTCACCGTGGATGCCGGTCTGGTGCGCCATGACTCTGTGCCCCGCTCCGCCCGCGCCCTCGGAGCCCTCGGCTTGGCCCCGGCCCGGCTCGGCTCGCTTGGACTCGGAGGAGGAAAAGAAGTAGGAAGATGTGGTGGCGGCCGCCCAGCCTCGCGCAGCTTCCCGGGCGGTGCCGCAGACCCGCCCCCAGAGCGCCCCGCCCCTGACGGGCGAGACCCGGAGGGGGCGGGGACTCGGGGCCGCGCGTGCGCATAGTGGGCGCCTGGTTTCGGGTGGGCCCACGACAGAGTTGATCGCCTTGTCCGCGCGCTTGCGCGTGCCCTGTTTGTAGCCGAGAACAGGGCCTGCGTGTGACCGAGCGTGTGTGGGCGCACGCGTGTTTGAGCATGTGCACCGTGATCCGAGTGGTCTGTGGCTGGGGTGTGTCCGTGAGTTCCGGCCAGGTGGGTTTGTAGGTGGGTGGGATCCACGCGTACCCCAACTTGTGGCCTTAAAGCGGGCGGGGGGCGGGTGTGGTCTGTGTGTGCATGGGCGCGCGTGTGTTTGAGTGGCATCCCTTTCCTCTGAAACGTTTCTTGAGCGCCTCCTGGGGGGCCTGGGCTCCTCGAGGCGTCCCGGCCCGCAGGCCCTGCCCTAGCAGTGGGAGCCCAGACCGACATTCTACTAGGCAGTCAGCAGATGAGCTGTGTCTGTGGCTGCGAGCGCCCTGTGCAGAGTAAGAGACCACTAGGAGGAGGTGATATTTGAGCGGAGACCTGGAGGAAAGCCTGGTAGAGCGAAGGAAAAGTTTTCTGAGAAGAGGGAATTGCGTGTGCAAAGGCCCAGAGGTTGAAGGAGGGTCAGAGCTTGATGAGTCTGAGAAAATTCCCAACTCCTAATCAACTTCTGGCTCCATACACAGCAGACTTGCCTTCTCTGGCATCAGCCCCTGCCTGCTGTTACCAACATAATGTATCTTCTAGGCCACTGTGATTGAGTCAGGATGAGCACATGACGCCAGTCTGTCCAATCAGAGCCTGTCCTGGGACTTTGGATGGGAGGATTAGAAAGGAGGCGGGCTTTGGGGGCTGGGGTTGCTGAGAGTTGATGATGGATGATGTGGCCTGCCTGTTATCTAGCCCCAGCTTGAGCTCCCTGCTCCCTTTCCCTCTACCCCACCCTAACTAGGCAGAATTGAGCCCTCCTCTGTGTGCCCCAGACCCTGGGTTTCTTGTCTCCTGAGAGTCCAACTCACACAAAATTGAAAGGTTTTCTTGTTCATCTTCCTGTGCATGCCCTGAGGACTGGGCCTGTGTAGTAGGCTCACCATGGCCACCCTAGCACTCACAGTGGAACATAAAAACCATGTGCAGCCCTGCAGCCAGCCCTTGGGAGAACAGTTCGTAGGCAAGTGCCCCCAACTCTGAGATCTGTCACAGCCCTGATGAGGCCAACAACACAGAGCCACTGGTTACATCAACTCTCAGACCTGGCCACCTCCACAAGAACACTTGGCAATTCCACAGAACCATAAAAACCTTGACCTCTTGGGAAAAGGACTTAACCAAGAAAACAGATTGATGAAAAATAGTAAGGTTATGTTCCCTATTAAAATGTCCATCACTGGGTGAACTACATGGCCTTAACATCAAGACCTTAACATCAAGGTCTCCCCTGATACCTGGTTGGCCCCACCCTGCATCATTCTCTCTGTTTTTATCACTACCTGATTCATATATTTACTTGCTTATTTGTTTATTGTCTTCCCCCCACCAGTCATTAAATTTTTGCCCCTGCTCTATCCCCAACACCTAGAACAGTGCCCAGGATTAGTAGGTGCTCGATAATATTTGCCAAATAAAAAAAGTGTCTGAATGAACTAGGAGTCTTTGTGTTGCACACTAACTATGACTGGGCACATTTACTTAATCCTCATGACAGCCCTACAGGGTAGGTGTTACTGTCTCCTTACAGATGAAGAATCTGAGGCTTGGAGAGAGAAAGTGATTTGATCAAAGTCATAAGGTAGTGAGTGTCCCCAAGAACCTTAGTTTCCTTTACTCAAATTGGAACAAAGGATGAGAAATCCTGCTGGGCAGTGGCCCTCATCACCTCCATCACTGTCTCACACCTGAGTGATGAGGGTTTAACCAGAGAAAGGAACTTCCTGGGAGACTGGGATTGGAGCCCAGTCCTGCGCAGTTTCAGAGCCTAGGATGCAAGCGAGGAGCCTAAGGACCAGTGGAATATCCAAACAGACTCCATCTCTGGCTGAGATCTGGTTTCAGGCAGAAAGATGAGAAAGCTGCACACAGCTCCTCAAATGAGTCTAGGGATGATCAGAGTGTCCAGGAGCAGGTTGGTTGCTCCTTTCTTGCTGATGTTTCTCAACAAAGAGTCAGCCATTGAAATTATTGGAACATATATTTTTCAGGTGGATCAAAGATTTAAATGTTTTTTTTAAAGTGAACTATAAAAATACTGAAGAAACAAAGGGAGAAGATTGTAAAATCTTAGAGTAGAGAAGTCCTTCTGAGTATGTCACCAAACCCAGAAACCATAAGAAAAAAAACATTTATTTACATTAAAAATAAAAAGTCTAGGTGGAAAAACCCACCATCAAAACCAAAACACAGGGCTTCCCTGGTGGCACAGTGGTTGAGAGTCCGCCTGTTGATGCAGGGGACACGGGTTCATGCCCCGGTCTGGGAAGATCCCACATGCCGTGGAGCGGCTGGGCCCGTGAGCCATGGCCGCTGAGCCTGCGCATCCGGAGCCTGTGCTCTGCAACGGGAGAGGCCACAACAGTGAGAGGCCCGCGTACCGGAAAAAAAAAAAAAAAACCAAAACAAACATAAAACTGTAACTGGCTACAATGTACTGGCAAGTCATTTCAAAATAAAGAGCTGATTTCCCTAATATATAAAGAGCTCTCATAATCAATAAGAAAAAGACCAATGGCCCAGTAGAAAACTGGGCACAAGATACAAAAAGACCATCTACAGAAAAGGAACTACAAATAGTGTCTCTCAAACCTGTGAGAAGTTGGTTATCCTCTCCTACTAAGATAAATGAAAATCAGAGACTTCCATGATGGCACAGTGGTTAAGAACCCACCTGACAATGCAGGGGACATGGGTTTGAACCCTGGTCCGGGAAGATCCTACATGCCTCAGAGCAACTAAGCCCATGAGCCACAACTGCTGAGCCTGTGCTCTAGAGCCCGCGAGCCACAGCTGCTGGGCCCACATGCCACAGCTGCTGAGGCCCACCCGCCTAGAGCCTGTGCTCCACAACAGGAGAGGCTACTGCAATGAGAAGTCTGTGTGTGGCAACGAAGAGTAGCCCCCGCTCGCCTCAACTAGAGAAAGCCCACGCACAGCAACGAAGACCCAATGCAGCCAAAAATAAATAAATAAATAAAAATTAATTAATTAATTTTAAAAAGATAAATGGAAATCAAACTAGACTTGCATATTTTTTACTTATAGGTAAAGATTAAAAACTTTAATAAAAAATTGCAATGGTCAAAGGATAGGGAAATAGACTGGTGCAACCTTCATGTAGGACAATATCTACAAAATTATTGTATATTCCCTCCCCCCCTTTAAATTTAGGTGAAATTCACATAATATAAAATTAACCATTTTAAAGTGAACAATTCAGCACGTTCACTAAGTTGTACAACCACCACCTCTGTCTAGTTCCAAAACATTCTTTTTTAAAAATAAATAAATTTATTTATTTATTTTTGGCTGAATTGGGTCTTTGTTGCTGCACGTGGGCTTTCTCTAGTTGAGGCGGGCAGGGGCTACTCTTCTTTTTCTATGGATTTACTTATTTTGGATATTTAATATGAATGGAAGCATAAAATATGCAACCTTTTGTGTATGGCTTCTTTAAATATTTATTTGGCTGCACCAGATCTTAGTTGTGGCATGTGAACTCTCAGTTGCAGCATCTGGAATCTAGTTCCCTGACCAGGGATCGAACCTGCGCTCCCTGCATTTGCAGCATGGAGTCTTAGCCACTGGACCACCAGGGGAGTCCTGTATATGACTTCTTAATATAATGTTTTGGAGGTTCATCTACCTTGTAGCATGTATCAGCATTTCGTTCCTTTTTATGGCTGAATAGTATTCCATTGTGCGTATATGCTACAATTTGTTTATCCATTCATCCAGTTGATGGATATTTGGGTTGTTTCCATCTTTTTTTTTTTTTTTTTTTTTTTTTTGCGGTACTCAGGCCTCTCACTGTTGTGGCCTCTCCCGTTGTGGAGCACAGGCTCCGGACGGGCACGCTCAGCGGCCATGGCTCACGGGCCCAGCCACTCCGCGGCATGTGGGATCTTCCCAGACCGGGGCACAAACCCATGTCCCCTGCATCGGCAGGCAGACTCTCAACCACTGCGCCACCAGGGAAGCCCCTGTTTCCATCTTTTGACTATTATGAATAGTGTTGCTATGAACAATGAATGCCTTTGACACAACAGTTCCGTTAGGCTGATCCTACCAATATGCCCACACAAAAAATTATAAAGCAAAAAATTGAAAACAATCTAAATGTTCATCATTGGGGGGCTAGCTACATAAAGTCTGCATATTTGCAGAGACTGCTCTGCAGCCCTCACAAGGAACAAGGCAGCTCTTCAAGGACTGATACAAAAAGATAGAGGTATCTTATGTGAAAACTTCAGGTGCAGGATACAGTGTAGAGTATGCTATCATTTGGGTAAAGAAAAGTAGGGGAAGAGGAAAGATTTAACATATATATCTATATAATTTTTATTTATCCATTTATTTAAAGTGAGATATAACTGACATATAACATTGTATTAGTCCAAGGTGTACAACATGATTTGATATATGTATATATTGTGAAAGGATTACCACAATAAGTTTAGTTAATATCCATCACCACAGAGTTACAAGTTTTTTTCCTCGTGATGAGAACTTTTAAGATCTATTCTCTTAGCAGCTTTCAAACATACAATGCAGTTTTTTTTTTTGTTTTTTGTTTTGGCTACATTGGGTCTTTGTTGCTGCATGCGGGCTTTTCTCTGGTTGTGGCGAGCAGGGGCTACTCTTTGTTGTAGTGCGCAGGCTTCTCACTGCAGTGGCTTCTCTTGTGGAGCATGGGCTCAGTAGTTGTGGCTTGCAGGCTCTAGAGCACAGGCTCAGTAGCTGTGGTGCATGGGCTTAGTTGCTCCACAGCATGTGGGATCTTCCTGGACCAGGGCTCGAACCCATGTCCCCTGCGTTGGCAGGTGGATTCCTAACCACTGCGCCACCAGGGAAGCCCTACAATACAGTATTGTTAACTATAGTCATCATGCTGTACAGGACATCTCCAGGACTTATGTATCTTATAACTGGAAGTTTGTACCTTTTGACACCCTTCATTCATTTTGCCTCCATCTCCCACCACCTCCTGTCCCGCCACCTCTGGCAACCACTAATCTATTCTCTGTATCTATGAGTTTGGGTTTTGTTTTTTGTTTCGTAGATTCCACGTATAAGAGAGATCAAGCAGTATTTGTCTTTCTTTGTCTACTTATTTCACTAGGCATAATGCCCTCAAGGTCCATCCACATTGTTACAAATGGCAGAATTTCTTTTTTTATGGCTGAAAATATAAAATATATAGAATATATATAATAAATTAAACATGTATTCTATATAGTATATAGAATATATAATAAATATATTCTGTATAATATATTCTATATAATATAGATTCTATATTTTATATATATATATATAAACTTTCTTTACCCATTTATTCATTGATGGACACAGGTTGTTTCCATGTCTTGGCTATTGTAAATAATGCTGCAGTGAACATGGTGGAGGCAGATATCTTTCTGAGGTAGTGATTTTGTTTTCTTCAGATAAATCTTCAGATAAATATCAAGAAGTGGAATTGCTGGATCATATAGTAGTTTTATTTTTAATTTTTTGAGGAACCTCCATACTGTTTTCCATAGTGGCTACACCAGCTTACATCCCGGCAACAATACACAACAGTTCCCTTTTCTCCACATTCTTTTGCCAGCACTTGTTATTTCTGGTCTTACATGTTTTTGGTTTTGTTTTTTTGCTTGAACTTGCACAGAATACCCCGACATCTCTGGAAGGATCCACAAGAAACTAGTAATATTGGTTGTCTTCAGAGAGGGGAACTGTTTGAGCCATAGTGAAATGTATTAAGTTTTTTGAATTAAATATAAAATAAATCTTGTTAAGAACAGATATGGGGGCTTCCCTGGTGGCGCAGTTGTTGAGAGTCCGCCTGCCGATGCAGGGGACACGGGTTCGTGCCCCGGTCCGGGAAGACTCCACATGCCACGGAGCGGCTGGGCCCGTGAGCCATGGCCGCTGAGCCTGCGCGTCCGGAGCCTGTGCTCCACAACGGGAGAGGCCACAACAGTGAGAGGCTCGCGTACCACACACACACACACAAAAAGAACAGATATGGGACTCAACAAAAGCTCTTTTCATGGTGAATGAAAAAAACATAGCATAAAAATCTTTTTCCTTTTTCTAAGCTTGCTCCTTCCCCCGCCTCCATCCCTCACATGCTGACTGAGTTAGCTTGGGCAAGGTCTCCGGCCAGGAGGGGGCAGGCTTGGGTTCCTTCGAGCAGTTGGGAGAAGGGTGTCAGGATAAGGGTATAACTGGAGAGTGAGGAGTTGCATGGCCTCCAGGGAGGACTCTACCCAGAAATGAAGACAGACCCACCCCAAGGAACCTCACCTACAACTTCAGACACAGGAAACAGAAGAGCCTGGAGGCTTCTGGAGAGAAAAAAAGGCAAACAGAAGCCAATCCAGAGGCCTGGGAATGACAGGGGCACTGGATTTCAGCAGCAGCTACAGCCAAAAAACAATGAACAGAACAGTCAGAAAGAGTTCTGAGCCAAAATACCAGTCAAAAGCAAAGGCAGGGCTTCCCTGGTGGCGCAGTGGTTGAGAGTCCGCCTGCCGATGCAGGGGACACGGGTTCGTGCCCGGTCCGGGAAGATCCCACATGCCGTGGAGCGGCTAGGCCAGTGAGCCATGGCCGCTGAGCCTGCGCATCTGGAGCTTGTGCTCCGCAATGGGAGAGGCCACAACAGTGAGAGGCCCGCGTACCGCAAAAAAAAAAAAAAAAAAAAAAAAGCAAAGGCAGAATACAAACACTTTCAGAATTGCAGGGACCCAGAAAATTACCAGGACCCAGTCATACCCTCTTGGAAAGTTGTTAGAGGTTGTGCTTCAGCAAAATGACGGAGTAAACCAAGAAAGTCAGGCTTGGGATCCAGGCAAGAGCAGAGGCTCCCAGGAGCCTAGGGAGCCAGAGGAGCCTTGGTAGCACCGGAGGAACACTTAGGTCAGCTTGGAACAGGGAGGATGGGATTGCCATAGGGCTCCACATGGCTCTGAAAACTTAAAATAGTTAAGCTGGGCAACAGACCACCTGTGACACCTGGCTGCCAGGAGCTTCTCTGAATACACCTAGAGGACAGGATCTTCATCTACCCAGGGGAGTCCAAGATGGTGAGTTTGGGGAATAAACTGTGTTTGCATTGTTTCCTCTAGTTTTAGACTTTAACAGCTTCTGAGCCATTGGCTGGTGGGATGAGTAGCTTACCCCACTGATAGAATTGGGTTTGCCCCACTCTGGGTCTCTGGTCCATTTCTGTCCTGATGACAGGTTGTAGCTCAGGTGTCCTTTGGAAAGCTTTCTCTGACTTCTCCCCCTCCCCCTTGCCAGCTGGATCAAGCACCATCCACCAGGACTTCCACCATCACTGCAGGGGAGCTCATTTCCATTAGTACTGTACTCCTGTGCCCAGTGCTTGGGGCCTGACACACATGGTGGGGTCAGTAAATTAGCTCCCAGGCTACCCTGGAACTGAGTCATTTGAGGGAGGGGCTGTTGGGCACAGCTACCTGCCCCAGGAACCTTCTTCCTTGGGTGGAGGGAACTCCCAATGGGGCAAGGCTGGCCTCCTGGAGGAAGTAAAGCCTAGTGAGCATATGCTGGGCTTGGGTGTGGAGGAGAAGGTAAGGACTCATCCTGCAGCCCTCCCTGGGCCCTGGGCTGTGGGGCCTCAGGGGCTTTGAGTTGTCAAGCCTGCCTTCCTGGAGGAGGGAAGGGGAAGAGAAATCCCCTCTGGGGGTTCTGAGTCAGCTGCACTGTCATAATGGAAACAGCACAGCCCTGGGTGTCAGGACACTTCCCTTCTGTGGGTCTCAGAGTCCCCCTCGTTATGAGATGGAAATAACAGCCCTGAATAGGGAGTTGGGCTTCAGTGACAGAGGGTGACAAAGCACTCTGTTAACATGCTGCTGACCCCGCTGACCCAGTGGTGATAGGTAACCAGGAGTTAAGAGGCTGCAACATCTTGCCTCCAACCCAGATGAAAGTCTTTCACTTCCCTTAGGCGCAAGTCTGAACTCTGACCAGTTGGAGTCTTTTGGGGACCATGGATTCCTTTTGTCCATCAGTCACTTGCACTCTAATGAGGCCCCTGCTGTCTGTCTAGATGGGACATCTTGATTGGAGGGGCAGCTGTTTAGGAGACCTGGCCTTGAGGGTGGGAGCTGCTTCTCAGGATAAGGAAGGCCAGGGTGCCACCAAGCCCCATCTGGGAGTGGAGGGTGCCAGGCCGAGTGGGTGAGGCATGGAGGTCTCCTGAGGGAACACTGTGCTCTGAGACTCTTACTCAATGTGTCAGTCTGACACCTCCAAGGACATCTTGTTCCCATCTTGCCCTTGCGTAAGGTCCGGGCCCAGCAAGAAGAGGCCTGAGGCTCTGCCATGGACACTGATCCAGCCCGGAGGCCCAGGTGTGCTCTCATCGACCCCTACAGCCTCCTTGGGTGGGGAGAAGGGACTTTTCCCTCTCAAAGACTCGTGCCCCTTATGTGTGGGTGAACGTCAGCCTGCTCAGGTTCCTGTGTGAGCCGGGCCAGCGTCTTCGTCTATCTAGGCCTCAGTGTTCTTGCCTGTAAAGTGGGGTTGATAACAGCGTTGGCTGATTAGGAGGCTTGAGGAGTCGGATGGCACCCAGGCCGCTCACAGACTCCGGGGCGGCGGGAGGTTGGGGTTTGGGGGCGTCACCGCCCAGCCGGCCCCGCCCCGCTTCCTCCTCCCGGGTCGGGCGGGCGGTGCCGTCGGCCCAGCCTCCTGCCCGGCGCCCCGCGGGCAGCCCCGGGCCGCTGCGCCATGTCCGCCAACTGGTTCCGGCGCCGCTTCCTGCCTGGGGGTCCGCTCCCCGCGCCGCGGCCGCCCCGGCCCCGCGCCAGCCCCGTGCCCTACCGGCGGCCCCGCTTCCTGCGCGGCTCGGGCTCCAGCCCCGGCACCGCCGACGCCTCGTGCCGCCCGGACGCCCGGCCAGTGCGCAGCCCGGTGCGGGGCCGCGCGCTGCCCTGGAACGCAGGCTACGCCGAGTGAGTGCCCGGCCCCGAGCGGCGCCCCCGCCCCCGACACTCCCCGCTCCCTGCGACTCTCAGTCCTGAGGCCCCGACCCCCACCCTGTGATCCTGCCTGGGGTCCCGTGCTGACCGAGAAAACAGGCCAAGCTGAGTGAGGAATCCCGCCTCCCCAACCTTGTGGATAACTCCCTCTTGTCGGCACTTCCGCACTCTTGATCTTAGGTCGGGAAGGAGACACACACACACACACACACACACACACACACACACACACACACACACACACACACACACACACACACACACACACACACACACACACACACACACACACACACACACACACACACACACACACACACACACACACACACACACACACACACACACACACACACACACACACACACACACACACACACACACACACACACACACACACACACACACACACACACACACACACACACACACACACACACACACCCTCACCCTGGGTTATGGCCTGTGCAGCATTGGACAGGGATTCTGGCTGAGATGGGACAGGGGATAGGCAAGGAAGCCCCACACCTCCGCAGGCAGACTTGCCCTTACCTCCCAGCCCAGGTCAGCAGGTAAGCTCCAGATGGGCTGGGCCCTGAGTTTTGCTTTAGCTGTGAGGTTACTGAACAGTTAGCAAATTTACAGCATTTGTTTGTCCAGGTGTGTGTCAGGGACAGCATGGGGGCTGTTACTCCAGAGGGAGGGTTCCTCTCTGTGTTCCAAATCTGTTCTCTGTGCCCATGGGGGCATAGGTGTGTCCCTAAAGGGTCACTGATCACTTCCTGGCCTCAGGATCATCAATGCAGAGAAATCTGAATTCAATGAGGATCAGGCGGCCTGTGGGAAGCTGTGCATCCGGAGATTTGAGTTTGGGGTTGAAGAGGACCAGGAATGGCTGACCTTGTGCCCAGAGGAGGTGAGTGCAACTGGGCCTGAGCCCCTTTTACAGGCTGAGGCCAACATTGGGGCCAGGACTGTAGACTGAGGTTCTTGCCCTAGTGCCCTACATTCAGCCAGGGGACAACTGGGGAGGCCAGGCAGAGCCTGACGCCAAGCCTTCCTGTGCAGTTCCTGACAGGTCATTACTGGGCACTGTTTGATGGTCACGGTGGTCCAGCTGCAGCTATCCTGGCTGCCAACACCCTGCACTCGTGCCTACGCCGGCAGCTGGAAGCCGTGGTAGAGGGCATGGTGGCCACTCAGCCCCCCATGCACCTCAGCGGCCACTGCATCTGCCCTAGTGACCCCCAGTTTGTGGAAGAAAAGGGCATTAGGGCAGAAGACTTGGTGGTCGGGGCTCTGGAGAGTGCCTTCCAGGAGTGTGTGAGTGTGACCTTTGGCTGGGAAAGGAGGGAGGGTTTTACCCTCAGGGACCTGAGGGACTCTGGGTTGTGGGGTGTCCCTGCACATGATGGTGATCACCCTGGATCTTTGGATTGGGAGGACAAGATTGGGTTGGTTGGTTTGTTACTAAACAGTTATCATAACCCCACCCATTTATCCAGCGCCTACTATATGCTAGGTACTTTTCCTGTATCATCTTGTTGCACACCCTGTTGGTCATTGGTTTCCCTTCCTCACTGTTTTGAATAGGACTTCCCTACCTCCAAAGGGATACGTCTAGATCTCCTGACTACAGGGATCCTGGAGTCATAGCTAGACTTTGCGCTGGGACTGCCATGCTTGTTAGTGGGGAAGTAAACTGTAGGGTGAGGGTTGGGGGCAGTGGTATGCTGGCAGTACCAGCAGCAGCTAAAGTAGCCTTGGTTTGCTCCAGGATGAGGTGATCGGGCGAGAGCTGGAGGCCTCAGGCCAGGTGGGTGGCTGCACAGCCCTGGTGGCTGTGACCCTGCAAGGAAAGCTGTATGTGGCCAATGCTGGGGATAGCAGGTGAGTGAGCCCGGAGGGTGGGCAGGGTGGGGTGGGCAGACAGGCAGCAGAGGCAGTGGGGACAGTGAAAGGGGGCTGGAAGTCGAGAGACAGAATTGGGGAAGATTGGCTGAATTGTGTACTTATTAGCATGTGTCGAGTGTGAGGGCGGACAGCAGATGCCAGGGAGGTCAGAGACCTCAGGGACCAGGCCAGATGGCTGAGGCTTTACCCTGCAGGCCTTAGGCAGTCATGGGGGCCTTTGAGCAAGGGATTGGTATGGGCAGAACTGGCCCCTGGTGGTTGGAGAAGGGGCCGGCAGGAGGGAGGCTATGGGTAAGGATGGAGGCTGCCCCCCAGACTTTTCCCTCTCCTCTAAAACCTCATCCAGGGCCATCTTGGTGCGGAGGGATGAGGTACGGCCCCTGAGCTCTGAGTTCACCCCGGAGGCTGAGCGGCAGCGGATCCAGCAGCTGGTAGGTGCCCTTGGCAGAGGGAGGCTGTGGAGCCCTAACTCCTGGGCCACCAGAGGGAGCCTGATCTAAGCATGGCCTCCCTATTCCAGGCCTTTCTCTACCCTGAGCTGCTGGCTGGCGAGTTCACCAGACTGGAGTTCCCTCGGCGACTGAAGGGGGATGACTTGGGGCAGAAGGTTTTGTTCAGGGATCACCACATGAGCGGCTGGTGAGCGAGGTGGGGTTGGGGGACACAGTGGGGAGAGCCCTGGGGTCCAGGCTCAGCTGTGTGGCCTGGGGCAGTCCCCTTCCACCTGCGCAGGGTGGGCCCTGTGTTGGAGGTGGTGAGGTGGTAAGTAGGGCCTGGGTTGATGCTGGGTTTGCTCCTGGTAGGAGCTACAAGTGCGTGGAGCAGTCGGATCTCAAGTACCCACTGATTCATGGACAGGGTAGGCAGGTCAGTGAATGGCGCCTCCAAGAATCTCTCTTAAATTGCCCCCTGTAGAGGTGGGAGCTCCTTTGTCCCTTGTGGGGAGCTTTGGCTGGGGTCCTAGGGACTGCTCCAAGGTCAGAGGATGTTTCTCCCTCAGCCCAGGTGCCCAGGGCCACAGTCCACCTCTGTGTGCTTTACTTGTACATTTGCTGGGGCTGTTTGCTGTCACCTCACACCTCCCTTGTCTCCAGGCTCGGTTACTGGGAACACTGGCCGTCTCCCGGGGCCTAGGAGACCATCAGCTCAAAGTCCTGGACACAAATATTCAGCTCAAGCCCTTCTTGCTCTCTGTCCCACAGGTGAGGGGGCAATAGCCTACACCAGCTTCTATCTGCCCAGAAAGGCAGACTACGCAAGGTTGGCAGGAGCTGGGAAGGGAGCCAGTGAGGAAACCTTAGGCTTAACTTGCAGGTGACTGTGCTGGATATGGACCAGCTGGAGCCGCAGGAAGAGGATGTAGTTGTCATGGCGACTGATGGGCTCTGGGATGTCCTGTCCAATGAGCAGGTGGCACGGCTGGTGCGGAGCTTCCTCCCTGGCAACCGAGAGGACCCACACAGGTACTATAGCTGCTGGGGATCTGCCTGGGCCTGAGTTGGTGCCAGCAGAAACACCAAGTAGTAGTCATGGCTGAGAAGACAACACTGCAGATGAGTCCGACTGAGAACAGTTGGCCAGGACTAGAGCTATCAAGCTTCCTGGGGGTGACTGTGGGTCCCAAAAATCTCTGGGTCCAGACACCCGTGGTCCAACCTGTGGCCTTCCAGGCTTGTGGCTTGTCTGGCCCCACAGTTAGACTGCATTGCTTGGGTCCTCAGTGTCCAGCACTGTGCAAGTTCTCCCTGAGGGCTGGCCTTGCCTCTTTGCTCTGGCCCCGAAGTACATCTGCAGGATGGTCCCCACAGGTTCTCGGAGCTGGCCCAAATGCTGATACACAGCACACAGGGGAAGGACGACAGTCCCACACAGGAAGGGCAGGTGTCCTACGACGACGTCTCTGTGTTCGTGATTCCCTTGCACAACCAGGGCCAAGGGCGCAGTAGCCACTGAGGATTCAAGCATCGCATCCCAGAACCACTTACGGGCCAGGTGCATTGTGAGCGTCCACCATGGTCAACAGCAGGTCTGCCTGCCCCACCCCCAGACCCAGCCCTGACCCCACCATTTCAAGGGGAGCATTTCTACAAGGCAGTCAGAACTGGGAGAACGCAGCGAGTCCAGCTCCCCAGGTCCCCCTTTGGCAGGCAGGGAAAGAGCACTAATGTCAATAATGTCTGGCAGAGTCACTTTACAACTTAGGAATCCATGTAAGCCTCCTCAGATAGGATCCTTAACAGCCCACTATATTATCCCCAGATGGGGATAGCTGGACTAAGGGCATTGGCCAAGGATGCCAGGAAGGGCAGACAGCCTGTGTTTGGATCCGGGTCTCTAATGCATCAATGTCAGATTGTCTACTCAACAACCCCCAAAGCCCATGCAGAGTGCCTTATGGGAAGCCTCATATCTGCTAAACAGCCATCTTGAAGCAGCCCTTGGAGACCGACCAGTTCAGGTCCTACCCTGCTCCCCTCCGTGCTGGAGGAGAAGCACAGGCCCAGGGGCTAAAGTTGGGGGAGAACTAAGGGCCAAGAAGGAGCCCCAGAGTTGACTGAGTAGTGAATGCCCCGATTACTGATGCTGCCTCTAGCCCAGTCTCCCAATTGCTCCTCTCTGGCTCCAGCCCTGCCCTAGGCTGATGCCTCAACACCACCGTTTTGTTGTTCCCCATCACCTTCCTATTAAATGTTTGTGTGCAGAAGAACCCTTGTGAATCGTGAATTGCTATATAGCTTGACATTACAGTATACCTTTTGCTTTTTCTTGTTCCCTTCTAAAAAAAATCACTCTTACAAGTTTGCCTATAGTCAGCATTGTGTTTTCTCTGTGGCCTCCCCAGTTCGCAGCTTGGGGTGAGTCCCAGTGAGAGAACTGCTGCCCAAGGAACAGAAAGGAGGTCTCCACCACCATCTGTGGGCTCTGGGCTTGAGGTATCAGAAGGGATGCCTTGTTTTTTTTAAGGCAAATTATAGTGATTTTAGTATAAAGTTTATAGTAAATTTATAATAAAGCTAAATTTACCAACTGGAGACAACAAGTCACTTGGAGCTCCAGAGCTTGCTGTTTGATGAGTAGCTTAGTTCTTCATGTTCCTCACAAGACTGTTTTTATCATCCAGCACTTGCCAAGGCTCAAATGCTCAGTAAGTGTTTGTTGAATTATTTGTTGAATTTCATGACCTCAGCCTTTCCTAACTCTTCCCTGATCTACTCCTACTTTGGTCTACGATTAATTCTTACCAGGCAACTCACAGCCCTAAACTGCAGCCAGAAAGGACAAGGGCCAGTAGGCCACAAAACTGATGGTTAAACTTGTTTATTTAACACAATGGGGAGGCTTTCAGACCTCCTTTCCTGCCCATTAACTCATTTTAGACTCTACTTCCTGCATGTTCTCTAGGGAAGAGATAGGAAAAACTACAAAACTACTCACTTTTTACCTAGTCATATTCCATAGCCCAGCACTTCTGGGCCTACATCTGTCCGCAACTGGGTCCTGAGAAAATGTGGTTGGCCCCAGAAGCTCTGGGCAGCCTCTCCAGGACTCTAATTAGGCCACTGGCAAGAACAAGAGTGTGCCCTACCAGCCTGCAGTTTTACTTCCTCTTTCCTCAGCAGTCCCCACCCCCACCACTCACCTTCCTTCCCCCCACCCAGCAAAGCGTAGGCAGTATCCTGTGCCTGCCAACCAATCACCCACATCAACTACTGAGCCTGCTTGCCCCAAGTCTGCTTTGCTTTGCTTCTGACCCGGCCCGCTGCCTGGTCTTGCTCCTCACACCACCAGGCTGAAGCCCAGGGAGTGGGCAACAGTGGGTCTCTCAACTGCAAACAAACCAAACTGACAGGAGTGACCACTGCAGGGGCAGCCACTGACTTCTGTGTTCATGTCTCTCAGCAGAGCCAAACACTGCAGTAGCCTTCCCACCAGGCCGTGAGCGGGGGACTCTTCCTGCTTGAGCAGTCGTGTTGAGAGCCTATGCATGGCCTACCACTCACAAGCTGGGACGCTCCCTCTGCTGCCCTCCAGAGTCCTTGGCCAACCTCTAATGACCATGCGCAAAGTGGCAGGCCCAAGGTGTTGCAGCTGAGGATGCTACTAGTGAGTTACCAACTCACCAGCCAGGCAATGGGTTCACAAGCAAGTGGCCAGGCCTTCTGCCAGAACTGGTTACAGGAGCCTCAAAGACACCCCACTATCCTTGCCCCCCACAAACCAGGGCCTAGAAGGACGAACCTTATTCCACCTAGAGGCTGCCAATTTGATCAAGGGTTGAGGTAACAGTGGGGGATGAAAGGCAGCCTGAGGTACATGCCAGATGCAGTCTTTGAGGATCTCAAGGTTGGCTCAGGCCGGCCTTTTCCTGGTCACTCATTTCTGGCCCTATGGCTGCTTATTAGAACCTGGAGTTGAGGAGACCCAGATTGCTATGCATTGAGAGCTGGATCTAGGGGTTCCTCCCACCAGCCCACAGGCCTTAGTCACCAGGGGCAGTCCCAGGGAGCCCAACAACCCAACCACACAGCATTACAGTGAGTCCCATTGTGAGCCAGGAGGACTAACAGGAGACAACCCACCCCCTCCCTCCAATTCTAGGAACCAGGCAAACAATGCTATGAAAACTCAATGGAAGAGGCTGCAGCCATAAAATTCTGTTTAAGACAGATAACATGGAAAAAACGTTTATATGTTAAGTACAAAAAGGACATAAAATTGTATATACAATAGAATAACAACTATGTAAACACACCAGAAATCTATGCACAGAAATGTCTAGAGGAACACTAAACACCAAAAGATTAGCAGTGGTAACATTTGGGTGGCAAATTGATTCTTTTTAAAATTCCCAGATTTTTCTTAATAAGCATTAATTATGATCACAACGGTTTTCTTAAAAAAAAAAAAAATACCCCACTGGCTGGTGGTTGAGCAGTGCAGTGTCACTGTCGCATATAAATCAGAGGCTTTGGCCCTGATTCTTGAGAGCGTGGTGCGCCCCCCACCCCCAGGAGAGCTTAAGCACCTCTGGCTCCTACTGAGGGTGTCCTTGCAGCCCTGATGCTCCTCAGCCTCTCTGACCCACAGACTCTTTTCTCCCTTAATTCTGCCTTTTCCCACTACCACATCATCTTCGGTCACTTCCAGCTGCATCTTTCCCTCTCCTTCCCAACTCAGGAGCCAGCTCTGCAGCCACAGGTCCCCATAAATAGAAGCAGTGCAGTGCATATTTTCAAAGGACATGGTGCCTCAGCTTTGGACACACAGGAACTCAATACAAATCATTTTCCTGCTGATAGACAAGTCATGCGTGGTGGCTGCTCTGGGTACAGATATGTTAACTATGCAGGCTTTCTTATTAACCTGTAGTTCCAAGTACTTTCTCTGAACAGTTAGTCCTACCATGAATTTTCTACCCTGGAAAGCCAGGGGTGGGCAGTAACAGCTCAGATCACTTGGTTTCTAAAAGTCCCTCCACTCTGAGAGTGCAGAGCTATACGGTGTGTGGCACCTCAGAAGCTGCAGATTCCAGCCCATGTCTGGGAAAGACATATGCCCCTGGCTTTTAAGGTTAAGGAACAAGCCAAAAAGTAACTGCTAAAAAAGCAAAACAAAACAGTAATTGCTAGCAATTCACAGCCTATTCCTGCTGCTGAACAGAGGCAGTAATGGCTTGCTTTCCCCACTAGCAGCTAGGTACTCTTGGGCAAGTCAAACAACCTTGTTGAGCCTGTTTCTGGATCTGCAGGGAATGTGTTACTTGCTTAGATGTTTGGGAACTTAGTAAAACACTATGCCACTTGTCCTGCTCTAAGAAGGCCATGCAGGGGAAAAGGCAATGAGCTACCTGCAGCTCACCTCAACCCCAATTAGGAATCCTCCCTCTCCGAGGAGAAGGCAAGGAAGAGAAGTGAAGAAAGCAGACATACCAGGTAAACAGGAGTGACCTGTAATTGGCAAAGAAGCCTCAGACAAGCTGAAAATGCTCTGGTTCCAGCATCCTGTCCCCAAATGCTGGGCGCCAGACACAAAAGGCATGCAAAAGTGACTGTCACATACATACAGGCGCAGACAGAGCATCACTGGGCAAAAAGGGGGCTAATACTGCAGAGAAGGCCCCAAAGTGCGGCTTGAGGAACACAAGGGAGTCATTCCAAGACCCTCACTTAGCTGCCATGGGGACAGCAAACACTCAAAAGCTTTGCTTTTGTTCAGTCTCCCGAAGGGAAAAAGGTAATAGGGAAGACTAACACTTGTGACAAACACTATTAGCAAGAATGCAGTCTTTCTCCTGGGGCAGAGGACTCTATCTTCTTCACACACACACACACACACACACACAGACACACACACACACGCGCGCATACATATATGTATGCACAGACATGATATATTTAAATGAAGGTGTACACACACTGTGCTAAAATACAAACAACAGAAATCCCAAGTCATATATAAAAAGGCTAAATATAACACAAGCCTAGAGCCAGCTCCTGGTTGGGAGCTGGGGAAGGGGTGGTATCATCTGGAGACTATGTACACAACTTGTGGTGGGCAGGGAAGGCATCAGTGTAAACAACTCAGACTCACTCCACAATACTGGCCCACAGAAAAGCGTGATGTATCTCATGTACAAAAATAGACGCCCACCTTGCTTCTGTATACAACCAAACTTGGCAGGCACCCAGAAGGACTGTGAGTTAGTTTTGATGACAGGGCACCACACCAAGCTGCTGCTAAACCTCCCAGCCCTAGGAACTCATCGGCTACCCCTCCCCCCTCACCCAGAGCCTGAGGCACACCCAGATCATCCACCCTCACATGACTAACTTGCAAGGCTTCCTGGCAAGCAAGGTCCTTCTGTATCTGTCCCTTTCTGACCCTAAGATATATGGAGACTTATTTCTGTAAATATTTGGCACCTAAGTAACATGATGGTTGTGGATAATGCCACAATGACACAGGGAGAACCAGTAACAAGACATGCAGGGTGAGGGCAAGGGGCACTGAGCTGCCCTAGCATCTCAAAACCAGAACTGTGGCTTCCCACGCATTTATGGGGGTGGGCAAAGGGATGTGCAGAATTAACAACTTCACCGACTCCTCAGCAGCAAATACATTCAAAACTGAAGGTGTCTTGAGGGCCCCACTATACCCTAGTCACGAGTCTGGTCACTCCTATGGAGGAGCTCGGTGCAGTGACAGCTGGAAAATCTGAGTCCCGATTGAATCTGCCGCACCAAGAGTCCTTTTGAAGAAGCTTGGCAAAGTAATTTTTTTCTTTTGAGCAAATGTACAGCACATCCTTGGGAAGGCCATGTGGAAGGATGCTCTCCAGCCCAGTCAAATGATCCAATCTCACTATTATCTTAGTTCCCTCTGAGTTTTTTCCTACTGGCCACCCTCGCTGTACAGAAAACAGCCAAGCACTATGCAGGTCAGTCATCAATGGTGGGCAACCAGAAGGCCTGGATGGAAGGAGAACATAAGTCAACTTTAAAAAGCCAAGCCCCTCTCCTCATTTCTGAGGGTTTTTCTTACCCCTCCCCGACCATCAAGGCACCCAACCCCAAAGTTGGAGGAGTTATGGCTGGTGGCCTTCCCTCCTGACCAATTGACTCTGGCAATCTGTGAACAAACACTCCCCCATCTATGTGAAAGTAAACATTGTCTAACTTCCACCATAGTGGTCCAGTGGTAAAGAAAAGAAGAAGTGCTGTCTGGGGAGGTGGGTGTTTGGCCTCACAGCTAATCTACCAGGTGACCTCAGACAGACCCTCTCATTCATGAGCTATAAAAA
The DNA here is from genome assembly GCF_025265405.1 of Mesoplodon densirostris. Lineage (NCBI taxonomy): Eukaryota > Metazoa > Chordata > Mammalia > Artiodactyla > Ziphiidae > Mesoplodon > Mesoplodon densirostris. The sequence continues at coordinate 73,473,213 of NC_082670.1, forward strand.
ATGTGAGGGACTGGATTGGATGGTTTTGCTGCAATTTTTTCTGACACTGTTTTCTTTGTTTAAAAAAAAAAAAAAAAAGAAATGGAGCAGTATGTTCTGGGTAGGCTAGTAATGAAATGCCTCATACCCAAATACCCAGGTAGGTTTAGGAGATGCCAAGAGGAAACTGGAGGCTGAGATTCACTGATGCTTTGTTCTGCTAGTGTTGTCTAGGAAGAGACAGGGGCCTGGAGAAAATTCTAAGTGGTGAGTTGTGATCAACTATAAGAATTTCTGATGAACTCAGCATAACCTGAGAGGAATGGAAAACTGAAAGGTTACAGCCACAAAAGGTTGGTTCAAAGTATTTTAAGAAGCCAAAAAGCTGTGAGGCATAGCCCCAGGTAGTTTGGGCATAAAACCAGGAGCCAGAGCAAAAACTGGCCTAAGATCTCCTGGGAGCTCGCAATTCCAGGTAATGGAAAGGAGAGCAAAAGTGAAAGACCAGCCCAACCAAAGATCAGATAATAGAGGTGAAATAGGGAAGCCACCAGCTGAGAAACATGAACTTGGGTGCTTGTAATTGTACCTATTTAGAACACAGCTCACTGTGCTCATTGAAGGACCCACCACCCCAACTGGAAAGGGCCCCCAGATGGAGGACATCTCCCGTTGTTCACATACCATGTTGGAACAAGCACTGGCAAAGGTCATGAACTTGGGGTTGAACTGCAAACAGGTAATGGGGCCTGTGTGTTTGCCATCCAACACAGCTACTTTTATACCACTCTCTCCATTCCAGACATGGATCTTGCCATCCTCTGAACCTGAAGAGAATGATCAAGGAATATAACAACAGCTCAAGGCACAATACAAAGACAAGTGGCAAAGAGGCATGGATTGACATCTGGAGAGAGGCCAAGCTTCAGGACCCAGCCACCAGGAGAAACGGAGAGGGAGTAATGGCAGTGAAGAAAAGACACTTTGGGAACTGATCTAGACCCTAGTTATTTGTTCCTAGGCAAGTCACTTCCCCTCTAACTTCGGTTTTCTCATTTAAAAAGGGGGCTGAATACGATCACCCTATGAACATCTACACTAAGGTGACTGAATGAAGGGTTACACCAGTGCTTATAGAGTTTAACTCTATGATGGTCCAGGGAAGACCAACATTAACGCCCATTCCCAGAAAAGAAAGCGAAGTCAGGACAGTTTAAAGACACTATACCTTTGACATAACGTGCTACACAGAAATCTGAGAAACTCTATCTCAAAAGAATAATAAATAATATCTTAAATTAGTTAAAACTAACAGAAATAACATAATGCACAGTACCAGATTAGTAACACCCAAGGAGGGGGGATAAAGGAAGCTTACCAATCATAATAAACTGCGAGTCTGGAGTAAACGAGGCCTCCAGTGTGACGGCTTTGCTGTTGGCATAACCCTAAAACAAGCAGAACAATTCTCATTACAGTACCATTAACAAAAAATAATGGCCTACAAACACTGATCCCAGCACATACATCTTCTTCTTCTTCTTTTTTTTGATTAAAAAAAAATTTTTCCTGTAAAATATAGATAGCAATTTACTATTTTAAGTATTTTTAAGTGTACAGTTCAGTGGCACTAAGTATATTTAAAATGCTATGCAACCATTACCATCTTCTGCCTCCAAAACCTCTTCATCATTCCGAACAGAAACTTCATAATCTTTAATAGTAACTCCCCATTTCCCTCTTCTCCTGCTCCCTGGCAATCTCTGTTCTACTATCTATCTCTATTCTAGGAAACTAATACAAGTGGAATCGTACAACAGTTGTCCTTTTGTGTCTGGCTTATTTCACTTAGCATAATGTTTTCAAGGTTCATCCATGTTGTAGTACATACATCACCTTCCTTTCTGTGAAACCCTTTCTTCCTCACGCACAGTGCTACCAAGGTTTCAAACTCGGCTACCACCCTTTACAATTCACCCCCTTATCCCCAACTCCATATTCAAGGGGGCAAGAAAATGTTTATGGTCAGAAATTTATTATATTATCTAAACACCAAACTTGAGTCACTGGGTGAGAAGTGAATGTCTTAGAATCCAAAAGAAATAATGCCACGTGCAGGAAGAAAATGCAAGTCCATGCCTCGACGAGTGAGCCAAGGACAACTGCCGTTCTCCACCAACTAGCTAACACAATTCTCAGAAAGGATGAGCATGGAAAAAAGGTAAGAGTATGGAAAAAAAAACATGGTTAAAAGTTGTCAGCTCACCCCAAACGTATGCATCACCACTCCCTTGAATGCATCGATCAGACGGATGAAGCTGCCATTGGTGGAGATGAGGATGAGTTTGCCATCATTGCTGAACTTAAGTCCTGTCCACTCACAAGTCCGATCATACTGCATCTTAAATGTTGCAAATGGCCCCTGCAAAAGACAGACAGCAGCCCTAGGCCCAAGGCACATCAATAATTCCTTCTGCCAGAGCCAAATCTCATTCTATCCCTTTAGATTCCTTTTTGACTAGGGAAAGCAGAAGATGAAGTACTGCTGACACTTTCTAATTTCTACCACATACCTCCTCTACTGTAGAAAAAGGCTCTTAAATGTCCATCTCACCCTTCAAAACTTCCATAATATCAAGACAGTTCAAAGATTCAAAGATTTACCTTATCAAAAGAGCGAAGATCATAAAGTTTGACCATTTCAGAATTGACACCTGCAGCAAAAATTAATCCTTCTGGATCAAAAGAACAAACTGGCTTGCCCTGTAAATGCATGAGACCCTGAGAAAAAAGAAATTTTAAAAAAGTTAATGAACCCAGGATCCTACCAAAAGCAAACACAAAACTAACTGAAATGAAGTTAAAAAAAACCAGGTCTCCATGCAATTGATTTCAGATCAACCCTAACTGTATAATTTTATAGACACTGAATTCAAATAAAAACAAATCCCTGGAGTCTAAAATCTATAGCTCAAAGGCTCCAGGAAAACTGCTTTTAAAGCACTAAGTCACAGATCATAATAAGTATGCACTGGATTAAGGTATTAGCTTAATTACCAGCTACCTACCAGGAAAAGATCTTCTCCAAAATTTAAAGACCATGGGATCCCAGAGAAGAATCACTGCTTTCCCCCTTCCTTGAGAGGGAGAGGTGAAAACGCTTCAAGTGTAACTGTGAGGTAACATTACCTGGCAGTTAGGAGACCGGAGATCCCAGAGCCGAATGGTCTTATCAAGAGACCCAGAAATGAAAGTGTCATCCACAGGTGACATGGACAAGGCCACCACCCTGTAATGCATCAAGATAAATAGGAGTTGAAGCGAAATATTAACAAAAATTGGATATGAACTCTAAACCACTTTACCTGCTACCTATATATATGTGTTCTCCTAAAAACTCCATTTTAAGAAACATACGCAAGCAATCTGGATCAATCAAAGGCAATTAGTATAACTAAAAAAGCAACTTAAAGCTACAGCATAAAAATATATGATTCCAATGCAAATCAAATCATAATGAAATACCACTTCATACCCATTAGCAAAGCTATAATCAAAAAGAGAGATAACAACTGTTGGTGAGGATGTGGAGAAAGTGGAACCCTCATACACTGCTGGTAGGAATGTAAAATGGTACAGTTGCTTTGAATAAGTTTTATACTTCCTCAAAAAGTTAGAGTTACTATATGATCCAAACATTCCACTCTTAGGTATATACCCAAGAAAAATGAAAACATATGTCCAAAAAATCCCATGTACATGTATATTCACAACAGCATTATTCATAATTGCTTAAAAGTGGCAACAACCCAAATGTCCATCACCTAATGAATGGATGAAGAAAACGTGTTGTTGTCATACAAGAATATTATTTGGCAATAAAAAGAAATGAAGTACTGAGGCTTCCCTGGTGGCGCAGTGGTTAAGAATCCGCCTGCCAATGCAGGGGACACGGGTTCGAGCCCTGGTTTGGGAAGATCCCACATGCTGCAGAGCAACTAAGCCCGTGCGCCACAACTACTGAGCCTGCGCTCTAGAGCCCACGAGCCACAACTACTGAGCCTGCGAGCCTAGAGCCCGTGCTCCGCAACGAGAAGCCACCGCAATGCGAAACCTGCGCAACACAACAAAGAGTAGCCCCCATTCACCGCAACTAGAGAAAGCCACGCGCAGCAACAAAGACCCAACACAGCCAAAAATAAATAAATAAAAAAGAAAGAAATGAAGTACTGATTCATATTACAACATGTATGAAGTGAAAGAAGTCAGACACAACAGGCTGCATATGATCTGGTTCCACTTATACAAAATATCCAGAATAGGCAAAGTTATAGAAACAGAAAGTAGATTAGTGGTTGCCAGGGGCTGGGAAGAGGGGAAATGGGGAGTGTTAATGGGTACAGGGTTTCTATCTGGGGTGATGAATATGTTCTGGAATTAGATAGTGGTGATGGTTGCCCAACTCTGTGAATATACTAAAAACCACTGAATTGTACACTTTAAAAGGGTGAATTTATGGTACTGAACTATATCTCAATTTAAAAAAAAAAAAGCATGATTCCTTAACTAGAGGTTTGTGGACTATACTGATGTTCTCAAACCTGAGTGGCACCAGCATCACCTGGAGGGTGGGTTAAAACAGATTGCTGGGATCCACTGCCAGAATTTCTAATCCAGTAAGTCTGAGGTGAGGTCTGAGAATCTGTGTTTCTAACTAGCTCCTCAGTGATGGTGAGACTGGTGGTTTGGGCCCCACACTTAGAGAGCCACAGCCCTATGCTAATAGCTTACGCTATATTTCTGATACGGGTCCGCTCTTATGGTTACACCATTCACTCACTGAAAAACACTTCTTCCAAGGCCTCATCCTGAGCTCTCTTGTCCCCTCTGCTCATGTTCTTGCTCTGCCATGCTCTGCATTGAAGATACCCATCATCTCCCCAGCATTTGGGCCCAGCCTGTGGAGAAGGATGGCATGTGACTCCACTTTACTTGCCTCTTGGAGCATGCCACGGCCCTAACCAGAGGGATCCTTGAGGTCCGTGGGCTATGACCTGTACAGTGCCTATGAGTCTGTAGTACCACCTATAGAGGAAGCCCTTGTGAAAATGGACACTCAGATGGCTCTTCCTTCTGGGTGTTATGGAAGAGTAGTTGCACATTCTGCCTTGGCTAAAAAATGCTTCACAGACATAGGAGCTGGTGTCACAGGTGAAGATTACAGAGGAAATGTTGGTGCTATACTGTCTCTTTTTTGTTTTTTTTTTTTTGCTGTACGCGGGCCTCTCACTGTTGTGGCCTCTCCCGTTGCGGAGCACAGGCTCCAGACGCGCAGGCCCAGTGGCCACGGCTCACGGGCCCAGCCACTCCGTGGCATGTGGGATCCTCCTGGACCGGGGCACGAACCCGCGTCCCCTGCATCGGCAGGCGGACTCTCAACCACTGCACCACCAGGGAAGCCCTATACTGTCTCATTTTGACGATAAAAATTGGAGTAAAAAAAGCAGATCAAATTGTACAGCTCATTTGTGAATGGGTTTTTTAAATGTAGAAATAGAGGAAGTTCAAATTTTGGATGACTGTGAAATGGGTTCAGGAAGTTTTGGTTCCACTAGAAAGAATTAAAATGTAGGCCATGAGTAAAAAATGGAAAAATGTATTTTTTCTTAATAAAGTTTTTGACCAAAAAAAAAAATTCTTCCAATATAACTAAATTAACATTTGCACTAGATCATCAACTTAAAAGATACTATAAGCCAAAATTTCCTGGGAATGCTGAGGTGGTAATAAAACGGAGTGAGCAGAATGCATATGGACGTGTAATTTTACGTCACAGTATTCAGGTCAGAAGTTCAGAGGAAGTCTATCTTGGCACAAGGCTCTACGATGAGAAGTAGAGGGAATACAAGGAGAAACAAGACTTCAACTCTAAGGAAGCTTAACTGTCTAGTCCAGACAACTCCAAGAGAGGGTCAGAGAAGGCTTTCAGGAAGAAGCAGCACCTGTGGTGAACAGGGTTTCAATGGAAGTTGCCATATAGGAAGGCATGAGGCAGTTCAGGAAGCAGCCCAGAGTTCACTTCAACTGGAGTGGTGGGAGATAACACAGGGAAAATGGGTCAGGCAGAGGGAAAAGAATCTGACTCCAAGGTTTCTTGAGGGAGGCTGTGGTCAGAGCTGTAAAAGCAGGGTGCAGAAGCAGGATGCTGAGGGACGGGGAGATTAGGAGTTGACAATAATTTACCTGAGCTAGGACAGAAGCAAAGGAGTACGGAGCAGAATGACACATGAGGTTAAACCTAAGTAGAATGAACAGGATTTAACAACTCACTGGATGTGAAGGCAGGGAAAAAGTAGTGAACAGGTAACAGAGCCTTTGAGTCAGGAGAATTGGAAGTGACAGAGGTGAAGAAACATGAGGCGGACAGAGGAGCTGGCCCAAGGAATTTAACGATGGATGGAGTATTGGACCTGTAGGTAGAAGTTGAGTCTGGAAATCATGGGCTGAAAATATTGATTTGGGAAGTTATCTGAGGTGAATGAAATCAGTGATGGACCAAATACCAAGAGGAGGAGAAAAAAGCTAGGGTAGAACCTTGTTTAGAGTCAAAAAGAGAAAGAGAAGCAAAAAATAGCAAAAACAGAACCAAGATGAGAAGCCAAAGGAAAAAAAGTTTTCCTGAGAGGTTAAGCACCAAAAAAAGCCCCAGGCAGTAGATTTTACCTGGAGGCAGCAGGGAAAGGGGAATAAACAGCTTGGCTTGGATGAGTGAGTTAAACAGTGAATGAGTATGAGGAGGTGGAGAAGGGAATATGCAGATTATTCTTTTATGTTTGACGGTGAAAAGAAGTGGGTGACATGCTCAAGAAATAAATTTAATATAAGGAAGATAAAGAAGACCGAGTAGGGCTCCCCTGGTGAGTAGGGCTTCCCTGGTGGCGCAGTGGTTAAGAATCCGCCAGCCGGGTTCAAGCCCCGGCCCGGGGAAGATCCCACATGCCATGGAGCAACTAAGCCCGGCACCGCCAATTACTGAGCCTGCGCTCTAGAGCCCATGAGCCACAACTACTGAGCCCAGAGTGCCACAACTACTGACGCCCACGCACCTAGAGCCCGTGCTCCACAACAAGAGAAGCCATCACAATAAGAAGCCTGCGCACTACAGTGAAGAGTAGCTCCCACTCACTACAACCAGAGAAAGCCCACGTGCAGCAACGAAGATGCAATGCAGCCAAAAATAAAATAAATAAAAATAAATAAATTTAGAAGACCGATTAAGTTTGTGGGCAGCAAAGTCCAGTAAGGAGACAGAAGTAAAAACAGAGGGGTTGGTTTTCTCAAAGAAGAAAAGGCTACTTCTTTCTCAGGGAAAGTGTTCTAAGGAAGAGAGGAGTTTAGGTAAAAGAGATAGGAGCTGAACTCATTTTGGATGGTCTTGATTTTCTCAAAAAAGGAGGGACAAAGTCATCTATTAAGAATCAGGAGGTCAAGAGATTGGGCAACTGGGAAGACTGGAAAGAATTTCAAACAACTGCAATCAACTTTGCGGTACGTGGGCCTCTCACTGTTGTGGAGCACAGTCTCCGGACGCATAGGCTCAGCGGCCATGGCTCACAGGCCCAGCCGCTCCGCGGCATGTGGGATCTTCCCGCACCGGGGCACGAACCCGTGTCCCCTGCATTGGCAGGCGGACTCTCAACCACTGCGCCACCAGGGAAGCCCTGCAATCAACTCTTAACTACAGACAGTATATTTGTGAACATTAATTTGACTATAAACAAGCAAAAACATCTACTTGTCACAAGCCATTCTTTGAACTACACAGTAACCAACAGCTGCCACCTCTTAACTTCAGCAACACAGAAATGCCCTTGCCCAATCAGAAGTGCAGCTGAAAACAGTGCTCTCGGTCTACCTCCTGTCAGGGCTCTGAACCACTCCAAGCTATACACGGTTACTGTACATTTGCAAAGGAAAGCACCAATGATTAATATATCATCCAAGGGAAAATGTGTTTAACATTCAGCCCAAACTTGAAAAACTGGAGGAAAAATACCAGGGGAATTGGGATAAGAGACAGAGAGAAGCAACCTGCATTACAGAACAAAATAAGGGGGACTTCCCTGGTGGCTCAGTGGTTAAGAATCTGCCTGCCAATGCAGGGGACATGGGCTCGATCCTTGGTCTGAGAAGATCCAACATACCATGGAGCAACTAAGCCCATGCGCCACAACTACAGAGCCTGCACTCTAGAGCCCACAAGCCACAACTACTGAGCTTGCACGCCACAAATACTGAAGCCCTCATGCCTTAGAGCCCATGCACCACAACTACTGAAGCCCATGCACCTAGACCCCGTGCTCCACAACAAAAGAAGCCACCACAATGAGAAACCTGCGCACCGCAAGGAAGAGTAGCCCCCGAGCACCGCAACTAGAGAAAGCCCGCGCGCAGCAAAGACCCAACGCAGCCAAAAATAAATAAATAAATATATATATATATATATACCTTAAAAAAAAAAAAAATAAGGAAACAAGTTTCTTGACTTTCAAAAAGTATGAAAGGACAATATTTTTAAAATAAATTTATTTATTTATTTATTTATTTTTGGCTGTGTTAGGTCTTTGTTGCTGCACGCGGGCTTTCTTTAGCTGCGGTGAGCGGGAGCTACTCTTTGTTGCGGTGTGCGGACTTCTCACTGCGGTGACTTCTGTTTTGCGGAGCATGGGCTCTAGGCACATGGGTTTCAGTAGTTGTGGCACGCAGGCTCACTAGTTGTGACTCACAGGCTATAGAGTGCAAGCTCAGTGGTTGTGGCGCACGGCCTTAGCCGCTCCCTGGCATGTGGGATCTTCCCAGACCAAGGCTCGAACCCGTGCCCCCTGAATTGGCAGGCGGATTCTTAACCACTGCGCCACCAGGGAAGCCAACAATTTTATTAATTTTTTTAACATACTCATTAAGCTCTTCATGTGGAACACGTTTATGTAGAGCAGGGGCACGCTGAAATGGGGGCCACCTATACTGGAAGGTCTCAAACATGTAAATGTACTTTCATTAAGGGATGTCTGATATTTGGGATCCCTAAATGCCAAATGTTATTTTTACTATATAGGTTTCCACTGAATATCTTTAATCCACATTCTTCCTATTAATGTTTTAACTGAGGTTTCGGTTTATCTATGAAGTCCTACCCCTGGCCTCTACAACCTCAATTAATCATGAGTTGACTGTTTAGGGAAGGTTAACAAGAGAAGATTAAGAGGTATGCCAAACAGTGGTGAGAAACTAGCTTCAGTTCACTAATAAAATCTCTCCACTCTTTCATTCTCTGGATAACCTCAGGGATAAAAGAACTATCTACTTCAGTAACACGTGCGTCTTACCTTTTGCTATGTCCAGGAAAGTATCTGATGTATTTGTTGTCATGCAAGGACAGGTAACGGATAGTATCTGTAAGAAGATAAATAAGGCATGATGATATCCTACTATTTTTAAAGGAATTTACTTTGCATTTTCATCTTGAAAAGACAAGGTCAAAGAATTCATTGTTTTCCATAACCCAAGCAAGGTATGAATAAGTAATAGTGAATAACTACTTTTCACGGGACTAGAGATTTCACGTAATTCAAAAGCAGAGTTCTCAAGTTGACAGCATATAAAGCAATGTTTAAAATCACTATTGCTGCCAATCTTTGGCTTCTGCATAGTTACAATGAAACTTGTCCTGCAAATATGCGCCCCCCACCCCGCAACAAAACCCACAGTTTTAATGCCCACAGAATGGCAAACCTTAAAGAAAAACATATGGCTACTGAGGACACAGACTCAAAGAATTAAACAGCCATGCTGAGTTGAGGATCAGGCTGGACTCTGGCATAAGATACTTTTGTCCAGCGTTTTCGAACAGCATGTCAACCCAACCCTCACCTCATCTTAATGTAAACTAGATACACAATTTACATTAAAACTAAATAAAATGGAAAGAGAAGTAATGTTCTACTACTTCTTTTCTAATTAACCAACTATCCAATGGTCCCTTACGCAGACAAGTGAATTATAAAGTGGCCAAAAGAAGAAATGAGAAAATTTAGGTTAAAAAGATCGCAAGACATTTAAAAATCAAAGTCATGAACTATACCAAGTCATAGCAGTGAGAATTTGACAATATCCAAGAAAGAAATAATCCCAGAGATTTGTGCTTGGGGAAAATAAGACAAATACTCTTAAAAACCAAATGATTCCTCTGAAAAAGCAAAACAAAAAATAATGGTGGTGGGTAGGGAATGAAGTGCCATAAAGAACAGAACTGGAAAGTACAATGCCCCTGAAAAGACTAGGAATAAGAAACAATTGTTGAGAAAAAGGTAATAGGAAATGGGGCCAAAATACAGAAAGGAAAGCATAGAAAGAACATTCTGGAGGCAAACACAAGACAGGAACAAAGAGGCTGAAAGCACCAAGTCATCCCAGTGGTTCACAGGGGTACTAATAAGAGGCCATTTAACCTGGGAGAGAGAAAAAGGCACTCTTTGTATGTTCCAAAACTAAACATGGTTTTCCTTGAAAACATGTTCAAAGTTCTCGAATGACAACTATAAAGTATTCCTGGTTGTTCTACTGCTAGGAACTACTCACCTGCCCTAAGCAGAAAAAGACTTCCTCCCCATTACCTGGTTTTCCCAGAGATGAGCAGGGCGTCGCCATCCTCTCCGCCCCACTCGGTAGCTGGCGCGCTGTTCCTGGCAAGGCAGTGGCCTGTACAGTTATCTCCTGTACCGGGTGGTATCATAGACCCTCAAACTGTACAAACTACTACCTCAGCCTGGAATCAGGCAAAATGATACGGAGCGTTGGAGGAACTCTTCAGGATGGACGCACTCGAGACAGGAAAGGCAACATCCTCACAGCAGAGGCCTGGCAGCAAAGCTGCAAGTGCCACACATTTGCCTCATCTTGCACCATATTTGGAGAACCCTCATTTAATCACCCAGAAAAACACCCCAACAAAAGAAATATACCCCAATAGAAGAAATATACCATTCATTCAGATGATCACAGAGATATATTTCCTCAAGATCCTGTTTTATATTCTCGTCCAAAAGCATCAATTGCACTGCTTACTTAGAAAACCACTTCTGAAATAGAGGCATGAAAAGTATAAACGATATACTTACTAAAAATCAAGTACAGGCAGAAAAGTCTCATTAAAAAAAAAACAAAAAAACTTCTACCCATCTGCTCTGAGACAGGCATAACCAAAATAGCGGTCTAAGCAATCTTTGTTGAATGACATTAGAAAAATCGTACTGCTAAAAATGAAACAATCAATAAATCAGTGAGATAAGTTAAAAAAAAAAAAAAAAAAAAGAGTCCTAACATGAAAGTGTTATAGCTCAATTCCAAGACAATCTGTCAACTGAGAATGACTTATCCCAGGGGAAAAGCAGGTAAAGGCAGAGATCCTTTATTAGAGAAAGAAATTCCCAAGTTTAATTTCTAAAAATAAGTCTTTATTCTTCAGAGGCATAAACTTTATTTAAAAGGAAAAAAGAAGAGACTTCCCTAGTGGTCCAGTGGCTAAGACTCCGTGCTGCCAATGCAGGGGCTGCGGGTTTGATCCCTGGTTGGGGAACTAAGATCTCACATGTGTGCAGTGCGGCCAAAAAAAATAAGATAAATAAATAAAAGGAAAAAGGGAGAAAATTCAAATCAAAAAGTGTCCCTGGAATCAAAGATAACTAAGGTTAGCATACTGTCCTTTGTGACACAGACCATAAATGGTTGGGCACACACCAAAAACTCTTCTAAGGTCTGCTAAACTACCATAACTCAAGCATCTGTAAAACTTTTCTCAAATCTATATATTTTGAACGGGAAGGTAGCATTGTTTACCACTTGCTGTCAAGTATTCTTTCCTTTTATTTCTTCTAAACGCATTCAAGTTTCAAGAAGTTCAAACCGTAAATACAATTCGTGGCTTCTTATTTCCACTCTCCACTCTAAACTGGAGACCTTTCATACTCAGTTAAGTCCTCCAAAAGTACTAATGGCTTGCTCGCTTCCAGCATCCCTTCAGTCATAACAATGTTAGCACAGCTAACATCATAGGAAAATTTAAAGTAACTATAACCAAACAGAAGTACTCACAAAGATTCCGTGAACAATTTAACAAAGGAAACCATGACCATAACTTCCTAAAAAGAAGACTTGCTTACCGTCTATTTTGTTAGAGCTGTAAACGACTGTGTTTGCTGCATGAGTGTATCTGATGAGGTCCACGCCATATTTCTTACTGTACAGGGTTCTCTTTGGTCTGATGAGGAAACGGACAGAGAAAGAAAACCATCAAAATCCTCCATCACCAAAGTCTAGGATCTTCATATAAAGAGAAGCACTTGAATGATGTGGGAAGGGTGAAGATTCTTGGTAAGCTCTAACACTGAAAAGAAACAGAATTTCTTCCAAAAGGGTGGAAACAAACAGAATCAATCAAGTGCAACAGCCTTTCACCTCTGAATACCAAATGCCAAAGTCAGGAAGTGGAAGTAAATCTGATGGCTCAAATCAGCCTGTTCAATGAACTACAACGTTCAAAAGTAAGCTTTGAGAAAAAGTTCATCTATTTGGAAAGAAAGACACACAAAACAAGTCATAACTTACAAGAAAGAGGAAAATGGGAACACGCCAGACCAAAGAGGCCAGAACTTAAGCCATACACTTGGAAAGAAGCTCTTTCTTTAAGAAGAAATGATTTATCAAAACTGAAACCAGATGCAAAACTGCCTTTCCTAATATAACCTAGTATTTCCATCCTCTCTATCTTACAGGTCCAAAGCACTTACTGAGCCTTTTACAAGACAAACCTCACTCTCCCTAACAAAACTAGTCATTGATTCTTTTCTCTTCACTTAAATATAAAATCACATATTTCTAAGCTAGAGGTTATCAGTCCATTTGTTAAAGTTCCTTAAATGTTATCTTCTTCTATAGCACCTTGAAAATCAAGCTGAAACTGATCTCAGCAAAATATTTAACCAAAAACTTCCTAATATTCTACATCTAGGTATAGGAGAACTTCATAAATCCTATATTAATGTTTATCAAGAATTTAATTTATGAAAAAGAAGTTCACCCTCTCAATGTAAAAGCCTCTTGAAACCTAGATGCTAAACAATCAGACGACTCAGGGAACTTTTAATCATTTGCACTTTCAATTTTTGTGACGTCAAGGGTTTCCCTACGTTAAACCTATTTACAAACAAGACTTCTCACTCCAAATGCACTTAATTTTCCACATTTTTACCTTTACTGAAAGATCAAATAAACAAAAAGAGCAGCTCAAATGCTACCTTGTCAAGTCCACCACCCTGGGTTCTGCCATGTAGTTACTGTGTGGTAACCACTAAGTGAGTGAATGTGCGTGTGAATGTGTGCTTGCTCTCAAAAGATAGTTGACTTTGCTCCTACCAATGGAAATAGAAGCTTACTTATCTCAGTATTTACCCTATAATAATGAAGACAGAGCCTGGAGAACCAATGTTAAAGGAAAATTTTCAGTTCCACTTATATACGGCCTATTTGTCTCAAATATATCCATATCCAAATATATCCATAATATTAACCTGAGATTTTGTTCTTTTTTTTTTTTTTTTTTTTTTTTTTTGCTGTACGCAGGCCTCTCACTGCTGTGGCCTCTCCCGTTGCGGAGCACAGGCTCCGGACACACAGGCCCCGCGGCCATGGCTCGCGGGCCCAGCCGCTCCGCGGCATGTGGGATCCTCCGGGATCGGGGCACGAACCCGTGTCCCCTGCATCGGCAGGCGGACTCTCAACCACTGCGCCACCAGGGAGGCCCGAGATTTTGTTCTTAATAACATAAATCTTTTACCTCATATCATTTCCTAGTTTGAAAGCAAGATCCTAATGCATCCATTTCAGAGGACCTTACAGAGCTTATGCATAACATTCTTTCACGAATATTGTGGTAAGCTTCTCTGCACAAACTATGATTCTGGTTATCAGGTACAAATAAATAATATTAAATCCTTCCCTCTGAATAATTCACATCACCTACCACAGACAATATCCTTTGTATACTTTCAAATTAAAACAAAACAAAACAAAACAAAAAAACACTTGGGACTTCCCTGGAGGCCCAGTGGTTAAGACTCTGTGCTTCCAATGCAGGGACTGCAGGTTCGATCCCTGGTTGGGGAACTAAGATCCCACATGCTATGCAGTGCAGCCAAAAAATTAAAATAAAAAAAAAAATTTTAAATCACTCAATGGATGAACTCTATTACAAAGAAAGTTTAAGTGAACAGTACACATGGAAAATATTAAGCGTAAAGAATCTTGTTTTAGCCATTTTCAAACTCCCAACATTAGTACCATCTAATAAAGATACTGTGCCTTCCAAGAAAATGTTACTTTTCTTCCAATGTTGGTTTGACCTACACTAGTGGCAAATTTTTTCTTCACATTACCACTTAGGATCACGGATTCCTAGAGGCCAGAGAAGTGATCTGACCAATGTCACATACCTGGTCACAAGGCCAAACTAGAACCCAGGTCTCCTATCAGGTCGCTCTCTGACCACAGATCACAATGAAACAAGGTCACAATTAATCCATACGAATATTTTAAAGAGCATGCTGTATACTACTGTATCAATGTTAAATTCCCTAATTTGGATAACTGTACTCTGGTTACCTAAGAAAACGTCCTTGTGCTTAGGAAATCCATGCTGAAGTGTTTAGGATAAAGGGGCTTGATACCTCCAAATTACTCTCTAATGGTTCAGGGAAAGAAAAAACATATCTGTGTGTGTGTATGTATCTACAGAGAATGACAAAGCAAACAGAGCAAAATTATTCCTGGGAGTTCTTTGAAACAATGATGTAACTTTTCTGCAAGTTTGTAATTATGTAAAAATGCTACATGAATGAATAAACTGCATTATGTTATAAAATTAACATTTTACTTTTAACAAGACAGCCTTCAAGTCAATGTCATTCCTACTAACCGCAGAAATTATGCAGTATTTGAAGACAAACTGTGAAGAAATGCTGCCACAACCTTCATTTTCTTTGAATGAGGATATACATCTCCATCCTCAAATTCATCCAGGGAGAGGTTCTAATCTGTGCACAAGCACTAAACATTTCAAGCAAGTCAGCTTCAATTTACTTCTAGCTCCAAGACCCCACAACCCCAATCTCCACCCTAGCTTTATACGTTACTCTCTATTCCAGGCTAATGCAAGGGGCCGGACCTGGACGAAAACCCATCTATGAAATGAATAACATTGACTCACATCTCTCAGCATCAGTCCAGCTAACAATTCTCTCTTCCCTCAGGACCACCACTATAGGCCACTCTTCCACATACCGCAAGCAGATCCAGAGCCAGTTACATAATACTTTTTCCACAGCCCAAATGGGAAAAAATTGGGCAGAACAATATAGCACTACTTTAGATAACCAAATTCACAAACGAAGAGACAAGTTCCAAAAGAAAGTTTATAGAAGACACTGGTTTAAACAAAACAGACAAAAGGAACAGCTGGAGAAGATAAAGAAAAACCCAAGGATTCAAAAAGGAGATCACAATTTAGCAAGGATTTGGAGAAAGCAAGTCTGGGGCGGGGGTGAGGGGAAGCTGACAGGTCCCCAGGGAAAAAGGCAAAAAGCTGTGCTTTTAAGATTTTGCAGAGATACAGGTGTGGTGAGTCTCCAGAGGACTTGGGACAACCTAGAAATGTCATGATCAGACTCGGAATTATGATAAGTCCAAGCGGACCATAACGTATAATTTTTTTAAAAAGTATAAGAAGAAACACGAAATTGTTAGACGATGCTTTCTTTGTTCTACTAGGAGGTTCACATTCAGGTTGGGATGCGACAGCCAGGTGTGTCTGGCAAAAAGGAAAAGTTTCGGATGCAGGTAAAAAGTTAACTATAAACGTGGGCATCGGGACTGAGGGAGCAAGAGAATGATTTGGACCAGAAAGGAAATGTCAGGGGGCCCAAAGAGGCAACAAATAAATCCTGACAGCTAACAACTGCAACCCACGCGGCCTTCCGGCAAAAAGGCGGCGGGAAGCTGAGGGGCAGGGGACGGGTGAAGTGCCAGGGCTGAATCGAGGTCACCGAGCAGAGGGCAGAGAGAGCGAGCTGCCGCTGCTGAACGAAGCAGCAGAGCAGCCTCTGCGGTTCTGCGCGGGGGCCACAGGCACCTTCGACGGAGTCAGAGGAGCGGAAAAGCTACCAGCTGGGGCAGCGGAGGGCGGACCCTGCATTTAAAGGTCAAGGTCAAGGTGTGGTTTGGCCAGAGATGCTAAGGCTCTCTGTGAGGAGACCGAAGGCAGACGAAACAAAAATATGATTACTGTTATTGCTATCGTTATTTTAAGAGAAAAAAAAAAAAAAAAGGTCTCCCGGACGGCTTCGGAGGGGACGCGGCCCTGGCAGGAGCGTGTGCAATACAGGCCGCGGGCCAGACCGGGGTAGAGGGCGGGCCGCGGGGGGAGCGCAGGGCCACGACGGGGAGGGCGGGAGGGACTCAGACCCGGGCCCAAGGCCACCGGTGCACTCACTTGCCCTCCTGGCAGTCATAGAGCACGATGGAGTCGTCGTCGCTGCTCGAGATGACCGTCTCGCCGTTGGGGCTGAAGTCGAAGCAGTTAATCTTGTCCGAGTTCTCGCGGAACACCTTGGCGACGCGGAAGCTCCGCAGCACGCTGTCGGTCAGCTTCATGGCGGCGGCTGCTGGAGGCGGCGGCGGCGCAGAGCCGGGGCGGAGCCCGGCGAACAGGCGGGCTGCCGAGGGGCCGACCCGGGCGGGGCGGGCGCGGCGCCGCGCCGGCGGCGGGCTGCAGAGCGGCCGACAGTCGGGCCGCCACCTCCTCTTCCTCTTCCTGCTTGTGCAACACTCTTCTGCCGGGACTATGGGGTCTCGCAGACCGGTCCTCCTCACGGTCGCCTCAGGGCCAACCGGCGCGGCACCGGTTCATTGTGTCCGCCATCTTGGGGCGACAGGCAGAAGCTGAGGGCGAGGAGCCTCACCGCGGCGCCAGCCGGGAAAGGGGGCGGGGCGGGAACGGCGGAGCAAGGCGGGGAGGCGGGGCGGTGACGTCAGCGCGGCCGGCGGGGAGTGGTGTGGCTGGGTGGCCAGAGGCGGCTATTCCCCGACCCGCTGTGGGGCGGGAGGGGCGGGGACTCCCACGTCCTTCCCCGCCTTGGGCCCCAAGGACCCGGGTTCCCGGGAGCCGCGGGTCTTTGTACGGGGTCGCAACTCCCCCGAGAGACGCGGGCGCCCCCTGCAGGCGCCCCGGCCGCAGGCAGAGCGAGAGCAGGTAGTGCGGGGGTGGGCTGCGCTCCAGGAGGCCTGTTCTGGGTATGAGTCATCGCTGTCGGGCTTTGACCGCGTGTCCACCACATCGCCAGAAGACTTAAATTTATGTATTTTTTAAATTAAGGTGTACTGTACGGTAGACTGCATAAATTTTAAGGGGATGAATTTTTTTTCATTTGGATGTACACTCTTGTAACCACCACCCGCAACTTTTCTTTAAGCACTTTGTAATTGTTATATAAAGTGCATAAAATGAACTAATTTTTTTTTTTTTTTTTTTTTTTTTTTTTTTTTTTGCTGTACGTGGGCCTCTCACTGTTGTGGCCTCTCCCGTTGCGGAGCACAGGCTCCGGACGCGCCTCTCCCGTTGCGGAGCACAGGCTCCGGACGCGCAGGCTCAGCGGCCATGGCTCACGGTCCCAGCAGCTCCACGGCATGTGGGATCTTCCCGGCCCGGGGCACGAACCCATGTCCCCTGAATTGGCAGGCGGACTCTCAACCACTGCGCCACCAGGGAAGCCCTAAAATGAACTAATTTTAAGTGTTCAGCTCCACACATTTTATAAACACTCATCTTTAAGTTTTAAAACGTATTTACAGCTCAAAAAACTCATAACATCAATTACAAGTAAATTTTTGAAAGGGAAAATTATCTCCTTATTCAACAAAGCACAGTTTTAAATTCTCCTTGATATCCTCCTCCTTATTCATATATCAACATAAGCTGTAGATGCTGCTTTAGCATTGTATCCTACACATTTTTGCATGTTACTTAAACCAGATTGTTGTTGGTGTTCTCCATTGAGGTATAATTTATGTACAGTAAAAATCGGCCTTTTTCAGAGATAGTTTTATGAGTTTTAAAATCCCCATACAGTTGTGGAACCACCACATTCAAGATATAGAACAGTTGCATTATCATCTTTGTAGTCATCGGGATTGTTGTGATGGTTCCCATAAGGAATTCTTTGCCTTAAAAGGAAGGAAAGTTGATCTCTAACAAAGGAAAACAATATCTGATCACAAAATAGGTACCATGCGCCTTGGCTTTAACTTCCTATGAGGGTTCATAGATCCCTAACTTGTGTGCAGCCCCTCAAAAGTTTAATTGCCTGGGTCTCCAACAATGGAGACAGAGGCCTATTTATTTTGCTTCACTAAGCTACAGTGGCTAAAGAGAAGGAAAGGGGAAGAGGAAGGACTGAAACATTTCAATCACTGATACTAGGAAGAAGTGATATCCAGAGATCAGATATAACCTGGACAATGGTGAAAGCAAAACAGAAACCTCGGGCTTCCCTGGTGGCACAGTGGTTAAGAATCCTCCTGCCAATGCAGGGGACATGGGTTTGAGCCCTGGTCCGGGAAGATCCTACATGCCTCGGAGCAACTAAGCCCATGTGCCACAACTACTGACCCGTGTGCCACAACTACTGAGCCCACGCACCACAACAACTGAAGCCCATGTGCCTAGAGCCTGTGCTCTGCAACAAGAGAAGCCACTGCAGTGAGAAGCCCGTGCACCACAACGAAGAGTAGCTCCCCACTCGCCGCAGCTAGAGAAAGCCCATGCGCAGCAACGAAGACCAAATGCAGACAAAAATAAATAAATAAAATAAATGTATTAAAAAACAAAACAAACAAACAAAAAAAACAGAAACCTCAGGACAGTTGGGGGCTTTCTGGAAAGAACCAGGGGCTATGTCCCATCCCCAGGTAAAAGAAGAACCAGGATCCCTACACATAAAGTGAACCTGTTCTCCGAGAGTAGAGGGCAAGATCCTGGCTAAGTCTGGGCTGCAATTGCCTCCTGACAAAGAGCAGAGCTTCTGGCTACAATTTGTTCTGGGGTCTGGAAAAAGCTTGTTTGAGTGGAACCCGAATGCATGGCAACTTTCCAAATTGCAAAGCAGTGGAAGAAAAGTCCTCTGTGCCCCCCAGAGCACAAACTTCCCTGCAATTCCTGCTTTTTTAATTTCACAGGCTAGAAAGGCTAATGTAGAGTCTGCTTTGAATGGTTCGATGGCAACAAAGGCAGATCTGGTGCCATGTCTTAGAATGGTTGGGAAGATGAATGTACCCAGTGAGATACTATTTTTTGGGCCCTCTTAATCTATAAAAATAATCACAGAAACAGCCATAGTCGCTGAATGTTGTAAGGCAAAAGGAATCTTTGCAATAGATCTTTCAAGTTGTGTACTTCCTGTACCTTTCCCAGATTTCACTGTTAGACTGAAGCTTCCTCCCAAGACTTGACTTCCTGAATTATTTTTGGAATGGAAAAAGTCATTTTTTCATATTTTAAGAGCACCCTGAAATGGCTCAGCCTGTTTCACATTCTCACTGTTTCACATTCCTAGCCTGGCTCACTGCCTATTACAGTGGGGCTCTCCTGGCTTCCAATCCAACAGTGCCTTACAGGCTGGACTTTAAAAAGTGACCCAGAGGGACTTCCTTGGTGGTCCAGTGGTTAAGAATCCGCCTTCCAATGCAGGGGACGCGGGTTTGATCCCTGGTCAGTGAACAAAGATCCCACATGCCACGGGGCTACTGAGCCTGCACGCTGTGGATTCCGCATGCCACAACTAGAGAGAAGCATGCATGCCACAACGAAAGATCCTACATGCTGCAACGAAGATCCTGCGTGCCACAACTAAGACCCGACGCAGCCAAATAAATAAATAGTGACCCAGAAAGCCTGGCTCCAGTGGGGGGTGGACAGAGGGGACAACTGCAGTCAGAAGTGAATCAGATTGCCTTAAAGAGCATCAGCCTTAATTTTTTATATTTCCTTTCCTTTTTTAAAAAAAAATATTTATTTTATTTATTTATTTTTGGCCGCATCGAGTCTTTGTTGCTGCGCGTGGGCGGCCAGCAGGGGCTACTCTTCAGTGCGTTGCACAGGCTTATTGCGGGGGCATCTGTTGTTGCGGAGCACAGCCTTTAGGTGCGCGGGCTTCAGTAGTTGTGGCTCACGGGCCCTAGAGCACAGGCTCAGTAGTTGTGGTGCACGGGCTTAGTTGCTCTGCAGCATGTGGGATCTTCCCGGACCAGGGCTCGAACCCGTGTCCCCTGCATTGGCAGGCAGATTCTTAACCACTGTGCCACCAGGGAAGCCCTATTTCCTTTCCTTTTAATCATTATTTCATTTACTTCTATACATAGTTTCCCACATAAGCAAATACACATCCATTGCAGAAAACTAAAAAATACAAATAATTTAAAAAACATAGCGTGCAGGAGTAGCTACTGTTACATTTGTTTTGATGTAGAACTTTTCAGACTTTTTCCCCTGAAATATATTTTTATTGGGTTCATAATATATTATTTATAACCTACCCTTGTCATAGAATACAATGAACATCTTCCAGATCAATAAATACAGAACTACACAATCATTTTGAATGGCTATCTACTATTCCATTATGTGTTCAGAAAGTAATTTTGCTTCCCATTTTATCCAGAGCCCAGCCAAGGTCTGACTCAATATATACTGTTAATTGAACAAATGAATTCAGCCAAAGGATTCAAGGTATTTAATTGGCCCATTTATTTTTTTTCCATTTTCTCTCTCTCTCTTTTTAAAAAAGACAGTGAAAAAAAGAAAGAAAAATAAAATAAAATAAAATAAAAAAGACAGTGTTTTTAGAGCAGTTGTAGGTTCACAGTGAAATGAAAAGGAAGGTACAGAGATTTCTGTATACCCACTGCCCCCACACATGCACAGCCTCATCTATTATCAACATTCCTCACCAGAGTGGTACATTTGTTACAATGGCTGAACCTACACTGACGCATCATAATCACCTTAAATCCATAGTTTGCATTATGGTTCACTATTGGTTTTATGGGTTTGGATAAATGTATAATAACATGTATCCATTATCATGGTAAACAGAGTAGTTTCACATCCCTAAAGAAACTCTGTGCTCTGCCTATTCATCCCTCCCCCACTCCCAAACCCTGGCAAACACTGATCTTTTTACTGTCTCCATAGTTTTGCCTTTTCCAGAATGTCATCTAGTTGGAATCATGCAGTATAAATATATCTTAAAAATGGTACTCATCCGAACACTTGGGAATCAATCGCTACCTGGCAACATTATGTATGGAGAAAGTAAAGGATGTCTAGCTGTAATAACAATTATCTTATATACATACACATTTTTATTTATACACATGATCTCACTTGAGCCTCATAACGACTCTATGAGAGGCAAAAATGGAGACCAAGAGAGGTATTCCAGCAGCAAGTGGCAGAACCTGGACTTGTCTATAGATAATTATGTATATATGTGAAGCTGTTACCAAACTCAGGTTTGGCTGCTCACTGCTCAAAAGCCAGTACTCGAGAGACTAGAGTTGGTTGGAAAGGGAAATGTTGCTTTATTCAGGAGGCTGGCAACCTGGGGAGAAGGTGGACCTGTGTCCCAGAACCAACTCCAAAGATTCTGCTAAGCCATGAAAGTTTTTCTTTTTTTTATAAAGGTTTTCTTTTTTTTTAAATTTCATTATTTATTTATTTATTTGGCTGCATTGGGTCCTCACTGCTGCGCACGGGCTTTCTCTAGTTGTGGCAAGCAGAGTCTGCTCTTGGTTGCAGTGCTCGGGCTTCTCATTGTGGTGGCTTCGCTTGTTGCAGAGCATGGGCTCTAGGCACGCGGGCTTCAGTAGTTGTGGCACACGGACTCAGTAGCTGTGGCTCGCGGGCTCTAGAGCGTAGGCTCAGTAGTTGTGGCGCATGGGCTTAGTTGCTCCAAGGCATGTGGGATCTTCCTGGACCAGGGCTCGAACCCATGTCCCCTGCATTGGCAGGCAGATTCTTAACCACTGCGCCACCAGGGAAGTCCCTAGGGCATGAAAGTTTTTAAAGAGAAAAACGGGAAGTAATCTCAGTTCATCATTAAGGTAGGGGGTCAGATTCTTTGTCACTTTCCACTGTGTGCAGACTCCCCATGATCTTCCTTTAGATGCTATCTTTGTTTTTGTTTTTTGTTTTTTGGCTGTGCCATGTGGATGTGGGATCTTAGTTTCCTGACCAGAGGTCTTAAATCCCAGACCGGGGATCAAACCCATGCCCCCTGAAGTGGAAGTGTGGAGTCTTAACCACTGGACTGCCAGGGAAGTCCCCTTTTAGATGCTACCTTGTTCATGTAGTTTGCTTGCAGGATTACTGAAGGGAAGGCTGGGGAAAAGATCTAGTTATCTGTTCATTATTCTTCATTTCTACTTCTTTTTTCTATTTTTAAAAATTTTTTGTTTATTTATTTATTTTTGGCTGTGTTGGGTCTTCGTTTCTGTGCAAGGGCTTTCTCTAGTTGCGGCAAGCAGGGTCCACTCTTCATCGCGGTGCGCGGGCCTCTCACTATCGCGGCCTTTCTTCTTGGGACCACAGGCTCCAGACGCACAGGCTCAGTAGTCGTGGCTCATGGGCCTAGTTGCTCCACGGCATGTGGGATCTTCCCAGACCAGGGCTCGAACCCGTGTCCCCTGCATTGGCAGGCAGGTTCTCAACCACTGCGCCACCAGGGAAGCCCCATTTCTACTTCTTTAATCTAAGAAAAGAGTCAATAGATTAGGCAAGGCATTGTGTGATCAAAAGACTTAAAAGGTGTGGTTGGGCTGGAGGCTAGTTAAGCATGGGGGGCACCTGGTGTAAAGGTTAGTTAAAATATAGTTTTGCTAAAGTGACAAGACAAAAAGGCTCCTGCAAAGAGCTGCTTCCTGCACAGAGTTGCTTCCTGCAGACAGTTGCTTACAAAGCTAGACGGTAAATGTGCCGAGATAGAGAGGAAGAGGTGGGAATTGATTGGGTAAGTAGACATATCTGAACATATGTGGAGATGTGTGGACCAGCAAATAGATGAGGATATGCAAACATTTGTCCCATAATCATGACCTCTTGTCTGTCTGTCACTTAGGTCTCAGGATGTGGCTGTGTTTGAACCTGAGCTCAGAACACTGGGTTCTGTCTCAGTAAACTTTACTGTTCAGCAATAAATCAAAACCCCATTGCCTCCTCTTAACAGTCACCTAGCTACCTGGATTCCAGGAAAACCAATGCCAATGCTAGGAATTAGCTCTAGCACTTGGCATCAGTGGCAGATAATGATATATAAATAACTTCGTATTTTGTATAATTGTTCTCATGTGCCGTCTAAAAAATAAATTTGCTCTTGCTAAGATCAATAAAGATCTTCTGGTTGTCCAATACAGTGGTCACTTTTCAGTGCTTTCCTTCCTGACCCTATCTATGTCATTAACAGTCTTGATCATTCTCTCCCTGAATCTTTTCTCCATGCTTCCCTTGACATCATTCCATTCTGACTTTCTTCCCGCCTGTCTAGACACACTCCTACTCTCTTTCTGCCTGTTCTTTGGCCACTGTATGGCAGACACTACTGGTTGCCTAACCAACAGTTTTCTTCTCTTGTTCCTTTCTGATGAATCCTGATTTTGTCCAAGATATCCTCCCTTCTCTGAGTGGCAATGCTTTTCCCAAGAGTTAAGCCCAGACCTCTGAGATAAAACCTGATTAGTCTAAACCACTGGTTCTCAAATTGTGGTCCCAGGACCAGCAGCATCAGTCTCACCTGAAGAGTTCCAATCATCAAAAATTCAGATTCTCATTATTCAATATCCTGTGATAAACCATAATGGAAAAGAATATTAAAAAGTAGTTTATACACACACACATATCTGAATCACTTTGCTGTACAACAGAAATTAACGCAACATTGTAAATCAACTATAATTCAATAAAATGTTTAAAAAATTCAGATTCTCAGACCTCACGCTAGACCTACTGACCCAGAAGCTCTGGGGATAGGGCCCAGCAATGTGTTATAACAAGCTCTCCAGGTGATGCTGATACAGGTTCAAATTTGAGAACTGCTGGTCCAAGTCAATCACGATGAGTGGTCTTGTTCCTCTTCCCAGTGATGGTGTCAGGCATGCACATATGATGAAATTTTTGCTAATGAGACATGAGAGCAAGTCTGCTGGGGGAGGGGTCTTGGAAAGATTTCTTTGCTTCTAAAAGAGGTAAAAGGAAAAGATGCTCCCTCTTCATCTGAAAGACACTGTTGTGCTGGTTGTGATGCCTGGGAGTGCTATAGCCAGGCTGGACCATGGAGAGAGCAGCCTAAAGGTAGCAACAGGTTGAGAATGGCAGAGCAGAAAGATGGACAGAGAATGTTATGAGTTGAATTGTGTCCCCCCTAAAAGATATATTGAAGTCCTTACCCCCAGTACCCCAGAATGTGACCATATTTGAAAATAGGGTTGTTGCAGATATAATCAGTTAAGGTCATACTGGAGTAGCGTGGTTCCTAAATCCAGTATGACTGGTGTTCTTGTAGGATGAGAGACACAAAGAAGATGGCCATGTAACAATGGAAGCAGAGATTGGAGTCTATCCTACAGGTTTCAGAGGGAGTATGGCCCTGCTGACAACTTGGTTTTGGGCTACTAGCCTCCAGAACTGTGAGACAATAAAATTCCATGGTTTTTTTTTTTTTTTTTTTTTGGCGGTTCGCGGGCCTCTCACTGTTGTGGCCTCTCCCGTTGCGGAGCACAGGCTCCGGACGCGCAGGCCCAGCGGCCATGGCTCACGGGCCCAGCCGCTCCGCGGCATGTGGGATCCTCCCGGCCCGGGGCACGAACCTGTGTCCTCTGCATCGGCAGGCGGACTCTCAACCACCGCGCCACCAGGGAAGCCCCCAATTCCATTGTTTTAAGCCACCCAGTTTGTGTGACTTTGTTATGACAGCCCTAGGAAACTAACACAGGGTCCTTGTGATCTATACAGCTAACCGTACAGCCATTCTACCTTGAGATCACTTGTTATTGAAATAAAGTTTTTTCCTTATTGTTTAAGCTAGTTGGATAGGGTTTTTGTTTTCTTTTTTTTCCAGCTTTAATGAGATAATTGACATAACATTGTGGCAAGTTTAAGGTGTACAACAGGATGATTTGATACACTTATACAAAAATGTGAAATGATTACCATAATAGAATCGAGATTGAACCATTTGTTAAATTTCTACATTTCATGCTGCAGTTTAAAGTGACCTAAACAATATATCTTCTTTCCAAAACTGAGGACTCCATACAAATTCCAATTCTTTGAGATAAATTTCTGAGTTAGAATGCCCAGTGGGGCTTCCCTGGAGCTTGAATAAGTTTGTTTGGGAGGAAAAATGTTCCCTTCCTCCCTTCTAGGTTCATCGACTGGTCTAATTACATTGACATAAGACAGAGTAAGTATCACATTCAATTACATAAGTATGTACAGCAGCCCCCCAAAGACAGACTCAAAGGCAGTCAGGTAATTGAGGCATAATATATACCATCCTGAACTAAGGAGAAGGGGGAAGTGGTGTGGGGCTTCAAAGGGGAGGAAGACAATTCACAGGAAGATGAGAAGAGCAAATGTCTGGTAAACAAAAGCTTGTCATGTCACACAGGTAAGTCTTTCTGATATAAAAAATTATCTCTCTCTTTCTGGTACAGGTTCCCTATCTAAATTCTCTTAGGCAGTTAAGGGAGAGGTAAAAAGCTTTTCTTTAGTCTGCTGGGTCTTAATTGCCTTCAACTCAAAACAATCCACATGTGAAAGTAGCACATTTTGGGGTGGTTTTCTGCTACCCCCTCAACTTTTTACACAAGCCCTCACAGTAACCAGAGTCAGGTGAGTCTCTCTTCTTTGGGAAGGCTGTGTGTGTGTGAGCTTAATTGCCGAAGTGGGAAAACAGAATGTTGGAACACAATCCCAACCCTTGGTAATTTTGCATAGCATGTTTCAATTGCCAGTTCACATGTAACCACTTCTTACCTGACAAATTGCTTGACTTGCTAAATGAATGCTTCATTTCACTTACCACCAAGAGGAAATAAACGGTGGCCATGAGCAGAGGTAACATTTTACATCAAACGGAAATTACAAAAACCTCTTCTGTGGAGTTATAGGCATCCTCAGCAAGTTTTTATTTATTGAAACATATTTTCTCTCTCTATATTTTTTTGGCGGTTCGCGGGCCTTTCACTGTTGTGGCCTCTCCCGTTGCAGAGCACAGGCTCCGGACGCGCAGGCTCAGCGGCCATGGCTCACGGGCCCAGCCGTTCGGCGGCATGTGGGATCCTCCCGGACCGGGGCACGAACCCGTGTCTCCTGCATCGGCAGGCGGACTCTCAACCACTGTGCCACCAGGGAAGCCCATATTTTCTATTTTTTGTTGGTTTCTTGGCTTTTTTGGTTTCTGTTTTTTTCCTTCTGATGATGGAATTAATATATGCTTATAAGGATTAAATTTTTTTAATTAAAAAATTAATTTATTAATTAACTTATTTTTGGCTGTGTTAGGTCTTCATTGCTGCGCATGGACTTTCTCTAGTTGTGGCAAGTGGGGGGATACTCTTCATTGTGGTACGTGGGCTTCTCATTGTGGTGGCTTCTCTTGTTGCGGAGAATGGGCTCTGGGTGCATGGGCTTCAGTAGTTGTGGCACGTGGGTTCAGTAGTTGTGGCTCAGGGGCTCTAGAACGCAGGCTCAGTAGTTGTGGCACACGGGCTTAGTTGCTCTGAGGCCTGTGGGATTTTCCCAGACAAGGGCTCTAACCTGTGTCCCCTGCATTGGCAGGCAGATTCTTAACCACTGCACCACCAGGGAAAACGATTTTAAAAGATTAGAACATTTGATTTTTTAATTAAAAAAATTATTTTTTTTTGCAAGGAACCCGTGGCTGATTTCATCTAATTCATGCAGCCTGTACCACTCCTGAATTACATACTGTGCTCACTTTCCCCAAGGAATCAGCCTGTGTAGGACTCAAAGTGTGGCCTTAAGATACTGAGTTAGCCAGCCAAGCCTAGGGTTTTGACGCCCCTTGATAAAGAGCTCTTCTGGGCCAAGCGACCAGGACATGCCTGTCATAGAAGGGGCCTCAGACCTTCTCATTACAGCCTCAGTCCTGCCTGGGAACTAAAGTGCCACCTCTGCCTTTCCCAGGGTGTAGCACGGCTCTCCTAGTGTCTGGAATTTCTCAGAGAGGTCCTGAAACTCCAGGACCAGGAGGCCTGGTTGAAAAGACAGCATCTTTCCCTGGTAGCAGGACCGACTACATAATTTGCAGACCCAGTACAAAATAAAACAAATTCTTAAGAATTTACAAATTCCTCCTCAACAAATTGTTAAGAATTGCAGACCTTCTGACCTTGGTTCTCTGTGTGACTGCACAGTTCACACACCTGTAAAGCTGGTCCAGCCACAACTGTGAGCCTTTCTACGTGTACTTTATTTTTTTTTAATTATTATTATTTTGGGCCACACCGCACAGCTTGTGGGAATCTTAGTTCCCTGACCAGTGATTGAACCCGGGTCCCCTTCAGTGGAAGCGTGGAGTCTTATCCACTGGACCACCAGGGAAGTCCCTTTATGTGTGCTTTAAACACATCATTTATTTAATGTTCTTTTTTTTGCGGTACGCGGGCCTCTCACTGTTGTGGCCTCTCCCGTTGCGGAGCACAGGCTCTGGACGCGCAGGCCCAGCGGCCATGGCTCACGGGCCCAGCCGCTCCGCGGCATGTGGGATCTTCCCAGACTGGGGCACGAACCCACGTCCCCATCGGCAGGCGGACTCTCAACCACTGCGCCACCAGGGAAGCCCCTATTTAATGTTCTTAACCCCATTTTAATGATGAAGACTGAGAGGTTAAGTAACTTTCCCAAGGTCATGCAGTTAGGAAGCGATTTCAGTCTGGATTCACACTCTGCTTCTGAACTGGAAAGAGCCAGCTCTGTTTCCAGGGCAAAGGGTAGACAATCTTCACATTTAACAAAGTCCACTGTTGGTAAACAATGCCTTCTTGTTCTGGAAGGGGGGGATGGAATCTTCCCTGATAAGCCTGGACTGCCCACAGCCAGGAAGAACTGCCTAAAGCCACTGCCGCTAATACTATAAAACTGTTTCAAAAGGCTTAAAAACCCTTTCTGCCACTCCGACCTCCCTTGCTTTCCTAGCCCTCATCAGTCACAGCTGAGCGGCTTCCTGGTGCTTGTTTGTATTCTCCCCCACCCCTCCCAAGAAAAATAGCTCTAGGGTGTTTTAAAGCCTTTACTTAGGACAGCTCCACTCCACCCGGCCTCCAGACTGCCTGACCTCCCTCCCGCTGAGCAACCCTCCATCGACATCTTCCTTCACTCGAGTTCTGGGCCCCCCGGAGCACCCCACCTTGGGCCTGCCCTGGAAAAGCATCCAGGCTTACAGAGACAAAAGTGGGGTGGGGGAGTGGGGAGGTGGGAGAGGGGGCTCCTAAAAGCTCACTTCAGAGATGACTCTGGCAGCCCCCCAAGGGAGTTCTTCCACTCCTGTGAGGCATCAAGCGCTGAATGGTAGGGAAGAGGGCACTGAGTCCCCAGGTCCAGGATGTCAAGGACAAGGGGAGGGAGGCCACAGAGACCAGGAGCACCCCGCCCCGGGAAGGCCACTGTCTCCAGTTTGGAGTTGATGACTGACACCCTCTGACTTATCTCAGGTTTTGCATTAAAAAAAAAAAAAAATCAGGGACTTGCCTGGTGGTCCAGTGGTTAAGACTCCGCACATCCACTGCAGGGTGCATGGGTTCGATCCCTGGATGGGGGACTAAGGTTCCCACATGCCATAAATAAATTAAAAAAACATTTTTAAAAATCACTTTTTAATTTTCACAGTGGATTTTAAGGTGGCAGAACTTTTTACAGGTTCTGTTATGAAGGCACTATAATAACTCACAATACTTTTCAGATTAAAGTAACCAAACTGAGTTCACCTTACTGAAGAAAAGTCTGAACACATTCATATTCACTATTTTTATTATTATTATTATTTTTTATTTCTGCTTTATAACAAAGTGAATCAGTCATACATATACATTTGTTCCCACATCCCTTCCCAATATTCACTATTTTTATTTTTGGTTTTATACCAATATTACATCCCCTGCTGGTCCTGAATTCCTACTATCATTTGTCTCTGTCCAGTCATAATTAAAATGCAGTAAAGGAGGGGGACCCCAGCCAGAAGCCACGTGAACTGATGGAATAAAAATCTGCCCCACCACAGAAACCCAAGACTGATGCTGTTGCAGCAAAAATAGAAATGAAGTTTTCCCTCGCCTGAGAACAAAGAAAATGAAGGGAACAGTGAACAGGCTAGAGAAGAAACATAACCTGGCCTGAAAGAGTTAATCACTCCTAGTTTTATTTTAACTGTTACTAATCTGTAGTGTCTGTAACTAGATTCGTACTTCACAAAGCTAACCTATCACTCTTTAACATTGTGTGAATTACATCCTGCACTCCCTTGTAGCAAATCACCCCTTGTAGCTGTTTGCATTTCAGAAAGGAGGTCGAAGGTTGATAACCCAGAGACTAATGGACCAAATTACCGGGTTGCCTGACGCCAGCGGTGACTGTTTTGAAATAATGCAAGAAGAAGAATGCAAGACCTTCACCATTTTGATCCTTATCACTCACTTCGGACTGAGAACTCCCCATATAAGACTCCCTGTAATTCCCCAGGGAAGGGAGGCACAGTTCTTGAGGCACTGGCCTACTGTGTCTTTCTTTTGCCTGGCAAAGAAAATAAAAAAGCCTGTTTCTTTATCTTTTTAAATAAATGTATTGATTGATTTTTTAAATTTATTTATTTTTGGCTGCATCGGGTGTTCGTTGCTGCGCACGGGCTTTCTCTAGTTGCGTCAAGCGGGGGCTACTCTTCATTGCGGAGCACGGGCTTCTCATTGTGGTGGCTTCTCTTGTTGCGGAGCATTGGCTCTAGGTGTGCAGGCTTCAGTAGTTGTGGCACGTGGGCTTAGTAGTTGTGGCTCGCGGGCTCTAGAGCACAGGCTTAGTAGTTGTGGCACACGGGTTTAGTTGCACTGTGGCACGTGGGATCTTCCCGGAAAAGGGCTTGAACCCGTTTCCCCTGCATTGGCGATGGATTCTTAACCACTGGGCCACCAGGAAAGTCCCCTCTCTATTTCTTATCTTCCAGATCTCTGTCTCTGTATTTTTATTCGGCATCAGTGCACAGGGAGCCAAGTTTTTTGCAACAATGCGAAGAATTTCTTGTGGAAGCTGCTTTCTGCTTCGCGCTCCTGCTTCACCGTATTGATTAGTGCACAACACTCTCCTGAGTTTGTGAATACACACAGCAAAATGTTCTTGACCTCTTCGATGTTGTTATATATCTGTCAACTGAAAAAAAATGCACAACCTAAAAGTCGAGAGTGAGAGTTGTTTTATTCAGTGGACATACTGCGAACTTAAACGTGGGAGACAGGTTCTCAGACAGCTCTCAGGGACTGTTCCCAAGAGGTAAGGGAGGAGCCAGGATTTATAGGAGTTTTTGCAACAAAGACCAGGTAGTGGGAATATCAAAAGATTGCTGTTAATTAAAGAAAACCAGACATCTCAAGTTAAGGAATTTAGTGCTTTTCTATGTATGGGAAGATGCAAAGTCTGGCTCATTGAAATCATTCCTTTGATATGCACCTCAGCTATCTGGGCCCAGTATCCTATGTCTTCTCATCCTGAGTCTCCTCAGGTTGCACTATCGGGGGTGGCTGTAACGTGGTGGTTTGATGGCCGCAACATCCTTTGTTTACTGATATGGTAGTGGCATTCTTAGTTCACACTATTAGCCACCACCGTGGTTTGAGGTTGGAAGACAACAGGACAAATTTCGATAGAGTGGGTGCTTTCAGGGTATGACTGCTGGCTCTGCTGTGCTGATGACATGGACTAATACCTCAAACCTCCTCAGGCATCTGAAACCTCAAACGGCAGCACATCATCTGTGATCATCTTCCTTAATGAGCAGGATTTATTTATGGCAAAGTTCCAGGTCAGAAAGCCCAAGATTTAGCACCATTCTCCCAAATTTGCACCCTTCACTAACCCTGGTGACCCCGTTGAGCTTGTGTGTGGGGTAGGGGGATATTTCAGACTTACAGGGACCTAGTACTTTATCCACGATGAATTCCTGAGATTCATCACTGTTAGTGGGGACGGGTGCCATTATTGCCACCGCTGACTAACAAAAAATGCACAACCTAAAAGTTGAAGTTGAGTGTTATGTTTTATTCGGTGGACAAAACTGAGGACTTAAGCCCAGGACACAGCATCTCAGATAACTCTGAGAGACTGCTCCGAAAAGGCAAGGGGGGAGCCAGGATATAAGAGTTTTTGCAACAAAGACCAGGTAGTTCGAACATTAAAAGAGTGCTGTTAATTAAAGAAACCCAGATATCTCAAGTTAAGGAATTTAGCATTTTTCTATGTATGGGAAGATGCAAGAGTCTGGGGTCACTGAAATCATTCCTTTGATATGCACCTCAGCTACCTGGGGCCAGTATCCTGTGTCTTCTCATCCTGAATTTCCTCAGGGTGCACCATGGGGTGGGGGGGCTGCAGTGTCTGATGATTTGATGGTGGGCATTATTTTTCTATCCTGAGTTCCCTCAGGGCTCATGGCTGGGGTGCCTGTAATGTGATGGCTTGATGGCTGCAACATCCTTTGTTTACTAATATGACAGGCAATATTTTTCATTCACACCACGTTTTCCTGGCCATTGACTACCCAACATCACCCAGAAATGACCTCCTCCTTTTTTCTAAAAGGGAACCTTTAAATTAAAGCTTACCCTGAATGAATCAATTCAGTAAACCTTCCCCTAATAGGGATGAGTAATGTACCCCAATCCATAGCCTTCTTTCCTTTGGCTTGCCTGAATAATGAGGAAGGCTTAAATTATACTTAAATGGCCTTTTCAACAGTCTTTTTAGTCATAAAATAGTCATGCTACAAAAAGTAGCATGTACATAGCCTTAATAATATTAGAATTTATATTATTTTTAATGTCTGTTTAGAAGTACTATAACTTATTTGTATAAATTCTCTTATCAATGGATGTTCAGATTGCTTTATACTCATAAAATCTCTGGGCTGAATATCTCTTCATGTCCATTGAAGGGGATCAGAGTATGCCACCCCCAAATATGCCGCTTTGGCATAAGAATTCTTTTGAGTTGAAAGAATATGAGAAACAGCAGATGCAGGAAGGGCTCTGTGCCCTCCTCCTTTTTACCTAAAAGCAGGACAAATTTCCTGTGAGTGTTATGGAGCAATGGCTCCTGTGTCCATGGCACAGAAAGCTAAACTCTGACAGAGGGTGTTTGCAGCAAAGTAAGGGGTTATTGCAGGGCGCCAAGCAAAGGAGTGGGAGACAAGTCTCAGATTCAGTCCATCTTGGTCTTTGAGTTGGGGGTGTTTTTAAAGGGAAAGAACAAAGAAGCTGGGATTAATTATCGTCTGGGATTAATTATCGTCTTGGGACATTTCTATGACATTTCATAATCATATTTTGGGGAGACATGATATCTCTGGGTTACAATTCTCTGGCCAGGTGGTTCATGGCTCAGGGGCCTATTAGCTCATCCTGCCCTGGAGAAACAACCTGAGTTTGTATGTTAATGATGATATTTACAACAGCAATTTTTGTACATCAACTATGTTACCTACAACAGCAGTTTTAGTCATCTGACTCTGGTTGATTAGTGATCAGTTAGCAACAGATTGTGGTCAAAGGGGACAAAAGAGGGATAGAGGTCAGAAGGGACAAGAAAGGGAATAAAGTTTTGGATAGAGAGATTAATCATAAACTTGGTAAAGGGAACCCACTGTTGGGGGGCTCAGTTTCATGAGGAAGGCACCCTCTCCATACTAGGAGGTGGGGAGCTAACGCTGAGGTGAATATTTACAAATATTACTTCAGCAATCCTTATCTTCCATTGGTTTTCCTCATATATTTACCTTCACACAATTTACTGCCCTGAGAAGCTCAAACCCCTTTTGTCTCATCACATCTCCAAAAAATATCACTCTTTGTTAAAAATAGTACATAAGCTCTCAGGCCTAATGGCTTCTTTGGGGTTTTCATGTCATTTCTGTGAGGCCTCTCCTATCCATATGAAATAAACCTTTTTCTGTTGTTAATCTGTCATGTGTCAGTTTAATTTGTAGGGCCTCAGTCAATAAACCTAAGAGATTAGAGGAAAAAGTTTTTTCCTCCCTTATACCATCTTTGTCCACATAACCAATTATTTCCTTGGACCCAAAATGTCTGTCACATTTGACATTGATACTTATTGCCAAGTGTACAAAGACTGTAGACATATTCATGCCTACTATCAAAGTATGTTTAAGCATTCTGATGTGCCTCATTGTTTTCTTAGACCCAAATCCCACTGCCTCATGAAGTCTTCTACTACCACACACCAGCACCTCTTTCCCTTTTGTGCAATCCTTTCCACCTAGGGTCTGCAGCACTTTGTAGCTGAGCATTTCACTGTTTTCTTGAAAAAAAAATTCTTTTATTTTTTTTGGGCAAGCCACTCGGCTTGCAGGATCCCAGTTCCCCAACCAGGGATCAAACCTGGGCCCCGGCAGTGAAAGCACCCAGTCCTAACCAATAGGCTGCCAGGGAATTCCCACCGTTAATTCATTAAAAAAAAAAAAAAAAAAAAAAAATTCCAGCTTGTATTTGTGCCTGGTCCTATGCAAGGCAGTGGAAATACAAATATTAATTGGACCAAATTACCACCTTCCAGGGGCTCACAGTCCAGTGGGCATCTAAATCTTGTTGTTAAATGCATATTGTGAGTAGCTGTGGGGTGGGATTAAAAAAATGGATATAATTATTCTCCTGTTAACAATCTGACAGAACAGCACTGGCACAGTAAATGGTGTCTGTTTATGAGTCCCTGGGACTAAATAATGAGAGGTGCTCAAATTTACACTCCCCATCCCCCCAAGCGTGGGAATGTAATTACAAAAGCAGAGTAAGTTTCCCAGCTAAAAGTACCACTGCTTACTCATCCCAGCAGCTAGAGCATTTGGCCCACCTAGAAGGCACTCAGGAAATGTTTGTTGAATGTTGGAGAAATTAATAAATGCATGGATGGACGAAGACAGCTTACTATAAGCAAGGAAAAACTGCAATTTTAAGTATTTACAATCTCCCCACGCCTAAAGAGGGCAAATCCTTCTGAAGTTGCCTTTGTTTTGATGATGGGGTGGGGAAGCACTTGGGAGAAGTTGATTGATAGGGAATGAAAGGTCCTCTATTACAACAGGAAAGAAAAATCCGGGGAGATAGCTAGGAAGTGGGGAGGAGGAGTTCTTGACAAGAGCAGAGCATGGTTTGGAGAGGAAAGGGGAGATGTGGCAGCTACTAAAAAGAGCAGGTGGGGAGAAATATGTTTTAAGACTTTTAGGAGATGTGTTGTGTTATTTGTCCCAAGAAGACATAAGTAAAACAATATACTCTTCTGTGTTTTTGTGTCTGGTCAGGACTTGTCTTTTTTTTTTTTTTTTTTTTTTTTTTCGGTACGCGGGCCTCTAACTGTTGTGGCCTCTCCCGCTGCGGAGCATAGGCTCCCGACGTGCAGGCTCAGCGGCCATGGCTCATGGGCCCAGCCGCTCCACGGCATGTGGGATCTTCCTGGACCGGGGCACGAACCCATGTCCCCTGAATCGGCAGGCGGACTCCCAACCACTACGCCACCAGGGAAGACCAGGAGTTGTCTTTTGACTGCGGGAAGGTATCAAGCCGGGCCCAGCGTGAGAGCAGGGACAGTGTGGGAGGCCTAGGGTCCTTTGTGTTTACACGCACCTTGTGTGTTCGAGAATCACGGACTAGAACTCTCTTGCTGAGTCAGAGCCGTGATTTGGTCGCTCAAGAGAGAAGGCGGGGAACACGAATGAACTGCAGAATTATAGCGGTGAGGGACGGGGATGACTTCATCTGGCCCCAGGAAGGGTGTGTTGTGGGTAAGTAGTGATTCTCAGCCTGTTTGCTTAGTCCAGTGCCTGGCACCTAACAGGAGGTCGGAATGTATCTGCGACTGGTTGAATCCTACAGAATAAAAGAGGAGACGGATTATAGAAATCGGCGATTATTATCCCATTGTAGAGATGAAGACACCGAGTCCTGAAGGTGACTCTAACCAGGCCTCTTGGCGGTCAGGGCAGAGTCAATGCCCGAGTCGCCGTCCTGGCTCCCGCTGCCACCGACCCCCGCTCCCCCCGGCCTCCCGCCACAGGCGCCCCACCCACCCCATACTTCCGGATTCCGCCCCGCCCCCAAAAGCACTTCCGGTTCCCGGGGCTGGAAGACGCGACCCTGAATGCTGTTGCGGTAAGTCCGCGCAGCGAGGGCCCACAGAACCACTGGGCCTGGCAACAGTGGGCCCAGGCGTCAGCGGGCCCTATTTCTCGGATATTACACCGGACGTTACGCGGCCGCCATTTACCTCACGAAAGCCAGAGGTTCCGGCTTGAGGGTGACGCTATTTCCGGGGCTGGGCGAGCAGGCGAAGGCCGGAAAGGGCTCCAGCCTCGCTTTGTGGCTGGGAGGAGTGAGGGAGAGTCCGCTCGATATTTCCGGGTTTCTTGCTGGAGGGCCGGGGAGTTTAGGAGAGGCGGTGTCACGAGTAGGTTTGCTGGATTTGGCAAAAAAAAAAAAATTCAGGGCGTCCAGTTAAACTTGAATTTTTAGATAGACAACAAATAATTTTTTAGTATAGGTATGTCCCAAATATTGTACGGAACGTATTTACATTTTAAAAAATTCCTAATTTATCTGAAATTCAAATTTAACTGGACGTCCGGTATTTTCTCTGGCTACCTTACTCTTGGGCGCCCCCTGCCCTGGGCTCTGATATCCAGTGGCAAAGCTGGTATCCTCTAGGCCTGTATCCATCAGGGAAACAGGTAACAAATTTCGCCCAGACTGTCAAAATCAGCTATCGCTCCCTATGCCGCTTTTAGCGCCAATCCTAATGGGCCCCCGGCAACAGCTGGGCCCGTTTTGAGTCCCCATGGCAGCGGCCCCTGTGTTCCCTTTCACAGCTGAAGTCAGACGCGGTTTGTCTTCTCTTGTAGGAAAGCTGAGCTCCATGTAGGCTAAGTGGCCAGAGGCTAGAAGTTGCCAGGTTTTTTGAGTGTGGGATAAAGTGGTGTTTGGAGTCCAGATTTTCAGTGTTAACAGTGGACAGCTTCGGAGAGCCCAGGGATGTCAAGGGGAGAGCCTTAGTCTCATCTCACCTCTCATTTTGCTCATGAGACCCAGTGAGAGAGATGGAGCTGTCCCTGTGGTAGAGCTGGAGCCTGATTCCCAGCCTCCTTCCCCTGCTCTGTCCGCACTTGCTGCTGCAGTCAGCTAGCAGCATTTATGGTGGGCATTTATTAAAGTACTGCCTTTTTACAGATGAGCCCTTTGGGGCTTTACTGTCCCTAAACTCCGCTACAGCCTCTTGACCTTCACCTTAAAACTTTTTTAGCCTTTACTGTGCCCAGTAGGGAAAATGACTATTTGGCCTCAGCTGGGGAAGCCTGCCCTTTGCCTACTCCAGCCATGCTGCTCTGACCCCTGTGGGTGGTGTGACCTAAGACTTGTTATGTCAGAGCCAAAGGCATGTTCTTGGCATGGGTGGGTCTGACCATGTAGGTGGAAGGGCGTCCTTTTCTGTCTTGCAGATTGGGCCCAATGTCATGTGGGGTCATGTGGCGTCTAAGGACTTCTTCAGGGTTCTACTATGAGCCAGGCTTTGCTGCCACTTTTTTTTTTTTTGCGGTACGCAGACCTATCTCTGTTGTGGCCTCTCCTGTTGCGGAGCACAGGCTCCGGATGCGCAAGCTCAGCAGCCATGGCTCACGGGCCCAGCCGCTCCGTGGCATGTGGGATCTTCCTGGACCGGGGCACGAACCCGTGTCCCCTGAATTGGCAGGCGGACTCTCAACCACTGCGCCACCAGGGAAGCCCCTGCCACTTCTGATTTGAACCTGAACCTGTTGCTGGACTGACCCTGAGTGCTGGGATTCTTTGGGCTGTGTGCCCCGAGGATGTGCTTGGACCTGCCTGTCGGTGTCCCAGCAAACCTACAGCCTCCTTACACAGTCCTAGCCTTTCCAGGCTCCTCAGCCCAGACCCATGAGCTAATGAAATAGAGCAGGCTGTGCGCTCTAGAGCCCGCGAGCCACAACTACTGAAGCCCATGTGCCTAGAGCCCGTGCTCTGCAACAAGGGAAGCCATTGCAATGAGAAGCCCGCGCATGGCAACAAAGAGTAGCCCCCGCTCGCCGCAACAAAGACCATGTGCAGCAACAAAGACCCAACACAGCCAAAAATAAATAAATTTAAAAAAAGAGCAGGCTGGAGGTCACTGGGCTCAAGGTCAGTTGGTGGGACAGCCAGCAGCTTTGTAGCAACAGAAGTGGTAAAGAGGCAAGGAAGGAGTGCCAGAAAGGGGCGTTGCCCCGGGCAAGGCTCAGAAGTGCAGGGGGTGGAAAAGGGGTGGGGTGGGAGCCCACTGATAGTAATTTCTTCTTCTGTGAATGATTAGCTCTCAGCTGAAGGGGGTGATCTAGGAGGAGGGCTCAGCTAACAGGACCTCTGGACTCTGGGCAGAGTGTCCAGAGGGCTGGCGTGTGGCCTGTGGAAGAGGAGGACATGGTTGGGTGGCAGGCCTGGGCTCAGAAGACTGGAGTGAGATCAGGCAGCTGTGGGCCTTAGGAAATCTCCTTGGACTGGCAGATGGCCCATTCTTGCAGCAGCAGCTGTGGGGTCCACTGGCCCTGAGCCCTCAGAGCCGTGGCTGTGGGGAGCCTCCTGTCTGGCCTTGCAACGGTCTAACTAGTGCTTTCTTCCCGCTAGGCAGCCATGGATGCCAGGTGGTGCTGAGAGCAGTGGGGCATGGCTGCAGCCCTGCAGGTCCTGCGTCACTTGGCCCGAGCCCCCTTGAGCCCACTCTTTTGGGGGGGCCCATTGGCCCGGCTGGCCAGTAGCATGGCCCTGGCAGAGCAGGCACGGCAGCTGTTTGAGAGCGCTGTGGGTGCTGTGCTGCCGGGCCCCATGCTGCAGCGGGCACTGTCTTTGGACCCTGACAGCGGGCAGCTGAAGGTGCGGGACCGGAGCTTTCAGCTGCAGCAAAACCTCTACCTGGTGGGCTTTGGCAAGGCTGTCCTGGGCATGGCAGCTGCAGCTGAGGAGCTATTGGGCCAGCATCTTGTGCAGGGCGTGATCAGCGTTCCCAAGGGGATCCGTGCTGCCATGGAGAGTGCTGGCAAGCAGTAAGGAGCCTTGGGGGGCTGCTCCTATGTGGAGCGGAACCTGGGCCCAGACTCAGGCTGGATCGGGGCTTCCTTCCTTCACCAGCTTCCATTTTCTTCTAGGACTGGCCTGGCTCCAGGGTGGGTGTCAGTGGGTGTCCTTTTTAATGTCCCCTTCACCTGTACATCTGGGAAATCAGGTGGGAAGAGGAGCCCACCCTATATCTTGCTTTCCGTTCTCTCTCCCCTGAGGGAGATGCTGTTGAAGCCACACAGCCGTGTCCAGGTATTCGAGGGCGCGGAGAACAACCTGCCGGACCGAGATGCCCTGCGGGCTGCTCTGGCCATCCGGCACCTGGCTGAAGGCCTCACAGCTGATGACCTGCTGCTCGTGCTCATCTCAGGTGTGGGTGCCAGATTGGCTCAGGACAGTGTGTGGATGGGGGGTGGGGGTTTCCAAATATCAGGCCTGCAAGAAGCTGTTGGTCTGAGCTCTCAAGGTCACAGGACAAGGGAGCAGTAAAGAGCCCGGATGGCTGACTCCTTGGTGGCCTCCTGTGAGCTGTGGGGTCCTCTCCTTGACTGACCTTGTTGGATAACCATGAGAGGGCACCCAGGGAGCACCTCACTCAGGCCTTGCCAGGAAAATGTCTCTGTTGCTGCTGTCTGTACCATTGTCACCTGGGGCTAGAACCCTGGTTTCCAGCTCCCTCAGAGTCTCCACCCTCGTTCTCCGCTGTCTCCTTTAGGTCTGCTTCCTTTTCCAAGCCGTTAAGGAATAGTTCTTCCAGTGTCTGCTGGGACCTGGGCTACCCCAAAGCAGGGTTCAACCTGGGTGTGGTGACTGTGCACACATTCACTATATGTCCACACGGGGGCACCCTAACCCCTCTTTCTAGCCTCCCCTTTTCTAGCCTAACATGATCACTGACTGCCTGCTCCCTGGGTAGGGAAGTCCCTTTGTCATCCATCCCCTCTGCCCAGCGTCTTCATTGTCTCTGCAGGTGGGGGCTCGGCCCTGCTGCCCGCCCCCATCCCACCTGTCACACTGGAGGAGAAGCAGACACTCACCAAGCTGCTCGCGGCCCGTGGAGCCACCATCCAGGAGCTGAACACCATCCGGAAGGCCCTGTCCCAGCTCAAGGGAGGGGGGCTGGCTCAGGCCGCCTACCCTGCCCAGGTGCGTGGGTCTCTTCTTCCCCAGGCAGCCCTGGGCTGGTGGAGCCAGACCCACGTGTGCGAGGGAGATGAAGGGCAGAGGCCTGGTACAGGAGTACACAGGGCTAGGTGTTTTGCACACCCACTTGAGAGGGGTTAGAAGTGGGTGAGGAAGTGCACTGGGTAGTGTGAGGACGTGTGGATAGGTGGAGGCAGTTTGTCCTTATGGGCCCTGGGACAAGGACCAGGTGGGACTGAGCCTTGCCTCTGCGACCCCTCCCCAGGTGGTGAGCCTGATTCTGTCAGACGTGGTGGGGGACCCTGTGGAGGTGATTGCCAGCGGCCCCACTGTGGCCAGCATCCACAGTGTGCAAGATTGCCTGCACATCCTCAATCGCTATGGCCTTCGTGCTGCCCTGCCACGTTCTGTGAAGACTGTGCTGGCTCGGGCTGACTCTGACCCCCATGGGCCACACACCTGTGGTCACGTCCTCAATGTGATCATTGGCTCCAATGCACTGGCACTGGCTGAGGCTCAGAAGCAGGCCGAGGCGCTGGGATACAGGGCTGTGGTGCTGAGCACAGCCATGCAGGGAGATGTGAAAAGTGTAGCCCAGTTCTATGCACTGCTGGCCCGAGTGGCTGGAACCCGCCTTACCATGCCTGGGGCTGGAGCCTCTGTGGAGGAGGATGAACAACTCTATGAACTGGCGGCTGAGCTCCAGCTCCCAGACCTGCAGCTGAAGGAGGCTCTGGAGGCCATGGTGGGCACTCGGGGCCCAGTCTGCTTGCTGGCTGGTGGTGAGCCCACAGTGCAGTTGCAGGGCTCAGGCAAGGGTGGCCGGAACCAGGAACTGGCCCTACGTGTTGGAGCAGAGCTGGGACGGTGGCCGTTGGGGCCTATTGATGTGCTGTTTTTGAGCGGTGGCACTGATGGGCAGGATGGGCCCACAGAGGCAGCCGGGGCCTGGGTCAGGCCTGAGCTTACCAGCCAGGCCGCCGCCCAGGGTCTGGACGTGGCCACCTTCCTAGCCCACAATGACTCACATACCTTCTTCTGTCGCTTCCAGGGTGGGGCACACCTGCTGCACACGGGGCTGACTGGCACCAATGTCATGGATGCCCACCTCCTGTTCCTGCAGCCACGGTGATATTGTAGGTCATGTTTTGGGAACCTAGAGGAGGCCTGCAGGGCAGCATCCTGGAGCAGACCAGGTTTGGTCCCCAGGGCCTCCCCAGGCTTTAGGGCCTCTCCTCTCCTTGGCCCTAGCTACATGGTTGGCCCTCACACCTCCCAACCAGGGCCTCTGCTTTGTGTCCAACTCCCCAACCAGACAGGCAGATGGGGGTTCTCTTCCACCCCTACTTTTTCAGCCCTGGCAGCAGGTACCCCTGAGGACCAGGACGAGCTCCTAGGCCAATTTGCTGCTCCCAGTGTTTTCCCCCAGGCAGCCCCTCTGCTCAGCTCCTGAGCCTGTTTCTTTTGTGGGGTGAAACAGGAAGGACTGAAAATAAAAAGGACCACACTATGGGTTCTCAGTGCTTCTTTCCTCACAGCAAAGGTTAGCGGGGAGCTGCCGGGAAGGGGAATGGTGTTGGGCAGCAGCCCCTGTGCCAGGGCCCTGCAGGAGTTCTCCATACCCATCTCTGCAGGGCACTTGCTTCACTTAAACAGGAGCTTGGGAGGGTTGAGTGTGGCTCCCAACATGCTCGATGTGGGTGAGCAGAGACCCCAGGGAGGACAGGCGTAAGAACTTTAGTCTGTGAGGTCTGGGAGGGACTGGCCACCCATCCAACTGTCACTCCCCTGTGGCATCCCTGCTGAGGTCTCTCCACCCTGTGATGTGTGC
This sequence comes from Mesoplodon densirostris, assembly GCF_025265405.1. Lineage (NCBI taxonomy): Eukaryota > Metazoa > Chordata > Mammalia > Artiodactyla > Ziphiidae > Mesoplodon > Mesoplodon densirostris. Next base: position 73,514,710 of record NC_082670.1, read on the forward strand.
CTCTCTGGGCACATGCTTACTGCCTGCCACCAAGGACTTCTTTCTGTCTTTGGACAGCCCTTAGCCAGACTGTACTTTCTTTGGTTGATAAACCCCTCTTTATCCAGGGGTTACCCCCAGCCACACAGGACACTGGGTGTTGTTTCCTTGTGCCAGACCCATTTTCCCAGGCTGAACCACTCCCTGCCCCCAGAGCCTTTAGCTGTTCCTCTGGGAACACAGTCCAGTTCCTGGTGCCAGCCTGCAGTGGGGGTCTCCAGTGCTGGGATGGTGGGTCGGGTCAGAGCAGTGGTGGGGTCCAGCAGCCCCTCTCCCCTTCTCCTGTTACGGCTGGCTGGGAAGAGGCCAGTGGGGAGGGGAGCAACAGAGGAAGGGCTTCCTTAGCCAGGCTAGCAGACTGCACTGGGAGAGGGTGGGGCCGCTGTCCTGGCTCTCCTTGGGCCCCCTTGTTCAGTGTTCGAGCCCTCCGCTGGCTGCCCCCGCCGTGCACCACGGCTCCAATCCCTATATGAGTGAGCAGTAGAATCACATAGGAATAAAAAGCCATAGAGAACAGCGAGGCCTGGGGCTGTTCCTGCTGGCCCCCTCCTCCATCCCAGCCGTGCCCTCCTCTCTGAGGGTGTGAGGGGCTCTGGGCCAGGGCAGGCGTGCCCTGCTCCTGAGAAGAGCCTTCCTTCTCTACTTGGGCTCTAGATGGTGCAGCTTGCAGATGGTTCCTGGTGGGCTGGGGATGGGGAGGGAGGTGAGCAGGTGAGCTGGGTTCTGGGGTCCAGGGAGATTTAGGGGAGAGGGGAATTCACACCCCTTTGTGATGCAGGGGCTCCATTTCTTTCTGTCCTGGTGGGATGTTTCTTCCAGCAGGGGTGGGGGTGTCATAGTCTTAGGGGCTACTGTCCCCACATGGCTGTGCCTGTGCCCCGGTGCTCCTCTGGCACCCTCTAGATATGCCCTGTCCCTGCTTCAGTCCTTGCCCTCGGGGGCATGAGGATTAGCACTGGGTGTCAAGTTCCCAGCAACAGCAGGATAAGGGGGTTGGGGCTGTGGCAGAGGGCCTGTCTGCCATGTCCCCAGCATGTGCATGCGTGTGTGTGGTGGCATGTGAGCATGCAGGTGTTGGTGCTGGCATCACAGGAGGGGGAACACATCTGTGTGTGTACACGGAGATCCTCAGCGCGGGCTGTGCTGTGCTGCTTCCTGTGTGCATAGCTGCTTACACACCTGCTGAGGGGTGAGAGAGTGGGGTCTTGCTGGAGTTTCCCCCTGCCACCTTGGCCCCTGACCTGGGCCTGTGTTTGTGGGGGCTGGAGGCCAGAGGCTGGATTGGGCCTAACCCATTAGATTTGCCCATTTGGTAACCCCAAGATGAGAAAGGATATATTTGGCTGCAATCTAGATGAAAATATGAGATAAAGCCTACATGGTGAGTGTTCTGTAGGACTTATTATTTGCTCCATAAATGTCAATTATGTGTCATAATAACTGCTCCCATCCTGTGGCTCTTGGGTCTGTCCCCACTTGGGTTCCTGCTGCCCTCGTTCCCACCTCATCTCCATCCGCAGCAGCTTTCCCTGGCTGCTGTCTTCACAGGCCATTCCATTCTCTGCACTTGGCATGAACTGAGAGCAGCTGGGCAATGGGCCTGGCCAGGCTTTAGGTGTCTGCCAATCCAAATCCATTTGTTTTATAGCTGGTGAAACAGAGAGGGAAGGTGGCTTGTCTGGGGCTGCACAGCAAGTCTGCCACAGAACCAGAATGAGAGCCTGGTTGGGACCTGCTTGACTATCCTCTGCCTACCCTCTGGGGCTTAGAGACCCTGGGGCCTGTCAAGGGCTCAGCCAGAGCCAGAGATCCACTCCTGCTTCCCTGCTGCCCTGCCAAGGGCTTGGGGATGGTGTCGTGACCATAGCTGGTCTCTTTAGGGGTTCTTAGAACAGATTTGTCAGTCCCTCTTGGCTTAGATTTCACAGCTCCATTGTGTGTGATTTGGCAAAAAGCCACATGCGGTGGGTTTCCACACAAAGGTGTGTGCCTGCATCTGTATGCACATCTGTGTGTGTTCTTAGAGACGTGTAGGCGTGTGTGTCCAGTTCAACCCACAGTCACTGAGTGGGCCTCAGAGCCATGCTCTGAGTGGGGTGGAGGACACACACAGTTTGGTGTGGTTAGAATGTTGGGGAGACGGTGATGCAAGTTTAGCAAGGAGGCCATAAAGGCTGGCAGAGGCCAATTGGCAAAAGGCCTCGTGTGCCTGGCTAAAGGGGTTGCACTTCACACTGACAGTGGTGGCAGGCCCCACAAGGAGTTTTGGCAAGGAGTGATGCCAGGAGGCTGTCTTAGGACTTTGATGCTGAGGCTATCCTTACCATGGGGGTGGGTGGTGGGTGGAAGAGGTGCGGCATGTAGGAGAGAGGTGCATCACCAGGCCCGGCAACCCCCTCCCACCTCCTCCCTGCCCGCTCCTCTGCAGCCTCATTCCGGCAGCCTTCAGCCAGGCTAGGCAACCCTTTGGATGCCCACTTTGGAACCAAGGTTGGAAGCCCTGGCTCAAACACCCCTGGGAGTAACCTAGCCCCTCTGTTGCTGGGAATGCCATCAGGGCATGAGGATTTGTGGGGCAGAGAGCCTGGGCAGCGAGTGGCCTTTGGTGAGCATAGGCACCCCATTGCATGTAGGGTCTCACCAAGGTGGCAGTTAAAAGACCTGGAAGGAGCACTGGAGTGGGAGTCGGGTCCTAGGTCCTTATCTTGGCCATGCCAGCCTCCTTTCTCCAGGCCTTGGTTTTCCCCTCTATTTAATGGGGACAACATCCTTATCCTGCTTACCTCTCTGGGGAGGTGTCGGCAGCAGATGGATGTAGGTAGGAAAGCTCTGTGGAAGGGGGTCAGGGACAGAGGGAGAGAAGGGAGAGGTATTGGCCTCTTCCAAGGAGAAGCTCAGGGAGTTCTTGGCTCAGGGAGGCCCCTTCTTCCAGGCAGGGTCGGGGTTGAGCCGGCGAGGTCTTGGTGCTCACTGACTGAGGCCGAGCGAGTGACTGCTGCCCTCTGGCACTGGACTGGCACTGGCAGGGTGTGGTATTTGAGTCTTTAATGGCTGCTGGGGTGCACAGTGCCATGCGAGATCACAGAGCCAGTGGGGGGGATCAGCTGGAGCTAGAGTAAGCTGACCCATCCTGCGAGAGAGAGAGCCCCTCAGAGTTTAGAAAAACAGGTGGGGCAGCCTGATCCCTCTGAGTCTGGATCACGTGTGAGGGACCTGATGAGGCCCAGGCTGCGTGGGGGAGAACTGGCTTGACCCCAGGCCAGGAGTCCCTAGCTGGGTGAGAGGAATCTGGTGTGCTAGGGGAAGATGGCGGTTGAGTAGGGGCGGGGGGAACACTGACATGTCCTGAGTGGTGGGGAAGCCAGTGGCCTAGGTGGGCTGTCCCTTGAGAGACAGGGCCACAGAGCTGGGGTGAGCTCTGCCCAGGCTGGGAGGGTTGGCCTTTCTCCCTGAGACAGGGATGTCTGATGGTGAACCCCTCCCTAGGCAACCAGAAGGCCGGTCGTGAAGCTTTGCTGTCCTGCTTCCCTGGCTCAGGCTGCCCTGTTCTGGAGAGGCTGTGTGGGGTGGGCTCGGGGCCCCCAGCTCTGATGCCCCCTCTCTCTACAGGTTGCTCTGTCTGGGAGGGGCTGTTGCCAGCTCAGATAAGGAGGCTCTGTCCAGGGAGAGTTGGCCCCCAGAAACCAGTGCCCCATCTACCCAGTCCTAGCGGGAAAAATGCCCCTCACAGCTCTGCCTCATGGGATCACTACCCACCACGATCTTGTCCACTGCTGGCTCCTGGGGGTTCAAGGAGCTGTAGGATCTGGCCCTGCCCTAGCCAGATAGCCAGGGTCTGGCCCCCAAGATGCACCCCAGTGGGAATCCCCCCACCCTTTCCCTCATACTCCTGGCCTTTCCTGCCCCTCCTCTGGCATCCTGCAGAACCTCCCTGCTCGCCTCTTTGGGGAAGTATGAGAGGCACCCTCTGTCCCCATCCAGCACTGTCTCTCTATCCCCAGCTCCAGCTGAGAAGGGGGTGGGGCCCATGGCACTGGCTCCTGCCCCTTCCATCCACTCCCACCCACCTACCCAGCGTCAGGGTCTCTGGATCACTGTGTAGCCCTGGGTCATGTCCAGTACTCACACTTAAGCCTTACTCAAGAACCAGGGCTCCGTTTCCACCTGTTCTCTCCCAGCTGCCCACCACCCCCATCAAGGCATTCCTCCCTGTCCTGCTCAGTTCACCCCAGGAAGCTGACCGCAGGAACACGTGAGCTTGGACCTGAATCCCTACTGATTGCAACTCTGGGTAAAGCTGTCCTGGGGACCCCATCTTGGGGGAGCTGGTCAGAGACCAATAGGGCAGGGAGAAGTGCCCCTCCTCCATGTGGCTCTCTGGGTCTGGCGGTCAGTAGCTTGGGGTGAAAGCAGCCAGCCTGTAGCATGGGGCAGAGCTCTCCTTCGCCCACACCCCCAACCTGGGCAATGGGAGTGGTCCAGCACATACCTGACCAGCAACCACAGCCCCCCAGGAATGGACACTTGTAGGGGTCACAGCCCCACGGACAGCTCCGCTGCTGCCACCCGGCAACCTCGCAGCCGCAGCCCAGCCAGAGGCAGGGTCCTGAGCTCTGGACTCTAAGACTGGGCATACATTCAGACCGTCAGGGATGGCTGTTCTGGGCAGCCCAGCCCCCCGCCCCCCAAGTCGGGTACCCCCTGAGGGTCTCCCTCCACCCAGGGCCACCCACAGAAGCCAGGCACCAGGGCTGGGACAGAGCCTGCCAGCTCCTGACTAGCTTTGCCCCCCGTGGCCAACTGGCTGCCCCTCTGTCCTTGGCTCCGGCTAACCACCGGGGAATCTGAAGCTGGCACTCCGACTGCTGCTCCCACTGGTCCGGGCAGAGAAGCAGCGGGCTGGACTGCCCTGTCTCCCCACCCACCTGCCCCCAGAGCTCCGGCTGCCTGCGCCTGCCGGTGCCCGATCGCTCAGCTCACCTCGGCGGCGCTGTCTCCTCACCAGAGGCACTGCGGTGTGGGAACTGTCCCGAGGAGCCGGTTCTCAGCTGAAACAAAGAGGTGGGGGAGAGAGAGGGGGGCAGCAGGAGAGGGAGAGGGTGAGTGAGCAGGCGAAGGAGTGGAGACTGGAGGGGGAAGAGAGAAGGGAGAGGATGAGAGAGAAGAGGGGAGGGGAGGAGGCCTGACTTCCAGGGACCGAAGGGCCAAGGAAAAAGGGAAGAGGAAATGGGGAGGGGGCGGAGGAGGTGAGGGGGCCAGACCTAGAGAGGGGAGGTTGTTAGAGGGGCGGGACGTGGGGCAAGTGAGGGGGGCGTGGGCAGGAGAGGGAGCGGTGGAGAGGAGGGCTGCAGGGGGCGGGCGGGCTGGGGGCTGGGCAGGGTGGGCAGAGAGGCCCCACCCCATCCCATGCCAGGCTCTGCTACTTGAGTGGGCAAAAGGCCACGAAGGGGAATGGGAGGGAGAGGCAAGCCGCCAGGCGAGGGGTAAGGCTCTGGGCTGTGGGCTGGCTAGGAGGACGGGCCAGGGACAAAGGCGGGAGAAGAACAAAGGTGTCCGAATGGAGGAATGGGCCCCTGCTGACCTCTGGGTGCCGCAGTCTGGAGCGTCCTGGACAAAGTCTCTTGAATGGAGGGCAGGTCCACTCTGGGGCGGTCCAGGCTCTGAAGTGTCAGCCTGAGGTCAAGGGGAGAGGGGATGGGCTGTGAAAGCGGGCAGGGGTCCCCTTCATTCTGCTGAGACTGACCACACATCGGGATGCCACTGTCACTGTGTCTTTGGGGGAGGGGATGGTGGATGGGGTCCAAAGCCTGGACTGAGAACTGGGTCGGGGAAGTCCCCTTTTAGGGAAGAGCATTTGGGACCCCAAGGGAGGTGGGGAGGATGGTAGGCACAATGGGGAAGAATGAAGGGAGTGGGGAAGCAGGGGATAGGGAGGGGGTGAGTTGGGAAGGAGGCTGCAGGGGGCGGGTCCAGAGCTGCAGCCCCTTAACAGGCCCATCTAAAGCAGAGGCCTCCTGCACATCCCACGATTCTTGGGCTGCCTAATGCAGACCTAATGAAGGATGGAATAATGAACCACTTCCTGCTGCTCCCTCCTGCTGCTAAGTGCTGCTGTGACAGGCAAGGGCACCAGGGAATTCCGCTTGGGCTTGGGCCACTGGGGCACAAGTCTGTGTTAGTGTTGTGAGGGGCAGGGGAGGTAGGGTGGCCTTGATCAGAGCCATCCTATCCCTCTCTAGTCCCAGGCACAGCACCCCGGGCTGGTCCAGTCTCCTCCCATGCTCAGAGGCACAGGAGGCTGTCCTAAGCTTATGACCAAGGGAAGTTCCCCTTCTCATCCCACTGGAGACTCCTTATAGAAAGTCCAGCACACCAACGTGCTTTGGAGAGCAGGAAGAGGGGAGGGAGCTGTGGGCTTGCCTAAAGCTGTGACAGGGAGAGGAGGAGTCAGCCTCCATCCCACCCTGCTTGGAAGGGTAAGAGCTAGATGCCCTTAGACTCTGCCTAGCCCAACTCCCTCCACCTCCTCAGGGAAGCTGTCCCAGTCCCACCAAGGAGGGTCACATCAACCCGGCTGCCACTGTTCCGGCTGCCACTGTTCCAGCAACCTCTTCTCGTAGCCTGGAATCCCATAAAAGGAAAGGACCTCCCTTCCTCCCTTCCTTCCTTTCTCCCTTCCTCCCTTCCTTCCTTCCATTTACTTCTAAATAAATGCAAATTTACGGAAGAATTGTCAATAAGAATAGTGTAAGACACCCATATAACCTCTAGCCATGTCGACTACTGTTAATATTTTTCCTCACTTGCTTTCTCTCTATATGTATTTGCTCTGTATGTGTGCATAGTTTATGTAATTTTTTTCCTGAGCCATTTGAGAGTAAGTTGTAGATGTCATGGATAAAAGGATGGTTTCTTATCTGTTTCTGTCTCCTGGAGCCAGTGTAGGGAAGCCCAGACCATGTTGTGTGGAATGAATGGAGGCCCGGGACAGGCAATGAATGAGTGCATATCATCTATTGGGAGCATGAGGCCTCGGAGCTGGAGGGGCTTGGCCAAGGCTGCCTTGGGAGTTGGGCCTGTCCAGGGCTAGGCCCCACGTTCCTCTTGTTTTTTCTTTCCTCCAGCCTGGGAGGCAGGGAGCCATTGCCCACCAGAGTGAGCATGTGGTGTTTGCCGGGTGTGGAGCTGCAGCATATGTCTATGGAGGTGGCAGCAGTCGGGTGGGGTGGAGCTGGGAGAACAGGGATGCCCACACTGAGGCACCTGGGCACACTTGCCAGACTGGGCACTGCCTGGCTCTGTTGGGTTTGAGAAGACTCAGGTCTTGGAGGCCCCAGCTGCAGTGCTGAGGCCTCAAACTCTTGCCTTTGGGACCCTCCGCACAGCTTCATGAGACACAGGGCAGAGATGGGGGCCCTCGCTTGACAGCTGGTCCATGGTGATAGGCTTAGAGAGGGCAGGATGAGGGCTCTGGTCATTCTGGACACAACTGTCCCTGACACAGGGCTGGCATTCCTTCTGTGTCCCTCAGTACCCCCAAATGGGTTGGAGTCCCATCTGGGGCTGTCCTCCAGATGGCTGCTCTCTTCTCTCTCCTAACCCCAACCTGAAGGTTATGGTTAAAAAGTTTGGCATTGGGGCTTCCCTGGTGGCGCAGTGGTTGAGGGTCCGCCTGTCAATGCAGGGGACACGGGTTCGTGCCCCGGTCCGGGAGGATCCCGCGTGCCACGGAGCGGCTGGGCCAGTGAGCCATGGCCACTGAGCCTGCGCATCCGGAGCTTGTGCTCCACAACGGGAGAGGCCACAACAGTGAGAGGCCCGCGTACCGCAAAAAAAAACAAAAAAAAAAAGAAAAAGAAAAAAGTTTGGCATTAAAAAAAAAAAAAAAAATCACACCTTGAAAGATGATCTGATCTCTGAGGCCCTGATTTCCTCTCTCACAGTTGAGGTCCTCCTCCTCCAGGAAGCCTTCCTGACTTCCTCAGGCTGTCTTCCACCTCACATGCCAGCTCTGTTTATTCCTTTGCTGGCTCACACTGGTGCTGTCCCCAGGGCCTAGGGGTTTGCTCGGTCATCAGCCTTTCTCCCTCCTGCTGTCCCAGGCCAGGCATGTAACTATTGTCCTATATAGGTGGATGACAGTGGCTTGGTTAGTCCTTCCTGGACATTGAGTCCCTCTGATGCCACTGTGCCCCGTACGTCTGAGATTCCACAGGCTCTGGGCTGGCTGAGGTGGGGGGTGGGCAAGAGGACCCACTGGAGAGAGGTAGAAGGTTGTTTAAGACCACTGGCCTGTCAGGGCAAAGGCAGGCCTCCAGCCTGGATCTCTGACCACCTTTCCAGCACCTTCTGCTTTCTCCCCTGGAGCATGGGCAAGCCTGTCCAGGGCAGCGGCCGAGGGTCCTCCCTGAATCCCACCTGGGTGATGGCAGGACCTGCGAAACTGAGGGAGGAATGCCCCTGCTCCACCCCGAATTTATTAGCCCCAGCCCATCCATGTGAAAGCCTAGGGGACACGGGCTTCCTCTCCCCCTGCCCATCCCCCCCGAAGAGATTTCAGCCAATTAGCACATACAGTATTTACTTAATTAGGGTAATGACATAATTAGTGTAAGTTGGGCTCCATCACATGGCTTCAACATACAATTATGAGCCGTCAGCGGGAGGCAACATTGTGAAAATGCTCATTCAGTTTTGGTTCCAGCATGGAGGCCGCAGCAGCTGCCTCTGCTTTGGAGGCAGTGGCCGGTGTGTGCGTGGGGCGGGGTGACTGTCAGCAGCTGACAGGCGAGGACAGAAGAGTCGGCAGGAGCAGAAAGGCAGTTTCCAGGGCTGATGGCATCCCTGATCAAGCCTCTCCCATCAGAGATGGGCACTGCCGTCCCCACAGCCAGGGCCCTGGCTAGGCTGGTCTGGCTGAGATCAGGGGCCCGGGCAGTCTAGGCCCCTCTGCCCCCAGGTTCTCTGCCTGAAATGCTACCATTAGCAGGCTATCTCTTCTCTCTTCAGGGTTTTGCTGCTCACACCAGGCACTAGCCTACTGGCCCCTCAGGGTGGCTCTTCGAGGCCACAGACTGAAACAACTGGATTGATTACTGCTATCCTCATTGGACTTATGGTAAACTGAGGCTTGGGGCAAGGAAGGTGTTAGATCTGATGGTGGCAGTGCTGCTGACTGAAGAGGCAGCCCAACGTGGCCAGACACTCCTCGAGCCCAGGCAGCTCCCCCTCAGCTTCAGGGAGGTCTCCTGCCCCATGGCTCTTTCCCCTAGGAGGGGGCAGGGAATCACTGGGGGGCCCCCAGAGTCCTGCTCCCTCAGCCTCCTCTGCACTCCCCACCCCATGCCTCCTTCCACAAGGCCAGGAGGCGGGGCCCTGACCTGCCTGAGACCGTCCACAGCCTTCCCCTCAGTGAGTCTCACAGCTTTCCTGGGTGGGGGTGGGGGGAAGGAAGTGAGGAAAGATGGGAATCAGTGCCACCATTGTAAAGATGGGCAAGCCGAGGCTCCAGGGCCTCCAAGAGGTGCTGTTAGAGCCAGAATCAGGTCCCAGCAACTCTACTTTCTGCCTGGCTGGGTCACCTGGGCGGATTCTCTCTCTCAGGCTTCAGTATCCCTGTGTGAAGGGAGAGTCTATGATTTCAGACATCCTGACACTGTCCAGAGTCCCCAGGGAGGTGGGACCCAAGGAATGTGACATCTTTCTTCCCTCCCTCCAAATTATGTCATCATAGTTGTCCCTCCTCTTTCTTTCCCACCTGTGCCCTGCATGCGGGGTCAGGCCCCCTGGGGAGACAGCTCTGAGTGGCAATTCCAACTGCCCCAGGCTGGGCCCCCTGCCTTTCTGAACTGGGGAATCCTGTCTGGGAGGCATGGGCTCTGGGGGCCATCCCAGACCTTCCCACTCAGTGGTGCCCCCTCTTATAGGCAATACCCGCAACTGGCTGGACTTGGCTTTCATCCAAGCCCCTCTCTGGGTCTGGAGACATATGATCAAGGTGAGGCCAACTTGTTTGCTAATCGCTGACTATGGGCCAGCCACCTTGGGCCTGGTTACTGGGGTTAAATGGGGAGCGATGGGCAGGCAAAATGAGGGTCACTACCTCCAGGGGCTCATGGTCTCAGGGTTCAGACAGACCCAGCCCCAAGGAGTGTCCTCCAAAGGGTAGGCAGAGATAAGTGCCAGGAAGAGCCAAGTTCAAACAAGCAGAGGTCCCAACCCTCTCCCTCACTGGTCCGGAGACATGGCACCTGCAGGGTCTGGGACAGGCAAGAATTTCAGTTCACAGAGGATGTACTTCAGATGGTAGGACCAGTGTGAGCAGAGGCTGGGAGGCCAGAGTAGGATGTGGGGATGTCATCTTCAGGTGTGAGGTGTTTGGGTGGGCTCTGGGGAGCTCGAGGAAGGGGCTGGGGACTCTGGCTGTTTGTGGGAGGGTTAAGGCATTCCCTCAACATCCATTCAACAAAAAGTCCTTACTATGTGCCAGGTACATGTTGTTCTAGGCTGGAGATTCAGTAGCGACCAAGATGAAATCCTTACCCTCGTGGAACCTATACTCTAGTGGGAGTCAGGACAATGAGAATAGTGTGGTGCACGTGCGATGCAGAAGATCCTAACAGGGCGATGTGCTAGGGCTAGGGGGGCCCAGGTGTGGCTTCAGCCCCAGCTGAGGCAGCGTGGCCAGAATGATGGGGCTGGGAGAGGGGCGCTGTTCCCACGGGTCTGGCCTGTGTCCCCTAGCTCACCCCCACTCTCCGACTTTCAGCTTTGACGTTCACTCCTGGCCTGCAGGCGTGACTCCTGGGTGTCCCTTCTGCAGGGAGAAGAGGTAGCTGCCACCACCAAAGCCATCCTCCTGGTCCCGGCCTCCTCCATGCCAAGCACATTAGGGGATAATTAAGTAAAAATAGGCCTTCTGACCAGTGTAGCTCATTAAGGCCTAATTAAGTTAATTAGTTCCAGGTGTGGGTGGTGAGGCTCAAGTGAAGCAGCGGCTGTTTGCTGTAATTGCATTTTCACAGCCGCAGTGGTGGCAGCGGTAGTGGTGGTGGCAAAGGCGGTGGCTTCCTCTGAGGTCTGGAAGCCCGCCAGGAAGCCCAGGAGGCTGCCACTGAGCTGAGCGGAGTATGAAGCAGCAGGAGGCTGGCCTGAGACCACCCGCAGAGAGCAGTAGCTGGAGTTTCAAGGTCAGCCAAGCCCAGGGAACCCTTCTGCCCTCTCAAACTTGCTCGTTCTCTGCACAGGGGCTGGGGTTGGGGTTGGGGTCTGTACAAAGCCACCAATAGGCATCCCCCTTCCAGCTGAGCAGGGTGGGTGCACCGCGGTTGGACCTTTGGATTCCCTCACACCCGTGGTGGTCCCCAAGAAGACTGTAAAATGGCTTTGCTGAAAGCAAAGATGTGGCTCAGAGGCAGTGGGTGAGACCTCTAGGAATCCACCTAAATCACCCTCTCCCTTCGGCATAAGGCACCAATTCCTGTCCCTTTCTGGCAGATGTGTATCTGTTAGAGATGCCCCCTCTTTGCAGTTCAGGGTAGGAGGGGGGGCCACACAAATCTGGGGCCTCTGCAGAGGACCTGCTGGCTCAGTCAGTTTCCTGCCCTGGACATCTCCCTGAGCCCACTTCCTGCTCTGGCTTCTACACCCAGCTGACCCCGGGGACCTACCTGTATAGGACAGCCCTCCCAGCCTTGGCCACACTCTCATTCATTCATCCATTTGTCTCTCGGTCACTGAGCATCTCCTCTGTGCCAGGCAGCAGGGCTGGGGATGCAAGGCTGGGCGAGACAGGTCGGACCCTGCCCCATGGCGCCTTTGGTCTCTCTGAGGAGGCAGACACACACATATATATGTATATATGTTTTTTCTTTTTTTTCTTTTTTCTTTTGGTTGCACTGCATGGCTTGTGGGATTGATCCCGGGCCCTTGGCAGTGAAAGTGCAGAGTCCTAACCACTGGACTGCCAGGGAATTCCCGAGGCCATGGCTGCACAGTTTTGTCATGACTGTAGGAGCACAGGGGTGCTTAACCCAGACCTGGGAGGAAAGATGCCTGAGCTGCAATGAATATGATCCAGGTGAGAAGTGGGCAGGCACCTGATTTTTACCAGGAACTAAAAAGACCTCTCTCTGGCCAGAAGGCAGCACAAGGTGCCAAGTAGGGAGAGGGAGGGACCATGGAGGGGTCTAAGAAGGGCTGCTGGGTAGGAGGAACTGGTAACTGCTGGCTGGGAGGCCAGGGAGGTGGTGCCCAGGGCCATGGCTGTGGATCTGGAGAAGAGGGGATTTGAGGGAAGTTTAGGAGTAGAACTGATGGGGCTTGGTGTGAGGGGTGGGGAAGGAAGAACTGTCAGTTCCCTAGGGAGGGGACGTGGGAATGGGACTGAGCTCTGAATGTCCCCACAGGGCTGGCACTAGGATGAGGCAAGTCAAGTGCCTGGGATGCAAAATTTGGGGTACTCACTCCCAGTCTTGTGTTTCCACCTGTGCCTTGTCCCTGTTCCTCTGAAACTTCTCACTAAAACATACTTTGGAAAGTGAAAGCCACTCCTGGAGATGAGACAACAGGGGGATGGTCTGGGCATTGTGTCCCCCTCCATCCTTCAACCCCTACCTGGGAGGTGCTGCCTTCTCTGCACCCTCCAGGACTGGGGTGAGGCTGGGATGGACACCTTAGGGTCTCACATGCTTTGGACAGGGACTCTGTTTCCATCCTGATGCCTGAATAAGAGATACTCCATCCAGCTTCTCTTTGCATGCCTCTCATGACAGGTGCTCCCTGCCACCTGGATAGCCCAGTCCCTTGGTTCAGGCCATTGCACAGAATGTTTTACCCTGAGCCCAGATCTGCCTTGCACTGTGTTCTACCTAACAGTGGCCTCAGCTATGCCCTCCTACCCTCCCCCACCCCTCAGGTGGGTCTGCTGATCACCTTTCCCAAGCTTAACATTTCTGAGCTTCGGTGTCCTCATCTGTAAAAGGGGAAACAATAATAACCACCATCTTCCAGGGCTGGTGCGAGGATTAAATGACGTGATGTACAAACCTCATGACACATTCTAGTTCCTCAGTAACAGCTTCCTAACCCATAGCAATAATGAATAACTACAGAGGTGGACACTGTCCTCCTGCTGGCGTGGGCCACTAGTGGTGCCGCCTCAGCCCAGGCCCCAACACCCACCTGATGGCCTCAGGTAGCAGACCCTGCTACCGCCCCAGCACATCCAGCACAGATGCAGAGCTAATCCCAGAGGAAGATGTTCACGGGAAGAGGAAGTGACATTTTCTTGAGATGGCCGGGCCGTGTTGAGACGTGGGGCCGGGGCCCTGTTGTTTGGAATCGGTTCTCTGCTCAGTGTTCACTGCACTGCAGGAGAGCCCAAGACCCTCCCCTGTGGCCCTCTGCTCCTCAAGTCTCATTCAGGGGGACCAGTGGTGGCTGAGAAGGGGGGATGCAGACCCACCCTGACTGAGGTGTCTGCCTGGAGGTGTCTCTAGGGCACATCCCCAGACCCTGTCATGTCTGTGGGGCTGCCCTGGTGGTGGGTGTCTGTCCTGAGCCTAAGGGGCCTGCAGAGAGAGCCCTGAGTCCCATGGAAGGTGGCAGACCCTACAGAAGCTCACACCAAACCCTCAAGGTTGTGCTGATCATTGTTGGGGTGCCCAGACTCCTCCCATGAGACTGGGGTGGTAAGCCTGGGGCAGGGGCATGCAGGAACTCCTGGCTCCTCTCAAAGACCAGAGGAGCCAGCCCAGGAAGAAAGGACAAAAGTTGCTACAGCCTAGTCTCTAAAGCCATCCTGCTCCCCTTCTTCTGTGCCATCCCATCCCCGGAGCCAGGTCCACATCCCAGGAGCACGCTCTGCTTCTGCTCGGGGGTTCCCTGTTGAACATCAGACCTTGTCTCTAGGGGATTCCTGTAGATTTAAGCAGTGGTCATGCTCTCCAACTCTTGGTGACCTGGGACTTCCAGATTCCTGTGTGAGGTGGGGAGAGCGCCACAGGGGAGGGACCACAGGTGCAAAGGCCCGGAGCAGGGTGGCAGGGTGGACACATGGGGATGCCAAGTCCTCTGGGCAGGCCGAGGTGGTGCTGGGAGTGGAGGATGTGTGATGTTTGTGGGGTCGGCATGGAGCCTGCTTTGTGCAGAGTGCGCCTTGCTTCATTCTCGCCCCAGCTTTGGATGGGAGGGCTCTCCATTACTCTCAACACCCCTTGATTTTACAGATTGGGGCTCCAGGAGGAGAAGGAGCTTGCTCACGGTCACACAGCTGGTGGGAACAGGGCAGCCACAGCCTGCTCCCAGCCCTGTCCAATCCTGGTGGCTAGGCTCCTCCCCATGGGGGTGTCAGGAGAAGGGACAACTGTGGGGCTTGATTTGTCGTTTGGTGTGGGGGCCTAATGGCTTGAGGTCCTGGATCCCCAGTAGGCCTGGCTCTTCCTCTTGCTCTGTGTGGTGTGATCCAGGCCAAGGCCCAGCTTGGCTCCGTACCTTGGTTTCCTCAGTTATACAGGGAAGTCATCAAATTGTTCAGCCATGGTGCAGCAGTGGAGAGGGGTGGTCCATTTATAGATGGGAAAATGAGGCACAGGGAGGGGACAGGAGAGCCTGGGGCCCTGGTCACTCCAAGGCCCACAGACTCAGCTCTGAGAGTGTGGTCAGCAGCCAAGGGAGGAGGCTGCAGGGGTTGATGGCCAGCAAACCCAGCTTTTCCAGTTTCCTTTAACGTGCCCTCCAGTCCCCTCTGCCTCGGGTTCACAACTCTACCCCAGCTGAGTGTGTCTGGAGGCAAGGCCCCTTTCTCTTCACCCCCGAATTATGGCTTGGTCACAAAAGCTGGACCGTGACCAGACAAAGGGACAAGGATGAAAGTGCTGGTTGTCATGGCAACCTGGTGGGTTGCTGGGACCCAGGGGAGGGGCTTGGCTGTATGCCTGAGCCCAGGCATCTGGACAACCTCTGAGCATGAGCCAAGGTGGCCCAGGGGCTCACAGAGATGCCCCTCCTTCTCGGGGCCCACAAGAGCCGGGTGAACAATGACAACCTCACCCCCCACGGTGGCACCTGCTCCCTGGGCCTCCCCTGGTGGCCCCATTATCCTGCACCTGCTGCCCCACCACCACACCTGCTTCCCAGCCCAGGCGTCCTCCCCAAGGCACTCCCTGCCCATCCCCAGGCCCAGCTGCCTGCTCTGAGGGCCACTCAAGAGGGCCTGTGCAACCAGGAGAGGTAGCAGGGACGGACAGCCCTGGTCAAAGGCAGAGGGTCCAGCTGACAAGCCAGCTCTGCCTTACCAGTAGTATGTGTGTCCATGACAAGACCTCCACTCCAGGACCTCAGTCTGCTCACCTATAAAATGGGAGCAACCATTCCTGCCCTCAGGGTCTCCAAGAGTAAGTTTCCTTCTGCTTGGAAGGAGATCTGAGGCCAGGATGTCCCCAGAGCTGGGTCAGTGTGGACAGTTGGAGAGAGAAGAGGGAAGGGGGCTGTCTTGGGTCACACTCTGAGGGCCACCTCTGTTAGACCATGTGGAGACCTGAAAGCCTCCTACACACTTAAGAGTCACTGTGTAGGGCTTCCCTGGTGGCGCAGTGGTTGAGAGTCCGCCTGCCGATGCAGGGGACACGGGTTCGTGCCCCGGTTTGGGAAGATCCCACGTGCCGCAGAGCAGCTGGGCCTGTGAGCCATGGCCGCTGAGCCTATGCGTCCGGAGCCTGTGCGTTCGGAGCCTGTGCTCCGCAACGGGAGAGGCCACAACAGTGAGAAGCCCGCGTACCACCAAAAAAAAAAAAGAGTCACTGTGTAGAGGTGGAGATGACATTTCCCAGAGGCCCATCATGGGTACAGGGGAACTGGGCAGGGGACCTATCAGTGCCAGTTTCTTTTTTTTTTTTTTAATATATTTATTTATTTACTTATTTTTGGCTGCATTGCGTCTTCGTTGCTGTGCATGGGCTTTCTCTAGTTGTGGCAAGTGGCGGCTACCCTTCCTTGTGGTGCACGGGCTTCTCATTGTGGTGGCTTCTCTTGTTGCGGAGCACAGGCTCTAGGCGCGTGGGCTTCAGTAGTTGTGGCACACGGGTTTAGTTGCTCTACGGCATGTGGGATCTTCCCAGACCAGGGTTCGAACCCGTGTCCCCTGCATTTGCAGGCGGATTCTTAACCACTGTGCCACCAGGGAAGTCCCTTGATCAACTTTCCATGTCAACTTAGCTTTTGGAGTAGCATTAATCGTCCATATGCAGTCAACTGCTTGGCTGGGTTTTGTTTTTTCCTCTTGTTCTACCTGACTAGAACACACTATTCTGTCAGCTCCTGATAGCTGAAACTGGCAATCTAGGATGGGATTTAAAATACCTCCTAGGTAAGTAAAGTCTGGATCTGGAATAAACGAATATTTTGCTCAAAATCCCAGTCCTTCAAGTTCTTCATCAGAACTAAACTTAATCCACATGAATCTCCCTGTTGATCTAATTAATGGAGGGCTTTTCACACCACAGTAACAATCTATAAGTGGAGAGAAACCAAACGGCCTATCTTGAACTCCCAAGTGACCAAACCGACATTCAAATGATGGTTCTATATAATAATGTTCATCAAAGTCAACTCTGTTCTTTGACGTGGAGCAGCTTCCAAAATGTAGATGCATTCCTTGTTTGGTGGATATGAGTCAGGATAATTTGGTGAAGCAAAATGACCTCCATTGCTGGTTCAAACCCAGATGCCACACTGGGTTGCAGGAATATGCTTGATTCCAATATTTTGTCCATCTTGGATCCTTTGGGCCCAGTGCCAGGTTCTTGAGTGGCTTGTTAGGAGGATCAGGGAGAGAGGACACTGGGGCAGGGACCCCCCCATGAGGAAAGGATGGCCTGGGGGTCCCTGGTGATCCAACAGCCAGTTCAGGTGGGGACACGGAGGTCCTCGGAATGATCTGTATCTGGCTCTCTGATACCACCTCCCCCACAACCGGATGGTGGAATGGAGGAGGGACAAGGGGACAGGAGGAGTGGGAAGCTCCGGAGGATGCCCCTCCCCATCCTGGAGAGGGAAGGAGATGCCTGTGGTCACTGGTCTTTGTGTTGTCTCCCCCTTCTAGTGTCTCCCTACACCCCGCAGGCCAGCCCCAGGTTCCCATCCTACTCTGCTGTGACCTTGGGTGAGGCCCTCTCCCCTCTTGCCACCTCAGTTTGCCAACCTGGAGTGTGGGAGCAGGTTGCCGAGGAGACTGCCAGCTCCAGCTGCCGCCCTGGCTGTTTGAACACCCCCAGGCCATCGTCGCTAACCATGGCCCCACCTCTCTGATAATGAGGAACTCCCTCTCTTGAACAAACTTATTTTTGCTGACCGGTCAGAGTTTTTTTTTTTTTAAACTGAAGTGTAGTTGATTTACAGTATTGTGCCAATCTCTGCTGTACAGCAAAGTGACTCAGTTATATACATATAGACATTCTTTCTTTAAATATTCTTTTCCAGTGTTTTATCACAGAATATTGAATATAGTTTCCTGTGCCATACAGTAGGACCTTGTTGTTTATCCATCCTGTGTATAACAGTTTACATCTGCTTATCCCAAACTCCCTAGTCCTTCCCTCCCCATCTCCCCCTTGGCAACCACAAGTCTGCTCTCTATGTGAGTCTGTTTCTGTTTTGTAGATAGGTTCATTTGTGCCTTATTTTATTTTATTATAACACTGATTTATTTATTTACTTATTTATAGGCTATGTCAGGTCTTAGTTGCAGCGCGTGGGCTCTTTGTTGCAGTGCATGGGCTCTCTAGTTGTGGCACATGGGCTTAGTTGCCCCGCAGCATGTGCCATCTTAGTTTCCTGACTAGGGATCGAACTGGCGTCCCCTGCATTGCGAAACGGATTCTCAACCACTGGACCACCAGGGAAGTCCCTGTGCCCTATTTCAGAGTTCACATATAAGTGATATCATATGGTATTTGTCTTTCTGTTTCTGACTTACTTCACTTAGTATGATAATCTCTAGTTCCATCCATGTTGCTGCAAATGGCATTATTTCATTTTTTATGGCTGAGTAGTAGTCCATTGTGTATATGTACCACATCTTATTTATCCATTCATCTGTTGATGGACATTTAGGTTGTTTCCATGTTTTGGCTATTGTGAATAGTGCTGCTATGATTGTTGGAATTTCTTACACACTTCCTCCCAGAGGTCTGGCAAAGGCAAAGCTTTTGCCAAGAATGGAGGTATTTGGGGTAGGGTAACAGTCCTGGTGTACCTCAGACCATTCTGTACAGGAGGCCCAGGTTCAGGGCTGGGCAAGATTTGTGTTCTCCAATATGCAGATGGAAAAACTAAGGCCTGGCAAGAAAAGAGACTTGCCCAGTGAGTTGGCTGCAGAACCCAGGCCTCCTGCCCTGTTCATAGACCTTTTCAGAGGTGGGGAAAAAGTCAGAATGGCAGTCTTGTCCCCAGACTCAGCAAATTCAGGCTCCCAGGAGAGGTGGGATGGGGGTACCTAGTGGGTCACAGGGCTGAGATGATGAGGCCACCCACCCTGCAAAGCGATCATTCCACCGATGCTCAATGAGCTGCTTGGGGCCAAGGGGAAATCAGAGGCGCTCAGAGCCTAATTACAATAAGCAGCTTCTGCAGCTCCTCAGGTCCCACAGAAATGCCTTGCGCAAGATATCACTGTCTCGGGGCTTGTCATCTGGAGCTTTGGCCCAGGCATTTAGGGGCTGGTAGGAACCCCTCTTGGCTGCTGCTCCCGGTGAGCAGAACCTCAGCATCCTGGACCTTGTTCACTGGCGTGGTCTGGAATTGCAGGTCAGAGGAAGGAGGTTGGGGAAGAGGGTGTAAAGTGTGGTCATGTGCAGCTGGGCAGATGCTGGTGGCCGCCATCTTCAGGGTGATGACCTGGTGTGATTGCTCTGTCTCCTCAGCATTTCCTATGGGTCCTTGCAGGAGTGATGGAGTTGGCAGGACTGCTGGGAAAAGCAGCACCCCTGGTCCCTACCACACAAGCTCATCTTTCATTTGGGGGATGCAGCAGTGACCATTGCATGATTGCCTGCTGAGTGGTACTGACTATGGTCCCCTGAGGAGAATGTGAGCATATTCTGTGGATTGAGGCAATCAGGGAGGGCTTCCTGAGGAGGTGTAGCTTGAGATGAGATGGCAAGTGGTAGATAACCCAAAAGAGGGAGGAGATTCTGTCTGCGAAGCTCCACATGGATATAGGTGGGAGTGGGATTGGACTGGGGGCTGAGCATTCATGGGTGACTGGTCCTCAATCCTCCAACCCCCCAGGAACTCCTTTCCACTCCTCCTCCCTGAGTTCTGGGCTTTCAAGGTATTGTCTGTCAAGCTGACCGTGTGGATGAAAGGAGAATTAATTTGTCTCCATTTTTATTCATCAGAGAAAATGCTGTCAGAGCTGCTGAGGCCAGCTGGCCAATGGCAGAGAAGGGGAGGATAAGGGGAGGCCTGGGGAGAAGGCATGCCTCAGACCTTGCCCGGCTCTCTCTCTGATACCCTCCATGCCTGTGACTTGGTTTCTCTTGGCAGCAGCTCAGAGGTCCTGGCCTAGCAAACCAGAGAGAGGTCCTGGGGTGCAAGAGGCCAACTGGGGGCAGGTGGAGAGCGGGTAGCTCCAGCCACCCTGTCTGAATGCCTGTCGCCCTCTGTTCTGGCTTGTCGGCCACGTGAAGGGCCCATTCTGCTGCCTGTTCACACAAGGCTTTCATCTCTGCAGCTAGTAAAGCATTCCTCCGGGCCTCAGTGCTGCCAGCAGGAAGGCACAGGGGAGGGGGGAGCCCAGGCCTGCCATGCCCCTCAGACCCCTGGTCCAAAGGCATGGGCCTGGGCCAGGGTGCCCTAAGCAGCCTGTCTGCCCAAGTCGTCGTCCCCCCCACCCCACCGCCAACTCTTTCAGGAAGCCAGTCTCTCCCCATTTCAACAAGAGCAAGGCTGGCCTCCCTTCCAGCTCATATAAGGCAGAAGACTGACCTCCCACCACAGGAGCCCAGGGTGGGGTCATGGCTCAGCCCCTTGTTCCTCTCCCAGGGAACAGGTAGACATGGTGACTTCTAGGGCAGGGCAGGAAGATCAAAGCCTGAACCCATGCCCTGCCATTGCAGAAGATGGCATTTGAAGGTAGGCACTTGAGACTCAGTAGAGCGGGGACTGACCCACAGTCCCCTGCTGAGGAAGGAGGCAGTCACATCCACTGTCCACACCTGTAGAGGGGCAAGGTGGAGCTGGCAGGGCTGCTGGGGAAAGCAGTACCCGCTGGTCCCTGCCACTCAAGCCCACCTCCAGTTGAGGGATACGGCAGTAACCATTGCATAGTAGAGGGTGAGTGACTCTGTAAGCTAGATCTCCTGATAGTGGACCCTTTCCACAGTGGCCTGTCCATCTGTCCAGAAGCCATGGCCCCTGTGATGTCACCAACCCGCTGTGTTGCTTGGCAACTTTCCAGGATTAGTGCTCTGCCTCTGTCATCCTTGACGTCCCACCATGGGCTGATGTTGCCTTGGCAACTGGATGGGTACTGCAGCTTTTTGGACAGCTGTACCCAGTGTGGGAAGTGGCAGGCAAAAGGGGGAAGCAGGTGCCTCTCCACAGGCTGATTGGGGTACACAACCTATCTCCAGACCTACAGAGGAGCCAAGCTGCCCAAAACAGGGCTTTGGGGGGGTCTCTGTCCCCTCGAAGAGCTGTGGCCATTCTTGCCTTCAATCCCCCTCACACTCTTTCCTTTCTTCTGCTATGGTCACCAAGTACCTATTGTGTGAGTGCCAACAAGAAAAGCAAAGTAAACTATGGTTCAGGCTCAGGAAAGGTTTTATTAGCATTGGGTCTTGAAGAATGAATAGGAGTTGGCCAGGAGTAGGAGTTGGTGGAGAGAGATGTTCTGGACAGAGGAAGCAGAAGTCAGTGCAAAGGCTGAATCATTACCTCTAGTCACAGCTTATACCCTGCCTCTGGGTTATTTGTGGCCTGGTCTCTCTGGCTCTCTCCCACTTAGTAGATATTTTATGGTAGGGACAGCGTCCAGTTCAAATCTGGACACTTAGTCCCCAGCACAGGCCTGGCACCAAGTCAGCATTACTAAAATGTCAAATAAAATCAGGCATTTGCATAATGAGCATCAGGTCCTACCACCTCCCCTAACACTAACCTGTCTTACCAAGCCTCAGTTTCCCCATCTATGAAATGAGGCCAATTTTGAGAAGGCTCTGGGCAGGGATTCTCAGATTAAGGTGGAGTGATTTTTACATTTTCTTTGGTTTGTAACCCATCTCTTTTCCTTATAGAAAAATAGACTGGTGGGTAGAGTGGGCATCTGTATACCTTCAGATCCCCTAATTATCAGTATTGGACCACTTTTGCTTTATCTCCTGTCTATATATAGTTATCTATGTATAAATTTTGCTGAACCATGTGAAAGGAAGTCCCGGCAGCAGACATCCTGACATTTGTCCTTAAATTCCTTAGTGCACATCAGCTAAAACAAGGACAGTCTTCTGTATAACCACAGTAACATGATCACATCTGAGAAAATTAACAATAATATCCAGGGCAGGAAGGAGGATCTAAGCCTGAACCCATGCCAGGTCTTGGAGCAAATGGGCACCTGGCGGAGGCGGGGGCGGGGGGGAGGGTTCATCCACTGCCCACCCGGCGGAGGGCTGAGGTGGAGTTGCAGCCCGGCTGTGTATGTATGTGTGTGTGTTTAAGCTGAGCCTCCGGGGGAACAGAAACGACCCTTTCCGGTAAATTTCCCCAATTTTTCTTCCCACGTTGTTTACATAGCTTTGTGTTTTTTTTTTAAACAGGATTCAATCAGAGTTGTCGCACTTTGAAAACAGCATTTGGCTGCTTTGTCTCTTTCTCTAGAAAAGTCTGGGAGGGGAGATGGATAATGGAGCCTGGATTTGAAAGCCTAGACGGCTGACACTTTCCCGCTGGCCCCCAACCCGCCGCTCGGAGGTGGCCCAGCCCTGGGTGGGGGAAGCCGCGTGAGTCGGAGCGGGAGGAACCAAGCCAGGAGTGTGTAGGGAGGCTAGTGCAGACCTGCGGAGGTTCACTGGCGGAAGCTCCCGCCAGCCTTGCCGGATGGTCCCGCCCCTTAGCAACGGGCCCAGCGTCCCTCCGTAGAAACGGGCAACAGGACCCCACAACGTGTGCGGTGGAGCCGGTAGGTCGGTGGGCCCAAGGGATGGCGGGGCAAGCGCCTGCAGGGGGACCTCGATAAGTCTCAGAGGGCAAATGCACAGAAAGGAGGACGCCCTCCCGGCCCAGGGTCCACATCCCTGTCCACGAGCCCCCATGCCGTTTCTCTGCCTTGGCCAGTGGGAAAGGAGTGGGGTGCACTTTTAAACAACCTTGCAGATAAGTCCCATACTGACCACACCCCATGCTGAGAATGTAGCCCTCTCCCTGTCCTTTCCCATGCAGGGAAAAAGCCAGAATTCTGGTCCTCATCAGCCTCAGTGCCTCTCCTGAGCCCGACCACGTCCAATCTTCTTAGTCCTCAGGGTCCCCATGTGTAAATTGGCAGAGTACTGCTGCATCTGTCTCACAGGGCTTACAGAGATCAACTTCCTTCCTTTACTTACCCCATTCGTTCATTCTCACAATCATTCACTACTTCCTAGGCACCTACCATGTGCCAAGCCCATGCCAGTCCCGTGCTAGGTGTCGAGGTTCCAGAGATCAGTGTTACTTGAAAATTGCTGCATTTGAGCACGAACAGAATATGTGAAACAGATAAGGGCGCAGGATCCTTGTTGAATCAGGGGTGGGTGGCTCAGAAGCCCTCCTGCTTAGGCACTCACCTTGCAGAACCTCAGGGCTTCTTGGCACACAGTTTGAGAACCACTGTTGTGGTGCTAAGGACAGCGATCTTTGGGTCAGCCAGAGGTGGACACCTCAGTTTCTATTCTGGTTCTGCCACTTCTTGGCTGTGTATCTTTTCCAAGTTTCTTGACGTCTCTGGACCTGTTTCCTTGTTTGTGGATGGGTGATTCTAGTAGTACCTGTAGTGAGGATCAAATACAAGGGTGTCCATCCAGCCCAGTGCCTGGTGGGTGGTCAGGTCACATGGGGTTGAATGTCAGTGAATCCAATCTGAAGCTTCCTCTGATGCAAACCAAAATGGCTACCAGGTGATCTAACTGGGTCATGGTGTATGATCTTCTTTATGTATTCTTGGATTCAGTTTGCTAATATTTTGTTGAGAATTTTTGCATCTATCTTCATCAGAAATTGCCTGTAATTTTCTTTTTTTGGCAGTGTCTTTGGTTTTGGTATCAGGGTGATGGTGCCTTCATAGAATGTCTTTTGGGAGTGTTCCCTCCTCTTCTGGAAGAGTTTGAGAAGAATCAGTATAAGTTCTTTGTATGTTTGGTGGAATTCGCCTGTGAAGCCATCTGGTCCTGGACTTTTGTTTGTAGGAAGTGTTTTTGTTTTTTGTTTTTAGTTACAGATTCTATTTCACTTCTAGTGATCAGTCTGTTCGAATTATCTATTTCTTTTCAATTCAGTTTTGGTGGTCTGTATGTTTCTAGAAAATTGTCCATTTCTTCTAGGTTGTCAAATTTGTTGGCATATAGTTATTCATAGTATTCTCATGGTTTTTTGTATTTCTGCGGTATCAGTTGATATTTCTCCTTTTTCATTTCTTATTTTGTTTATTTGGTTTCTCTCTTTTTTCTTCTTGGTAAGCCTGGCCAGAGGTTTGTCCCTTTTGTTTACCCTTTCAAAGAACTAGCTCTTGGTTTTATTGATTTCTTCCTATATTTTTAAAATCTCTGTTTTATTTATTTTCTCCCTATCTTTAATATTTCTTTCCTTCTGCTGACTTGAGGTTTTGTTTGTTCGTCTTTTACTAGTTCTTTTAGGTGGTAGATTAGGCTGTTTATTTGAGATTTTTCTTGTTTTTTGAGGAAGGCCTGTATCTCTATGAACTTCCCTCTAAGAACTGCTTTTGCTGCACCCCATAGATTTTGTATGGTTGTGTTTTCATTGTCGTTTGTCTCAAGGTATTTTTTAATTTCCTTTTTGATTTCCTCATTGACTCATTGTCTTTTTTAGTAGCATGTTGTTTAGTCTTCATGTAATCATTTTTTCTCATTTCTTTTCCTGTGGTTGATTTCTAGTTTCATGCTCTTGTGCTCAAAGAAGATGCTTGAAATACTTTCTATACTCTTAAATTTGTTGAGATTAGTTTTGTGCCCTAGTATGTGGTCAGTCCTAGAGAATGTTCCATGTGCACTTGAAAAGAATGTGTAGTCTGTTTTTTTTTTTTATGTAATGTCCTGAAAATATCAAGTCTAACTGTTCTATTGTATCATTTAGGATCTCTGTTGCCTTTTTTAAAAAAAAATTATTATTTATTTTTTATATTTTTTGCTGCGTTGGGTCTTCGTTGCTGTGCACGGGCTTTCTCTAGTTGCAGTGAGCAGGGGCTACTCTTTGTTGCGGTGCATGGGCTCCTCATTGCAGTGGCTTCTCGTTGCAGAGCATGGGCTCTAGCTGCATGGGCTTCAGTAGTTGCAGCGTGCAGGCTCAGTAGTTGTGGCATGCAGGCCTTAGAGTACGTGGACTTCAGTAGTTGTGGCACGTGGACTCAGTAGTTGCGGTGCACAGGCTTCAGTAGTTGTGTCACATGGGCTCAGTAGTTGTGTCTTGCAGGCTCTAGAGCGCAGGCTCAGTAGTTGTGGCTCATGGGCTTAGTTGCTCCATGGCAGGTGGGATCTTCCCAGACCAGGGATCGAACCCACGTCCCCTGCACTGGAAGGTGGATTCTTAACTGTTGCAACACCAGGGAAGTCCCTTCAAATACATTTTCAATCCCCTTTCTCTTTCTTCTCCTTCTGGAATCCCTATTATGCGTAACTTGGCACACGTTATATTATCTTATATATGTTTTTAATTTGGCTTTGTGTCTACTGTTTTTTTGAGACTTTTTTTTTTTTAGTTATCTATTTTATACATATTGGTATATATATGTCAATCCCAATCTCCCAATTCATCCCATTCATTTCCATTATTCTATCTTCCAGATCACTTATTCTTTCTTCTGCATTATTTATTCTGCTATTCATTGCCTTTAGCTCAGCTTTTGTCTTGGCAAATGAATTCTCTAATTTTTCTTGGCTCCTCCTTATAGTTTCTAGTTTTCTAGTCCCTTTTTTACAGTAATCTGCATTTCTGTTGATAGCCTTTCTTAATTCCTTCAGTATTTTCATAACCTCCTTTTTAAACTCAGTGTCTATAAGACTGAAGAGGTCTGTTTCATTGTTTATTCCTTCAGGGGAATTCTCTTGGTCTTTTAACTGGTGGTGGTTCCTCTGCTTCTTCATTTTGCTTGTATTTCTCTTACTCTGTGTGTTTAGGAGAAACAATTATCTACTATAGTCTTGGAGGGCTATTTATATGTGGGAGCGTCCCTGATAGCTTGTGTGGGTTTAATATTTTTTGGCATGAGGGCTGTTTTTGGTTTGGATGCTTGCCGTCTCTTTCCTCAGGGTGTGCTGGTCGTTATCCCCTTGATAGGGGGTATGCAGATGCACAGCCCCCGTGCACACTCCTAAGAGGGTGGGGACAGATATTGGCTCCCAGTGGCGGGACCCTCATTGGTGGTGGCCGCGGCAGGCCATGTGCGCCCTGGAAGGAGGACCCTCCAGCTACCCCTGGAGCTTGTGTAGGCGGTGCCCTGCCGCCACATAGTGAGCCTGGGAGAAAGAAGCTCCTATGGCGGGCCCACCCCGTCTCCTCACGGGGACGGCCCCCAGCCTTGCCTCTCTGTCGGTCCCTCGGTTATGGCGACCACACCCTGGCCCCCTCAGACTTTCCTGACACAGCCAATCCCAGTCCTCTCCCTGGTCTGACCTCCAAAGCCCAAGCCTCAGCACCCAGCCCCGGCCCCCGCCCGCCTCAGTGGTTGAGCATCTCAGGCTGGGGAGTGCCAGGTGATGGCCCTGACCATCTATGCAGATCTCTCTCCGCTTTGTCCTCCAAAAACCCGTTGCTTGCTGCATTCTCCCTCAAAGCTCCCGCTCTGTCCAGGCTGATCTCCTCACCATTGAGGGGACTTCCCAGTGTGTGGAAACCTTTCCTTTTTCACAGCTCCTTCCCAGGGGTGCAGGTCCTGTCCTGTTTCCTTTCTCTCATTTTTTCTTTTTTCTTTTGTCCTTCCCAGTTACGTGGAGATTTTCTTGCTCTTTTGGAAGTCTGAGGTCTTCTGCCAGCATTCAGTAGATATTCTGTGAGGAACATTCCACATGTAGATGTATTTTTGATGCATTTGTGGGAGGTGAGCTCTGCATCCTACTGCTCTGGCATCTTGATCTGATCTCCCTGACTGCCTTTTTTATTTTTGCACCAGCATTACACACAAACCTCTTCTTCCTCATACCCTTATCTAGTTTCTTATAGTGCTCCCCTGACCAAGGGTTGCCCCTGGTGGTGCATTTTGAGGTGACCCAAAGCAGCAGTGGCTTGGCAAGGGCTTGCTTGCCGCACAATAAAAACTCTGCAAACCCTCATCCTCGGGATATGCATGCAATCCAGTGGTGCATCTGTTGTTCCCTGTGGGGAGAAAAGAGGGTGTCAGTTTCATTAGCTGGGTTGATCCTGAGAGCCAGGGTGTGGATGAATAGCTTTCTGTTGCTGGCAGAAGTATCTGTGGGCCAACAGAGGGTCAGGATACCTCTCAGGAGTTGATTTAGTCCTCTGGCTCCTGGGGTGAGGTAAGGGAGATGGGCATGGGTAGGGAGATGGACATGGGGGATGCAGGGCATGGCCCAGTGCCCCACACTGGGAAGAGTCAGGACAGTCCGGCAGGACTGGGTGGGGTGGGGCTGGGGTTGGGGGAATGGGGGTAAGGGTCACTGAGGCTGCAACTGGATGAAAGTTATTTTGGAGAAAACAAAACAGGGCTCTTCATTGAGTGAGTGAACTCTGGGCACCCCTCTTTATCTCCCCTTGTGAGAAGCCAGGCCTTGCTCTATAACACAGGGGAGAAGGGTGGGAAAGTACAGAAGGATGTGTGGGGTTGGGGGCATCTATAGAGTGTTCAGCCTCTGACTCTGGGGTCTCATTTGTCACACAGCTTCTAGGGAGGGCCCTGCTGTCTCCTGGCAGGACCTTCCTGGCACTCTGTGTCTGTTCAGATTAGAAGGGTACTCCCTCCCTCCGTTATCCATGCCTGGGGGCTGGGGCTTGTTGTGGGGTGGCAGACTAGGCATCCCTGTATCCTGGTGGCCCTGGGGGATGAGCAGAGGTTGGCAAGGGCCCAGTGACACCAGTATCTTCTCCTAGGAGCTCTGTCTGGGACATAACCCTGAGAAGCAGCATGGAGCAGCAGCCTAACAGAGGCCACAGTCCAGGAAGGACCCCTCAGGGCCCAGAGTGCAGCAGTATTCCTGTGGGCCAAGAGTGTAGTCTGAGAGACCTGGAACATAACCTGGGGAGCATTCTTCAGGGACCAGATTCTGGGTCGGAGAAGCTTCCTCCAAGCCCTGACCCCAAGACCCCACCTTTGCCCCTGACTGCAGCCCCACCCATGCCCTCAGACTTGGGGCAGCCCCTGAAGTTGCCCCTGACGGGCACTGATAAGAAGTACCCGCTGATGAAGCAGCGTGGGTTCTACTCTGACATCCTCAGCCCTGGAAGCTTGGATAAACTTGGGGTGAGTGTGGCAGCCATACCCTACCAAGCCTGAGCCTTCCTTGAGGGTTCTTTTTGCCCTTTCTTCCTTTTATCTATCCATCCATCCACCGATCTGTCTAGCAATTTTCCACCCACTCACCCATCTGCCCATCCTTCTGACCATCCATCTCTGTCCATTCATTCAACAATTCATTACTGAACACTTGCTATGTGACAGGCCCTGGACTAAGCCCCAGTGACAATACACCAGGATTGTCATCCATATGCCTATTGTCATGGGGCAATGGCTTTGGTGGGGAAATACTCCCTCCCCCCGGCCCCAGCTCTGGTGGGGGAGGGGGTCCTGGGACAAGGTGGTGTACTGCTGAGATTTACAAGATAGGTATGAATTTTCTGGGTAAGATAGGGGCTGGGGGGAGTGTTCCAGGCAGGGGCAACAGAAGATACAGAGCCTTGAGATCCATGACAGAGGCCATGGCCCACATGGAGGAGGAGAGTAGAAACAAGAGGAGAGAGATGGAGGGCAGGGGAAGACGGAGAAGGGATATAACTAGGGGAGAGTTCAAAGAGCCCTGTGTGTCCTGGACGGTGGTTTTAGGCAGGGGAGGGACCAATAGAGATAGGGCGAGGACCCATTGATACCCACTGTGCCAGAGGTCCCAGAGTGTCCTTGGCAGTGGAGGAATACACAGAGACACCTGCAGGCCTTACAGTACCTCTGTCTTGTGGCTCAGCCCCTGGACACACACCAGGAGTGTTCTCAGAGTGAGGAGGGGGACTGTGCACGACCACAATGGGGTTGGGCCAGGGGTGTCCCAGGTGGCCACAGCTTGTCACCTACTGTGGCCTCTGAATGAGGAATTGTGCAAATTCCTCTTCACTGATTCTTCCTCATCCCTGTCCCTGTGCCCCTGGGATGCTCCCTGGTGGGCTTGGGGGAGACACCTGGCCTTGGGGGCCCTACCAGATCCTGCCTGTCCTTGGGATGTTTATGCTCCCTCAGGGCTATGGGGTTTGGTTTCAGGAAGTGTGTCGTGGCCCCTGCACGAACCAGGACCTCCTGCGGCAGGCCAACCTTGACAAGTTCACCCCAAGAGGTCAGTGCCCAGGGGGCTGGGTGGGTGGGTGGGTGCCTTTAGAAGCAGGGCCTCTGGCCTTAGGGAGATTGTCTCCTCTTGGCTGAGGGTTTCAATCCTCTCAACTGTGAAATGGGGATAATAAGAAACAAGGTGCTTTGCAGGGGCCCAGCTCATGGTGAGTGCTCGGTGAAGCACAGCTGCTTAATTGTGACTCTTGGCAGAGCTGTGTGTGACAAGGGCACCGTGGTGTGATGGGGCTGCTGAGGGCCAGGTCCCCAGTTCCCTCTGCCTGGCTGGGGACAGTAGGACATTGACATGTGTGTTTTCTGGAACGTGGAACGTGGGCTTGGAGGAGGTCAGGACTGTGTCTGAGTTGTTACCTGGCTCGGGCTGCAGCACCTAGAACAGGGCTTGGAGCAGGAAGGTGCCCAGTATTTCATTGCCAAAGAGGGGAAGGAGGACGCTCCTTGATGAGTCTTGTAAGGTGTGGGGCAGGTCTGCATGGCGCGGACCAGTCCCCAGTGGCAGAGGGGAGGAGAGGGTGGCTCCAAGAGAGGCAGCGAGCTGGGTGGGGCCCTGAGAGGCAGTGAGGATTTGGTGGGGGGGTGCCCTTCTGGCTGGCCAGTGGACAGGACGCCCTTTCGATCAGCATGGTCCCAGCAGTCTGTCTTTCCACTCTACCCCCAGGAGAGGCCTGGCTCTGTGCTGGCACTGTCCAGATTTGTCTTCTTGAGACCCACAGTCCTCCTGGGGGCCTGTGAATCCCCAAAAGTGGCACAGGAAACATCACATGTACACGCCTCTGTGCAGTGACCTGAGGACCCAGCCTATTGTGGTCAGCAGTTTCACAAGTATCTGTGGCCCAGAAAATGGTTACAAACCACAGATCAAGGGCTGCGGGGGAGCTGGGAATGGGGCTCCTGCCATCCATGGCAGGGGTTGGGGCAGGGCTGGTCAGCAGCTCTGAGGCCCCACCCAAGTGAGGAAGAGCAGCCCGGTAGGGTCACATGGTGGCGGCAGTCAGGGCTTTTGTCAGAAGGCTACGTGAAGGCCTGGGAAGCCTGCCTAGGGCTCCTGGACCAGCAGGGGCAGGGGCCGGGCTTTGCTGTCCTCACCCTGGCTCCTTCTTGGCTCCTGAGATGCAGGGCCAGGCCCAGGAATTCATGATCCTGGGTGTGGAATGTGTTATGGACCCATAGGCTCAAGAGCAGGTGATTAGGGATCTGAAAACTACCCCCGGGCCGGGCCGTTTTGGTAGCGGGGGGTTCCCCGAGCACCTGACAGCTCTGGTAAGAGAGCCGACTTAGCTGCAGGTGGATGGCCTCTGCTCAGCCTCTGGAAGCTTCTGTAGAGCCCCAGTGGGTACCCCAAGGTAGACCCTCCTCTTGTGTGACTACATCTTGACCCCAGAGACGTGAGGCCCAAGGAGGGGGTGACTAGGGCCTCCCAGGGGAGTTGTTCGGAGCCATCACTGAGCTGTCCAGAGCCCACCCAGGCCCTGGGAAAGGTGGCTCATCCCCGAAGCATTTTCCTGCGCCCCCGTCCCCACCGCTATGGTCTTGGCTTGTCTGAGACTTTCCTTCCCATTTAACATCCTGAGTCCCGGGAAACTGGAATGTCACCCTATCAGTGGGTCTCTCTTCACCAGCTCCCTTGCCCTCAGACCTGGAATGGAAGCCTGTCTAAGGAGGGGTGGCCATTTTGTGACTTGAGGGTCGCCTGGGGTGAGGTGGCGGTGCCACCCACTCCTACAATATCCAGGATGTCTTGAGTCTGGAAACAGTCCCAGTGAGTGAATGGCATTCAGACCCCAAGATGCTTGGGAGGGCCTCTGGGGTAGGGATGGCAGGAACCCATCCCAGACATGCAGGGAGCTACCACTTCGCCTTCCTATCCAGCTGTAATCCTCACTGGTGGTTTGATTCAGCATCTGGCTTGAGCAAAAGCCGCTGGCACCAGGGCTGTGGGCAGAAAGGAGGGGAATGGTTGAGCATGCTGGCTCTGGGCAGAGCGAGCAGGACCAAAACAGACCTTCTGGAGGCCCTTGTCCTCCAGGCTCGTGATCCCTTGGGAGCCTGGTGCGCATCTGGCTTCTCACTGCCACAGGCCAGCTCTGAGCTTCCCATGCCCCAAAGCTGCATGCCTGGTACCTGCCTAGCACTGTGTTTTGGGGGTGTTGGGCTCCAGCCTGAGCCCCTGCAGCTCCTGCCCCTGCCCATAGTCAGAACATTTGAGGTTCCTGAGGACTTCGAAGAGCGCCTGGAGCATCAGCACATCGGGTGTACCACCAAGCTGCTCATCCAGACTGACTTCCCGCTGCAGGCCTACGAGCCCAAGGTGCAGGTGCCCTACCTGGTGCTGCCGGGCCAGTGCCCCCGCAAGATTGAGATTGAGAGGTAGGTATGGTTGCGTGAGCAGTGGGAGGGCCTGCCCTCTGGGAGGTGGCATCCACCCACCTCAAGGGGTGAGGGACAGTAGTCAACTAGGTGATCATCCTCATGGCAGAGGTTACTAAGATGGGTCTGTGTGCAAGTGTTCAAATCTTCTAGCCCTTTGGTTTCTTAATAGGAATGAGTTGCTTTCCTTGCTGTGGAATCAGGGAGGGTGGCATTTAAGTCAACGTGGTGGAACTGACAGGCAGGATGCAAGGGCAGTTGGGGCCCAGGACACCAGCCCCAGCCACCATTCCACTTCCTGATGAGTCCCAGAAGGGCAGAGGGCCCTGGAGGGGTCACTGGGCCACACCCCTACTGCCTCGACTCCCTGGGCCCTTGCTGACCCCCATGGAGACACCTCACATGCGCCGAGCTGTCATGAGATTTCCTTGTCTCCCTCGGCCAGGAGGAAGCGGCTGTACCTGAGCCTGGACATTGAGCAGCTGCTGGCCAGCGAGGGCATTGACTCCGACAAGCTCATGCCCAGGCACCCAGACCCTCACCACCCCCAGACTATTGAGCAGGGTCATGACCCGCTCTTCCCCATCTATCTCCCACTGAAGGTGAGTCCAGCTTCCACAGAGGGCCGATGGTCAGGAGATGGGGGTGCAGGACTCCAGCGGAGGGATCAGACTCAGAAGGGGATCCCATGGCAATCACAAGCACTCACTTGTCAAACAGGACAACTGCATAGTCAGAGTGCTACCCCCACTCCTGGGGGTTCAGGCATCCTAGGCTGGGGCAGGAGGGACCCCAGGACCCCTGGGACGCTGACTCCTTGCTTCTTCCCTGGGAGCCTGGGAACCCTGTGTACATGAGCTCTGTCCCCATCCCACCCACGGGCACCAAGAAGCAGCCCAATTGGACTGTGGAGTAGTGTTCAGGCCTCCCTGACTACTGCGTCTGGTGTCACTGGGATGGGGAGACCTGTGGTGGAGGAAGGCACCATTGTAGCCCCTTTGGGTACCAATGGGGAAACTGAGTCCAGAGGAGGAAGAGGGAGCATAGCCTGCTCTGGTTTTCACCCACTTCCCTGCCCTTCCTCTCCATGGTCCTGAGTATCTCTTGCCTGGTGGTCCCTATGGGGAGACAGAGTTGCATATCACCCTACTAAAGATGGCCTTCTGACAACCTGATCTTCCATTGTTTCTGAGTCTGGGTGGGTGCTCAGGAAAATCCAAGGGCCACCGCTTCCCTTGGACCTGAGCTGTGTGATCCTGGCCAGTGGTGGGGGAGAGCCCATATCCTGTTCTGAATCCCCAGATACCCCTCTGCCTGAACCTCAGTGTGGCTTGATTGGACAGGGTTTCATAGAGTCAGACTCCACAGATCCCTGTGAGCAGCAGAGGAGGCACTCAGGCCCCTGGGTCCCAGTCTTCAGCTTCTGCATCTGGGGAGGAACCTACTCAGGCACCCCTACCCTCTGGCATGCCCAGCCCACTTGGGTCCACCAAGGACGAGCCGCCTGCTCCCAGCATCTGCTGTTTTCTTCCAGGTATTTGACAATGAGGAGTTTGACTGCCGGACTCCCAGTGAGTGGATCAACATGGGCTTGGAGCCAGGGTCTCAGAGCAGGAAACCTGTTCCCGGAAAAGCCCTCCTGCCCACCGATGACTTCCTGGGGCACGGTGAGCAGGGCCAGCAAGGGCAGGGGGACAGGATCTTGTCTGTACCATCCTGTCCTGGCAGCCCAGCCATAGACTCCTAGACTGCCCTGGGGCCTCAACCATGGGAGGTGGGGGCCCCACATTTTGAGGCCTCCCAGCTGGGATACAGGCCAGCGGGCTGGCCGCATAGAAGGAAATGTAGGGACCAGGGATGACATGGGTGGGTGGGCTGGGGAAGGGACAGCTGGATGGTGTCTAATGTTAAAAAAAAAAGTCTTTGATTTATTGGCAATGAAAAATATGCAAGATTATTAGACATGTTCAAATGTGTATAAGGGGCACAATTCAAGCCTTTCCATCCCGTGCCCCAGGAACCGCATTGCTCCACCTATAACTGTGGCCTCTTGGCTTTCACCCCTGCATGGACAACACACACACTGTCACACTCACACTCACACACTTGCTTTCAAACACACGTATTCATAAGCCCACTGTCACACTCACCCACCATCCCTCACACACACACACAGTTGCACTCATATACAAATTTTCAGCACACAAACACATATGCCTACTGTCACCCATTCACAACCGCTATCACACCCACACACACATCCCCACACTGATGTTGCACAGATTTGCCAAATCTTGCCCTTGTCTGCCCTGGGGGCCGTGGAAGCTCTCTCCAGTTTGCTGCTGTCTGCCAGGCTGACCTTCCACGGTCACCACCCTGGCCTGCCACCATGGCTGGCATGACTACTCTCTATGTAGGCATCCTAGGAAGGTCTGGGTTATGAGATTGGAGGTGGCTGTCCCCATGTGCAGGGCGAAGGCCTCTCTGCTCCCTGCCCAGTGTGTGGATATGCAGCTGTGGAGTGGTGAGTGGGCCCAGTGGGCCAGCGCCCAGGTGGGAGATAGGATTGTGAGAGCCATGCTGGTTTTCAGACTGCTCAGCCTCCAGGGGGCCCACAGCGAGTCCGTTGTGCAAGCTGTAAGTTTATGTTTCAGTTTAAAAACATGTAAATGCTAGAATCAATTTCTTTGTACTAGATAAGAAACCCAGAATGTTCCCTTTACTTTGGACTTAATTACAAAAATAATTTAACTCAATGGTTCCCAGATCTCCAATTCCTGGTGATAAAACCAGAAGGTTTGGGGCTGTATTAACCTTAAATGTACCAGGTAGTGGCTTCCCTGAAGTGCTTCTGCTTGCACTGCTTCATATGGGCCCTGGCCCTGGGTGGCAGCACTAATGGTGGAGCGTTTCTGCCAGACCTCTGCTTTCTGCTGGGGGCTTCTTGTGACATCTTTTCCTTTAAGCTGAGTCAAGACAAGGTCAGCATTTTCAAAAAGGAAACTAATTAGGAAGAGGAGGGAAAAGCAAAACAGAGCCAAAGCTGGTGAGGTATATCCCACAGCAGCCTCCTTTACTTATCTACCTGACATCAGTCAGTGGGAGCATTTCTTTGGAATTCCAGCCCGGAGAAGATGCATGCACAGTATGACTTTAGGCTCTGTGAGACACACAAACAAGGTAACAAATCAGAAAGTGCCTGGGGCAAAGGTGCTATTTTAGGCAGAGATGCTTCTACAAGGAGAAGCCACTTGAGCAGGGAACAAGCCAGCATCGAGGTGACCTGGATGAAGACTGTTCCAGGCAGAGGGCACAGCCAATGCTAAGGCCCTGAGGCAGGAGCAAGCTCCAAAGTTATAGGAATAGCCAGACATCCAGTGTGGCTGGAGAGGAATGAGTGAGGGAGGCAGTGGCAAGAGGTGAGCTGGAGTAGTCAAAGGCTTTCAGCCCAGGGAGAGGGTGGGAGGCCCATCCTGGCCAAACAGCCCCTGAGGCCCACTTTGAGGCCATTGCAGGGAAGCAGTCTTCTACCCTGCCCTGCCCTGATGGGGGGAGCCCTGGGGGCTCATCTGCCACATGCAGCCTAAGGGCTTCCCTCGGCCTTGAAGGGGTCCAGTTCAGACGTGATAAGCTCTACACCTAGATCCTCAACAGGGCTAGGCAAACAAGGACTAAGCAAACAAGCCCCTGTTTGCTTGGGGCTTTCCTGCCTCCTGTCCCAGCCCTGCTGGCCTGTGTCTCTCTCTGCCCCGATGGAGTCATGCAGAGCATCAGGGCAGAGAGACCTGCCTGGTTCCCCAGAGGCAAACTCAGCTGGAAGGAAGTAGGCTCCCCACTCTGCTGCCAGAGGGTGGGGGTCAGCATGGTGGGAGAGAGGCCAGACTAGTGACCACTGAGACCTTTCCTAGCACCCACTGCCCACATGCAGGGGCCTTTTCCCACCCCATGGCAGAGAGCACTAGTGGGATCCCCTCCTGTTTCAGAGGACCCCAAGAGTCAGAAGCTGACGTACAAATGGTGCGATGTTGGCGTCCTGGACTATGACAAGGAGAAGAAGCTGTACCTAGTGCACAAGACGAATGAGGATGGTTTGGTGCGAGATGAGATGGGGAAGCCCATCCTGAATGGAGGGGTAACGGCTGAAGGTACGAGGTCTCTGCCCCTGCCTCAGGCAGACCCCCAGCTCAGGCCCGGCCTGGCCTGTGACTGAGGCCAACCCTTGCCCAGGGTATAGCCAGCTCGGATCTGAATGCCCCCTTGCTCTGTTGTCCTGGGGCTGTCTGTCCCCCAACCAGTGAGAACCAGAGGACACATCACTCAGAGACCGCAGGAAGGGCAATTGGCCATTATTTGATATGCCAGCTCTCAGCAGCTGGCAGTGCTTCTTTCAGTGTCATCTTGAGAAGGAGCCTGAGGCCCAGCAACTAGTGATGTCTGCCCTGGGTGTGGCATCAGGAATGGGCACTTGAATAGCCACCCCTGTATAACTCCTTGTCTGTACACAGCTTTTTACAGTTTACAAAGCACTTTCACATCCATCCATGACAACCTGTGACGTGGGCAGTTCAGGGAGTGTTGTCATACCCATTTCACAGATGTGATGGGGTCACTTGCTCAGAGACACCATGCATCAGTGGCAGAGCCAGGCTGGAATCCAGTGCTCCTGCCCAGAGGGCCCCACTGCATGTTCCTTTCTCCCTCCACCCGACCCCAGGAAGGCCACCCCTCCTGATCTGCCAGTATTGGGTGCCAAGGATCCAGCTTCTCTTCTGTGCTGAGGACCCACGTGTGTTCACACAACGTGTGGTCCAGGCCAACGCCCTGCGCAAGAACACGGAGGCGCAGCTGCTATACAACCTGTATGTGGACTGTATGCCTTCTGAGGGCCAGCGGCTCATCAATGAGCAGAGCCTGAGCAAGATCAAGCAGTGGGCCATGAGCACACCTCGGATGCACAAAGGGCCCTTGTGAGTAGCCCCCCGGACCCTTTCCCACACCAGAGCAGCACCTCCTCCAGGGAGCTGTCCAGTGGGGAAGTAGTGCTGCCCAGTGGGGGAGGGGGGATGCTCCCTCCATGCTCATCTGTTTGGGGCTGTCTTGCTCACTGCAAAATGGATTTCTTGGGCCCCAAACAATTTCTTGTTCATTTCCAGATCTCTCATTATCAGTATGGACTCATGGATTCTTAATTTTATTCCAAGGGTTATAAACTGTTACTACCATTTTTAATTTTGATGCTCAAATTGTCCCAGCTTTGGCCAGTGGGAGCCTCTTCAGGCTTCCTGTGTCCGTTTGATATGTTCTTATTGTTCATTGAGTATGCTTTTACTTTCTGGCACAGCAAGAAGTTCCAGCCTCATCTTACTTTCCCAGACCCAGCCCTGAAATTAGCTGTTTCCCCAAGGATCCCTGGTTCCTCTTGGTGGGGAATGGTATTTAGAAGCTGAGATTTTTTTTTTTTTTTTTTTTTTTTTTTGTGGTAAGCGGGCCTCTCACTGTTGTGGCCTCTCCTATTGCGGGCACAGGCTCCGGACGCGCAGGCTCAACGGCCATGGCTCACGGGCCCAGCCGCTCCGCGGCATGTGGGATCTTCCCGGACCGGGGCACGAACCCGCGTCCCCTCCATCGACAGGCGGGCTCTCAACCACTGCGCCACCAGGGAAGCCCCCTAGAAGCTAAGATTTTGACATTAAGATGTGCTTATTGCTACTGGGAAATCAGTACTTTGAGGTCCTTAGAGCAGACAGATCTAAGATATATATATTATTTATTTATTTTATATCATATCATATATTCTTTAAACTTCTTTTAAAATTTATTTTTGACTGCGTTGGGTCTTTGCTGCTGTGCGCAGGCTTTCTCTAGTTGTGGCTAGCGGGGGCTACTCTTCATTGCGGAGCACAGGCTCTAGGCACACAGGCTTCAGTAGTTGCGGCACATGGACTTAGTTGTCGTGGCTTGCGGGCCATAGAGAGCAGGCTCAGTAGTTGTGGCGCACAGGCTTAGTTGCTCTGCTGTATGTGGGATTTTCCTGGACCAGGGCTTGAATGCCTGTCCCCGGCATTGGCAGGCGGATTCTTAACCACTGCACCACCAGGGAAGCCCCTCATACCATATATTCTTATATTACATTATGTTACATATAATCTCCATGCACATGTCTTTATCTATCTATTATATATCTATCTGTTAAAAAACATGAGTTCATACTGATACCTTCATATTGACTTCAAACCACAGGGCTCATTCTCACTTGTACATATTTCTTACTTCTTTTTCTAAAAGAAAATTGGCTTTTATTCCTCATAGTATATTTGCTTATTTGCTCAGTCCTGGAATACACAGAAAGGAGTTTCAATTGCTAATCCATACCTTTGGAGGAAAAACTCTACTAAGTAATCTTTGATATTTGTTTAGTTTTCTTTTTCTCTTTAAAAAGAGAGTGGGAAAAATAAATAAATAAAAATAAAAAGAGAGTCGGGGGGCTTCCCTGGTGGCGCAGTGGTTGAGAGTCTGCCTGCCGATGCAGGGGACATGGGTTCGTGTCCCGGTCCGAGAAGATCCCACATGCTGCGGAGCGGCTAGGCCCGTGAGCCATGGCCACTGAGCCTGCGTGTCCGGAGCCCGTGCTCTGCAATGGGAGAGACCACAACAGTGAGAGGCCCGCTTACCGCAAAAAAAAAAAAAAAAAAAAAAAAAAGAGAGGGTGTATATAGTCCAAATACTATGTTCAAAAGTAACTTGGTTTAGTTCTTCTCACCCCGCTCAGTGGGATATATTCATTTGATGAACTATAGCTTGGTCCGTTTGTTTTATGAATACAAATAAATATATGTGTATATATATATATATAGAAAATACATGTAAAATATACATATAATATGTGTATTATATTGTAATATATACATATATATTGTTATATATTACATTATATATAATATGTATGTATAAAATTTAGAGAGAATATATATACATATGTAAATATTTCTTTATGTATATAATATATACACACATATATAAAACTTACTCACTAATATATGTTACTCAAAAAGTTATACTCAGAGATTTGTCCCTCTTCACTCTCATTCATTCTATCCTATCCACATCTCCCATCTTTTCCACTCTGTTCCCACTCATAGGTAACCAATATAACTAGTTTCTGGTTTATTTTTTCTGTATTTCTTTTTGCACAAATGATATTTTCATGTATATTTTCTTATCTCCCTTCGTACATGCAGAGTAGTACACTATAGATATTCTTTTTATTTTGCCTTTTTCATTTACAATACATCCTGGGAATCAATCCTTATCACAGTTCATTGAGTCTTCCTTCATTCTTTTTTATAGCTGCATAGTAATCTGTTGTGTGGATGTACCATGTATCATGGTTTATTCAACCATTCTCTAATACATAGGCATTTAGGAAATTTCCAGTATTTTGCAATTACAAACAATGCTACAATGAATAACCCTGTGCACTTGTAATATTCATATTGATGGAGGTATAGCTTTATATAGTGTACGTTCTGAGAAGTGGAATTGCAAGGTCAAAAGATAAGTACTCACTGTACTTTTGTTAGGTATCACCACATTTTCCTCCATAAGGATTTTGCATGCCCATCAACAATGTGTGAGAGTGCCTGTTTCCCCACCCCCTTGCCAAGAGTGCGTTGTTATACAATTTAATTTTTTGCCAGTCTGGGAGGTAAGTCTGTAAGTATTATAAGTGAGGCTGAATGTCTTTTCAATCTTTTCATACAATTAAGGACAATTTTTATATCTTTTTGTGACCTGTCCATATTTTTTGCCCATGTTTTTCTCTTAGGTTTTTGAGGTATTTTCCCTCTAATGTTATGAGTTCTTTATATATTAAGGATATTGGTTCTTTTAAAAATTAATTAATTAATTAATTAATTAATTTTTGGCTGCGTTGGGTCTTCGTTACTGCCTGTGGGCTTTCTCTAGTTGTGGCGAGTGGGGTCTACTCTTCGTTGCAGTATGTGGGCTTCTCACTGCGGTGGCTTCTCTTGTTGTGGGGCACGGGCTCTAGGTGCATGAGCTTCAGTAGTTGTGGCACGTGGGATCAGTAGTTGTGGCTCATGGGCCCTAGAGCACAGGCTCAGTAGTTGTGGCGCACAGGCTCAGTTGCTCTGCGGCATGTGGGATC
The DNA here is from genome assembly GCF_025265405.1 of Mesoplodon densirostris. Classification (NCBI taxonomy): domain Eukaryota; kingdom Metazoa; phylum Chordata; class Mammalia; order Artiodactyla; family Ziphiidae; genus Mesoplodon; species Mesoplodon densirostris. Next base: position 73,554,051 of record NC_082670.1, read on the forward strand.
TTCCCAGACCAGAGATTGAACCACGTTCCTTGCATTGGCAGGTAGATTCTTAACCACTGCACCACCAGGGAAGTCCCAAGGATATTGGTTCATTATCTGTGATGTATGTTGTAAATATTTTCTACTGGTTTGTCAGTTGTATATTGACTTTGCTTATAGTAATCTTTGCAATATAACTTTAAAATATGTAAACAGTTTTATTAATCATTTCTTCTATTGCATCTGGATTTTGAGTCATAGTTAGAAAGTCCTTCCCTATATTGAGGTTTTCTTCTAGAACTTGTATGGTTTCATGTTTTTGCCTTTTATATCCTTGATTCATCCTTATGTATGGTGTGTGGTATGGATCCAATTTTATCTTTTTCCACATGGCTAACTAACATTTATTAAATGGTTTATTATTACCCATCAGCATTTATTGAAACCTCCGCCTATGACACAGTGATTTGAGAGGCCACCTTTATCGTACACTAATTTCTATGTGTACTTGGGTCTATTTCCAGAGTTTCTGTTCTATTCCATTGTTCTGTTTGTCCATTTATGCACTCATACTACAGTTTTTTTTCTATAATTTTTTAATAGATTTATTTATTTTTATTCATTTATTTTTGGCTGCGTTGGGTCTTCGTTGCCGCGCGTGGGCTTTCTCTAGTTGCAGTGAGTGGGGGCTACTCTGTTGCGGTGCACGTGCTTCTCATTGCAGTGGCTTCTCTTGTGGAGCACGGGCTCTAGGCACACGGGCTTCAGTAGTTGTGGTGCACTGGCTTAGTTGCTCTGTAGCATGTGAGATCTTCCCAGACCAGGGATTGAACCCATGTTGCCTGCATTGGCAGACAGATTCTTAACCACTGCGCCGCCAGGGAAGTCCTTGTACTACAGTTTTTATTTATTTGTTTGTTTGTTTGTTTATTTATTTTTGGCTGCACACGGGCTTTCTCTAGTTGCGGTGAGCGGGGGCTACTCTTCATTACGGTGTGAGGGCTTCTCATTGCGGTGGCTTCTCTTATTGTGGAGCACAGGCTCTAGGCACGCAGGCTTCAGTACTGTAGTATGTGGGCTCAGTAGTTGTGGTGCGTGGGCTCTAGAGCGCAGGCTCAATAGTTGTGGTGCATGGGCTTAGTTGCTCCGCGGTATGTGGGATCTTCCTGGACCAGGGCTTGAACTCGTGTCCCCTGCATTGGCAGGCGGATTCTTAACCACTGCACCACCAGGGAAGTCCCACTACAGTTTTAATTATAGATATTTTACAGTATGTTTTAATGTCTTGTAGGGCCATTATGTATATGGTAAAATATACATAATATAAAATTCACCATTTTAACTATTTCTAAGTGTACAGCTCAGTGGCATTAAGTACATACATGTTGTCCAATCTTCACTACCATCTATCCACAGAATGTTCATCATCCCAAAGTGAAACTTTGTACCGATTAAACTATAAGACCCCATTCCCCTCTCCCCCAGCTCCTGGCAACCACCATTCTATTGTACTTTCTGAATTTGACTACCCTAAGTACCTCATATGAGTAGAATCATATATACTTATCCTTTTGCGAATCCTTCCTTCACTTAGCATAATGTCTTTCAGTATCATCCATGCTGTAGCATGTGTCAGAATTCCCTTCCTTTTTAAGGCTGAATAATATTCCATTGTATATATATACCACATTTTGTTTATCCATTCATCCGTTGATAGACACTTGATTGCTCCCATCTTTTGGCTATTATGAATAATGCTGCTGTGAACATGGGTATACAAAGATAACTTCATGTCCCTGCTTTCTGTTCTTTTGGGGATAAACCCAGAAGTAGAATTACTAGATCATATGGTAATTCTATTTGTTGTTGTTTAGTTTTTGTTTCATAATCATAAACTTAACTCTGTAATCCAGCTAGACTTAGAAGGGGATAAGGAAAACTTGGAACCCAAAAAACTGCAGTGAGAGCACAAAGATTATAGGCTATTATGAGCAAATGAGAGAAGGAATGGTCTGGTAGTTAAGATACAATGCAAGTCAAATTTATTAGTTATCCACAGTCAGAAATGGTGAGCTTCTTGCTTGTCTTGCCGAACCTGGACCCAAAGCACTCCATGGTTTTCACAATATTCATGCCCTCTTTCACCTTGCCAAAGACCACGTGCTTGCCACCCAACCACCCAGTCTTGGTAGTGTAGATGAAAAACTGGGAACCATTTATGTGGGTCCAGAATTTGCTATGTACAAGATGTGAAGACCCATATGCTTCAGAGTGATGCTTATTATCAAATTTCTCCTTGTAGATAACTTGCTGCCAGTGCCATTATGGCACGTGAAGTCATCACCCTGGTACATAAACCCTGGAATAGTTCTGTGAAAGTAGGGACCTTTATAACCAAATCCTTTCTCCTCAGTGCTCAGAACACTCAAGTTTTCTGCTGTCTATGGAACTTTGTCAGCAAACAGCTCAAATGAGACATGGCCCAAGGCCACATCAACAGCGAATGTCAAAGAATACTGTGGGGTTGACCATCGTGGGGTAGTGCAGGGTGGCTTTGGGTGGCATCAGTGGTGTCGGCAAAGCCCTATTTTTAATTTTTTGAGAAACCACCAACATGTTTTCCATAGCAACTGCACCATTTTACATTCCTAGCAGCAGGGCACAAGGGTTCAAATTTCTCCATATCCTCACTGACACTTTCTATTTTCTGTTTTTTTTTTCCTTAGAGTAACCATCCTAAAGGATGTGAAGTGGTATCTCCTTGTGACTTTTATTTGCATTTTCCTAATGATTAGTGATGTTAAGCACTTCTTTTCATGTGCTTATTGGCTATTTGTATATTCTTCTTTGGAGAAATGTGTATTCAAATTCTTTTGTCTATATTCAAATCTAGTTTTATTTATTTAGGTTAGTTAGTTAGTTAGTTAATTAGTTAGTTATGGCTGTGTCGGGTCTTAGTTTTGGCACGTGGGATCTTTCGTTGCAGCACATGGGCTTCTCTTTAGTTGTGGCACACAGCCTCTCTAGTTGTGGTGCATGGGCTTAGTTGCCCTGTGGCATGTGGGATCTTAGTTCCCTGACCAGGGATCTAACCTGTGTCCCCTGCTTTGGAAGGTGGATTCTTAAGCACTGGACCACCAGGGAAGTCCCCAGTTGTTTTCTTGTTGTCGCGTTTTAGTTCTTTATATACTCTGGATACTAATCCCTTATCAAATATGTGATTTGAAGATTTTTTCTCCCATTCCATGGGTTGCCTTTTTATTCTGTTGATAGTGTCCTTTGTGTAACTAGGACACAAAGGTTTTCATTTTGGTGAAGTCCAATTTGTCTATTTTTCCTTATTGCTTGTGACTTTGTGTCATGTATAAGAAATCATTACCAAATCCAATGTCGTGAAGCTTTCTTCCATGTGTTCGTTTAAGAATTTTACAGTGTTAGATTTTATGTTCAGATCTTTGATCCATTTTGAGTTAAATTTTGCATATGGTCTTAGGTAAGGGTCCAAGTTCATTCTTTTGCATGTGAATATGCAGTTTTCCCAGGACAATGTGTTGAAAAGGCTGTCTTTTTCCCCATTGAATGATGTTGGCACCCTTGTTGAAAATCATTTGACTATATATATATGAGGGTTTATTTCTGGGCTGTCTTTTCTATTCCATTGGTCTCTCAGTCTGTCTTTATTCTAGTACCACATATTTTGATTACTGTAGGTTTGTAATTAGTTTTGAAATTGAAAAGTGTGAGTCTTCCCACTTTGTTCTTTTTCAAGTTTGTTTTGGCTATTTGGGGGTCCCTTGAGATTCCATATGAATTTTAGGATGAATTTTTCTCTTTCTGCAAAAAAATTTGTTGGGATTTTGATAGGGACTTTGCACGCTTATTTCCTCATGTGAGCTTTAGTATCAACTTGTCTAGCTGTATTTTTAAAACGCTTGGTATTTTTATTGTGATAGCATTATATTTTTAAATTACCTTAGGTATAGCTGACATCTTTGGGATCCTGAATTGTACTATCCAAGAACAAGGAATGTTTGTCCATTTGTTCAGGTCTACTTCTGTGTCTTTCAGTAGTGCTTTAAAGATTTTTTCATATAGGTTTTGTATATTTCTAAGTATTTTATCTTCTTTGTTGCTATTATAAATGGGCTTTCTCTACTCTTACGTCTATTGATTGATTTCTTTATGCCAATTTACATCCTGTTACCTTCCTGAAATCATTTAATGTTTGAGTTTATCATTGATTCTCTGGGACTTTCTAAGTGCACACTATCTGTAAATAGAGATAGTTTTACTTATTATTTTCCAGTTCTTATTCCTCTAATTACTTTCTCTTGTCTAATTGCATTTTCTAATACCTCCAGTACAATATTGAATAGTAGTGGAGACAGTAGGCATCATTATCTTGTTCCTAATATTAATGGAAATACCTCTAGTGTTTCTCCCTTAAGAAAAATGCTAGCTTTAGGGTTTTGTTTATTTAATAATGTAGCTGTTGATTTCTATTTTCTTAAATTTTTTTTTTGTCACAGGCTATTTAAGTACCCATGGAGATAGTCATATGTTTGTCTCCTTAGATCTATTCACATGGTGAATTATATTAATTGATTTCCTAATACTGAGACAACCTTGCAATCCTTTAATAAATCCCACTTAGCCATGGTGTATCATTTTTTTTTTAACATTTTTATTGGAGTATAATTGCTTTACATTGGTGTGTTAGTTTCTGTTTTATAACAAAGTGAATCAATTAGGGGCTTCCCTGGTGGCGCAGTGGTTGAGAGTCTGCCTGCCGATGGCAGGGGGCACGGGTTTGTGCCCCGGTCCGGGAGGATCCCACATGCCGCGGAGCAGCTGGGCCTGTGAGCCATGGCCGCTGAGCCTGCGCGTCCGGAGCCTGTGCTCCGCAACGGGAGAGGCCACAACAGTGAGAGGCCCGCGTACCGCAAAAAAAAAAAAAAGAATCAGTTATACATATACATATGTTCCCATATCTCTTCCCTCTTGCGTCTCCCTCCCTCCCACCCTCCCTATCCCATCCCTCTTGTGTATCATTTTTAATGTGGTATTAGATTTTGTCCATTAATATGCTATTTAGAACTTTATCATTGATATGTGACATTGGCTTGCAATTTTTTTTTGTACTTCTTTATACAGATTTGAAGCAAAGTTATACTTGCTTCATATAAAGAATTGTGACATTTTCCATCTTTTTCAGTACTCTGGAACAATTTATGTTGCATTGGGGCTGTGTGGTCATTCTTTTGTAAAACCTTTTGGACATGGGGCTTTTCTAGTTTTTCTATAACTTTATTTTTCTACAGATATTTGATCTATTTAAGCTTTCTTTTTTCTAATGGAGTCAATTTTGGTATACTTTGTTTCTCTAGAAAATTATCCATGTTACCTAGTTTTAAAAATATATTTGCATAGACAACTCTTGTTGTCTTGCTTTGTATGTTGCTTTTGAGACATCTGATGTCAAAGTCCCCTTCTCTTGTAAGTTGTTTGGTTTTTTTTTTTTCTTGGAGACCTTGAGATTTTTTTTCTTTTCATCTTTAAAGCCTAATCATTTTACTAGGGTATGTCCTAGAGTTGATCATTCTGATATTTTTTTCGCAAGTACACAATGGGCCTTTTAAATGTATAAATTCAGATATTCTTTTATTTCTGGAAAATATTCTTGAATTGTAGTTTTAAATATTAGTTCTGTTCCATTGTTTTGTTTCTCTTCATCAGAGACTCCATACTATCTATCTATCCATTTATCTATCTGTTGTGTTGCTTCTTTGTCTGTTTCTAATTCAACTACTTTCTGATCCTTTTCTGTTCTTTCTTTTTTTTTTTTTTTTCTTTTTGCGGTATGTGGGCCTCTCACTGTTGTTGCCTCTCCCGTTGCGGAGCACAGGCTCCGGATGCGCAGGCCCAGCGGCCATGGCTCACGGGCCCAGCCGCTCCGCGGCATATGGGATCCTCCCAGACCGGGGCACGAACCCGTATCCCCTGCATCGGCAGGCGGACTCTTAACCACTGCGCCACCAGGGAGGCCCTGTTCTTTCTTTTTCTCATTTTCATTCTCTTGGTTTTATTCGTGACTTTCTTAAATGTATTTTATTACCTTTTTAATTTGACTGTATTATTCCATGGCCAACTTGTAATTTAGCTTTCCTTCATAAGATAATTTAGTTTCTTCCATTTTTCCCCTGAGTCCAATTAAATATCGTTTCTTTTCTTCCTGTTATTTGCCTATTTCTATGCTTTATTTTTCATATGCCCAAATACTTCTTCGAAGAGATTTACTTTAGTTTGAAGTGTTGTGTTAGTTTTCTTCTGCTTTGTCTTTTTTTTGCGGGGTGTGTGAGAATTTTCATCAATTAAGGTGTTTTCTTTCTTTTTCTTATAGTAGCTTTATATAAATGTAGTCTTTCACCTACTCATTTCATTGATTTGTAAAGATTTACAAGATTTCTAGTCCCAGGGCGCCCTCCTCTGTTAGTATAGCAAACTGTTGTTTTTTTTTTTTTTTTTTTTTTAATAAATGGCCATGTAGGGGGGCAGGTGTTGGGGGGAAGGGTCATGTGTCCTCCAAATTTTTTGTTCTCTCTTGCAGGACTCTAATTTTCACTTTTGTTTCTTTCTCCCTCACCCTCCAATCTCCAAAGGATTCCTCTTCTTTCCTTTTACCTTCCCCCCTCATAAGTCACGCCTTTCAGAGAATCCTACCTTGAACACATGCAGCTAAATCCCTTCCTTTTAGTAAGTGCACCTGTGATTTACCAGGACTCTTGTTTTTGCAGTTAGGAGAGACTTTCTCTTTCTGGAAGGATTTTAGGTCCATATGGGGGCTACCATACACCACTCTTCTGCACAGTTTTTCCCAGACTGCCCTTGTTCTCCATGAAGGCTTGCAGCTGGAGTGTGAGAGTGCACTGGGAGTTGATGTTTATTTTTCTACTTGAAGATAATGTGAGTTTGGACATTCTCTTTATTCTAGTTATGCTAAAGGTGTACGTTTTGGGTAGTGCTATTTGTTTTCCTTGCTTTTCTTTTCCTCTTCTCTTTTTTTAAAAAGTGTGCTGGGAGAGTTGAATTGATGTGGCCATCATTACCATGGTTGTCCAGAATTCCATTTCTTGAGTTTTACATCATTTAGAGTATCTTTGACTATAAATTACAAAGATGCTTGGCTCAGATTGGCTTAGAAAACAGGGAAATTCATTTCTTTACATGTAACAAGAAATCTGACGCAGGACATCCCAGGCTTGGACCTCAGGGCTCTGTCTGGTGTCTGCTGGCTTTGTTCTCAGTGAAGATGGCAGCAGCAGTTTCAGAAGCACAAGGTCCAGAGTCCATTGACTCCTGCTGTGGATTAGATTCCCTAGAAGTAGAGCCTGTTTCAGGGATTCATGTACAAGTGATTTTTTGATGCAGTCCTCTCAGGAGAATCTACAAGCAAGTGAAGGAGGCAGGATAAGATGGAGGAAGCATCTAGGCAGAGGTGGGGTTTTAGGAGAAGCTAGCCTCTGATCCCACGGGGAATTCTGGAGCATGAATGACACCACAGAGTTTGTCCTGAGGGAGACAGGACAAGGGGGCCTTGATTCTATATCTCTGCATCAGTCACTGGTCAGTCACAACTGGGTCCTGTAGCCACTCCTAAACAATTACAGTTGGGACAAGCCCCACCAGGATCGACGTAGACTAGTTGAGATATACCCCTGGAGCTGGGGATGGTTCCTCTTCCCCTGAGTCATGTGAGAAAGGAACAAATCTGGAGCAAAAGTGAGGTGCAGTTAGGAGGCAATGGATATCCGTCAGGCGGCCAGCCACGTGTGTGGCAGGTACCTATCTTGTGCCAGGACTGGGGCACAGTGGTGAGCACCCCCAACAAAGGGCTCTCAGTCTAGCCAGGAAGACAGGCAGTGAGAAAGCTGGGTGTCTGGGTTCTGATGGGTACTGTGATGACAGAGAAAGGTAAGGGAATACAGATGTCTTGGAGGGGCTGCTTTACATCAGGTGGTGAGGAAAGGCCTCGCTGGGGTGAACATTTGAGCTGAGGCCTACAGTGCAAGGGGAGAAGAGGATTCTGGTTGAGGGAACAACGGTGTCGAAGCTGAGAGGTGGAGACACATCTGGGGGATGTGAGGAGCAGTAGGGGGTTAATGCAGCTGGAGTGGACCAGAGAGGGCGCTGTAGCCTGGGAGACACTGGAGACGGAGGCCGGACGCCATGAGGCAGGCACAGGCGGTAAGAAGGAACGCGTTCACGGGCCTGCAGTGTGAGAGGAATCAGGAAAGGGCTTTGAGCCGAGGACTGGCTTGACCATTTACATGTTTAAAATATCTTTTTTTTTCCTGCCAAGCGGAGAATGGGTTTTAAGGGGGCAAGAGGGGGAGGCAGAGAGGTCAGTGAAGAGTGGGAAGCAAAATGGGCAGACTCAGGGACTGATGTGATCCTGGGGGCGGGGGTGGCATAGAAGAGGCACGACGGGTGCTGGTGGCTGGGGGCCAGCTAGGAGGTGTGCCCAGGAATGCAGAAGGGATGCCCCAAACTCATGTCCCCAGAGCCTGGGGCCCAGCTGGCCCACAGTGTGGTGGTGGTGGGGTGGAGCCCCCCTGATTCCGCCTTCTCTGCTCCACATGGGCAGGGTTCTGGAGCATTTCAGCAATCTCTCCAGAGAAGTGAACCTGGACTACGAGCGCAGCATGAACAAGATCAACTTTGACAAAATCGTCTCCTCCAAGCCCAAGACATTCTCCTATGTGACCCTGCCTGAGAAAGAGGAGGAGAAGGTGCCCAAGCAAGGTGATGCTGGCTAGACAGAGGCAGCCCCACAGCCATCCCCGGCCAGAGCCCCTCCTGCTCCTCCCTCTGGGACCTCCCCTGTCCCCAGCATTCATCACCTTCTTTTCCTACCTGTCTGGAGAGCTGGGGGTTGGGGTCGTGGGGGTGGGGTAGAAGAAGGCTCTTTAATTTATTATTTTTTTAATTTTAATTTTTAAATATTTATTATTTATTTATTTATCTTGGCTGTGCCGGGTCTTAGTTGTAGCATGTGGGATCTTTTTAGTCGCAGCATGTGGACTTCTTAGTTGTGGCATGCATGCGGGATCTAGTTCCCCGACCAGGTATCGAACTTGGACCCCCTGCAGTGGGAGTGCAGAATCTTACCCACTGGACCACCAGGGAAATCCCGAAGGCTCTTTTAAAAATAGTAGTCTGAGCAGTGCAGAAGTGGCAAGGTAAACATGGACTAGGAAAGCAATTGTCCAGAAGTGGATGAAAAGTGCTCTGATTTTCTGACCTAGGGACATGCAGTCCTTTTCTTCCTCCAGTAGCAAGAGTAGGTTGGCATTGCTGCAGCTCCATTTGACATGTGGCAGACCGAGTCTCAGAGCTCCTTGCTTGGAGCTCTCTGATCCCTGCCCCAGCTTCCATGTGTGTGAGGTGCCCAGGAAACTGGGGTGGGGTGCAGACCATGGGCACTCCCAGGGGCCTGATGCCCACGTCTTCCTTTCTTGGTGCTCCAGGGCAGGCCCCAGATGGGCCCCAGGGGTTGTGTGCAGGTTGGCTGGGAGGGGGTGAGGAGGGAGCCCATGGTTCTCACCCACCTTGAAGGGGCCTGTGATCCAGAGTGACCTGGAGGGAATTGGTTTACCCACCCCAGAGTGGGCATTTCACTGCAGAGCCTTGGGGTCACCCAGGTAGGCCATGGGGAAAGAGAGGTTCCAGGGACATGGGCGTCTCTTCCAGGGAGGAGGCAGGAGTTATTCCCTCCGTCAATACCTGGTAGATCTGCCCTGACCCCTGGTATATCCAAGGCCCATCTGACACTGGCCCTTGGCCCCCATCCCTGCAGGACTGGTGAGTGTCCCCCAGTACCCATTCCGGGAACAGAAGGCAGACTTCACCTTCATGTCCTTGCTCACACGGTCGGAGGTCATCACGGCCCTCAGCAAGGTGCGGGCTGAGTGCAGCAAGGTGACTGCTATGTCCCTCTTCCACTCAAGCCTCTCCAAGTACAGCCGCCTAGAGGAGTTCGAACAAATCCAGTCACAGACCTACTCCCAGGTGCGTGGGCATCCAGGGCACAGATGGTGATAGCGGGCCAGGGCCTCGGAGCTGATGGGTACAGACAGGGGCCCTGGGAAGCCTGGAGTTGATCAGCCGAGAGCCCCTGCTTTCCTTAAAACCAGGCCTTGCCTCTTCGTAGACCTTGCGGGAAGCTGGGGCGGGTGCCAACCGGGTGTTTCATCTTAGAGAGAAAAGGAAAACCAGGCTGGGCTCCCTTTCTAGTCATTTTCCGTCCCAACACTGGTGGCCTCTGAAGCAGACTCCCGGTCTTGGAAAGGGGAGCAGGAACCCCATGCACCCCCATATCTACCTGAGCATGGGAGTGTGAGGGGAAGAGGTGCAGCCTCATGGGAGACAGGCACCAGTGGGCCCAGGAGGAAAGCTCCTTCTTTCTGCTCCACTCTGTGCCTCGATCTCTCTCTCTCTGCCTCATTTTCTGTGTCTCTGTGTCTCTCCCTTGGCTGGAGGGAAAGCCATGCTTTTGCTGCCCCTCCCTCCCTCATCTCCCCACCCCCAGAAGCCCTGGTCCCTGGGGGTCATAGGGGGTGTTGGTTGGCAGGGCTTGGCAGTAAGTTGGGGTTGTGGGGAGATCCCTTCAGGGTCATCTGAGTCTGGAGAGTGCCCGAGCATGGTGGCTGTGGGCAGTGCGCCCCGCAGGCAGCCACGTGATGCCATCTGTGGCCATCGCAGGTGCAGATGTTCCTCAAGGACAGCTGGATCACCACGCTCAAGGTGGTCATGCACAGCAGCCTGCGTGACATGAGCAAGGGCTGGTACAACCTCTACGAGACCAACTGGGAGGTGTACCTCATGTCGAAGCTGCGCAGGCTGATGGAGCTGCTCAAGTACATGCTGCAGGACACGCTGCGCTTCCTGGTGCAGGACTCTCTCGCCAGCTTCGTGCAGTTCATCAGCGATGCCTGCTGCAGCGTGCTCGAGTGTGCCGACGACATGGTCTGGGGCGAAGACTTCATAAACAGCCCCTATAGGTGGGGCTCGGCTGGGCAGAGGCACCTGTCGACACCAGAGCTGTTCCTGTCAGGCGCCGGTGGCTAGGGCGGTACAGGGTCAGGGGGCCAGGGCAGCCAGGGGCAGGGTGCCCAGCACTGCTGGGTCCTGGACACCAGGGTGGGCCTGACTCCCGCCCTGGTTGCTGGGGAATGTCCCAGCAGCTCTGCCTGGCATGTCTTCTGGTGACCTCCATCTCTGTCAGTCACTGAGTTCCTCAGCTGAGAAATGTTTTTTGAGCACTCGCCATGAACCAGGTGGGGTTCTAGGGAAACAAGAGGGGTGCGGCCCCTGCTCTCACATGGGCACAGACAGCAATCAAAGAAACAAACGGATATAGTCATTGCTGATATTGGCAGGGGCTCTGACATATCCAGGAGAGGGGGCGTTGCCAAGGGGCTCAGGGAGGAGGTGGCACCTGAGCCGAGAACTGAGACAGAGGAAACCAGCCATGAGGGGATGGTGGGGAGGGGGCACCAGGTGGAAGGCACGGAGGGAAGAGAAAAGTTGGGGCCGTCATGGAAGGAAAGGCCAGTGGCTACGGCTGGAGAGGGAAAGGCAGGGAGGGCTGGTCAGGACGACACGAGAGAGGTTGCGAGGACCAGGCCAGACCATGTAGAGCCTCCTGTGGTCATGGTTGGGGGCCGGATTTATTCTGATTGTGGTCAGCAGCCATCGGAGGGGAGTAACAATCCAAATTATATTCCAAAACCATGCTCTGGGTTTGTGAGGATGAGTGAGACAGAAGAGAAGTGAGACCAAGGCTCTTACCATTGTCTAGACAAGGGGTGATGGGGCTGAGTAGGGCAGATTTGGGGCAGTGAATAGGCCGTAGTGCTGGGGAGAGGATGTGTAGGGGGAAGAGGGCAGGGGAGGAGACCAGGCTGACTCCTGGGATCCACTGAGCCCTGGTGGGAGTCAGGGAACATGGAATGTCTGAAATGCTCATTTGAGGTCAGGGTGGTTCGCAATCCAGAGTGCAGGGGAGGCTCGCCTGGGATCTAGGCTTGAAGGTCGTTGCATGTAGTGGGTGTCTGGGGCCAAGGATGGTGGGCTCCCAGGGAGAGTGTGGATGCCACAAGTACCCAGGGCCTCTCCAACCTGCCCTGATGACCTCAGGACCGCGTGGAGGTCGTCCTCCCTCTCCCTGGTGCCCATAGGCCTCTGGGCAAGTGGCAGGAATGGAGGAGCCTGTCTGGTTGGTGTGGGTCTTTCTCTCTGGTAACTTGGAGGTTTCTGGGAAGAGGGCAGAGGCAAGTCTCGTGCATGAAGAAGCTCCAGAGCCATAATGCCGGCAGCAAGGGCAGGGACTGGGCTTCCTGTGCACAGCCCTCTTCAGGCCCCTGCCCACAATCCGCCCGACCACTGTTCCCGCAGGCCCCGCAAGAATCCCCTGTTCATCGTGGACCTGGTGCTGGACAGCTCAGGGGTGCACTACAGCACGCCGTTGGAGCAGTTCGAGACCTCTCTGCTCAACCTCTTTGACAAGGGCATCCTGGCCACCCACGCGGTGCCCCAGCTGGAGAAGGTACAGCGGCACTCATGCCAGGGTGCTGCCACAGCGTCAGAGGAGTTCAACTTCATCATGGCTGGCAGTGTGCTCAGCCCTTTAATTCTTGAATAGCTCATTTAGTCCTCACCACAAGCTGAACTGGGTACCATTAACATCCCCATTTTGTAGATGAGGCTTGGAGAAGTTTTGCCCAAAGTCACATAGCTGCTAGGGGTCAGACCTGCGATTGGAACTAGGCTCACTCACCCACTCCTGCCACAGCCATGTCTGACCCAGATCCCATCCAGCTCCTGACCTCTCTCTTCCACTCAAGATGTAGACAGAGACTGACCTCCACTCTCGGGACCCCTTCTCAAAGGTCCTCATTCGTCACCACAGCACAGCCTGCTACCCCAGGCCCCACAGATTCTGTAACTCCAGTCCCCTCTTGTGTCCCGTGCTGGTCAGTCAGAGACATCAGTGACCTGGTTATCCCGTTGGCCTTGAGCTGAGCCAGGCAAGGCCGAGGAAGATGCTGCCCCTTGGTGGGCCTCCTGGGCCTTCCCGCCTTGTATTAGTCCACAGCCTCATCTAAGAGACGTGGCAGCAGACCCTCTGCCCTGCCCCCACCATGCTGTCTATGCTTGGCCACACTGCCGCTCACTCAGTCTTTGGACCACACTCCAACCCTTCTGCCCGCCTGCCCTGTGGCTCATCCAGCTCTGTGTGCCTCCCCGCCTTGCCCCACAGCTGGTGATGGAGGACATCTTCATCAGCGGTGACCCCCTGCTGGAGTCGGTGGGGCTTCATGAGCTGCTGGTGGAGGAGCTGCGGGCCGTCATCGCCAATGCTGTGTGCAAGGCCATGATCCCACTGCAGGCCTACGCCAAGGAGTACAGAAAGTACCTGGAACTGAACAACAATGACATTGGCACCTTCCTCAAGTGCGTGGGTGTGTCAGAGTGTGTCTGCCTGTCTGTGTGACCCCCACTCACCCTCTCACCACCCTCTGCCCCTCGTGGGTGCCCGCTGTCCACAGGGCCTTCCAGACGCAGTGCCCGTCGGCCGAGGAGGTGCGAGAGGTGGTGCTCACTCACCTGCAGGAGAAAGAGATCCTGGACAGCTCGTTGCCCAGCATCATCATCATCGGTCCCTTCTACGTCAACGTCGACAACGTCAAACAGAGCCTGTCCAAGAAGTGCAAGGCCCTGGCCACTTCCATGCTGGACATCCTGGCTAAGAACCTGCACAAGGAGGTGGATGATGTAGGTGCCCACCTGGCCGGCCCCAGAGACCGCACCAGCGCACACACCGTGCATACGTAGTGAACTCCCATGAGTGAGGCTGGAAGTCACCCTCCCTCGACCCTGCCTGGGGTCATATGGGAGGTCCCAGGAAGTGGGGGCTTCTATCTTCTCCCCTGGACTTGTAAAGAGCTGGGAACCCCTCACAAAGAACACCCTGAGATGGATCATTTCGCAGAGCTGAGGGTGTGCAGGTGCAGGCGGCTGGGGAGGGGAAAACGCGCTGGGTGACCCTCAGCTCCCCAGTGCGCTGGAAGGGAGCACCTCTTTTCGGAATGCACCGTAGGATGTGGTGGGGTGGGGGCAGTTCCCTGTTGGGAGATACTGGGACCAAGAAGGAGGAGCAGGCCCCTGGGAAGGCAAGGGAGGGGCACACGGCCTCCCCAGCACCCTCCCCCTCCTGCCAGATCTGTGAAGAGTTCCGCAGCATCAGCCGCAAGATCTACGAGAAGCCCAACAGCATTGAGGAGCTGGCTGAGCTTCGTGAGTGGATGAAGGGCATCCCCGAGAAGTTGGTGGGGCTGGAGGTGAGGCGGGTACACGGGGGGCTGGGGGATGGGGACAGGCAGGGGCTGGGAGAGCAGGAGCCGGGAGGCTGGGAGTGAGGTAGACACAGAGGACAGGTGGGCTCGGAGGGTTATGAGGCTGGGTGCACGATGCAGATTCAGAGCTATGCTGTTTGGGAGGTCAGGAGGGCATGAGTGGGGGGCTGGAGTTTGGAGGTGTGGTGGCCCAGGCCCTTGGAGCCCTGAGCCCAATGCCAGCACCTCCTCCACCACCCCAGGCCTCCCCTCTCTGGAAGAGGGCAGCCTCTCCCTAACACCCAACCACTTTGGGGAGCCTGGTCCCAGTTACCCTCCCACCTCCCAGGTACACATAGTTCTCATCAATGCCTATACATGCAGGATCGGATTGTGAAGGTCATGGATGACTACCAAGTCATGGACGAGTTCTTTTACAACCTCAGCACAGATGACTTCAATGACAAGTGAGTGTGAGGTCGGTCCCCATTCCAGGCAGGTGGTGGATAGCAGGAGGTGGGGGAGGAGGTGCTGAGCCATGGCGGCTGCAGGCTGTGCGGTCACACGGCTCCACACGGGCCAGGGCCACGTGCCCAGTGGGGCAGAAGGAAATCATTTGGCTCTCTTGGTCTAGGGACACTACTGCCCCCCACACTGTCTCCATCCTCTATCCCATCTTTGGCCTGACACACACATGTTCACCGGGCCTGGGATCCCCTTGTTTGTGGTTGAGGCCCTTGGGGGTCCTTGGGAGCATGGCGAGAAGGCAAAGCCCAGCCTGGTGGGCGGTCCCTGGGGAGGAGCACTTGTCCCCACCCAGCTTGAGAGCCTCATAGGAAATAGCCTCAGGTTGGGACTGCCTTACTGAGGCTAAGAGACCCCTTGCCCAGCCTATCTTATAGCCTGGGGCAGGTTCCAGGTTGCCAGGGTCTGGGAGAGACTGACACTGTCTCCTGGGAACCCTGCCCAGGATCCCTAACTCACCTGCTTTATGGGACATCCTGGTGCTCAGGGTGGCCTCCCCCAGGATCTGCAGCCCAAGGCCAACTGCAGGCAGAATCTCTGAAGCCCACAGGGCCACCAGGTCAGCCAGGCAGAGGGAGTTGATATGAAGGAAGCTGGTCTGGTGGCCCTGTCTGGTCACCAAGGAAATGCAGGCTAGAGGCTGTCACTTTGCCTCGTCTGAGCTGAGGCCCCTTACAGACCTGGGGAACTCAGGATCGCTTCTTTCATTTAGGACACGATTCCCTTCTTGTCCTGTCACTGCACTGGGCACATTGGGTGTGCATCTCCCTGGAAGCTGCCCACAATCCCAGGGCAGGGACTGCTTTCCCTGCCAGACAGCCCCACACTGCAGTGGTGGCAGTGGCTGCCTCCAGGCTCACTTCTACCTCCCAGTTGCCCAGCCCCAGCTGCTCCAGCTGCCGCCTGGATCCCCCATTCTCCCCTTCACCCTGGCCTGCACACCCCATGATTTCAGTGTGACATTCCCCCCCATAACCCACCCCTGCCCCATCCAGATGGGCTGCCAGCAACTGGCCTGCTAAGATTCTCAGGCAGATAGAGATGGTACAGCAGCAACACATGGAAGATGAGGAGAAGTTCCGCAAAATCCAGATCATGGATCAGAACAACTTCCAGGAGAAGCTGGAAGGGCTGCAGGTGGGTCTGGGTTGAGAACACACACACACACACACACACACACACACCACACACACACACACACCACACACCACACCACACACACACCACACACACACCACACACCACACACACACCACACACACCACACAGCACTCCAGGGCCAGGCCTTGCCGCTTGCAGTCAGGAGGTGCTGTGTCAATGTTTGCTGGGCGAGTGAACAAGTGGCTAAAAGAATGAACTGAGGGCCTCCCTGGTGGCGCAGTGGTTGAGAGTCCGCCTGCCGATGCAGGGGATACGGGTTCGTGCCCCGGTCTGGGAGGATCCCATATGCCGCGGAGCGGCTGGGCCCGTGAGCCATGGCCGCTGGGCCTGCGCGTCCGGAGCCTGTGCTCCGCAACGGGAGAGGCCACAACAGTGAGAGGCCCGCATACCGCAAAAAGAAAAAAAAAAAAAAAAAGAATGAACTGAAAGGCCAGAGAGGTGCCTGGGCAGCAAGTTCCAGGGAATTTCAGAGTAGCAAAGAGCCCCAACCCCTCTGTTGTGTCCTCATGGGCACTGGGTCTCCATCTGACCTTGCTGTGTTACCTTGGGGTGGTCAGCTGCCTGTGATGGACCAGGAACCGCTCACTCCAGGAGAAAGTCCCCTCAGAACTGGGAGATGTTGATGCTCTGGGGACCTCAGTTTCCCTGGGTGTGCGCGGGGATGCGTGGGCATAGGTGGGCCCACAGAGGCCTCTGATCCCTTGCTCCTTGGCCTGCAGCTGGTGGTAGCTGGCTTCTCCACCCACGTGGAGATTGTGCGAGTGCATGAGATTGCCAACGAGGTGCGGCGAGTCAAGAAACAGCTGAAGGAGTGCCAGCAGCTGGCGATGCTCTACAACAACCGCGAGCACATCTTTGGCTTGCCCATCACCAATGTAGGCCTCCTCTGGGTGCACTGCCCCCCAGCCCTGAGAAGGGCTCGAGGAGGAGCCCGTGGCATTTGCAGACACGTCTGGAGCCAGCTGCCAAGTAGCAGGGCCCTGGCATTTGGGGGGGGGGCAGGACTGAGCAGGCTGCAGAGAAGAGCTTACCCCCGTCTCCTGGCCCCCAGGACAAGGAGGCTACCTGGACCCAAGCAGGAGGCTGGAGGCTCAGTGCAGGCCTTGCTCAGCCACTCAGAGCCCAGAGCCCATGGGGTAAAGAAGAAGGGAGGCCAGGCCTGAGTCCATGGGGACAGGATCAGGGACAGCACCCAGGAGCAAGGAGGGGCCCCAGAAGGAGCAGTGTGGAGGCAGACTGGGGAGCACCCCGACACAGCCCCAGCTTTTCTGCCCCTGCAGTATGACAAGCTCTCCAGGATGGTGAAGGAATTCCAGCCCTACCTGGACCTCTGGACCACAGCCTCCGACTGGCTGCGCTGGTCGGAGAGCTGGATGAACGACCCCCTGTCAGCCATCGATGCAGAGCAGCTGGAGAAGAACGTCATCGAGTCGTTCAAGACCATGCACAAGTGTGTGAAGCAGTTCAAGGACATCCCAGGTAGGCAGCCCAGCCAGCCCGTCCCCTCCTTCCCTGCCTGTGCCAGCTGCCTCTCACCCCTGCCTGCCCTGCCCCGCAGCCTGCCAGGATGTGGCCTTAGACATCCAGGCCCGCATTGAGGAGTTCAAGCCGTACATCCCACTGATCCAGGGGCTACGCAACCCTGGCATGAGGACCCAGCACTGGGACATGCTGTCCAATGAGATCAACATTAATGTCAGGCCCAAGGCCAACCTGACCTTCGCCCGCTGCCTTGAGATGAACCTGCAGGACCACACTGAGAGCATCAGCAAGGTGGCCGAGGTGGCTGGCAAGGAGTACGCCATCGAGCAGGTGGGCCGCCACCAGCAGGCCTGCCCTGCCCCACCCACATGCTGCCCAATGGCGTGGGAAGGTGACATTACTAGGTCCCATCCCTGGGGTCATTCACCAGGCCCAGAGGTTGAGGTGAATCCTATTAAGTGCGTTAATAATGCATATGAAATGCTTGGCATGGTATCTACCATCCCTATTATTATTCAATTATTCCTCTCAAGTTATTCCTCTCTCAGGAAGGTGCTGATAGCATTACCTCATTTAACAGATGAGCAAATTAAGGCTCAGAGAGGTTCAGCAATTGGCCAAGGTGGCATAGCCAATAAGGGCTGGAACTGGGACCAGAGCTCCTAACCAGTGCCTTAGCTACCTCCCAACATGCTTGTACATGCATGTTGTATACATACACCACATGTGAGAGTGAGTCAGCTTTGGATTCCGATGAGGGTCCATGGGGGAGTTGTTGACCAGACAAGCTGAGAGTTTGCTGAGGGGGCCTGAGTGAAGATCATGGCCGGGTAGAACCTGCCCTTCCCTGCCCAGTGCTGCTCAGTGTGGGCCAGACCTTTCCCGGGACCCAGCCTTGACTCGTCCCTACTCCAGGCACTGGACAAGATGGAGAAGGAGTGGTCCACCATCCTGTTCAACGTGATGCCCTACAAGGAGACAGAGACCCACATCCTCAAGAGCCCAGATGAGGCCTCTCAACTGCTTGATGACCACATCATCATGACCCAGAGCATGACCTTCTCGCCCTACAAGAAGCCCTTTGAGCAACGTATCAACTCCTGGGAGAACAAGCTGAAGCTGACCCAGGTGGGCCCTTCCTGTCCTCCCCTCATCCCCCAACCCTCGCAGCACCCTGTCCCAAGGCTGCTCTTTATGGTGTCTGGGTGGGGCTGGAAGCGGTGGAGTGCCTTGCTGACGTTTGCACAGCTCCTGGCTCTCTGCCAGGCCCCTCATAAAGAGGAGGGGGACTAGACTGGGGCTCTCCATCTCAAGTTCGGCTGCTGGAGGAGGCAATTCAGAACATGCGGGTGGGGCCGGTGTTTGGTCCAAAGCTGCAGCTGAGGAGGGGCATGAGAGCTGCCAGCAGATCCCCAAAGTGCTGCCTAGGCTTGGAACAGCTAGGACCTCCAGTCTCAGGATTTTCTGGGCTGGACACCACAAGGCCCTGAGGCTCCTCAAAGTCCCCTCCTACTAGGCCCTGAGCTTCTCACTCGCCGCTTCTCACTTGGATCTGGCTCGGGGTAAGAGAGCCAGGGCACTAGGGACCGCTGCTCTTTGGGGCTCTCAAGGCCAGTGGCCGGCACTATCTGCAGAGCCCTGAGGTCAGTGCCAGGGCCAGGCCTACTGGTATGATTCTGACAGCCCCTTTCTGGGAACTGTTCAGAAACTTCCAGTGAAGGCCAGAAGCTGAGCGAGGAGGGCCTGCCTGTATGTTCCTCGGGTCACCCAGAGAGGCCTGAGCTCATCAGCATTGTCCCTGGGTCTCCATCCTTTGCTCACACTGTCCTCTCTACCTGGAGTTCCATCTCCTCCAGGGCTCAGCATTGAGTGGCCCTCACTGATTCCCCCACACCTGCCTGCAAGGTATTCCCATCGAGGCCCTTGTTCGGTGCCTCTTACAGTACAGAACCCATCACACACACTGGGCCCTTGGTGATTCAGAGGCAGAACCGGCCGTTTAGAGGATGGTGGGCTCCTCAAGGGCAGGGACCACACCCTCCTCTCTTTCCTCTGGAGCCCACATGGACCTGACCTGGGCCTGACACAGGCTGGCCACAGTACACGTCTCATGAAGAAGAGAATGAACGAATGAATGAATGGGTTTGCACTGATAGGAAATGGCAAGAGATAAATTTGGAAAGAGGAATCTGGAGGCGGAGGGGAAAGTGGCTTGAAGAGGTCTCACTCTTGGACTTATGTTTCACAGAGTATTTTAAGGGATCTCAAGCTCAAGTCCCAGTACACCTCAAAGAATCGAGGGGTCATAGACCCAAAATCCTCCCAGGAGAGGAGACTGGTTTGGTCTTCCATGCACTGGGCTCTTTCCTTGTTACCTTAGGGTTTGCTGGTTGGGGCGTGGTTCTCTCATAGGAAGAGTGGCTCTCCTGGCTCTGTTGGAGGATTGGGCATCCTGTGGGGGATTTGCAGTTTCTCTGGAGGGCAGACATCCATGCAGCCTCTTTGTTCCCTGGAGTACCGTGGCTGACAGCGCCATCTAGAAATTTCCCCGTGGACACTGGCTCTGGTGCCCAGTGCTCTGCCTAGAACTCTAGTGGGATAGAATGTCTAGATCATGGGGGACAGGACCCAACTTGGACCCCAGGCCCTGACAGTCCATGCCCTGTCCAGGAGGTGCTAGAGGAGTGGCTGAACTGTCAGCGGGCTTGGCTCTACCTGGAGCCCATCTTCAGCTCTGAGGACATCAACCGGCAGTTGCCGGTAGAGAGCAAGCGCTACCAGACCATGGAGCGGATCTGGAGGAAGATCATGAAGAATGCCTACGAGAACCGGGAGGCGAGCTCACACGGGGATGGGAGGGGGCAGCTGGGACCACCAGGGAGCCTCCTGGTCTTGTCTCTTACTGAACAAGAAAGACTGGAGGACAAGTCCAAGGCTTTGGTCTTGGCCCGTGTCCCCCTGGGTGGGCTCCCCAGTCTTGAGAGACACTCCTCAGAAACACAACAGTTGATGGTTTTCCTCTTGGAGATTTGCAGTCCACATTAGTATTTTTAAAGACCCTGACAAGTCCTAGAGCAAATCAAATTACTTGGCTTTGGTTAACCCTATTTTTTTTTGATCACAGACTTCTTTTCTGTGGGGCTGACAGGGGTGATGGAGGCAGCCCCTGGCTCGGGGCAATTTTCCTGCCCCCATCTCTTCCTGGGCCCCACTGAGGGTCTCTACGTGGCAGGCATGGGTCCTCTCTGAGCCCACCTTGCTGCTTCCCAGTCAGACCGCTCTTACTTCCAGTTTCTCTCTGACCCGGGCCATCCAGGTGATCAATGTGTGCTCTGACCAGAGGCTGCTGGACAGCCTGCAGGACTGCAACAAGCTGCTGGACATGGTGCAGAAGGGCCTCAGCAACTACTTGGAGACCAAGAGGAGCGCTTTCCCCAGGTGGGCACCACCGGCCCATGCCCACTCTGTCAGTGCCTGCCCATGAGGCTGGGGCCCCAGTGCCCCTCCAGGCTGGGGTGCAGGGATGTCAGTGGTACTGGGGCAGCTGGGACCCAGGGGCTGCCTGACCCACTCCCTCACCCCTGTTCCCCTGGCAGATTCTACTTCCTATCTGACGATGAGCTACTCGAGATCTTGTCCCAGACGAAGGACCCCACAGCTGTGCAGCCCCATCTGCGCAAGTGCTTTGAGAACATCTCCCAGGTGGGTAACTGGGCCAATGGCTCAGGGCCAGGAGCACTGGGGCACCTTCCCAGGGAGCACACCTCTTCTCTCACCTCAAGTCTCTTTAGCAGGAAATGAGGTGGCAAGTGAGATTCATGGCTCTTAGAGACGTACCTGGGGCCTGTGGGAGGAAGGTCAGCTGCAGAGCCCTTGGCTCAGGGTTGGGGGACCCTTGTTCCCAGCTCACCCAGGGGATCCCTGGCCCCTGCCATACACTGAGGTTCTGGCTAGGCTGAGAAATCCATGAGGCCAGAGGCTCCTGACTCTCCTTGCCCTCATCTTCATCTACGAGGGAGGCCACACAGGCCTGCGCAGGAGGGGAACACAGAGGGCAGGCTTAGTCTCCTTCCCCAAGTGGGCTGTGCCACAGCTGGGGACAAGGCAGTCCCATCTTGCCCACAAGCAGTCAGGGAAGGCCCAGCCAAGGTGGAGCTCTCTTCCAAACGTGAGAGCCACCTTCTGAAGTTGGAGGGCACAGGCGGGGTCAGCGCTGGGGCTCTGGTGGGCAGGGCTTCTGGGCACATTGAGGGTAACCCCACTCTTAACTGCCCCCTGCCCACAGCTGCTCTTCCAGGAGGACCTGGAGATCACACATATGTACTCGGCAGAGGGTGAGGAGGTGCAGTTGTCCTTCTCCATCTACCCGTCCAGCAACGTGGAGGACTGGCTGCGGGAGGTGGAACACAGCATGAAGGCCAGTGTGCGGGACATCATCGAGAGAGCCATCAAGGCCTACCCCACAGTGAGCCACGCCTCCGCTCCCAGCACAGCCTCCCAACCTACTCGTTCTTCCGTTTGCTCCTTTCTCAGTGCCTCTGTGCTCTATCACGGGGGCTGGGCTACCTGTCTACTTCATCCTCAGACTACAGCCTTGTCTGCTGCTGCTCTCAGTCAGCCAGAGTGTCTCTGGGGGCAAAGGGTCCTTGGGGCCCACTCAGGGAGGAATCTGAAAACACCCTCTGAAAAGTGAGACTGGCTCCTAGTGATAATCAGTTGCTGTGGTTATGTTTCATGCACTCACTGTGTGCCAGGCCCTGGGATGGTACTTCACCCCCATTACCTCTCTCAGCCCCACAATCAGTGGCTAGCCCGGGGGTTAAGCCTTATCCTACAAAGTAGCTGAGAGATGTTTCCTGCCCAAAGGGCATGTGATTCATAGGTGGCAGTCAGGATTTGAACCCAGGACTGTGTGTTCCCCAATCCTGGGCTCCCACCCCTGTGCTTCCAGGTCTCCTCTGCAGAGGAAGTAATGACTCTGCCCAGCCCTGAGAGGCCCAGAGCTTAATGGCTTCTCTGCTTTCGAGGTGGAATTAACAACCTGAGACCAAAAGCACAGATGACATTTAAGGGAAAAACAGTGTGCAGGGTCGGGGTGGCAGCTTCCTGGGTCAGCCCCGTCTGTGTTATCGTCCCAGATGCTCAGGACTCAGTGGGTTCTGAACTGGCCTGGCCAGGTGACCATCGCCGGGTGCCAGACCTACTGGACCATGGAGGTGGAAGAGGCTCTGGAGGCCAGCAACCTCAGTACCCAGCTGTTCCCCCAGCTTGCCCGGCAGGTGGGACTCAAGGGGGTCACCATCTGCTCCCCACAAACACCCCACACCCTGGGAGAGCCCAGGCCCTCCAGGAGCTTTGTTGTGTACTGATCCTGGAAGAGGCCTGTGGTTGGAGCCAAAGAGTAGAAAGTCAGACACCCTTGAAATGAGTGTCTCATGACCAGCCACAAGTGGGAGGGATGGGGGCTCTGAGGGGAGCTCTGAGGACAGGCAGATGCCCCTCTCCCGAAGGTCACGGTGGGAGCCTCCTCCTGGAGCCCTCCTGGGCTACCCCACAGCCTGTGCTCACTCTGTGTACCGGCTCCTCACCACATTCCTTCCTCGAGCTTCTCACCAGGCCCCACCACCTCACCTGGCCCTTGACACCATACGCTGCAGGGAGGCAGATGCCATGCATGTGCCTCCGCTTTTATCACTTCCCTGCCAGACTTCCCATGTGACCAGTGCCCTGCCTGCCCTCCCCCTGCCTGGTCACTGCACCCCACCCATCCCAGACCATCAGAAGCCCCCAGAATAGAGGGGTTGTTCCTGGCGGAAGCCCACCCTCTGAACAAGGGAGGGGAAGCCTGCCCGCAGCATGGCTCTGCCCATTCCTGATGGTGTCCCCCGGCTCCTGCAGCTCAGTGACCTGGTGGCACTGGTGCGGGGGAAGCTGTCCCGCATGCAGCGAGCCGTGATGTCAGCACTAATCATCATCGAGGTCCACGCCAAGGATGTGGTGAACAAGCTGATCCAGGAGAACGTGGTCAGTGTGAATGACTTCGAGTGGATCTCACAGCTGAGGTGAGGAGGCAGGTGGTGTGGCCACGTCCAGGGCCAGAGCAGCAGCAGGAGGGGTCAAGGGACGTGGGGAGTCAACTACAATAGGGTGGTCACAGCCCTCGGGGCCCTGGGGCAAGTTGGGCACCTAGATGACTTTACTCCCCAAAAGAACGGCCTCTACCCTACCACATACCCTTCCCAGTGGCCCGTGGTCCACATGGCCTGGGAACCTATCTCCCTGCAAAACCAGGTACTACTGGATGAATAACAACCTGTACATCCAGGCCGTGAATGCCAAGTTCATCTATGGCTACGAGTACCTAGGCAACAGTGGGAGGCTGGTGATCACGCCCCTCACAGACAGGTGAGTGCCCCCCTCTCCATGTACCCTCCCACACTGGGCCCCTCCCTCCAGTTCTGACTGGCCCAGGAGTCCAGGGCCCACAAGGCACAGTCAGTCCATCAAAGGTTAGTAGCTCAGCTTTCGGGTTTAAAACCAGCTCTGCCTGTCATGGGCTGGGTGACCTTGGGCAGGTGGCTCAATGCCCCTTATGCCTCAGTTTCCTCTGCAGCTTCCTCAGGGTGGTTATGAGAGTTTCGTGAGCTGATGTGTAAAGCTCTTAGCACCTGTGTGGTGCTCAGTAAGCATCTAACGGGTGTGGGCTTTACTGATTTTATCAGTCAGACCCTCCTTTTAACACGAGAGAGGAATTGATCTTGAGAGAAACAACGGGCGAGTCCCTTTACAAAGTGAAGTGAACACTTCTCTTCTAAAGCAATCAGTCGTTTCCTCTGGCTGCCTGTATTTAGTAGCAGCTGGATTTTCAAACTGGGTTTTGAGGAAAGGAAGGGAAGAGTGGCCACAGGTCAGCCATCCTGGCAGGTCCCTGAGCCAAGTGCTGCAGGGCCATGGGGTGGGGGAACACTGGTCAGGTGGCCGAGGGCTCCAGTCCTGACCCTGGCAGCCAGGGCTGGGCCTGCCTGGGGCCCTGAGAACGGGGAGGAGCAGGAGCTGCCCCTCCACAGGGCCCAAGAGGGTGGGGGATGGGGGCTCTCTCTCCTCGTGCCTGTGGGACTACTGAGAAAGGTGCACGGCCCACACCCATCTCCTCTCACTCCCGCAGGTGCTACCTGACCCTGACTGGGGCCCTGCACCTCAAGTTTGGGGGTGCCCCAGCTGGCCCAGCTGGCACAGGGAAAACTGAGACCACAAAAGACCTGGGCAAGGCCTTGGCCATCCAGACCATTGTGTTCAACTGCTCCGACCAGCTCGACGTCATGGCCATGGGCAAGTTCTTCAAGGGCCTGGCCAGGTAAGGCTGGGTGTGCAGGTGGCACAGACAGGGCAAGAAGGCTGAGCTCTCCTGGGACACTGCCGAGAGGAGCCTCATGGTTTGGTGGAGGGGAGAGGATGGGATAACAGGAGTCAAAGGCTCAGCCCATGGCGGCCACTGGGACGGGATGGTGGGCGGTGGGATTGTGGCTGAGGTCACGGAGAGCGCCACTGAGGGCTTCCTCCCCAGCAGAGTCAGCGGGGGCCCTTGGAGGTGCCAGGGGGCTCTGAACTCATATCCCCCCTCAACATTCTCCCCTCAGTGCTGGGGCCTGGGCCTGTTTCGATGAGTTCAATCGCATCGATATCGAGGTGCTGTCTGTGGTGGCGCAGCAGATCACCACTATCCAGAAGGCGCAGCAACAGCGGGTGAGCCTCCCGGGGGCTGCCCACGTCCACGCCTCCCGCAACTGACCACGTTTTCCCTTCAGCTATGCCCGTCCTGCCCATGCCGCCTTGCAGCCCCCCACACTGGTGGGGTGAGAAGCCAGGTGCTCAGGCCTGCCCTAAGCCCAGCCTCTCTCATCTCACAGGGGACTGGGCAGTCCCCCCCACCCCAGCAGAGCTGTCTCGGGGGGACTTCTGAAGCCAGTCGGGGAGCCCCATATCCTTACCCCGCTCTGGGTACAGCTCCTAGGCCAAGCTGCAGTAGATGAAGCGGTCCCTCCCCACATCCTGACCATTATGGAAAGTCCCAGCCATTTGTCCTAGTTTTGTTCAGGGTGGTCAGAGGTCTTCTCCTGGGGATAAGAGCTGGGAGGCTGACAGGTGTCCCAACCCCAGTAAGGCCCTGGGTCCTAGTAAGGGCTGAGCTTGCCCAGGTCTAAGGAGAATCAGTGTTGGGAAATGGGGGTGGAAGAAGATATGTGAAGACCTCAGGGAGCCGGAACCTGGGAGGCCACAGGTAGCCACTGGGACCAGAGGTCTTGAGCCAGATCCTGAGAGAGGAGCCAACCCATGGTCAGGGGTCCAGTCCAGGCTGACCCGTTATAGCCAGGACAGGGGCATCAACAGGGTATGAGGGGGGACATTCAGAGGATGGGGCAGGTGAGCCAACCCCTCCCTACCCCTGTAGGTGGACCGCTTCATGTTTGAAGGCGTTGAGATCCCACTTGTGCAGTCCTGCGCTGTGTTTATCACCATGAACCCGGGATACGCTGGTCGCACGGAGCTGCCCGATAACCTGAAGGTGAGTTCGGGCCTAAGTTTGTCCAGGAGGCTGCTCAGGGCATTGGGAAGCACCAGAGCTGTGGCCTGGGCTCAGAGATGCTAAAGCACTTATGCAAGTACACACAGCTGCTGGACATCAGGGACTGTGCTTCCCCATGGCAGCCCTCCTGCCCAGGGGCCCTGAAGCCCACCCCCAGCCATGGAGAGGAGGGCCCAGGCTTGTCCTCAGGGCTTGGGAGAAGGTAAGAGGCAGGTTCAAGTCAACACAAAGGACTGGTTTCTAACGGGCAGAGGGATCCACTCATAGGGGCGTATAAGCCTCAGCTATGGCAGGTGCAGTGGAGGGAGGATCCAAGCATCGGTGGGGGAGGAGGGCAGTGGAGCTTCCTTCAGAGGACCAGACAGTCCAGAGAGCAGGTGGTGCTCTGGGAGGGGAGGTTGGCCTCTCCATTCACACGTATACCACGTGCCCCAGGCACTATTCCGGCCTGTGGCCATGATGGTTCCGGATTACGCCATGATCGCTGAGATCTCCCTCTACTCCTTTGGCTTCAACGAGGCCAATGTGCTGGCCAAGAAGATCACGACCACCTTCAAGCTGTCCTCCGAGCAGCTCAGTTCCCAGGTGAGGTCCTGCCCTAACCAGGTTCCAGGGTCTGAGAGCTGCTGCCTTCCCCTAGCAACCCTAGGAGATAGGAATTACATCCCCATTTCTCATCTGAGGACACTGAGGTCCTAAGTAGGCAGGAGCCTGGCCAGGCTCATGTGGTGCACAGGGGAGCTGGAGCAGGAGCCGGGAACAGATGCCCACCTGGGCTAGTTCAGGTGCAAGCGAGGGTCAGCCAGTAAGAGACCAAGAGCCACACAATCCAAGGCTGGAGAGCAAGTGCACCTAGGTCTCGTGCAACCAGAGCGGGACAACCAGCACCCCCTCCACCTGAACCTCCCAACACCAGGGCCTTCCCCTCAGTGAGCTGAGCCCAGGTTCTAGGGGCACATGCTGTTGGTATAGGCACCAGCACTGGCGGATGAGCTTTCCTGTTTGGCTCCAGTCTCAGGCAGGCTCCCCCTTTGCAGTGGCAGAGATGAACCCTAGCTCTGGGCTTACACGCTACCAGCTTAGTTTCTTAATGGTTCCAAAAAAGTCCCTGGTGTCACCCTAATGGGCCCTCTTGAGGTGACCTGCTCATGCATGAACACCCATCACTGTGGCTTGGGAGACCATACCGCCTTTGACCAGGTGGGGCCCACCGAAACCCACGGGCTAGAGGAGCATATTCTGTTACTGGGAAAAACAGCAGCTGTCCGCAGAGTGCACCGTGGGTGCTAGCGCCTCCACACACCCTTCTTTCTAACCGTGCACTTTCAAAAATGTGCCCCCTCAGTGGAGCAGCTATCCCCACATTGTTCTGGAAATGCAATCAACCCTTCCCAAGTGCTGATGACCCAAAGCCACGCCCAGTCCCTTCATCCAGCTCCAAGTCCAAGATTTCTGGGAAATGTGCTGGTCTGTGGGTCAGGTCCAGATGTACCTTCCTGGTCTGGCACCATGAGGCAAAATGATAAGTTTAACTATTTCCAACACACCTGCTATATAATGGAGAGAAACAGAACCAGAGGCAAAAGCGGGGAAAGCCAAGGTAGTACGGCCGAAAGGGTGGGTCTGGAGAGATATGATGAATGTTAGAAGGAAGCTCAAAGGTCATCGAGGCAAGTCTGCTTGTGGCACAGATGGGAAACTCCTTCATCCCCTTTTTGAACAAAACGTGAGTGCCTCCCTGCCCTTGGCGCTGTGCTGGGACCACAGGGATTGAACAATGACCAAGGCAGACTGCTCACCCTTAGGGGCCAAGAGGCAAGCAGGGGTGCAGGATAGGTAACCTGGTAAGGGGAGCGGGCCACTGGGGTAGAAGTAGAGGGCACCACAGGAACCCAAAGTGGGGCATCTGGCCCAGGCTGGGGCATGCAGGTGGGTGCAGACGGCCTGCAGGGGAAGTGACACTTCAGCTATGAGCTAGGCGATGAGGCACGGCCAGGTGTCAGGGGGGAGACAGTGTTCCAGACAGAAGACCCGAGAGGGAAAATGCTCACCCACCCCTCCTCCTGTATGGTGGTGACAGGATCACTATGACTTCGGGATGAGAGCTGTGAAGACTGTGATCTCAGCTGCCGGGAACCTTAAGCGAGAAAACCCCAGCATGGATGAGGTGAGCTGCATCCAAAGAGGTGTCTGGGGAGTGGGGCTCTAGGGAGGCTCTGGAGCAGCTAGAGGGGTGTCTGACCTGGGCCTCTGCTGCAGGAGCTGATTTGCCTCCGGGCCATCCGAGACGTGAATGTGCCCAAGTTCCTGCAGGAGGACCTCAAGCTCTTCTCTGGGATCGTGTCTGACCTGTTCCCCACCATCAAGGAGGAGGTGACTGACTACGGCATCCTGAATGAGGCCATACGCAAGGCCTGTGAGAAGAACAACCTCAAGGACGTGGATGGTGAGCCCCTGGCCCTACCGTCCTATGGTACCAGAGGAGGGCTGGGTCCAGCCACCCCAGGTTGCAGTCCAGCCTCAGGGTCCCTCCTGCCTGGCCAGGCATGTGGCAGGCTGGGGCTCTCTGGCCCTATCTCCGCTGGGACACTTCAGGTGGTGGGAGTCTAGGGAAAAACTCTCCTTCACTCTCACATTCAACACTTCTGACACCAGATGTATGGGCTTTTACCCCACGCTCATCAATTCTCGAACAGCTGTGTACTACAATTCAATTCAATCCTGACATTAATCAGAGTTAGCACAGACCCCACAGGTTACAGGCTCAAGTCCCACAAGACTGCCCCCACTTCAGATACTAGTCTCAAGTACTGGGTCCCCAGGTTACCCACAGCCTCTGTCCTATTTGGCTACAAATCAGAGGCTCCCATGACCCCCCGCTCCGGCTTGATCATTTGCTAGAATAGCTCAAAGAACTCAGGGAAACACGAACGCTTGCTGATTTATTATATAATAAAGGATGTGATAAAAAGGATACAGATGAACAGCGGGATGAAGAGATACATAGGGTGAGGTCTGTCCCTGTGGAGTTGGGGTGAGTCACCTTCCCAGCCCGTGGATGTGCTCACCAATCCAGAAGCTCTCCAAACCCTCACTTTTGGGATCTTTTTCTGAGGATTCATCATGCAGGCATGGTCACTTATTAACTCCACTTTCAGACCCTCTCCCATCTCTGGAGAATGAGGGTGGGCCTGAAAGTTCCAAGCTTCTTCTGGTGACCAGTCCCCTCCCAGGAGTTCACCACCAAGAGTTGCCTCATTAGAACATAAGATGTTCCTAACACTTGGGAAATTACAGTTAGGAGCTCTGTGTCAGGAACCAGAGACTAAATATTGGAACTTGAAGGTTCTCCAAGCACCCCTATTTACAAGGGTTTGAGGAGCTATGCATCAGGAACCAGGAACACAGACGATACAGAGATTGCCTATTATTTCACAGTGGGGAAGCAGGTGCTGCCCTTCCTCCCCGTGGAGGAGCAGTCACAGCTTGGACCACACCCTTGGCCTTGTTACTCCTTGACAGAGGCTCTCCTCTGCCCCATCCTCACCTGCTTGGGGTGGGAATGGGGTTTGATGTCTGGGTTGGGGGAAGATGGTGAGCCTATCCACACCCCTGCCCTACACCGTTCTTCATTACATATGCGGCCCTAAGCACCCCCCTGGCCTGCTGAGGCCCCAGCAGGCGAGTTGAATGAAGCCTCAAACTCTTCTCTCCCTCATGGCCTTGGGGCAGCTTTGCCAGCACCAAATAACTCGACCTTGTCCCTTTGGCAGGGGCCCCCAGACCTGCATAGCTCTCCTGGACCCCTCTTCTTGGGCTAAAGTGATGTGCTCATTCCCTACCTGTGTGGGTCTGGCCTGCCACTGCAGCAGGCAGCTGCCTCTACAGCTCTGGTCTTGGTCAGTCAGAGACCCTGACCGACACCGGATCTTTTATTTATTTATTTATTATTTATTTTTGGCTGCATTAGGTCTTTGTTGCTGTGCGTGGGCTTTCTCTAGTTGTGGTGAGCGGTGGGGGGCTACTCTTCTTTGGGGTGTGCGGGCTTCTCATTGCTGTGGCTTCTCTCTTTTTTTTTTTTTTTTTTTTTTTGGCGGTACGCGGGCCTCTCACTGTTGTGGCCTCTCCCGTTGCGGCGCACAGGCTCCAGACGCGCAGGCTCAGTGGCCATGGCTCATGGGCCCAGCCGCTCCGCGGCATGTGGGATCCTCCCGGACCAGGGCACGAACCTGTGTCCCCTGCATCAGCAGGCAGACTCTCAACCACTGCACCACCAGGGAAGCCCAGCTGTGGCTTCTCTTATTGTGGAGCACGGGCTCTAGGCACGCGAGCTTCAGTAGTTGTGGCACGCAGGCTCAGTAGTTGTGGCTCATGGGCTCTAGAGCACAGGCTCAGTAGTTGTGGTGCCAGGGCTTGAACCCGTGTCCCCTGTCTTGGCAGGTGGATTCTTTTTTTTTTTTTTTAAGTTATTTTTAGCATTCAGGATTTTTTTTTAAATTATTTATTTATTTATTTATTTATTTTTGGCTGTGTTGGGTCTTTGTTTCTGTGCAAGGGATTTCTGTAGTTACGGCGAGCAGGGGCCACTCTTCATCGCGGTGCGGGGGCCTCTCACTGTCGCGGCCTCTCTTGTTGCGGAGCACAAGCTCCAGACATGCATGCTCAGTAGTTGTGGCTCACAGGCCTAGTTGCTCTGCAGCATGTGGGATCTTCCCAGACCAGGGCTTGAACCCGTGTCTCCTGCATTGGCAGGCAGATTCTCAACCACTGCGCCACCAGGGAAGACCGGCAGGCGGATTCTTAATCACTGTGCCACTAGGGAAGCCCTTGACCCTGGATCTTGTCCCTGGGATTTTGCCTCATGTTGGCCAGCACTTCCCTGGGCCTGTGCTCTCAGTAGGCTGGGTGGTAGTTTTGGAGCTGAAGTTGATTTCGAGGCCTGTGACAGTTCCTCACTGAGCAAGCCTGTGCCAGCTGGACACCCGACCAGTGGATGTTAGGGAATAATAGTCACAGTGGAAATAATGGCTGGCCATTAGCAGAGAATTCCTGCTCTGTGCCAGGCTCTGTGCTCAGGGCTTCACCTGCCTCTACCTATGAGGTAGGTACTACTGCCATCCCCATTTTACAGATGAGGAAACTGAGGTGCAGGGAGTGAGGTAACCCATCACAGT
This sequence comes from Mesoplodon densirostris, assembly GCF_025265405.1. NCBI lineage: Eukaryota > Metazoa > Chordata > Mammalia > Artiodactyla > Ziphiidae > Mesoplodon > Mesoplodon densirostris. Next base: position 73,585,352 of record NC_082670.1, read on the forward strand.
TCACACAGCAAGCTAGTGTCAGAACCAGGATCTAAGCCCCCACTCTGATCCCTGGGCTCCCTGCCATGTCCTTCCAGGATTCCTGACCAAGTGTATCCAGCTGTATGAGACCATGGTGGTGCGGCACGGCCTCATGCTCGTTGGGCCCACAGGCTCTGGCAAGAGTAACGTAAGTGTTCCCTGTGCTATACAGTAGGTCCTTGTTGGTTATCTGTTTTAAATACAGCAGTGTGTACATGTCCGTTCCAAACTCCCAATCTATCCCTTCCACCACCCTTTCCCCCTGGCAACCATAAGTTTGTTCTCTATACTCCAGTATAAAATAAAAATTTAAAAAAAAAGACTAATATAAGTGGAGCCTGGCTGGGCAGCCTAGTGCCCAGACAGTGGGCTTGAGGGCAGAGCAGCCTCAACAGGCGTCTTGGCCCCCACTTTTGCCTCCTTGGCCTTTAGAATACCCTCCTGCCCGCCATGGCCCACAGCCCGCTTCAGCCCTGCTCTCCAGGGAGCTTGGAGGCTCACTCTCGGCTGGCCCTTCTCCACAGTGTTACAGAGTCCTGGCAGCTGCCATGACGTCGCTGAAAGGGCAGCCGTCCATCGGCGGCGGTGTGTATGAGGCCGTCAGCTACTGTGTGCTCAACCCCAAGTCCATCACAATGGGCCAGCTGTACGGGGAGTTTGACCTGCTCACCCATGAGTGGTGAGTGGCCCGGGACCCCTCCAGTGACTGCCCTGCTCCCAGACCTTTGCAGGGTATGGGCCATGGGCCGCCTCCCTCCCTGAGCCAAGTGGAAGGTCAGGAGCTCCGGCTTTGGAGCCCAAATGCCTGGGACTCTACCCACCACTGCACTTCCTCACTGAGTGACCCACCTCACCCCCTGGGCCTTTGTCCCTCATCTGCAAAGTGGGGATAAAAATGACACCATTATTATGGAAGATGGCTGGGAGGGTGTAGCACATGCTGAGCTCTCAGTACATGTTGACTTTTGTTAGTACCCACGAGAGGCTGGTGGTCTCTCTTGGGGCCTCTGCTCCTGGGCTGAGACGTGCATTTTAGGGGAAGTGCACCAAACTGGGAGATGTCAGCACCTGAGGATTTTCTCCAGGGCTATTCTGTCTCTCCAGAGAAGTCTCCAGTCTCCTGCTGGGGTGTCTTCTTGGTCCCAGTGTCCTGGAACCCAGTGGGGGATGGGCACTGGAGAGGGGCAGTCACCCATCTTTCTGAATGTGGGCCTGTCCAGCTTCCCCCATTTCTGGTAAAGGGTCTCACCCACGCCTACTCTAGGCTCTTGTGTGGGTAGGTGGGGGCCTGGGGATCAGACCAGAAAAATGCCCTCCTACCCACCCCCTTCCCTGGCATTTGGTGCCTCTGAAGTCTGAGGCTTCTTGGGTTCTCTGGCAGGGACTAGATACATCTCATGATCCTGCTTTCTCTGCGAGGTCATTTACCCCTTCTCCACCTCTGTCCATCTTCCAGGACTGTGTGGACCTCTGTTTCTGTGTTGCCTCCTCCCCCATCTTCCTTTTCTTTCTTTTTTTTTTTAATTCCAGGACACTATAGGTTTTTTTTTTGTTGTTGTTTGTTTGTTTTTTGTAAATTTATTTATTTTTGGCTGTGTTGGGTCTTCGTTGTGGTGTGCGGGCTTCTCATTGTGGTGGCTTCTCTTGTTGCGGAGCATGGGCTCTAGGCATGTGGGCTTCAGTAGTTGTGGCACGCAGGCTCAGTAGTTGTGGCTCGTGGGCTCTAGTGTGCAGCCTCAGTAGCTGTGGCGCACGGGCTTAGTTGCTCCGAGGCATGTGGGATTTTCCCAGACCAGGGCTCAAACCCGTGTCCCCTGCATTGGCAGGCGGATTCTCAAGCACTGCGCCACCGGGAAAGTCCCCTCATCTTCTTTTCTTTTGGGGATATTACTTTTCATTCTCCTTTAATAGAACTTTAGTGAGGACTCAGCAGGGAGAGAATATAAGCACACATTTTCATTACATTTATTACACCATAAAGTCCTATTTTCCCTACTGTAATTTTTAAATGAATAAAGATACTTAAGGAAAAAACAAAAGCAGAGGAGGGCCAGCCTGGATCCAGGTTTCCCTGGGAGCCAGCTGTGCTTGCCGCCCTGCCTCCCCTGCACCTACAGTCCTCTCCTCCCTGGTGGCTGCAGGACAGATGGAATTTTCTCCTCCCTCATCCGGGTGGGGGCCATCGCCTCCGACACCAACAAGAAGTGGTACGTGTTCGATGGGCCGGTGGACGCCGTCTGGATTGAGAACATGAACACGGTGCTGGACGACAACAAGAAGCTGTGCCTCAGCTCCGGGGAGATCATCAAGCTCACAGAGGTGTGTCCGCCTGTCTGCTCACTCTGCTCTCCTCCGCAGCCAGGTGGACCCGGGGGCACACCACGCTAGCCAAGCCTCATCCCCCTCCACCCTTCCCTCTTGGGGCCACAGCGCCCTCCCCATCCCCAGGCTCCTGTACTGCAGGCACGTCCTACACAGCTGCTCAGTGCTGCCCTTTCGGCAGACCCACTTTCTGTGATGCTTCCAAGCCCAGGGCCAGGACAACTACCCCTGCTCCTGGTTTATGCTGTCTTGTACCTCCCAGGCCCATTTGCAGTCATATCGGCCCAGTCTGGGTTAGGCATACTGGCAACATGCCGGGAGTCTGGAGAACATGGGAACAGCTGCCTGGTGGGAAGTGTGGGGCAGTTCTTAGAGAAGGAAGGGTATTGCCTGAGCCTAAGAGCAGCCAGTCTCTTGAGTCTGTCTGAGAACACCTGGAGGTCAGTGTGACCCTGTGTCCATGTACACAGGTGCAGGGCTCTGGAGCGGAGCACACAGCTCCCATCGGGTATCCCCAGGGCTCTAGGGACCCCAAAATGCCCTGACCCGAGGCTGGCCAGAGGGCTCCCAGGAATCTCCTGACTTAGACTCCTTCTTGGCCTCTGGAGAGGGCTGTATTATCAGCTGAGGGCCAAAGGGTTCCTGCATTTGCCCCCACACCAGCCCTGTTCCTGGCCCAGCGCCTGCCCCATGGCCTGCCCACAGTTGCAGGATGGACAACCCCTCCCCATGGCCCCGCAGCCCTTTCCCCTGCCGTGGAGGCTGGCAGCTGGCCCACTCACGCAGTTCATCTTGGCACCAGATGATGACCATGATGTTTGAGGTGCAGGACCTGGCAGTGGCCTCCCCAGCCACAGTGTCCCGCTGCGGTATGGTGTACCTGGAGCCCAGCATCCTGGGGCTCATGCCCTTTGTTGAGTGCTGGCTGAGGCATCTCCCTGCTTTACTCAAGCCCTTTGAGGAGCAGTTCAAGGCCCTCTTTGTCAGCTTCCTGGAGGTGAGTGAGACTACGGTGTGCCGGCCCAGGTGGGGCAGCCGGGTGCTATGGCCACCAGCCACAAGAGCTGGGTGTCCATCCCCTGTAGGGGTCCATCACTTTCGTCCGGTCCTCAGTGAAGGAGGTGATCACCTCAACCAACAGCAACCTGACCATGAGTCTCCTCAAGCTGCTGGACTGCTTCTTCAAGCCCTTCCTGCCTAAAGAGGTATGGCTCTGAGCAGTGGGCTGGGGGCCTTCTCTCCTCACCTGAGGGCCCTGAATCCCAAGTCCAGCTTCCTGGAAGAGAGAATCAGATTGGCTCACTTGGGTCATGGGACACCCCATCCAGTCTGCTGCAGATGCAAAACTATGGCAGAGGCCATGGGATGCCCCCTACCCCCTGGCTTCCTCAGGCCACTTAGTTCTCTCCCTGCCTCTGTCCCCAGGGCCTCAAGAAAATACCTCCCGAAAAGCTGAGTCGCATCCCAGAGCTGATCGAGCCCTGGTTCATCTTCTCCCTGATCTGGAGTGTGGGTGCCACAGGGGACAGCGCCAGTCGCATCAGCTTCAGCCACTGGCTCAGGATCAAGATGAAGACAGAAAACGTGAGAGGGGGCAGTTCCCGGGCTGGGGTCCAAGGTCTGGGCTGTGTACGCTGAATGCTGGGTGTTTTGGGGCCGTCCCCCAGGCCCAGGCCCCCAGAAACAAGTAGCCACACAAGCCACCGGGTCTCACCGCCTGTTTTTCCCCCTGGTCCTTCACAGCTGACCTTGCTCTTTCCGGAGGAGGGGCTGGTGTTTGATTACAGGCTGGAGGACGGCGGCATCAGCAGCACCACTGACGATGAGGACAATGATGAGGGCAAGCAGGTGACTGCAGACCTGCCCAGGGAGGGCCCCACTGGGTGGCGACTGTCCTCCTTGATGAATAGTGACTGCAGAGAAGAGGCTGCATTGACGGTCACAGGTCTCAGGCTGGGGTTATTTGCATCATCTCCTGAATCCTCACAGACCCGCAGGGTGATTATTATTGTGCCCATTTCCCGAACAAGGAAATTGAGGCTCAGAACTGTCACGCCCAGCTAGTCGGTGGCAGAGCTGGACTTGAACCTGGGACTGGGAGATGTCAGAGTGCCTCCCTTCCCAACCATACACACTGCCTCCCCTGTGTTGATGCTGAGCCCAGGGATTAATCACCTTGGTTCTACTTAAAAGCCCCATTTGCCCAGGGGCTGGGCTCCTCAAGGGTGGGGGAGTAAGCCCCCATGGCCTGTCTTGATGTCCCCATTTCTCCTCTTAGCCAGTGAGGGTCCCATTAGCCTACCCTCATGGGATCAGGACTCTAGCCCAGAAGGAAGAGGGGCCAGAGAGGCGTCTATAGAGATGGTTACTGCACAGGGTCCTGCTGGGGGTCTCACAGGGCACGTTTGAGTCTAACCATCAGTACCGTTCCCAATGGGACATGTGGGTTTGACCACAGTGAACACTCCCATCAAGGGAGGTCTGCAAGTTGAGTCAGGGCTGTGAGTGAAGGGATGCATGCAGGTGGGGATGGTGGGGGAGAGTGGGTCAGGTGACCTCTCAGCGTCTAGGTGATGCCAGCCCCATGGTTCTGGCCCTCACATGCTTGGGTAGCCTAAACTAAACAGCAGAGACCTTTGCATTCTGGGTTGTCCAGTTCCCAGAGTATTTCCCTCATGCAGAGGCCCAGAGACTGGCCCCACTGAGGTAGCTGGACGCAGGGAAGCCTTCACTTGGGCAGCTGTGTGCAGAGAGCCCCCCATTCCTGGAGGTTTGTTCTGGGAGTCCCCCACCCTGTGCGGAGAGTGGGCACAAGGCTTCCTGTTTCTGTCAGAAGCAGCCCTTCACCTGGGCCCTCTTGCTGAGTCCCAGCAGTGCTGCTCCTTGCCCTCCTGGTGCTCTTGGCCAAGGGTGAGACGGGGAGAGGTTCCAGGCCCACCTTGTGCCACCTGTGGTTCCAGGTTGCCTGGGTGAAGTGGATGGACTCCTCAGCTTCGTTCACCATTATGCCAGATACCAACTACTGCAACATCATCGTGCCAACCATGGACACCATCCAGATGTCCTACCTGCTAGACATGCTACTCACCAACCACAAGCCCGTGAGCGCCCCTGCCATGACCTGCTTCACCCCACCCCAAGGCCTAGGTCAGGAGTGGCTGGCTCCCACACTGACAGGGTGGCAGCTCGTGCTGCATGCTGGGCCCTGTGAGAGCGCTCTGACCCTGTGCCCCCTGCTCTCCTAGGTGCTGTGCATCGGGCCGACAGGCACAGGGAAGACCCTCACCATCTCCAACAAGCTTCTCAAGAACCTGCCGCTGGAATACATCAGCCACTTCCTCACCTTCTCTGCCCGCACCTCAGCCAACCAAACCCAGGACCTCATCGACAGCAAGCTGGATAAGAGGCAGGCACCCTGGTTCCTTCCTGGATCCGATGTCCCCCAGCCTGGCTCGGCCAGCTGCTGTCCTCCCTCCCCTCCTGGGTGGCCCTTGGGCTCCCTTGCAAACTGCTCTGGAGCCTTCTTTCATCAGGAATTCCCGTCGAGCCCTTCTGTGGGTGCTGTCCCTGGGCTGGGCACTCGGGCGGGGCTTGTTATCCATCTGCCTAGAGGCAAGACTCAGAGCAGCCAGGTGTGATGTCCCAGGACGCTCAGAATGGGACAAGGAGTTGCTCAAGAGGCTCAGCAATTCGGGGGAGCCTGAAGTTAGTGAGGGCTTCCCAGAGGTGGAGCTGCCATCCTGCCATCCTGGATTCCCTGAGGACCTGGTACCCATGGGTGCTGGGCTCACACAGCCCCTTCCCACAGGCGGAAGGGCGTGTTCGGGCCGCCCCTAGGGCGCAACTTCATCTTCTTCATCGATGACTTGAACATGCCGGCCTTGGAGACATATGGCGCCCAGCCGCCCATCGAGCTTTTGCGTCAGTGGATGGACCATGGCGGCTGGTATGACCGCAAGATCATCGGTGCGTGCTGGCAGCCTGGGCCAGCGGGGCGGGGCTGGGTGTGCTGGGCAGGGCCAGGGCCTCACCCGTTAGGCGCAATAGGCGCAGGGCCTGGGCCCACAGGACTCACAGAGAGTCCATGGAAGTGTTTTAATGTCTTTTAAAATCAAGGGGAAAATGAACTTCTAGGTCAAAGAACATTTAAAATGCATAATATTAATATATTTGTCTATGTACCAATACTGTGGTAAATTATAATTTTTAATATATATATTTTTTAATGGAGGAGGAGGCCCAAGAAAGCAAAAGTGCCCAGGGCCTACAAAAGTCTTAATGTAGCCCTGGGCAGGGCCTTCTGACTTCCTGCCCCCACTCCAGGAGCCTTCAAGAGCCTGGTGGACATCAACTTTGTCTGTGCCATGGGCCCCCCCGGTGGAGGCAGGAATGCTATCACTCCGCGGCTGACCCGCCACTTCAACTACCTGTCCTTTGCTGAGATGGATGAGGTCAGCAAGAAGCGCATCTTCTCCACTATCCTGGGCAGTTGGATGGGTGAGTGTCGGGCAGGAGTGGGGTAGGAGGCCACGGGCTAAGGCAGAAGCCCCGGCCAGGTAAGCCACACCAAGGACAGCTGAGCAGCACTGGGAAGGGCCAAGTGGCTGAACCACTGACACCAGCCCTGGCTTCACCCCTTACTCAGCTATGTTACCTTTGGCCAATTCATGAACCTCTCTGAGCCTCAGTTTCTTCATTTGAAATGGGTGATAATATCAGTGCCCAGCACCCCGAGTTGTGAAGGTTAAATAAGACACTGCATGTAGAGCATCTAGCAAGAAGCCCGGCATGTGGTAACTGTGGAATATATGATTTATACATATGTATACATGTATTTTCATCAGTATAAGTACACGCATATATGGTAGAAAGGCTAGTGAAAGGATGTTACTTTTGTAAATCAAGAAGTGCCACCAAGATAGAATGGACAAAATGGTCCTGATCTTCCATGGAGCTTGAAGAAAAGTCTGTCCCAGGATGCAGTTTCCCCCAACCAGTCCACTTCTTACATAACACACACTCTGACCTTTGAACTCCACTTGGCACTGTGCCAGGTGGTGGGTGATGGGAGTCAGGCCTTCCCTCCTCTGGCCTGGACTGCGCTGCCCCCAGGGGCTATAGACCAGAACTTGCCCCCATGCCCAGCTTGGAGGTGGGGGCCATGTGGCTCTGAGGAGGGGGGTGATGGTCAGTGGCTGCTCTGGGGCTGCCCAGCTGAGCACAGCCGGTCAAGGTGGGCAGCAAGGGACCCACCTAACTCTGAGCTCCGTGTCTCTCCCTCAACCCTCTAGATGGACTCCTCGGAGAAAAGAGTTACCGGGAGCCCGTGCGTAAGTACAGGCCTGGGCAGGGCCTGGGAAGGCCTGGATGGGGCAGGGGCACTGGTTCCAGGGGGAGCCCTGGACTCCAGTTGGCTGTCGTTGAGGCCGGGCCCCAGGGGCCACAGTGAACCATCCTCAGACTCCTGAGGGGACCTCGGGCCACTGCTAGAGCAAAGGTTGCCCAGCACCAACGGCCTGCATAGGCTCATTCACTGTTACATGGCCAGTCTGTCTTTCAGTGCCTGGGTGAGTGTCCGACCCATAGTAGAAGCAAGGTGAATGCAAGTTGAATGAATGAATAAGGAATCCAACAAAGTTCCACCCTGTGTGAAAAAGCAGAGGCTCTGAGGAGAGGGCATGAGCCTGGAGCCAGGAGCAACCTGAGTTCATGTCGGGCGTCCCCCGTGTGGCAGCAGATCTGCTGCTCATTGCAGCAGGGTGACTGGCCGTTCCAGGCCTCCTCAGGCCTCCGTATCCACTGCTGACCTGCACCCAGGCCTCCCTGGGCCCTGTCTTCTCTCCTGTTCCTGGGAACAGATTTCCCTGCTCCTGTATGAGGCCAAGCCCTCCTCTTAGGCCTGCGTCCCATCCCCTATTGTCTGCTTGACAGCCACCGACATCGGTGTTCTCTTCTCCACTGGGCCATTCCATCAGTGTGAAGACACGCCCCGATTTCTCCCATCTTAAGAACAAAACACGAAACAAGCCCCTCTCTTGTCCCCTCCCTACCCCCTCCCCCAGCCTTGGCTCCATTTCTCTGTCACCTTGAGAGCAAAACGCCCCAAGAGCGTTTTCTCCTCCTGCGGGCACTAGCCCTCCCTCCCACTTTCTCTTGAGCCCCACCAGTCCCCGGAGAGGGCTCTTGTCACCAGCAGCCTCACGGCGTCCAGACCAAAGGTCAGCTGGGTCTTCACCTTTCCTGGGCTGTCAGTTGTCTGTGGGGGTCACCCCTCCTCCTCCCAGTCGCCTTCCTAGGTGGACGGGGGGGGCTTACTCTCAGCCTCTCCTCCCTCTAAACACACACTTCTGGGATATCATCATCCCGCCCTGGCGACAGACCCCTTAGTGCGGATGCCGCTGAGTCTGTGTGTTCAGTCCAGACCTCTTGCCTGGACCTCAGACCCACGTCTCCTCTTGAATGTCCACCGGGCGTCTCAGGCTGAACATGTCCAAACCCTAGCCCCTGACCCACCAGCACCTGGCGCTCCACTCGTCTCAGCTGATGGCCACTCTGTCCTTCCACTCGCTCAGGACAAGGGCCTTGGCACCATCCGGACTCGCTCGCTCTCTCTCTTTCTCTCTCTCTCAGGAGGTCCTGCTGCCTCTCCCTCCAGAACCCCCCTGAATTGCGCTGCTCAGAACCCCAGCCCTCACTCATAGGCCACTGCAGCAGCCCCACACACCCCGGTCTCCCTGATTCTGTCTTCACCCCCTGCATCTGTCTGTCTGTCTGGAGGTCTATCCATCCTCCACTTGCAGCCAGAGGGACCCATTCAAACGCTGAATCAGATCACATTCCTCCTCTGCTCAACCATCTCATGCAGACTAGAGCCCAGGTCCCGGCAGTGGTGGGCACCCCTCGTCACTGTCTGCTCTCACCACCCCCTTGCTAAGTCCTTAATCCCCCCAGGCATGCCTGCCTCAGGGCCTTCGCCCTGGCCACGCCCTCTCTGGAACACCTTCTCCAGTTCTGAACCTGCTTGGCACCTCAAGGCTTCGGGTCTCTGTTCAAGTGCCCTCCTCCGCAAGGCCTCCCCAGCATTTATGTCAAATCCCCCAACCCTGGCTCTCCCCAAACCTCTCTCCACACATTTTCCATCCCCTGTTTACTGTCAGTCTGTTCAGAGTCTGTCTCCCCCCAAAGAAAGTCAACTTGTTGGGGGTGAGGAGTGTGTCTGCTGGGGCCACCCTCTGTGCCCAGCACCTAGAACAGTCCCTGTGTTAATGGATGAGCCCGCTTTGGGGCCAGTGAGCCGTCCTGCCCCTTCTTTGCTTTTTTCCCTCTTCTGGGGGCTCCCTCTGCCCCAAATTCCCACTGACAGAATTTTGGTTCCCAGCAAAGAATTGGATCGTTTTCAAAGCACAAGCAAATAGTTTATGTTAGTGGTGAAAATGCAAGGGGGTGATAAGCCCCCAAGGTTATGGCTGAGCCCCAGGCCTCCACGTCCACTGTGGTGCACTCCTGAACCCCATGTGGGCCATGTAACCCTCCCCATGCACAGCTCAGAGTGGCACGTTTCAGGTCTGGCCCCATTAGCGTTCTCAATTCCATGAATGTGTCCCAGTGCCCCAACATATGGACAGGCTATATCAGTGATAAGGATGTAAAAGGAGGGAGCTCCGGGTGCGAGATTCCTCACCCCATGGTGGGGGACACCAGGAAAACCTTGCTGGGGAAGTAGCATCCGAGAGGGCTGCAGAGTGGGCAGAATCCAAGCATGCCGGCTGGGGAAAGGCGTGTGCAGAGAACACGGCACCAGACCTGCAAGGGCTGTGACCCAGGGCCACTCTCCTGTTCCCACAGCCGGGGCCCCCAGCATTTCCCACTTCACGGATCCCCTCGTGGAAGCCACCATCATGGTGTACTCCACCATCACCTCCCAGCTGCTGCCTACCCCAGCCAAATCCCACTACACTTTCAACCTGAGGGATCTCTCCAAGGTCTTCCAGGGCATGCTTATGGCCAACCCGGCCAAGGTCGAGGTGAGGACCGGTGGGCCCCCTCCCCAGTGTCCAGCAGTGGAGTGCACACACTGCCCTCACAGTCCTCCCTGGTTTTAGGCCTTCCTACCCAAACACTCCTCAGCCTTGATCTGGCCAGGCCCTTCGGGCAGGGGGTGGAGCTGGGGACACAGCAACAGGTACCAAGCCCCCAGGAGCCCTGCCTTCATGCAGCTGAGTCCCATCTTGCAGGTGAAATCCATGCCTAGAATGCTGGCTGTGATGGGATCACACAAAAGCAGGAGCCAGGGCATGGCAAGGGAGGGAGGGTTCCTGGTGGAAGCCCTGTGTGTGAGAAGATTGAGGGGAAGAGTGAGTGGTACCAGGTGGAAAGAGCAGGAGTGCAGCGCGGAGCAGTGTCAGCTGTGCTGGGCAGGCTCTGGGGGCTGCAGGGGCAGAGAGTCCTGAAGGTGATGGGAGCTGGGGGGTGGGTAGGGGGCACATTTGCACTTTGGGATGGGGAATGGATGGGTCAGTGTGTGGGCCTGGCGGCAAGGGCATAGTGTGAACAGGACAGATGCCAGCCCTGGCCCTGCCTAGCTATAGCCAAAGGAGTCGAGAGAAGAGCTTTGGGGCTTCTTGAGGGCGGTCCCATCACCCAGGGAGAGGCAGGGAAGTCAGCATGGAGGTGGCAGCAGGATGCGGGTAGAGTCAGAGGGAGCTTTGGAGTCAAGTGAGTGGTTAGATGTGGGGTGTCGGGAAGGTATAAGGAGAATCGGGCATTCCTCTCGGGCTTGGGCTTTAGGGAGCTGTGGGGACCCTAAGAGGGGAGAAGCTAATTGAGCTGGGAGCCCCGCAGGCACAGCTGGGCCTGGAGGTGGGGGTGGAGAGGCCCAGGCGTCAGCGTGTGGACTCCACCCTCTGTGGAGACAGCAGACACCCAGGGCCCTGGCTGGGTCTTGGTGGGAGAGCCAGGCCCAGGTGCTTCGAGAGATGGCTGAGGGTGTGGGGCCGAGACCTGGCACTGACGCTGGGGTGGCCGCAGGACAAGGTGCAGCTGCTGCGCCTGTGGTACCACGAGAGCTGCCGTGTGTTCCGCGACCGCCTGGTGAACGAGGAGGACCGCAGTTGGTTTGACAAGCTCCTGGAGAGCCGCATGGAGCAGTGGGAGGTGACCTTCGAAGAGGTCTGCCCCTTCCAGCCCATCCTCTATGGGGACTTCATGTCGCCAGGCTCCGACGTCAAGTCCTATGAGCTCATCACCAGCAAGAAGAAGGTGAAGGGGCCTGCTGGGGCCCTACCCCTGACCCACGACCCCCGACCCCCGACCCCCGGGACCCCAGCCCTCTGCAGCCACTGCTAAGAGACCACCACGCTCTGACCAGAGGGTCAGACACTGGTCTGGAAGGCCAGCTCAGGGACTTCAGGCCAGAAGTTGCCTCTCTGAGTCCCATCTCCTCGCCTGTCAAATGGGCACGAATGTCCTTTCCTGAGGACAAGCCTAAGGTTCAACTGAGACAGGCTCTGTAAACAGGGACACGCTATGCCCATTTGAGGGACTATTATCCCACCCACAGAGCCGCGGCAGGGCCCCGGGCACCGCGAGTCTTGAGTCAAGATCCCAGGGTGGCAGGATGAAGCTGGAGTGCGGGGGCCTCCTGTTGGTTTCTTCACACAGACCCCCTCCTAGCTCCCAGGAGCTCCCACGGGGCCCCAGGTCGGTACATCCTGTTGAGCCCTTGAGGCAGCAGGCAGGTCTCTGACCCGACCCTCAGGCCTTGCTGTGTCCAGCGGGTCAGGTCTCATCCAGGCAGACCCGGCATCTTAAGGCCAACATCCCTCTGTGCACAGAGGAGCAGGGCTGGCCGGGGTGATGGGGTGTTGTGCTCCCTTGGAGGGGGCACAGTTTACGGGCACAGAGGGAGGACCCAGCTCTCCCCGTTCCCGCCCCCCGCCACCAGATGATGCAGGTGATTGAGGAGTACATGGAGGACTACAACCAGATCAGCACAGCCAAGCTGAGGCTGGTCCTCTTCATGGACGCCGTGAGCCACGTCTGCCGCATCAGCCGCACCCTGCGCCAGGCGCTGGGCAACGCGCTCCTGCTGGGTGTGGGCGGCAGCGGCCGCAGGTCCCTCACGAGACTGGCCTCGCACATGTGAGGGCCCCCAGGCGTGGTGGGCAGTGGGCGGCCGGTGGCAGACTCAGTTCCATTCGTGTTCTTCCACATGTTCTGTGCTGAGGCAGACGCACCTGGCCCACAGGCCTCTAGACCTGGGAGAGTAACCTGGGGTCCAAGGAGAGACAGCAGCAGTGCCCTGTGATGCTGCAGGGATGGGGGAGGGGTAGCTGCAGGCATCCAGGAGAGATTCCTAGAAGAGGTGGCCATGGGCCTTCTCTTCTAATCAAGGCTGGGAGGATGGAAGGGAAGGGCATTCCAGGCCGAGGGAGCAGCCTCAGCAAATGTCTGGAGGCAAGAGAGCAGGTTCAGGGTTGGGGGAGTCAGCAGGTCTGCCCAGGATGGGAGCAGATGGCTGGGGTTGGGGCGCTTGGCCTCAAGCTCTGGCATGCCTCCACCCAACCACCTGTCTCCAGGGCCGAGTATGAGTGCTTCCAGATTGAGCTGTCCAAGAACTATGGCGTGACCGAGTGGCGTGATGATGTCAAGAAGGTCTTGCTCAAGGCTGGCCTGCACAGCCTGCCCATCACCTTCCTGTTCTCAGATACCCAGGTGCCACCACACAGGCAGTGGGCGGGATCCAGGGTGGGCTGGATACAACCCACCCCAGTGTGGCATCCTGGAAGGTGGTCAGTCCTTCATGCCCACGTCACTGTCAGTTGGGGTGGATCTTGGGAGGAATGGCTGGGACCAGGGGGAGGGGGCCAAACCTAGCCTGTCAGGGCTGGTGGGGGGCATAGATCATTACTATGCCCCGAGGGTAAAGAAGGCCCCTGGCACCATGGCTGACCACAAGCAGGACCACACTCACTGGTCAACGGCTTCCTACCTCAAGGACCACAGGGCTTCTGCCTGAGGTGCTGTGCCTATGGCCCCCTTCTTGGGGCTGCTCCATCTGGAGCTCCCTAGATGAGGCCTCTCCCCAGGTCTGCAAGGAGGAGAGGTTGTGGGTCCAGGGCCTCAAGACAAACAGGGCAGTGCTTAAACCTGACTGGTGGTTGGGACTGGGCTGAAGCTGAAGCCCTGGAAGGCTCCCAGCCCTACTCCTATCCCCTGGGCCCCCCTTACATAGTCAGGCAAGTGAGGGTGCCCTCTGGCACTGACTAGGCCCTGGCCATATGAGATGGGCAAGGACCCATTTCTGCCTGTGGCCTGGTTTTCTCCTGTGAGTAAACTGAGACGTAGAGAGGCCTGGCAAGAGAGGAGGAAGAGGGCCTCCCTGGTGGCGCAAGTGGTTGGGAGTCCGCCTGCCGATGCAGGGGATACGGGTTCGTGCCCCGGTCTGGGAGGATCCCACATGCCGCGGAGCGGCTGGGCCCGTGAGCCATGGCCGCTGGGCCTGCGCGTCCGGAGCCTGTGCTCCGCAACGGGAGAGGCCACAACAGTGAGAGGCCCACATACCGCAAAAAAAAAAAAAAAAAAAAGAGAGGAGGAAGATACCACATCTCCCACCCAGGACCCAGGGCCCTTCCACAGCCCAGCAGTGATGTTCAGAGTCTCTGCTGTAGGGCAGGCCTGGATGTGAGTCCTGGACCATGACTTGTGAAGTCACTTGTGTGACCCTGGGCTTCTCTGAGCCTTAGTGGCATGGTCTGTGGAATGGGGCTCCTGTGAAGGTCCAGTGAGACCATGGTCATGGAGCCCAACACCCAGGGGCCATCATCAAGGCTCAGCTCCTCCATCCCCATCTTCCCCCCAGATCAAGAACGAGTCCTTCCTAGAGGACATTAACAATGTCCTGAACTCAGGCGACATTCCCAACCTCTACAACACGGACGAGCAGGACCAGATTGTCAACACCATGCGGCCCTACGTCCAGGAGCAGGGCCTGCAGCCCACCAAGGCCAACCTCATGGCTGCCTACACTGGACGTGTGCGCAGCAGCATCCACCTGGTGCTGTGCATGAGGTACAGGCGGCCACTGCAACCTCGCAGGGACAGTGGTTTTAGGTGGGGGAGCACCCGGGACTGCCACAAGGGGAAGTGGCCTGGGCCTGGCCACCAGGCCATTGGGTCCAGGCTGCTGTGCTGTTGTGTCCTGGCTTCCATGCCACAGGGCTGTGAAATGACCCTGGGTCCTGGGTTCCTGGGGTGTGTAAGTCAGTGTCTCAGGGCCTCATTTGGACCCCCACCTCCCCAGCCCCATTGGAGAGGTCTTCCGAGCTCACCTAAGGCAGTTCCCCTCCCTGGTCAACTGCTGTACCATCGACTGGTTTAATGAGTGGCCAGCAGAGGCCCTGGAGTCTGTGGCCACCATGTTCCTGAACGAGATCCCAGAGCTGGACGCCACCCCCAAAGTAATTGAAGGACTGGTAGGTATCTTGGTGAGGAGCAAGCCCTTGAAGGGAACTGTGTAGGTTCGGGCTTGGGGTCACCAAGGCCTGGGTAAGAGTCCCAGGTCCGCTACTGATAGGAAGCCTTTGGGCAGACAGCTTTACCTAAGCCTCAGTTTCCTCATCTGTATAATGGGAATGCCACAAGGTTGTCACGGTGACACAGGAGGCTGGGCACACAGTTACACAGTCACTGTTTATCTTATTCCCTGAGGGCTCCATGGACACTTTCTTTAAAGAGCCGCCTGATATAGGGACTTCCCTGGCGGTCCAGTGGTTAAGATTTCACCTTCCGCTGCAGGGGGTGAGGGTTCAATCCCTGGTCGGGGAGCTAAGATCCCACATGCCTTGGTGACAAAAAACCAAAACGTAAAACAGAAGCAATATTGTAACAAATTCAGTAAAGAGTTTTAAAAAAAAATGGTCCACATTAACAAACAAAGAGCCCCCTGATACAACCCAGAGACTACAGATGGGGTGGGGGGTAGATTTGTCTGGTCCAGCCTGAGAGAGTGATGGTCACCTGGGGGCCAAGAGCTAGGGTGAGCCCATTTCTGCCCAGCTGTGCTGAGGCCTTGGGCCCTACCTCCCCACATCTACAGCCTCCGAGAGGGGCGCCACCTTAGGGCTTTCTGAGAGAGGCAGGTCATAGGGGCTGTGATAAGAGCACTGGGCCAAGAGCTGGGACACACCTGGGTCCAAGTTCAAAGTGAACTCTGCCCTTGACAACTGTGTGAACTTGAAAAAGCCCCTTAATTTCCCTGGGTCGTGGGATTTTTCGTCTGCAGAATAGGTGACCTTTACCTGGAGGTCGTGAGGATCATAGGAGAGAGTGAGTGTGAGGGCCGTTGAGGTTCCTGCATGTGGCTCCCTCCCCAGAACCAGGCTTCAGTGGCTTCAAGGGCACCCTGGTGCCCCATCTTTGCTGGGGGCTCTACAAGACTGGCATCAGTGGTCTGCTCCCTCACAGATTCAGGTTTGCGTGTATATCCACCAGTCAGTGGCCAAGAAGTGTGTCGAGTATCTGGCCGAGCTTGCCCGCCACAACTATGTGACCCCCAAGAGCTACCTGGAGCTGCTCAATATTTTCTCCATCCTCATCGGGCAGAAGAAACAGGAGCTGAAAACCGCTAAGAACCGCATGAAGAGTGGTCTCGACAAGGTGGGCCGGGGTGGGGCCTTGTGGGCAACGTCTAGCTGCCCGTGGTTCTGCCCATGCAGTCTCAGTCCTGACCCCGGAGGCCCAGCCTGGCCTTTCAATTGGCAGCCCACAGTGTTAAATGGGTGGCTTCCTCCCTCACCAAAAGAGCAAAAGCTGCTGGCCAAGGGCAAGGCCAAAGCAGGTCACCCCAAATATTTTTAGGGGACTGCTCCCTTCCTCTGGGGTCCACTGGGAAACCTGGGGGCCACTGAAGCTGCTGGCCACCGCCTCTCACTCGTGAATGAGGGCGGCCCTGCAGGGACCTCTCCCCTGCCCCCTCCAGGCCTAACTCACTCTCTGGTCCCCATCACACCGTCACACCGGATCTCCTCTCTGTGCCCCCCACCTCCCACCCCCCAGCTGCTGCGCACTTCGGAGGACGTGGCCAAGATGCAGGAAGAGCTGGAGATTATGCGCCCCCTGTTGGAGGAGGCTGCCAAGGAGACCACGCTCACCATGGAGCAGATCAAGGTTGGGGGTGCTCCTGGCCCCCTCCCTGACGGCTGACCACATCTGAGGATGCTCGGCATCCCCATGCAACCACAAGATCCCTAGCTGCCTGGCCTCACAGGTTGCTTAGCCTCTTGGTGCCCAGTTCCCTCATTCAGTCATGTGTTCATTCAACAAATGCTTGCTCAGAACCTATTCTATGCCAAGCGCTGCACTGGGCAGAGGATATGGTGATGAGCAAGACAGACAAATCCAAACCCAATAATCACAACACGGACTGAGCAGCAGGGCAGCCACAGGTAGCGGTGCAGAGTCTGCCTGAGTCTCCCTCTAAGATCCTCTGAGTCTACAAGAGGGCCCACATTTGAGGGCAGGTCCTCACAGCAGCCTCCGCAGGTTTGCATATTCATGATGGCTGCTTTCTGGCAGAAACAATCACGCCCTGCTCTACGAAGGCAGTGGTATTGAAAAATTTTCCAGCAGATGGAAAGAAAGTGACTTGTGGGAGGGGAGTGCCTTTCTCTGTTCTGCATGGAGGTGCCCTGTGGGTTTAGGGGGTCCTGCCCATGGGGCAGTTATGCTCAAGCATGTAAAGTTCTGAGCCCCATGCCAGGCCCACGATGAGCACTCAGGATTGGAAGAGGTTCCTAGCACTCCCAGGTCTCCGTGGGCTGTCACAGCCGAGAGGGTCCTTAGAGACTGGGGCATCCCAACCCTCATTTCCTTCCACCTGGGGAGACTGAGACACAGAGAGGAGAAAGGGGAGGAGGGCACACCTGTCCCTGACACAGGCCATCACTGGGCCTTCCCTATTTCTGGTCCCTAGGTGGACACAACCATTGCTGAGGAGTCCCGGAATTCAGTGCAAGCAGAGGAGATCAAGGCCAATGAGAAGGCCAGGAAGGCACAAGGTATCGCTGACGATGCCCAGAAGGATCTGGATGAGGCTCTGCCCGCCCTGGATGCAGCCCTGGCCAGTTTGCGCAACCTCAACAAGAATGATGTGACCGAGGTGGGTGGCTAGGCACCTCCCAGGCTTTTCTTGGCATCCCTCCCTGGAGCCCTCTTGTGTCCTGGCCCCTAGGCCCTCCCTCTACACATCCCTTGAGGGTCATATGTCAAGAGATGAGGGCAGAACTAGGGCTTGAATCCAGCTGCCTGCCCTTACCTCCTTGTATCAGCCCCCAGGGCCCGGGCAGGTGCATGAGGAGGGCTTTGGGCCTTGAGAAATGAGTGTACAGGACCTCATGGCCAGGCCTGGGTATATGGGGGAGCAGTAGTTGCCATAGGCTAAGGCAGACCTTGGGGGATCTCCGGGTGTGCCCTTGGTCTGTAGTGGTAGGGACTTGGTTGGTGGGGCCCGCCCTGTCTGGTGGCTGTCCCTGCCTGTAGGTACCCACTCCGTGATGGACCTCCCCCTTCCCCACTCTTGGCCTGGCTCACAGGTGCGTGCTATGCAGCGGCCACCCCCAGGCGTGAAGCTGGTCATAGAAGCTGTGTGCATCATGAAGGGTATCAAGCCCAGGAAGGTCCCTGGAGAGAAGCCTGGCTCCAAGGTGGATGACTACTGGGAGCCAGGCAAGGGGCTGCTGCAGGACCCAGGCCGCTTCCTGGAGAGCCTCTTCAAGTTTGACAAGGTGAGCGTGCCAGACAGCCGGCCAGCTGGGAGTGAGTGAGGGCAGGACCCAGCTGGGCAGAGAAGTGGGGAGAGGAACCGGCCCCCTCCCCCACCAGCGCTGGGGCCTCCATCCTATCTCACTCTGCCTGCAACACACACAGCCCTGTGGCCACAGAGCTGATGGGACCAGATCCTGGCACAGAGGAGCTCTCCAGCTGGTGGGGGAAACAGACAGACCAACCAACAGATGGGTGTTGAGGAAATCAGGACCTGGGAAGGCTCCTATGCCCATAGGACATCACCCACAGTCACCCCAGGGCTCTGCAGCCTGGAGATTCTCTCTCCTGCCCTTTTCTCCCTGAAACCCCCATGGCGCTGGCCAAGACCTTCCCTGGCTGCTCAATCATCGCCTCTCCCTCAGCCTCAACACCTGAGGTTTAGTGCCTGTCTGTCTCTGGATTTCTCTGCCTTCCTGTCTATCTGGGGTTCTCAGTATCCATAGGCATGCGCTCTCATGGGGCTGCTTAGGGTTAGGTCAGCCTGGAGCCCGCAGCCCTCTTGGAGGGCCCCTTTCCAGCCCAGAAATTAGTCCCATGTGGGCCGCTCCCCCCCTCCCCCACCATGTGTCAGTGTTGGAGCCCTGGGCACGTCCCAGACTGCACTGGGAGGGCAGAGACAATGGCCCATCTCAGTGACAGCTGGACTCTGTATGGGCTTCCCCATCCCTCTAACTGAGCCCAAATCAGGAGGCTCACGGCCAGCACTCAGGTTCCCCTGGTCCCAGGCTCTGACCTCTGGGAGCTCATGAACAATACAGATTCCTGGGCTCATCCTGAATTACAGAGCTGGATTCTCCCAGGGTAGGACAAATGCTCCAAGAGTATGGTGAGCTCTCGGGGTGGGGATTATTACATTTGAACGTGAGCCAGGTTGGGCATCAGAACCACTCACTCGTCTCCACATTGGCCAGGAACGAGCCCTTATCTCTAAATGGGTTTTGAATGGAGCCTGCATATTATCAGGTCTTCTTTTTTTTATTTTAAATATTTATTTATTTATTTATTTATTTATTTATTTAGGCTGTGCCGGGTCTTAGTTGTGGCACGCGGGACCTTCGTTGCGGCATGCGGGATCTTTTTAGTTGTGGCGTGTGGACTTCCTAGTTGCGGCATGCATGCGGGATCTAATTCCCTGACCAGGGATAAAACCCGGGCCCCCTGCATTGGGAGCGCGGAGTCTTACCCTCTGGACCACCAGGGAAGTCCCTGTATTATCAGATCTTGAGGTTGCGTCATTTCTTGAGAAAAAAATCTCTGATCATATTATTTGAAATCCTAGAATACAGAAGATCCTCTTCTGGCCAGCTTTTGTGGGTTGTGTTTATTCCCTAGGGAGGACACCTGTACTGAGGCCTACATGGGGCATAGCGGCAGGAGCAGGATGCCCCTCAGCCCTGCAGAGCCTTCTCTGTCCTCCCTGGGAAGCAGCCCCCTGAGCCCATTGTTCCCATCTGCAGGACAACATTGGGGAGGCGGTGATCAAAGCCATCCAGCCATACATCGACAATGAAGAGTTCCAGCCGGCCGCCATCGCCAAGGTGTCCAAGGCCTGCACCTCCATCTGCCAGTGGGTGCGCGCCATGCACAAGTACCACTTCGTGGCCAAGGCCGTGGAGCCCAAGCGGGTGAGGGCTGGGTAGACCTAGGAGGCAGGGGAGAGGGCGTGGGCTCCTCTGGGCACCAGTAAAGCTGGTCCTGCGCCCTCTGCCCGCAGCAAGCCCTGCGGGAGGCCCAGGATGACCTGGAGGTGACACAGAGGATCCTGGAGGAGGCGAAGCAGCGCCTGCACAAGGTGGAGGATGGCATTGCCACGATGCAGGCCAAGTACCGAGACTGCATTGCCAAGAAGGAGGAACTGGAGCTGAAGTGTGAGCAGTGCGAGCAGCGGCTGGGCCGCGCTGACAAGGTGCGAGGGCCTGTGGCGTGGCCTGCCCCCGACAGGCTGGAAGGGCCCGGGTGATAGGGGGTGTCCCAGGGTGGCTGCCCACACACCCCACACCAGCCACCTCGGGGACGCCGCCAGGCAGGGACACCCAGGCCCCCGGCCCAGCCTCCCAGAACCCACCCCGTGGGCTGTCCTTGCAGCTCATCAACGGGCTGTCAGACGAGAGGGTGCGCTGGCAGGATACGGTGGAGAACCTGGAACACACGCTCGACAACATCTTCGGGGACGTGCTGGTGGCTGCTGGCTTTGTGGCCTACCTGGGCCCCTTCACGGTAAGGAGCCCCCGGCCCCGCCTTGAGGCCTCACCTCCACGAGGAGTGGCCTGAGGGTGGCTCTTCTCTCACTCATTCAACAAGCACTTCTCAGGCGCCCCGTCTGAGCCAGGTGCTGTTCCAGGCACTGGGGATATGGCAGCTCACAAAACAGCCAGAAAACCTACTCTGGTGGGGCTGGCCTTCTAGAGGGAAGTGTGAGCTCACACTGCCGTGCTTTCTGTGTGCCTCTCATTCAATCCTCACAGCTGCCCTGACGAGTGGGCATTGTTGTTCTTATGCTGGTTTCACAGATAAGGGGCTGAGGATTGTGGAGGCCGAGGATGTTCCCCAAAGTGGGGCTGGAGCTCAGGCCTCCATCTCCATGTCTGAGCTCTGACCTCTGCACAACTGCTGAGTGCTGGGGTGCAGGGGGAAGTGGGAGGGCATCGCGGCTGTCTCGGTGGGGTGGCCCTGAGTCTGGCATCTCCCCAGGGCCAGTACCGCACGGTGCTCTATGACAGCTGGGTCAAGCAGCTCACGGCTCACCATGTCCCACACACCTCTGAGCCCACGCTAATCAGGACTCTGGGGAACCCCGTGAAGATCCGCTCGTGGCAGGTGCCCACCCTGGGGAGCTGGAGCAACTGGGCTGGGCCTGCAGTGTGGTCGGGCTGGGCCAGGAGCCTCCCGCCTCCCTCCCACCCTCTTTCCTGGGTCTGCTTAGAGATGCGTCTCCTGAGCCCGCCCGGGGCCAGTCAGAGGCTTGTGGGTAGGCGAGGAGAAAGCCGAGCGAATGGTATAGATGCTGGCTAACTGAGGGCAGAGAGGTCAAGGGGTGCTTATGAGAGTGGGGGTGGGGTGGGAGAGCAGTGTCCAGAGTGAGGGTTATGAGGTCATGTCCGAGCTAGACCCTGAAGGACAGGTAGAGCTGACGCAAGGAGAGAACCAAGAGGCTTAGGCAGAGGCTGAGCGTGAACACAGTCCAGGAGGGCTGATGGGCTTTACTGGCTCCGTGAAGATGGCCTGACTGAGCAAGGATTCAGTAGGCAAAAGGAACAATGGGCCCGGTGAAGGAGGGTGTCAGGAGCCAGCCAATAGGAGGGAGACCAGTCCTGGGGGCCGAGACCTCAGGACTGCCCTTCACCCTCAAGAGGGTGCAGTAAGGAGCAGGGAAACACAGCCAAAGCACAAGGTTGGGAGTAGCTGATGTCCCAGCTGAGCCTGCTGTGTGAGACCCCCGACCCAGCCCGGTCCCCCACAGGTTGCTGGCCTCCCCAACGACACACTGTCAGTGGAGAATGGGGTCATCAACCAGTTCTCCCAGCGCTGGACCCACTTCATTGACCCTCAGAGTCAGGCCAACAAATGGATCAAGAACATGGTGAGCCCACCCACCGGGTGCCACAACCCCACCCAGCGGGGCTTAGCAGGTGCAGGGGGAGTAGCTGAGCCTCAGCTGGTTCTCAGCTCCCGCGGCCCTCACTCGCCCCCTGTGCCCACAGGAGAAGGACAGCGGGCTGGATGTGTTCAAGCTGAGTGACCGCGACTTCCTGCGCAGCATGGAGAATGCCATCCGCTTTGGCAAGCCCTGCCTTCTAGAGAACGTGGGCGAGGAGCTGGATCCCGCCCTGGAGCCCGTGCTGCTCAAGCAGGTGGGCCTGCAGCAGTGGGCGTGGGGGTGGCCCCCTTCCCCTGCCTCACTGGTGAAGCCCAGGCCACAGCGCTTGCCCATCCCACCTGCCACAGACATACAAGCAGCAGGGGAACACGGTGCTGAAGCTAGGAGACACGGTGATCCCCTACCATGAGGACTTCAGGATGTACATCACCACCAAGCTGCCCAACCCACACTACACGCCCGAGATCTCCACCAAGCTCACCCTCATCAACTTCACCCTGTCTCCCAGGTAAGCCCTTGGTCCC
This sequence comes from Mesoplodon densirostris, assembly GCF_025265405.1. NCBI lineage: Eukaryota > Metazoa > Chordata > Mammalia > Artiodactyla > Ziphiidae > Mesoplodon > Mesoplodon densirostris. Next base: position 73,607,639 of record NC_082670.1, read on the forward strand.
TGGGCCCCCCAGCATCAGCTCTGCCTCAGCCTGCCTGGCTGCCTCCTCCCACCCCGAGGCAGAGACTCAGTGGGTTTCCCCCTGAGGCCCCGCCAGCTTCCTCCCAGGCACTCTGCATTTCAGGTCTTTCTAGCCCCTCCACCAGCTCCCTTTACTTGCCACCGTTTCCACCTGAGAAACCCCACCCTCAGATCATCCTGATCCCTGGTCAGGAACCCCTCCCCCAGCCTCCCTGGCCAGCACTAGCCCCACCTCATCTGGATACCCTTTCCCCACAGCCCTTGCTGAGCCCTTGTGTACTCACCCCAGAGCTGTCCTGGAGCCCTGTGGGGGGCATACTCTGGCTCCCTGCACCCAAGCAGTTTCCTGCCCTTGCTGCCCTAAGCCGAGGCACTATAGCTTTTGCTGACCACCCACAGAGAGTGCTAAGGCCTCCATGCCAGTGGCCACTATGAACCTCTCCACAGACAAGGGGGTGAAAACATCCTTAAGTCCTGTCCCTCCCCATCACCCCCAGCCCCCTCCTGCTGAGAGGGAGTTTTTCAGAGACCCCAGCAACTCACACGTTCAACTGCCTGGCTCCTGCTGGGATTCCAAGCTGCCACCTGAGGTCTCACTGAGAACTGGTCACTTTGAAGCCAGGCTCTGCCTTAGCCCTGCAGCCTGAGACAGAGGCCAGGCCTCCCAGGCTGACACCAACAGGGATGCTAGGCTCTTTGGATCCCCAGGAACACAGGTACATAGGTGAGCAGGCTCAAGGCTGGCCCTCCAGGGCCCACCATGTGTCACAGACATAATGTCCCCTGCCCCTGGCAGTGGCCTAGAGGACCAGCTGCTGGGCCAGGTAGTGGCTGAGGAGCGGCCTGACCTTGAGGAAGCCAAGAACCAGCTGATTGTCAATAATGCCAAGATGCGCCAGGAGCTGAAGGACATTGAAGACCAGATCCTGTACCGGCTCAGCTCCTCTGAGGGCAACCCTGTGGATGACATGGAGCTCATCAAGGTGCTGGAGGCTTCCAAGATGAAGGCTGCTGAGATCCAGGTCAGCAACTGCCGGCCCGCCCCTGCCTGCCTCTCCCCACCTGCCCCAGGCCTGCCCCCTGTCCCCACCCACCTCTTCCTGGTGCCCTTTGACAACCTACCAGGGCCTGACCAGCACCCCCTGTACTGCACCCGCAGGCCAAGGTCAGGATTGCAGAGCAGACAGAGAAGGACATTGACCTCACGCGCATGGAGTACATTCCCGTGGCCGTCCGCACCCAGATCCTCTTCTTCTGCGTGTCTGACTTGGCCAGCGTGGACCCCATGTACCAGTACTCCCTCGAGTGGTTTCTCAACATCTTCCTCTCAGGCATCGCCAACTCAGAGAGGGCAGGTAGCCCTGGCACAGATGCACATGTTGACACAAACACCAGGCTCTACCCTGGCACAGGTGTGACACACCTGGATGCATTTCCACAGCGGGCACACACACGTAGACTCACACCCATGTCCACTCATACACACCCTCATCAGACTTACACTACGTAAGAACACACGCCCCTCCTACCCTCCTCGGAGCAAATGCCCCAAGGGGGTGCCCAGACTGCCCCTTTGGCTACTGGGGAGATGGGCTGGGCTGGGCTGGGCTGGGCCCCAGGGATCTTGCTTCCCTCCCTTCTCCCTGCACTGCCATCACCCCTCTGCCCTGCAGACAACCTAAAGAAGCGCATCGCCAACATCAACCGCTACCTGACCTACAGCCTCTACAGCAATGTCTGCCGCAGCCTCTTCGAGAAGCACAAGCTGATGTTCGCCTTCCTACTGTGTGCCCGCATCATGATGAACCAGGGCAAGATCGACCAGGTGCGTGATGGAGGGGCGGCCAGTTCCTTGCTTGAAAACAGCCAGGAGGCCCTGGGTTAACTATGGCCCAGCAGCTCCTGTGCACATGTCTTCTCAGAGCCTTGAGAGTGCTGGTGAGCACAGAGACAGTCCTGAGCCTCCTGGCTCATGGTCTCATGAGCCCCAGGTATTTTGTGGTGCGTTGGAAAGCACTGAGAGCCCAGCTACCACTGCTTGAGCCGGGTGCTGGCATCACAGCTACCCTCTGACCTACCCCCACAAAACCCGTGGGAAGCAGAGTTCTGATTCTTCCTACTTTCCAAGTGAGGAAACAGAGGCTCAGAGGTCAAATCCTTTGCCTAAGGTCACACAGCCAGGGAAAGGGAAAAAGGTGACACTAACCCAGACCTGTGCAAATGCCACCCCTAAGGGGAACTCCATTTCTCTGGCTGAGGATGGTAGGGGAGGCACTGCTGGGTGGGGCGCTGGAGGCAGGCCTCAGGGCCTGGGCGCTAGCCTCCCCTGTCCCTTGCCAGAACGAGTGGCGCTACCTCCTGTCCGGGGGCTCTGTCCCTGTCATGAGTGAGAACCCTGCCCCGGACTGGCTGTCAGACCGGGCCTGGCGAGACATCCTGGCACTCTCCAACCTGCCGGCCTTCTCCTCCTTCGCCCTTGACTTTGTGAAGCATCTATCGGAATTCCAGGCTATCTTTGATAGCCCTGAGCCCCACCGGTGAGCTGGGACCCAGGGCACAGCAGGGTGGGCACATCCAGGGGCTAAGACCCAGGAACAGGCTTGCCCTGGAGCCTTCTCTGAGGGGCCACACAGGGTTGCCCTGCAGCTGTGACTACATCTCTTCCATGCCCCTGGCCATGTACCCCTGGACACCCCATTCTCCCCTGCTGTCCAGCAAGCAGAGACCCTGTGGCCAGTGCCCTCCCACAGGTTGGCTCTCAGGGGGACGTGGGCACTGTTGCAGGGAGCCCTTGCCTGGCATCTGGGACCAGTACCTGGACCAGTTTCAGAAGCTGCTGGTCCTCCGCTGCCTACGTGGGGACAAGGTTACCAATGCCATGCAGGACTTCGTGGCCACCAACCTGGAGCCACGCTTCATTGAGCCCCAGGCAAGTGCTGTCAGCCAGCAGCTAGGCTAATCCCCACCCTGGGTCCCAGGATCCTGGCTGCACCTGGACAGACCACTTTGCAGCCTTGGTCAGGCCAGGACCCCTAGCCACCCCAAAAAGCTCTGAGAGGTTCCAGGTCCCACCAGGAAGCCCCTCTGGGACTACTCTGGGGGCCCCAGGACCCCCCCTACCTCTCCCTGGTCACCTGCCCCTGAGGAGAAGCTCTAGGTGGCCCCAGCATCTCTCCCTGCCCTGCAGACAGCCAACCTGTCACTGGTGTTCAAAGACTCCAACTCCACCACGCCCCTCATCTTCGTGCTATCACCTGGCACTGACCCGGCAGCCGACCTCTACAAGTTTGCCGAAGAAATGAAGTTCTCCAAGAAGCTCTCTGCCATCTCCCTGGGCCAGGGCCAGGTAAGGGCAAGGGGGTGGGGGAGAAGGGAGTTGGTGGGCTGGGTCAGCTGGTCCCCCACCACTCAGCACTCCTGTCCCCACAGGGCCCTCGGGCAGAAGCCATGATGCGCAGCTCCATGGAGAAGGGCAAGTGGGTCTTCTTTCAGAACTGCCACCTGGCACCGAGCTGGATGCCAGTCCTGGAGCGCCTCATTGAGCACATCAATCCCGACAAGGTACACCAAGGGAATACAGTACATCCATCCAGGACTGATAAGGCTAAATGAGATCGTCCCACAGAGCACTCAGCCCAGCCACCGGCACACAGTGGGCGCTCAGGAAGTGACATATGTAACACATATCAACTAGATTAATCTTCCCAGTGGCCCTCTCAAGTTACTGCTACCAGTGACTCGCCCAGGGCCACCCAGCGCAGACGGGTGACCCTGGAACTTGCCAAAGCCCATGTTCTTTACCAGTGGTCCGTGCAGCCTGGTCTGGCCCAGCCCAACCCAGGGGTGGAGTCAGGCTGAGGGTGGCTCAGGGTCCTTGGGTAGGAGGGAGCCTGGTGTTGGGGCAGCCACCAGGTACGGATCTCAATGCTCACGTGGAGCATGGCCACCAGGTGCACCGGGACTTCCGCCTGTGGCTCACCAGCCTGCCCAGCAACAAGTTCCCAGTGTCCATCCTACAGAACAGCTCCAAGATGACCATTGAGCCGCCACGCGGGGTCAAGGCCAACCTGCTCAGGTCTTACAGCAGCCTCAGCGATGACTTCCTCAACTCCTGTCACAAGGTGAGACACACGTGGCCCGTGCACCCCAACCTGCCCCATCTCCATCCCCACCCTTCACGCCCCTCCGCCCCGCCCCCACCTCCGGCAGGTGATGGAGTTCAAGTCCTTGCTGCTGTCTCTGTGTTTGTTCCATGGGACTGCCCTGGAGCGTCGTAAGTTTGGGCCCCTGGGCTTTAACATCCCCTATGAGTTCACGGACGGGGACCTGCGCATCTGTGTCAGCCAGCTCAAGATGTTCCTGGACGAGTATGACCACATCCCCTACAAGGTGGGCTGGGGATGGGCTGAGGGCGGGGAGCTGGGCGCCTGTGGGGGCCTGACCTACCCACCCCATAGGTCCTCAAGTACACGGCAGGGGAGATCAACTACGGGGGCCGCGTCACTGATGACTGGGACCGCCGCTGTGTCATGAACATCCTGGAGGACTTCTACAGCCCCGCCGTGCTCTTCCCCGAGCACAGCTACAGTGCCTCGGGTGTCTACCACCAGATCCAACCCACCTACGACCTCAACGTGAGCACACACTGGGGCCATGCTTTAGGCGGCCTGCCAAGCTGGGGTCCTGGGGTGCCGTGAACACCTGGGTGCTGGGAGACTTGGCCCCTACCGGCCAGTAGCTCCTTTTCATTGATTGATCCATCCCACAAAGATAGCCCTGGAGCTCAGGTCCTGTGGGCAGAGGCCAACCCCCACCTCTTAGCCCCTGCCCGAGAGGACTTTGTGAGGCTGGGAGGGGCTGGGCGGCTCCTCTGAGGCTGCCAGGTGAGGCAGTGAGGCGGGAAGCAGCCCAGACCACAGTCAGGGAGGGCTCCCTGAGGAAATGATGCTTCAGCTAAGATGTGTGAGGAGCAGGCAGGCGCTGGGTGGAGCACCCAGAGTGTGGTTCAGCAGTGTAAAGGGCCTGTGGCAGGAGGGGCTGTGACAGGTTTGAGCAGCTGAATGAAGAAGCAGGGAGCTAGGCAGCAGGGAGAAGTGGGCTAGGAGGGAGCAGAGGCCATGGAGTCCCGAGGGTTAAGAGGGAGATGCGTAAAGCTTGCAACCAGGGGTGACGAGTAGGGGATGTGCTCAATTGGAGGGCTGTCCCGGAGGCTGGAGGTACAGCAGGGCAGGGGCTTCAGTCACAGTGCTCCTACCCTCCAGGGCTACCTCTCCTACATCAAGAGCCTTCCACTCAATGACATGCCTGAGATCTTTGGCCTGCACGACAATGCCAATATCACCTGTGCCCAGAATGAGACCTACACCCTGCTTGGCACCATCGTCCAGCTGCAACCCAAATCATCCTCTGCAGGCGGCCAGCGCCGGGAGGAGGTTAGTGGCAGCAGGGGAAAGGGCCCAGTGGTTGGGCAGGACCAGCCTCCTATCCACCACGCCTGTTCCCCTGTGGGAAGGAACTCTGTGCATGTAGAATTCTTTGCGCCCACAGATAGTGGAGGATGTGGCCCAGAACATTCTGCTCAAGGTGCCTGAGCCCATCAGCTTGCAGCGGGTGATGACCAAGTACCCTGTGCTGTATGAGGAGTCAATGAACACGGTGCTAGTACAGGAGGTCACTCGGTAATCCCCTGCCACCCCCAGCCCTGAGTCAGCAGGCCACTGGGCTATAGAGTAATGACAGCAAAAGCTACACCAAGTGCTATAAACCCATTCTCTAACTCAGCCACATTTTTATTCCATTTTACAGATGAGTAAACCAAGGCCCAAAAAGGTTACATGACTTGTCTAAGGTCATACATTTACTAACAGCCAGAGCTGGAATTGGTACTCAGGCCACTCGACCCCACTCTATGCTCTTAGCCCCTATGTTCTGCCACTGTTTTTTTGTCTACGGCCTACAACTGGGGAGTGTGGATATGGCCACACGGCCCGATCACTGCCTTCCTCCTTGCCACTGGCTCCATAGGTACAACCGGCTGCTGCAAGTGATCACACAGACGCTGAGAGACTTGCTCACAGCACTCAAGGGGCTGGTGGTGATGTCCTTGCAGCTGGAGCTGATGGCTGCCAGCCTATACAACAACACTGTGCCCGAGCTCTGGAATGCCAAGGCCTACCCATCACTCAAGCCGCTGTCCTTATGGGTCATGGACCTGCTGCAGCGCCTGGACTTCCTGCAGACCTGGATCTCCAAGGGCATCCCAGCTGTTTTCTGGATCAGCGGCTTCTTCTTCCCCCAGGCTTTCCTGACAGGCACCCTGCAAAACTATGCCCGCAAGTCTGTCATCTCCATCGACACCATCTCCTTTGATTTCAAGGTCTGGACTCAGCCAGGGCCAGGTCAGGTGACAGGCTGGGGTGTGGCCCAGGCAGGAGGAGCACGGAGGCCACAGCACGCTGGCAGAATCAGGGGACCCCTGAGAGGGGGTTGGGGGACAGGGAGAGCCAGAAGAGACCATAAGCCCCAGGGAAATCCCTAGGGGCAGAGCACAGACTGTAGGCTACCAGCTGAAACAGCAGGTGAAGGGGGGAGGCAGGCAGAGCCCTCAGGAGGGAGCTTATGCCTCCTGACCCAAACCCTAACCCAGATTCTGGGTGTTTATATGTGAGGGGGCATCTGTGTGCCCACTACAGGTGATGCGCCAGTCAGTATCAGAGCTCAAGACAAGACCCAGAGATGGGTGCTTCATCCATGGACTGTTCCTGGAAGGTGCCCGATGGGACCCTCTGGCCTTCCAGCTGGCTGAGTCTCGGCCCAAGGAGCTATACACAGAGATGGCCGTTATCTGGCTCCTGCCAACGCCCAACCGCAAGGTCCAGAACCAGGACTTCTACCTGTGCCCCATCTACAAGACACTGACCCGTGCTGGTATGGGGCCCAGGGCGGGGAGCCTACACCACAGGTGGGGGTCCAGGGTTGGGCCAGTTAGGCTGACCCAGGTTAGCTACACAGGATGGCTGACAGAGGTCAGTCACCACTCACTCCTGAGACTGACTAGGCCAGGACAGAGCTGGGCCAGTAGTAGGCAAGGTGATGCCCAGGGGCTGGGCCCAGTCTGTGGGGAGTGGCCCCTGAGCTCACCATCCTCTTGCCTCCCTTAGCAGACCCACCTTGGGTCTGGGAGCCCCAGCCTGCCAATGGAGGTTCAGAGCGGGTAACTGAGGCCTGGAGAGGTGGGGTGGGCCTGGGCTGGGTCCACAGGGAATGAGCAGGGGTGTCAAGTCTCCCATTCCCATCCTCAGTCGTCAGTGCAGTAACTTAGGGCAGGCCTGAGCCTTGGCCACACTCCCCAGACAGGCTTCCTCTTGGGTCAGGTCCCCTTCCTTGTCCCAAGCTCAGTCTGCAAAGTCCACTGCCTTTCTTTATACCCTGTTCCTGCCCTAGTTGAAGCAGACAACTTAACCTTCCCCCTTCTTGCCTGCTCTAGGAACACTATCAACCACAGGCCACTCCACAAACTACGTCATTGCTGTGGAGATCCCCACCGACCAGCCCCAGCGACACTGGGTAAAGCGTGGTGTGGCCCTCATCTGTGCCCTGGACTACTAGATCCAGACAGAAGGGCTGGGGCCATTAAAGTTGCATTTCCTAAACAGTCCAGCTGAGCCTTAGCTGCTTACACCAGGCCGCCTCTGTAGAACCCACTGCCAGGGAAACGGTGGGGGTGAGAGGATACAGTGGCCTCAAGAGAAAACGTGGTTAGCAGGGGGACGAGTGGCACAGTCGGCAGCTTTGAGCCTTGCAAGGTCCCAGAGCCCCTCCAGGGACTACACACCAGACAGGACTAGAGACAGAGGTGCCACCTCCACTGAGTCCCAACACTCTCCAGGTTGCAAAGCTGTCAGATCTGGTGAAAGCCATGGCCCTCTCCTCCCACACTACACCTTGCACACAGCTCCTCAGGTTCCACAGCCCACCCGAAGCCCCTCCTCAGTTCAGACCCTAAGTCCCAGGCCTAGGGGCCCAAGAACCTCTGCCCCAGAAGGCTGAATGCCCGAGAATGCACTCCCCTTACCTCTTTGGTCACACACAGGGCCCTGGGCCCAGGTCTGGTGAGGTCCCACTCCCACCACAGCCCTGGCCTACAAACCTCAGGCCAGCAAGCACAGGAGGGCTCATTTTTTAGGAGAGTTTTATTCATTCATTAGTCCAATATTTACAGGGGCCAGAGGGGTTGGGCTATGCTTAGCGCAGAGGCAGCTGCCATGCCTGCCAGCTGCCCCCCACCCTGGTCACTATGTACACATAAGGGGCCCGCCTGGATCACCTTCAAAGCCACCTGGAAGAGGCCATGGGGCTATGTTTGGGGCCTGAGCTCCAGAGGCAGTGCTGGGCCCATCAGCCGTTGGCATCAGGCCCTCTGGGAACATGGGGCTCCAACTGGTTGTCTTGGTCCTATTGTCCCCCACCCTGAGTGCCTTGCAGAAGCTGAGAAAGCTGGCATGGCAGGGAGAGCTGAGTGGTGCCAGCTTCCTGCAAGCAGCCCTGTCTCTGCTGTCTCTAAGAAGAGGGAGACATGGTAATACTGAGGGGCGGGCAGAGGCTCCTCTGAGCCCAGGAGCCCAGGAGCCCAAGGCAGGCCCCTTGCCAGGGCCACAACACTGAAGACAAAGAGCCCAGGGCCTTGCCACAGAGAGCAGTCTTACTAAGCCTGGCCAAAGCCAGGCCACCAAACAGCTCAAACACTTCTCTCTGCTCAGGCCATGGGACCCAAGCAGGCTGCTCACCCCACCCCCACTGGAACACCCCACTCCCAGTCTAGCCCAGCAGCCAGGTCCCTGAGTTTGGAGCTCTCCCAGGAGGAATGAAGAGCAGACCTGGCTTCCTCGCAACAGGGACAACTGGGGCCAGAGCAGCAGGGCCCCCAGCTGTGACCCTGCAGGAGTGACCCTGGCCCTCCAGGATGACAGCTGTTAGGAGAGAACTCAGAGTCAGGAAGCTGACTATGTCAACACAGTGGTGGCAAGATGGGTTAGAGCCCAGAAAAATAGACGTCTCTGTAGGTAAAATATATATTCTGCTGCCCAGGCAGAAAGGCCAGGTCCTGCCCCTCCACAGCCGGCTGTGGAGGAAGCTGCAGCACCTCCCTGTGCCCCAGCTCCTGCTTCCAGAGCATGACGGGGCAGCCCTGCCCTGGCAGGCACTGGGGTACCATGCAGAGAATCCTGGCCTGGCTCCTATTCCCAGGGCCTGGCTCCTATTCCCAGGGTCTGGGCTCTCTGACTGGAACTATTCGGTAATACTGGGAAGAGGGGGAGTGGGGCAGGGGAGGGCCCTGGTGAGGGCCGTGTGGCAAGAGTGAGCAGCAGGGTCAGGGCCAGCAGCCCTCACTGGCGCTTGGCCTTGTAGGGGCGTGAGCGTTTCCGCCGGTCAGGCTTCCGCTGCTTGTGGAGTCGGCCAATGCTGACCCCCTGGCGCCGCCGCACCGAGATGTTCTGCTCCACCAGGTTGGCCAGCATGCCTGTGGAGAGGCGCAGGCCCTTAAGCGGGTGGCTGGATGCCCAGCAGCCACTTGCTCAACCGGCCACAGCCTCCGGTCAGAAGCTGAGGCTCTCTCGGCCCTCCCTGAGACTACAGTCTGCTCAAGCTCCAGCAGAGGCCTGAAGGAGGGGGCCTGAGGGCCAGGGCTCTGAGCAGGGCATGCCAGGTAAGGTGCAGCAGCGAGACCCCTCACCTTCCTGAGCCAGCATGGAGATGAAGGTGCAGATGAACTCATCGTAGTTGTGTGTCCTTCTCTGGTCGTCGATCTGTGGGAGGGAAGAGTGAGGACATGAGGACGCTGCGGCCATCTCCCCAGAGCAGCCACCAGCTGACCCCAGCAGGTCGCACCTCTGGGAAGACAGGAGGGCAGAGGACCAGGCAGCTGGAGAGAGGGCCCACCTTGAACTTCTTCCTCTTCTCCACCTCCTCCTTGAGGCAGGCCTCATAGTTTGCGATCTCAGCCTCCACACACTTCAGCAGTGCCAGCAGCTCCTGCCAAAACCCAGCAGTTGCACCCGTGGTGGGGGGGCTGGCCAGCACCAAAGCCCCACTACCAGCAGGCAGCTAGAGGCAAGGATGAGCAGCCAGAGTCCCTGGAGCCTATTGAGGCCCCTGCCACCACCCGACCCAGACAGGCTTCCTGGCACCTGGCTTCAGCCACCACCCTTCACACCAAAATTCCAACTAGGAACCCAGCACCTGGGCAGCAGTGCCCTAGGCCCTTCCCTTGTCAGTATTAGAAGAGAAAGCTGCAGAAGGGCTCACCTTGGGTGAGTACTTCTCCCCGCTCAAGGGCTCACTAGGCCTGACCAGCCCAGGCTTCTCTCTGCTATCCACAGCCTCCACCACCTCTTTCTCCTCTGGGCTACCAGACCCCTGGCTGCCTTGGCTCGGTCTGATGGAAGGTGAGGAACCCTTCCCACTCTCTGGGAAGAGAAGGCACGAGAAGACCCATCAGAGTGCAGGACACGTGGTGGTCACTTGGCCACCTCCCTCCTCAGTATGCCACCGGGAGGCCAGTGAGCCAGCCCAAGGCCCACCTGTCAGCGCCAGAGGACTCAGTACACCGTCCTCAGCCAGGTGCAGCAGGCCCGTGCTGATGACAGGACCCAGGTCACGTACAGCACGATTGTAGCGTATGCAGTCAACACGCAGCAGGCTGTCGTCCTCTCCAAAAAGCACCTTGGAGATGTGGGAGGTGACCGGGCTAGAAGGCCGCGTGGGGTTGGCCGAGCGGATGGGCGAGCGTAGTGGCGAATTGAAAGCGCTGCCGATCTCAGAAGCTGTGTCAGTGCTCTCATTGCTGGGGGTGGGCGAGGGCTGTGAGTGTGTGGGCACTACCACAGCCGGACTCCCGGCCCCGCTGCTTGTCTTGATGGACAGAGGAATTGAGAGGTCTTTCTGGGACTCTTTGAGCTTCTCGGCCAAGACGTTGATGGTGTTGGGCTGCAGCACCGACAGCTGCCCATCCCCAGAGCCACTCAATGGCCCTGGTTTCCCCGGCCCCTTTCGCTTATACCTGTGGGGCCCAAGGAAAGGTAAGCCAAGGGAATGGGCCAGGTGACCATGTTCAGCAACGCCCAGAATGACCTGAACACATCTTGGCCTCCAGGGACTGACCGTGAAGCTCCAGCAGCCTGACCTGGCCATGCCAAGCCTGGCACACTGAGCTTCGACAGCTGCAGCCAGGTGTCCTCAAAGGACACCTCCTCTATTCCAGCTGTCTCACTTCTGGCCTTTTGCCAATGCCGGTTCTTCCAGCAAAGATATCCCCCACCCCAACTCTCAAGGCCTAGACAAAAGGCCTTGATGTCTGGTTACACGTGCACGGCCCTCGCCCAAGCCCTCCAAAAATTTCTTGGGACCTGGAGTCGGCCCCTTCGGGTCAGCCTCCCCAGGGCCCTGCACTCAGCAGGCATTCAGCATTATCTGCTGAAGGGCATTTTCTGGGCTGGAAGATTCAAGATAGGATCTGCAGCACTCAACCTCCAGCCTTACAGAGCTGGGGCTGACCTGATGGCGGAGTTGGTGTTCTGCACGTCATCCTCCTCATCGTCCTCGTAGTCGTCCTCGTCGTCTGAGTACTGCTGGGGTGGGCGGACTGGAACTCGGCTGCGGCCCACACCTGCTGCCAGGTCTTCCTCCTCCTGGGGCAGAGACCCAGGGCGGCCATGAGCCAGGCTGGACACAGCAGCCACAGCCAGGAAGCCAACATGGCTCTCCGGGTTCAGTCCACTGAATCCCTCCAGGTGCTCCAGAGCCCACCCACACTACCTGCCTACATAGGGCTTCTAAGAGAAACAGAGTGCCCTGAAACACCTGCATTTATTTTGCCAGTAGAACCCAACCCATAGGGCTGAATCCAACCCCATGCCCTAAACATTTAGCCCCACAGCCATGAGACTGAGTTTAAAGTCAGAGGAGCTCTCTCTGCCTCCCTAAACCCCTGCCATCGTAGGGGCTTCTGAGAATCAGACAGAGGAACCTGGTTACCTAGGCCCCGACAGAAGGCAAACACCAATGAATCACCTGAGGAAAGTGCCTGTTGCAACCTCTCAAAAGAATCCTGGAGGGAATCCTCCCAGCTTACCTGCATGGGGGACTTGGCATAGTTGTGATTGTCCAGAAAGGCTGGCAGCCGCTGGACGATAGGAGTGGGGTTTGGGGGAACACCATTGATGCTGCTCCCTGGAGGCTTCACCGCCAGCTTGGGTTTGCTGGGAGGGCTGTGGGTCGGGGCTTGTGGGCACGAACCAGCCACCTCCTCCGCACCATCTGAGAGGGCGAGGGGCATGGGCAGGACTTTCAGCCAGACCCTCAAGAAAAGCTGTCCTCAGCCCACTGTCTCCCCAGTCCTGGGGCACAGCATTGCTCCCCTTCCCTTCTCAGAGAAGAACAGCAGAGACAGCTGATGGGTGGAGAGTCAGCAAGCTCTAAGTCATGGGGCCACAGTGAGACAGGAAAAGGATGAGATGAGAAAAAGGAGGCAGAAAGAAAAAAACTTCTAGAGAGGCTAGAAAGGGAATATACATTAAGGAGAAGGCTTGGGGGACTGTGGTAATGGCAGCCCTTTCCAGGTGCCCTTGTTTAGGGAGGGACTGCTCTTCCTCCATGTTCTGAGGGGAGAGGGCTGTAGGCACCAGGCTTCAGACCTCCTGCAGGAGCCTCTGAACCACTGCCCAAGTGCCTCCATAGAAAAAGACTTGCTCTGCTTGGGGTGGCTCTGAGGCCCATGAGAGGCTCCAATACCTGTGTGGGTGCCCTCAGAGGCCGCTGGGGCCCTGCTTGTTTCCAGGGCCAGAGGGGACTTGCTGCTGACTGGTTTGGTCTCTTCAGGCAACTGTGACTCTTGAGACTTGTGGGTCTGAATCAGCTCTGGCTGCGTTACCCTAATCAGCTGAAATCAAAATCCAAGGTGCGGAGGAGTGAAGGCAGACCCTAGCTTCTACCTTGGACAGCTAAGGGCCTTGGCTCTACTCACTCACTTAAAGGGAAATAAAACAGCCAAACCTCCTTTCAGAGGCTATTCTGCCCCTCCCCATGCCAAGTCCCATCACCTTTCCCACAAAGGGAGCAAAGGAAAGGAGTGGTTAATTGAAGCCCAGATCCGCAATACAGAGTAATGTGGGAATCAGACACAGATGCCCCAGTGGAGGGAAGGAGTGGGTGGCTGGGCTGGGCAGGGCCTGGGCAGCAGGGGTACCCACCTGCTGCAGGGCCTCCAGTACTGTCTGACGGTTCACCTTCAGAACGTGCAGCCTGGCCTCATACTTGATCCTGCGGTCGGGCACCACCGCCATCAGGTTGAAGCGGATGTCATGGTAGGGCTCCCTGCAGTCACAGCCGTGGCCGTGAGAGCAGCTCTCACCCTGGCCCCGCCATCAGGTTGAGGCAGATCTCCTGGCAGGGCTCCCTGAAGTCACACCTGCAGCCACAGGTACAGGCCCCACCCCAACAGGCGGGCAGCAGCTGGCCATGCACACCAGGCACCTGAGCTGGTGCCTTCCAACAAGCTGCGTGAGGGGCCTGTCAGGACGTGAGCCAGCACACGTGGGCCACCCGGGGCTCCACCAGGGCCTGCCCCTCCCCAGGCTATCCTGAAGCAGGCCACACGCAGCCTGAGTGGGAAATAGGGCAAGGAGTTGGGAGCACAAGATCTAATCCTGATCTTGCCAGATTCATCACGTGGCCTTGCACAAGCCATCTGGCCTCTCTCTGCCTTGGTTCCCTCTTCCGTGTCCCTCCCAAAGGGGGCACAGCTCCAGAAGGTAGGGCAGGCTCAGGGCCCTTACCCTGCAGTGGCGAGGCCGATACGCTCCATGATGACCCTCCGGGCCTTGTCTGTCCACTCCTCATCCTCCCCCCAAGGCCCTGGGGAAACCAAGACAAGGAGTCAGTAGGTAGGAAGCCCTGAGCTCAGGCAGGCCAGGAGTTGGAAGGATGATGGAGAGCAGGTGACCCAGAGAATCAGGGGCTAGTTGGACAATGCAGTAGAGGGTGCCATCCTGCCAGAACCACATGTCTTCAAGACACCCCCGCCCCCCCACGTCCCACCACTGGGTCCCAAGAGTTTGAGGACCCTGAGCCCCACCTCCTTAGGAGGTAAGCAGAGAAATCCAATGCGCCCCCAGCTCAGAGTGCCTACCATGGTCAATGGGGTAAACCTTCAGCCCATCCAGCTCAAAAAGCCGGCCTGTGATAGGCACATAGCTGACAAAGTGGAATGCCTCCATGGTCCGCACGGCACTAAGGCCATTCTGCTTCTCGGGGAGATGACGTGGCTCAGGCCTGGGGAAGGACACAGTCAGTGCCCAGAATGGTACAACCCCCTTCCTTGCCCCCACCCCCATCAGTTCCCATAGCTCCCACACACCTGGCATGGCTATTATGTGCCTTGGCCAACTCTGGAGCATTACCAATCGCATATCCTTTGCTCTAGAGGGAAGAAAATAAGGCCACATCAGAGCAACTGCTCAGGCGGGCCTCGGGTGGGAAACAGAGCTCAGGAAAGCAGGCCTGGGGGCATTCCAGGAACTTGAAGAAGCACAGGTGGCCTCTCCTGAAGGCCTAGTGGGGGCAGAAAAGAGCTCTGGAGCCCCCAAAAGATGGGCTGTACTGGCTTGCACAGTAATCCGTGGACACTGGAGAACAACATTGCCTGATAAAGTCCTAATACGGTGTCATTTAAGGAATGTTTCTCTCTTCCCCAGGTCTATCTCCTTTTCTTGAGCCCCTTTTCTTAAAAAAAAAGTTGACTCACACAATTAATTTACAGGTCAAATATAATGTAAATATCATTTGAAGAAACCTCATAGTGCCAAATGCCGTGTGGTGGCATTATCAGTGGCAGATCTGGTGGTCACATCTGCCTAGTCAGCTGAGTCAGGATTAAGGCACTGTGGCCTACCTCAGGGCTGAAGCCTTTGGTGAAGTCCTTCATGCGACTCAGGGTGGGCCCCAGGTCCACACTGCTGCAGTTCAGGAGCACGCTCAGCAGGGCATGAGTGGCACAAGAGTTGGGGATCAGCTGTGAAACAAAGAACAGTCACCCATCCACAGCATCCCTCACCCCAAGCCCATACTCATCAGGAATGGGGACTCAGAGAGGGACAGTCATGTCTGGACAATCCTCATCAGCTCCCCTCATCTTTACCCAACATTTGTTCATTCAACTAAGTACCCATCAGGAGTCCGGGGAAATGGAGAATGGACTCAGACGTCACCCTGCTCTAAAGAGACTCCCTTTTTTATCACTAAAAAAGTTCAGTTCCTTCTGCCTTCCCCCACTTCCACTTTCCAAGCGAAGAAAATGGCAGCATCCCACCCTCCAGAAAGAACACAGAGCCCAGCAGACCTGGTGGGCAAAGAACATGTTATTCACAATATCATCATCAATCACAGATGTATCATCCACCAAGGTAGAGACCTTGCGACGGGATCGGCGCTCTTCGATCCATTTGAACAGGAAGATGAATCCATACACGGGGCTGGGGAAAGTAAGGGACAGAGCTAGACCAGTCAAAAGGGGGAAGGCAGTCTGCATTCCCTTTCCTCTCCCCTATTCCTCTGCACTGTGTTACCACTCAGGTGCCCTTCCTGTGATCCCACCTCTCCCTTGGCTTCTTCCCAACGTTGCCCAAAGCGGCCCTGCACCCTCACACCCCAGAAGCCCACTGCAGGCAGAGTCAAGCATCAGCCTCTGGCTGTGATGCTCCAGGAGTTGCCCAGTATCCTTATGAAGTCTATGGTTCTGGGATAAGAAAAGCTGGAACGATGGCTCAGGACCGGGTAGGAACAGAAGGTAAGGCGAGAACAATAAATGTGATGAGGAATTTAAACACTAATTCTCACTTGTGAAGCCCAGGGCCTGGGCCCCAGTGCAATCAGGGAAGTTAATGAACACCCATATCAGTCCCTTCTTTCCTGGAGGGAAAGAAGCAGACTTCTCCGTTTAGTCACTGTAGCAGTTCCTCCACACCTCTATTCTGTACGACCACCAAGACAAGACTCTGACCTTGGTCACCCAGGAGAGTCCTTGTCAGATGCCACAAACCAACCAATCAATATGAGACCCCTGTGTGGGGATTAAAACCACTGGCACATGGGCACAGTAAAGCAGTCATTAATAAATTACAGCTGCACAAAAGGCACAGTGTGACCTGAGTCAAGAGCAGGGGGTTTCTGGCTGGAAGGCCACAAAAAGCAGATGAATTTAATCCAAGAGATGGTTAGAATTTGTATTGAGGGGAAGAGGCTACCACATAAGGGGAAGTGCTGAGGGAAAACTGGGAGAAACAAAAGCACAGCACCAGCTTCATCAGGAAGGCACCCAAAGAGGAGGGATGCTTCCTTATACGAGATTTTACAATTTGGAGCCTCTGATACTACCTCCCTTGAGGAGCACTCTCTCCCGGGTCCCTCCCTAGCCCTCGGGGTGTAAGGGGCGGCCGAAGCCACGCCGCGTGCCAAGCCACTCACCCCTGGCATTTGCTCTGAAGGTCATAGATCTCCTCCACCTGCACCCCTTTGACACCTGCGATCAGGTAAGGAAAGAAGTCGGGAAGGGTAGCCTCTGGCTGTGGAGCGATGGCCCAGGAGTGGGCCCCCACAGCCTGGTTCCGGCGCGTAGGAGAGGCTCTTACCGAAATCTTCCACCAGGAGGGTGAAGAGGCCTGGGTGGGGCAACAAGAGGAGCAGGTAGTGGTCACAAAGGCGCGTCTCGGACCCACCCGGCCTCCCCAGCTCCGGGCCTGCCCGGTCCCCTCCTCACCAGGGTCGCTCTCCAGCTCCAGCCAGCCCTTATTCATCTTCCCGCGGGGCGGCCCCTCAGCGCCATGTCCAGGCCCTCCCGACCCACCGCCGCCCCCCGCCGGGAGCCCCCGCCGCCCCCGGGGCCCCTAGTCCCACACACAGACAACGGGCCCCGTCGCGTCACCCGCCCGCGCCGGCGGCACTACGTCACCTCTGTGCGACGATCGCCGCCCCGCCTCTGGCCTCGTCTTCTGCAGTTTCGACTCCAGACGCCGGCGAGCTCGCGCGGGAGCGCAGGGCGAGAGGACGGGGCGGGGCTAGAAGCGCGGGTGGCGCGGGAAGGGGCGGGGTAGGCGCGCGGCCGTTAGCGCGCTACCGTTAGCGGTCCCGCTCTACGCAGCCGTCAGGGTCGCTGTGCTCCTCGCGGCTGCAGTCCCCGTGGGTCGCAGTCCGCGTGACCTAGCCCCCGTTTGCGTTGTCACTCCCTTCGCCGGCGCAGTCACCGAGCGGGGCGGGGGCCCGTGAGGTCGCTACCATGGCTTGCGGCAACGAATAAAGCTCCGGGACAGCGGCGCCTTGGGCGATAGCTGGGCGGGCGGCCCCGGCCGGGAGCGGCCGCCCGTGCGCTACTGTGAGGAGTGAGCGGCTGAGGCGACCTCCGGCCCGGCCTCGCACCAGCAGCCCGGTAGGCGCGACATGAGCCTGGTCTGGCATCCGCGGGATGCTCCTTGAGCCCCTTCTTCGGCTGTTATCTCCGGGGGGTGGTTGTGGCCACACCGACTCGTATTTTCCAAATAAGTCATTGTTTATTCTTGCGGTGGCGGGGCCGAACACGCTTATTTATTTTTAATTTTCTCAACAAGTTTTACCCGCACTTATCCAGTGAAACAACTCGGTAACCGTTTCAAGGGAGCATCCGCTCGGTTAGGAAATCTCAGACTGAGCAGCTTGTGGAAGCCAGCATATGCAACGTCCTCCTCGCATGCTTTGAAGATCCTTGCGTCTTCCTGTAACTACCACTGTGCGCAGAATCCCGCGCAAGGAACGTCTTGGTCCAGCGATGCAAAGAACTGACGTTTCAAGGTTTTATTTCTATTGCTAGATTTGGATTTCCCCAACGACTCGGAACTGTTCAGTAGCCAGCTAAAGTGGATCCCCTAGTGCATGCCCTTCTCTCTCCTCTTCCAGCCTGTCCAAGTGCTTTTGCTGAGTAAGAAGCCATCAAATGTCATTACCAATGCAAGTGCAACTCGTGGGTTAGAAGAGGAGATGGAGCCTTAGTTTGCTGAACAGCTAGTTGCCTGTGTAGTTACGTTCATGCAGAATAGTTGACAGTCCCTAAAGATGTTCATGCTCTCCAGCTGTGGTCTGAGGACATGGGTACTGGAGTGTGTGTCCCTGGACTGACCTAATTCACTCAATTCTCCGAAGAAATGCTATCCTTCTCCTCTCCCCTGACTTGACGCAGTCCTTCCTTCAGAGGAGTGCTTTTTATTTCTTTTGTCCCCTTTCCCATTCAGGGATTTCCCCCTTAACCAATGAAAACTGTGAATCTATAGCCAGCTGACATTGGTCGGGGGAGGAGTGGCAGGGTGTCTTTTCCACTTCTGGGCCTTTTAACCTTGGTTCACATCTAGAGGAAGGTTGAGAACAGTCCAGACCTCAGTGATCATCTGAGCCTGGTGAAGAGAAGCAATAGGAGCTAAGGGGTGATTTGTCAGGGTTATATCTTGGCTTTCACTAGAGGGAGTTCTCGCTTTAGGCAGCCAGAATCTCACAGGCTCCTTTTCCTAGGAAAGAGCTACCTAATCTAGCTTTTCCTGGGTGGAATTAAGGAACTTAAACTTGGGGGCAAAAGGAGGCATTTTTCCTGAGTGCTACCTCATACATTTAGTAGGCACAAAGAAAACAAAGAACCAGTTAGCCAGTTCAAGCAATAGTTCCAAGTTCTCATACCGCTGTGGTGTATCAGTAACTGTGATCTTGAGCAAGTGCCTCTGTGTGACCTCTCTGTGCCTCAGTCTCATCTTGAAAATAGGGATAAAATGGTACCTATTGCCAGGGGGGTTTTCGAGTTAAATGTAAAATGCCCAGAACAGTTCTGGGCATGATTTAATAATTATTGGCTATTACTGGCATTGATACTGGGCGTGTCCCTTTTATTCTGTCACATGGATGGGGAGGTGAAGCGCACTGTTGCTTTGACCCTGTGGAACTTGATAACCAAATGTAGAATTAATTGCTGACTTGTTTATATTTATAGCTGGAAGGGCCGGTGTTGTCCTCATTATACTATAGAATAATTCAAGACAGGCAGCAGCAAATGAAGACTATAAAAAGAAAGAAGAAGGAACATCAAAGATTGAGGTAGAGTAGGCAACTTAAGAGAGTTTGGGAGAAATTGTCCAATGGCCTGTAGTATATGCTTCATTTTTTGTCCCCTTTGCTTGGTCTTGGAGGCTAAGGTTGGTTAGTGTTGAAGCATACACCAGTGGTCCCTAGGAAGCTGCCCAGTTACCTATCCTCCCAGGGATGTCCCTACTGGCAAAGTCCTGGCTGTGGAGCCCTACTGCCTAGAGTCATATCCTGGCTCTAACACTTGCTAACTAGGTGACCTGGGACAGGTTATTTCATTTCTTTAGGCCTCAGTTTCCTCATCTGGAAAATACATATTAATAGCACCCACTTTTTAGAGCATTCTGTACATTCACTGAGCTAATACATATAAAGAGCCAAGAATATTGCCTAGCAATAGGAAATTCTTAATCAATTTTAGTATCATTTTATTATGCCTTGTGAACATGGTACCACCTGAGATTCAGGATAAGTGACAAGAGAAACAGTAAAAGAATAAAAGAGGGCTTGTTCTTGCATTCATTCAGTCAACATAGGCAATAGAGGCACGAGAACAGAAAGATGGCTATGATCTCACTTAATTCACATAATTCCATGGGCATGTTTTGTGCTTTCAAAAAATATGAAAGGGCAGAAGAAAACTGATGTCTTAGTCGTTAGCTATTTTGGTCCTTCATCAGACCCATGGATAGCATTTTGAGGGAAATGTTACAGGAGATGCCAACAGGATCCTCAAAGACTACCTTGTACTTTTTCTATCTCTTGTATAGAAAATCTGCCAAGAGAAGGAGGGTAACCCAGAGGAAGCCTTCTTCAGAGCCTGGTAAGAAAGACTGGAGGTTCTGTTTGGCTGCTGCCTCCTGACCTCAGCAAAGGCCACCTGTGTAGGGCAGCAAACTTGCTCTTCTCACTGTCAGTTCCTTCCCAGAATCTCTAAGATCCTGAAGAACTCAGAGTCTGTAATTTTTAAATGTCATGTCCAAAGTTCAAGGAACAAGTTAATTAAAGCTACTTGAGATCAAAGTATATGAAGTGAGCAGTTGCAGCCAACTCCATCAGATGTGGCTAAAATTATATGAAAGCCTAACTGATATCAAATAACACTTAATCCCAACCTCCTCCTTGTCAAAATGACCCTCTTCCCAGTACTGTACTCCTCCTTGTACTTAGATCGTTAATGCTCCCAAAATGAATTCCTAACATCCTTTCTTCCAGTTTGCCGGCTATGCCTTCAAGAACCTGGGGATCCCGAAAAATTAGGGGAATTTCTTCAGAAAGACAATCTCGGTGTGCATTATTTCTGTCTTGTGAGTATAAGGCCCCCTTTGCTTTGAATGTTCCTATGGCTTTGCTGTACAGTCTGTGCTCTGTTTTTGCATCCAGCCTCAGATCCATTGCCCTGTTTGCTTGCTTTTCTTAATGGCTTTTTTCTTTTAAAATCTAATTTTTAAAAAGTAATGTGTGTACCTGATGTAAAATCCTAACAGTATAAAGTATGTACAATAGAAAGTTTCTTCCTCTAGTAGTATTCCCAATCCTTCTCCCTCTCCCCAGCAGCAAATGCTACCAACAGTTCTTCCAGCTATTTTTTCCTGATATTCTTTTAAAATTAAGCATAGTTTGTATGCTATAGAATGTACCCATTTAAGAATACAGTTTGATGAGTTTTGATAAACTCATATATCATGGGGATATAAAGTATGTCCCCATGTAAACACTACCCCAATCAAAATAATTATTTCCATCATGCCAGAAATTCCCTCCTCCCCTCTTCCTGTCAGTTCCCTCAGAGGTGATCACTGTTCTGATCCATAGGTTACTTTTGCCTATTCTTATACTTCATATAAATGAAACCATACAATTTGTACTCTTGTGTCTGGCTTCTTTCACTCAACACAGCGTTTTGAAGATTGATCCGTGTTGCATGCGTCGGTAGCTTGTGCCTTTTTATTGTGTAGTTGTATTCTGTTGTATGAATATATTATAATTTGCTTATTTATCCACCTGCTGATGGACATTTGAATTGTTTTCATTTGGGGGCTATTATGAATAAAGCTGCTATGCATATTCACCTACAATTTTTTGTGTGAAAACATGTTTTCACTTCTCTTGGGCAGATGTCTAGGAGTGAAATTACTAACTATATGTTTAACTTTGTGTGAAGTTGCCAGATCACTTTCCAAAGTGGTTGTACTAGTTTACAATCCCACTAGCAATTTATGAGATTTCTGTCTGCACAGTATTTTTGTCCCGACTTGTTGTTGTTAGTCTTTTTAATTTTAGCCATTCTACTAAGTGTGTTTTGGTATCTCATTGCGGTTTTAATTTGCATTTTTCTGATGACCTAAAATGTTGAGCTTCTTTTTGTGTGCTTATTGGCCATTCACATATTTCCCTTTGTGAAGTGTATGTACAAATATTTTGTCCATTTTAGAAGTTGAGTTGTTTTGGGATTTCCCTGGTGGTCCAGTGGTCAAGACTCCGCGCTTCCATTGCCGGGGCATGGGTTCGATCCCTGGTAGGGGAACTAAGATCGCACATGCCGCACGGTGAGGCCAAAAAAAAAAAAAAAGTTGAGTTGTTTTGTCTTATTGAGTTATAAGAGCTCTTTGTATATTCTGGCTACAAATCCTTTTTCAGAGATGTGTGTTGTCACTATTTTCTCCCAGTCTGTGATTTGCCTTTTAATTTTCTTTTTATTTTCCAAATGAGTTGGTTTCATTCCAGGTGATGCAGAATTCAGGATAGGACAAGGACTTAGGAACACACTTTGGCAGGATTCTGTGCTGGGTTTATGCGGATCTCATAGCTAAGGTAGAAAATGGCTGAGAAAAACTAAAGACAAGATGAGCCACTGTATGATTTTCTTTTTTTTACAAAAATTTATTCTTAAATGTACAAAAGGTTCCAAGCTATAGCTATAGGTGGCGACAGACGTTATGGCAGGGAATCCAGATGTTTAAATAGGAATGGAATCATCATTGCCTCAGACACAAGGAACAGCTTACTTTTTAAAATTTTTATTTTACTTATTTTTTGGCCGCACTGTGCAGCTTGTGGGATCTTAGTTCCCTGACCAGGGATCGAACCCGGGCCCATGGCAGTGAAAGCACCAAGTCTTAACCACTGGACCACCAAGGAATTCCAGGAACAGCTTACTTTTTGCCAGATTTCTTAATTCCACCTGTGGCCAGGGGGCCTTTCCCCCGCAGCCTTCCCTTTTAGCTCCTCGAGTTTCTTCTGCTCCTCCTCCTTTTTCTGCATGAGTGCCTTATCTTCCTTGCCCATCTCCTTGGCTTGCTTCTTGGGCTGCTTCAAGGACTTCTTGCCACCTTCATGGCCCAACATGGTGCCTGCTGCCCCTTCTCCCTGCCTGTTTATTTTCTTAATGATGTCTTTCAAAGAACAAAAGTTTTTAATTTTGATGAAGTCCAGTTTATCTATTTTTCCTTTTATGGTTAGTGCTTGTTTGTGTGTCCCAAGAAATCTTTGCCTACCCATTGAATTACCTCAGCGCCTTTGTCAAAATCAGTTGACCATGTATCTGTGGATCTGGATGATTTATTTTATGTTATAGATCTGTGTGTTAATCCTTACCAATACCACACTGTTTTGATTATTGTGGCTTTACAGCATCTTGAAATTAAGTCTTGTCCTGCAGTCTTTTCCAAGATTGCTTTGGCTATTGGGTGCTTTCCTTTTCCATATACATTTTATATTTAGTTTGTCAATTTTTCGTTTAAAAAAAAGCCTGTTGGGATAGTGATAGGGATTGCATTGAATTTATGGATCAATTTGGGAAGAATTGACAAACAATATTGAATCTTCCAGTCCATGGACATGATATATTTCCCCATTAATTTGTGTCTTTTAAAATTTATCTCAGCAATTTTTTTTTTAGTGAAGAAGTCTTGCACATATTTTGTTAAATGTATTCCTAAATATTTTGTGATTTCTATGCTATTATAAATGGTATTTTAAAATTTCATTTCAAGTTTGTTGCTGGTGTATAGAAATGCAGTTTATTTTTGTACATTGATTTTGTATCTGCAATCTTGTTAAATTCACTTATTAGTTCAGTAGTTTTTATTTTTTAATTTTTTTGTAAATGCCTTAGGATTTCCTGTGTATACAGTCACATGTGAATAAAGGCAGTTCTTTCTTTCCAATCTTTATGTCTTTTAATTCTTCTTCTTGCCTTATTGTAATAGCTGGGAACTTCAATCTAGTGTTGAAAAGAAGTTGTATGAGTGAATATCATGTCTTGTTCCTAACATTAGAGGACAGCATCCAATTTTTCACCATTAAATATGATGTCAGCTGTAGGTTTTTCTTAGATGCTTTTCATCAGATTGGAGAAATTCCCTTTTATTTCTGGTTTGCTGAGGGTATTATGAATGTGTGCTGAATTTGTCAGATGCTTTTTCTGCATCTGTTCAGATGATCATGATTTTTCTTTATTTTGTGAATGTGGTTTGTTACATTGATTGAATACTTTAATGTTAAACTAATCTTGCATTTCTGGTACAAATTCTGCTCGGTCATGATGTATAATCCTTCTTTTTTTTTTTTTCTTGTGGTACGCGGGCCTCTCATTGTTGTGGCCTCTCCCGTGGCGGAGCACAGGCTCCGGACGCGCAAGCTCAGCGGCCATGGCTCACGGGCCTAGCCGCTCCACGGCATGTGGGATCTTCCCGGACCGGGGCACGAACCTGTGTCCCCTGCATCGGCAGGCAGACTCCCAACCACTGCGCCACCAGGGAAGCCCTATAATCCTTTTAATATGGTGCTGGATTCAATATTTTGTTTCATTTTTGTATCTATGCTCATGAGAAAAATTGGTCTGTGCTTTTTCACTCCTGTAAGTTCTGTCTTGTTTTGGTGTCAGGTCTTGTTTAATTTCAATGCATTTATAAGCTTATACATTTTCAACATAAAATAAACATGCTATACACAGTGTTTTGTATTTTACTTTTTTTACCTCATATATTTATGGAGCTGTTTCCATATAGAACACTTTTTTAATAGCTAACTGGTATTCCATGGTACAGGTGTGCCAAAAAGTATTAAACTCCTGTTAAAGGACATTTAGATTATTTTTAATCTTTCACTACTGATTTTTCTGTTTGTAGAAATTATACATGTTCATTGTAGAAAATATTAATAACACTTAAAAGTATAAATGGAAATCACTCATATAGTCCTAAAGCCTTGAGAGACTGTTAACATAGATACGCTTTAAGCCTAACTGGGATATAATTCAAGCATCCTCAAGTCATCCAACCTTGTAGGCTCACTTTTTCTATAATGTTAAAATAAGATAACCTCAGCCCCCATTACATATTACGTGTAATCGCTGCAGTAGGTCCAGCACCCTCCTTAATACTTTTGGAAGCTTCTTGGGGTGGGGCTCAGGTATGACATTCTTCCAAAGTATGTACACGTTCATTGTTCATGGGTACGTAACAGTTTAGCTTCTTTTCCCTTGATTTCCCATTCTAGACTCTGCTTTGGGGGCTTTTCAGAAACAAAAGGTCCTTTAAAGTATGTTTTTAAAGAAAAGTTCAATTCCTCCCTTTCCCCTATAAGGCAGAATGACTACATTCAGGAGATTTGAAAGCCCTGTTTCCCCTTCTGTGGAGAATACACTCTGAGAAGAGTATTTATTCTGTACTGAGGGGCAGTACAGCCGGAGAGTGAGAGTGGGGGTTCTGTGGGCTCACATGTGAAGGTGACTCTGCTGCCTCCTTTCTGGGTGACCCCAGCCGGGTCACTTGCTGCGCTACACCTCAGTGACCTCTAAGATGAGGATCACAGTGGCATCTGTATCACAGGGTTGTGGTGAGCAGACAGTGAGTCACTACACAGGGAATGTTTCTCCAAAGTGCTCAGCACACAAAAGCAGTGCTCAGTGAATGAAAGGCAGAGTAGCACAAAGGTGGGTAAGAGCCCAGGTTCTGGGCTCTTGATCCTGTCACGTTATTTCTCCTATAAAATGGGGATGATGATAGTACCTACCTCTTAAGGTTGTTACAAGGATTAAATGAGTTAATATTTGAAAAGCACTTAGAGCATCCAACACTTATGCTGTGTAAGGGCTTGTTAAGTAATAAATTACCCTGTAAATGCATATGTATTCCACCAAGCTCTGTTTCTTAGCTCTCTTACCCTGTCATCACCCACTGCACTGTTTCACTGATCATCAGTGTTGACAGCCTGGTTCTGCTGACCTTCTAGATCCTATCTAGCAAGCTGCTTCAGAGGGGCCAGTCCAATAGAGGTTTCCACGGATTCCTGCTTGAGGACATCAAAAAGGAGGCAGCCCGGGCCTCTAGGAAGGTTAGAATCCCCTGAAATGGGGGCCTTGGGGTAGGCCTCTTCTCATACTCCTCTCATCATCCCTGTTTCTATTCTTTTGCCTAGTTGCTAGTTTAAAAGTCAGAGGACTCTTGAATTTCCCACTGGTCCTTCTCTTAAGTTCCATGCTTCTCTAGGGTATAGTATCCTAAGTGAGGAGAGGGAGCAACATCCTGAGGAAGCCAAAAAGAATTCAGTGCTGCTTGGAGCTCAGCTTCGGCATACTCTAGAGCTTCTAGGTCCACTGAGAAAGAAGAATGGCTGTTGCTTCAAAAAATTTCCATTCCGGGGCTTCCCTGATGGCGCAGTGGTTGAACGTCCACCTGCCGATGCAGGGGACACGGGTTCGTGCCCCGGTCCGGGAGGATCTCACGTGCCGCGGAGCAGCTGGGCCCGTGAGCCATGGCCGCTGGGCCTGCGCGTCCGGAGCCTGTGCTCCGCAGCAGGAGAGGCCACAACAGTGAGAGGCCTGCATACCGCAAAAAAAACAAAACAAAACAAAAAATTTCCATTCCATAGAATGATGTGCCACAGAATGTCTGTCTGTTTTGGGGCCCTGAGCACTGCCTGGGATCTCATTTACAGATCTGCTTTGTGTGCAAGAAAAAGGGAGCTGCCATCAACTGCCAGAAGGATCAATGCGTCAGAAACTTCCATCTTCCTTGTGGCCAGGAAAGGGGTTGCCTTTCACAATTTTTTGGAGAGTACAAGTGAGTGATGAAGGAGGAAAGTTGGGCTGCCCTTTTGCAATTTGCTATTTAGCATCTAATGAAATCAGAGTCCAGTTCTCACGGGCCTGTTTTGATTCACCAGAGAATCTGTTCCTCCATTCAATAATGAGAAACAGTATCTTGACTTGGCGATTTCACAGGGGTTGCTTCTTGCTTCCCAGCCCCTCCTTAAATTACAAACAGCTGGGGTTCTTAGCTGCTCAGAACTAAGTGGGGCTTTCAGGAGCAGGAGGCTTTGGAGACAGTCCTGGGAGCTTTGCTCAGTGGGAAAGCAGCTATGAGAAGGAATGTGGCTGTTCTTCGCCCTGCTCCTCCTCCTCCCCCATGAGTGTGGAGGTTCAGTGGACACTGGCCTGGGTGGTTGATTGCCCCTCCTAGGCCGGGCAGCTGGAAAACTGCATCAGTGACAAACCAGAAACCAAGTCTATTTACTCTACCACAGATCATTTTGTGGGAAACATCGCCCAACACAGGACATCCGATGGGAGAATGTGGGGCAGGAAAGCTGTGTCTTGTGCTGTGAAGACTTATCCCAAGCAAGTGTTGAAAACATCCAGAGTCCGTGCTGTAGCGAAACTATCTACCACCGCAAGTGCATACAGGTGGGGCTTTCCCTGGACTGGGGACCCTCCACAGTGGCCCAGTTCTGAGCACCCTGGGAATGCTCAGGCAATCTCAGCTTTTGTGCTCTGTGCTGCAGGCCTGTATACAGGACTGATTCCAGAGGAAAGTTAGCCTGGTCTCTGGGTATCCTTGACCTGTAGGACTTTATCATAAGATTTAGACTGAACAAAATCCTCAGGATGGCTGGAGCGACTGAGCTTATTCTAGAATGAGTCTTGACTAGCCTCAAAATCAGCCATGCTTCCTGGGATTGAAGGAAAGGGAAATGTGTGTTCTTGGTACCTGACCCCTACTGGGTCGAGGATTGCCAGGCCCCGTGACTGGAGATGACAGCTGAGGCACTCCTGGGCACTCTCAAGTTTTTGGTTCCTGGTCTGATGCCTGGATTTGCAGCCCTCTCCCCAGCCCATCCATATTCCTTGTCCTGTAACCCTTAGTCAAGCTCTCCTAGCGACATCCTCTTTGTGAGACGAGGGGGCGGGGTGGGAAGAATGTGATCAAAGATAGTGTTTTTACAAACACTATCTTCCATGTTTATCTTACAGAAATATGCCCACACATCAGCAAAGCATTTCTTCAAATGTCCACATTGCAACAATCGAGAAGAATTTCCTCAAGAAATGCTAAGAATGGGAATTCATATTCCAGACAGGTAGTAGAAACTTTATAGCAGGAATTGAGCCAGGAAGTGGGTTGCCTAGGTTTCTAGAGGGAAGGTGAGTGTGAGATAGTTCAGAGAATGAGGAGGCAGCAGAAGCACTGATGTACAGTGAAGAGGGAAGGGTGGAGGGAGAGCTTTTCAATTATAAAAAGAAATGGGGGGAGGGTGAAGCAGGGGTGGTGGGCATGTTTCTGAAAAAGGTGCTTTGGGGGTCAGAATTCCTTGGGTTCTTGAATTCCAGTGTGGAACTAAGGAACACCTGTGTTCTGCTTATTTGCTTCAACCCTCTCCCACTGCCAGGCCACTAGCCCCGCCTTGCTGAAAGTATTCAGGCAATCTGTTGAACTCTTTTGCTGTGTTAGCTTGAGTTCTTCCTAGTTCCTCCCAGGTGGACAAAGGTTTTACCACCCGATTATATGTCCCTTACTCACTGTTTCTTCTCCCACTGCAGAGATGCTGCCTGGGAACTCGAGCCAGGGGCTTTCTCGGAGTTGTATCAGCGCTATCAGCATTGTGATGCCCCCATCTGTGTGTATGAACAAGGCAGAGACAGCTTTGAGGATGAAGGGTAGGAAAAGCCTCCTGGCCAGAAAGATCTCTCATCAGGACCATCTTAGACCTTGCACAGTTATCAAGCACAAGAAATTTACTTTTGTCTACAGACCTCAGGGTGAACATAGCTGCTGAGTCCCATCCTTGATCAGCTCAGGACTCACTCATGTACAAGTGAACAGGTCTCTCTGCAGGGTCTGCTCTCCTTGTGCCCCATGGAGAGACACTCAGGGCCAGTTCCTTCCACGATCTACCTTGCGAGTGGCTGTGCCTGACAGCAGGTCTTGGGATCAGCACTCAGCCACATCTCTGTCACGGGTAAAATGTGTAGTAAAGATACCTAGCGAGCCCTCAGCAAAGGCCTGGCCTGCAGCGAACATTCCAAGAGTGGTAGTGAGTGTTAAATTTGTCCCACAACCCTCCCTTGGCTCTTCCTATAGGAGGTGGAGCCTCATTCTGTGTGCTACATGTGGATCCCACGGAACCCACAGGGACTGCTCCTCTCTCAGATCCAGCTGTAAGAAATGGGAGTGCGAGGAGTGTGCGCCTGCTGCTGAAGCCACAGGTGGGACTGGAGGGGTGGTCTGGTCTCAGAACCGGCGTGGGGGTCAGGGGTCCAGGGGACATATGGTGCCTGGGAAAGGAGGAGGGTGTGCTATCAGATGGGGACTTCTAGTTGGTACTTTAGTTTGGGTAGGAAAGCAGCTAGGGAGGGGCATAAGGACCTGCGCCTGGGAGAGAGACAGAGGGTCGAGTTTGCCTCTCCCACCTTTCTTTCACCACAGACTGACTACACATCTGAAAACTCAGGTGACATCCCCTTTTGCAGCAGCACCTTCCACTCCAGGGGGCATTTCTGCAGAGACACCAGCCTGGAAGAGAATCCGGGCCCTTCTTGGACTGACTGCCCAGGCTCTTCCTCATTAGAAATACCAGAATCCTCTGGTTGCAGGACGAGGGGCCACTCCTGGCAATCCAAGGGTGTCAGAATCACTAAGAGCTGCAAAAAGTCCAAGTAACAGTTTCTGATTAGTCGCTGCCAAGCACATTTGAGTACAAAGCTGTGTTCCTCCATCAGGTTTGGGGGAGGGAGCACTTTGACACTGTGAGTCAAGGAAAGGGGGCTAGCAGTGAGACTCTGAACCAGAGAAAGAGAAGTCCCAGGGGAACTTGAGTTCAGACCAGAGTCCTGATGCCAACTACAGGACGCGTTTGTGGCTTTGAGAGCACCTTTGCTCTTTCCGCCTGATTCCCAGAGGGGCTTTTCTACTCTTCTTTTTCCAACAAGATTCTTCCACCTTGATCTTGTTCTCATATACCTCTTCTGACTTCACCCACGTTGGTTATTACACAAATAAAAGTTTTCTCTCCATTGGTGTCTCCTTATGCATTCACTCTGGAATTTATCTAGCATACTAAGGAATCTGGAGGGTAGAGTGAAGGAATAGGAAAACGCACCTTTCTACTCTATAAAATTCAGTGAATTAAATGTAGAACTTTCAACTTAGACATGTTGCTTTGGAGGGAAGTATTTTGCAGGTAAATCGACTTTGCGGGGACAGAGGTTTCATCGTTGTGCAAATAAACACACAAGATCTCATCAGGAAGGTGAGCCAGCAAAGGAGAACACACTGGACTGAAAGTAGGCCACTATTGCAAGGCTTGGCGCCCTGGACTCAAAGGCCAGGGACTGCCATGCTCACGTGAGACAAAAGGGGCTCCACTCACTCCAGGCAGCCTGGTCTTTAGCATACCTTCCTAACTCTAACACACCTCCACTCAAACCCTCCTGTCTGGTGGCTCGGGCATTTCTAGCTCAGGTGAGGGGGCCATGCCAGGACATTAGGCAAGACAGCTAGGACAGAAACCTGGCAGAAGGTCTTGGGATAAATTGAATAGAGCATTTGTTTGTTTTTAATGATTTAGTGGGGGAAACTCAGGACAACTCAGGACCATTGCCAGGTACCGAGTTCGCAGGGTCTCGCTGTGAACTTGGTTTAAATGTTGCTGACCCCTGGAGACTTACATCTGAATGTGCACAGTGATTTGGATTTGACCAGATTTATTTGGAATCACAAGGAGGCGGTGGGGGTCAAAATAATACTTTAAAAAAATCAAGAAATACTAAAAGGATTATAATGAAAAATACTCTCTTGATTCATCCTTCACTACCCCCAGTCCTATTCCCTAAAGGTAACTACTCTCCACATTTTTTAGCCATTTCGTGCCCCAGTCCGGGAAGATCCCACATGCCGCGGAGCGGCTGGGCCCATGAGCCATGGCCGCTGAGCCTGCACGTCCAGAGCCTGTGCTCCGCCACGGGAGAGGCCACAACAGTGAGAGGCTCGCGTACCACACACACACAAAAAAAAAACCTTCAGTGTTGAGTCAAGTGGTATACTATGACTATTTTTCCTCACCTGTACATTTTTTTTAAATTAGTTTATTTTCTGCATTGGGTCTTCATTGCTGCACATGGGCTTTCTCTAGTTGCCGTGAGTGAGGGCTACTCTTCTGCACTGCACTATTGCAGTGTGCGGGCTTCTCATTGCGGTGGTTTCTCTTATTGAGCACGGGCTCTAGGCGCGCGAGCTTCAGTAGTTGTGGCGTGCGAGCTCAGTAGTTGTGGCTCGGGCTGTAGAGCACAGGTTCCGTAGTTGTGGTGCACAGGCTTAGTTGCTCCGTGGCATGTGGGATCTTCCCGGACCAGGGTTCGAACCCGTGTCCCCTGTATTGGCAGACAGATTCTTAACCACTGCACCACCAGGGAAGCCCTGGTCAGGTGTTTTGTGGAGTGCCCCTCAATTAGGATTTGTCTGATGTTTTTCTTTTTCTTTTTTTTATTTATTTTTGGCTGCATTGGGTCTTTGTTGCTGCGTGCGGGCTTTCTCTAGTTGCAGAGAGCAGGGGCTACTCTTTGTTGAGGTGCGCAGGCTTCTCATTGCAGTGGCTTCTCTTGCCGAGCACGGGCTCTAGGCGCGCAGGCTTCAGTGGTTGTGCCTCACGGGCTCTAGAGCGCAGGCTCAGTAGTTGTGGCACACAGGCTTAGTTGCTCCGTGGCATGTGGGATCTTCCTGGACCAGGGCTCGAACCCGTGTCCCCTGCATTTGCAGGCAGATTCTTAACCACTGAGCCACCGGGGAAGTCCTTGATGTTTTTCTTATGATTAGACTGGAGTTATGGGTTTGAGGGAGGAAGACCACACAGGTAAAGTGCCATTTTCATCGCATCAAATTGAAGTTACATACGATCAACATGACTTATCACTGTTGATGTTGATCTTGGTCACCTGGCCAAGTTAGTGTTTGCCAAGTTTTTCCAGAAAGAGAAAAGTTACTCCTTTTCCCCCTTTATATACTGTAAATTTTGGAAAGAAGCCACTCTGTGCAGCCCACAATTAATGAGTGGGGATTTATGCCCCCTTCCTCTTTAAGGACAGATTATCTACATGTATTATTTGGAATTCTTCAGCATGGGAGATTTACTTATCCTCTCCCATGTATTTATTTATTCAACCATTTATATCAGGATGGACTCATGGATATGTATATTATACTTTGGGTTATAATCAAATACTACTTTATTTTGTTGCTCAGATTGTTCTAGCTTTGGCCATTGGGACTCCTATTCCTTTTCACATACTGCCATTATTGTGTGTTTCATTTTGGTTTGGTTTAGTTTGCTTTTGAGCACTTCTTTACTTTTTGGCACTACAAGATGCCCCAGGCTCATCTTGTATATTTTAAATACCTGTTTTCACAAATGATGTGTCTATTAGAATTAATTACCATTTTATAACCTAGGACCTAGAACATATAGTTCACTTGGGGAGGGTAGGAATAGACATCAAATAAAAATTCCCCAAAGCACCTGCTCCGCTTCCTCTAATTCTTACCTTTGTGGGAACCATGAACTAGGGCCAGAAGCCTCAGAATCTCCTTATGTTTCCTTTTCTGCTCAACCACCCTCTTTCTTATCAATTTGACTATTTTTCAAATGTTTGCCTTCCTCTCCATCCCACTGCCAGTGTTGAGCTCAGACCCCTGTGCCTCACAGGACTGCAGCAAAAGCCTTCTCTCTGCATGGTTTCCTATATCCACTTGCTTTGCTTGGCATATCCATCCTTATCCCTTCTGTTAATTGCCATAAAACATCTGCTAGCTCTTTACTTAGGACGGCCCCCACTGAGATGGACATCTAAGTCCTTCCGTGGGCACTCTGCCATGGCTACCCTGAAATACTGGGCCCTGAGCATGAGCTTTGCAGTCTGGAGAGCCATAACCTCTATCCTCAGCCTGATGGATCCAGCTTAAGGGCCACTTCTTCATCCCTAGGCACTCTCCCTGAGCTCTGCTTATACCCCTATTATAGCTTGTGTCATTCTCCATCTGGTCCCATAATTGTCTCTCCCTCTAGATTGGAAGCCCCTTATGGGAAGGAACCTTTCTGTCTTTCTGTCTTATTAACCTTTCTCCCCCTCATGGTGTCTGGCTCGGGACCCCACATGCAGAGGCAGTTTGATGTCTACTGAATTGTTGGATGTGCTCAAACCCTGCATTCATAAGCCTGATGTTTTACTGTCAAACACCAGAGGGCACTGTGAGCATGTTGAGGAAGAAGATTATAACCCTTTAGGCTTGCAAGGTTGAGAAGGGCTTATGAAAACTTGCTCCTATTTGGGGATTGCACAGGACTTACTGCTATTCACTTGTTCTAAACACATCCATTCAAGTTTATCCATGAGTTGTGCTCCTGTTATATCTAGAGGTTAGTATAGATGTTACTAATGACACTTCTATCATAGGTCAGGTCCTCAGATAGGACTGCCTTCATGGTCTCTCCAGACCCAAAGTGATCCTCCTAACCCCAGCTGCCCTCCTCTCACCCATAAAAATGGGGACTGCCAGTCCCAAGGGGAATGGGTAATATGATTCTGTTCCTCTTCTGCCCTACCCTCCTGCTGCACACACACACACTCTCTCTCTCTCTCTCTCTCTCTCTCTCTCTCTCTCTCTCTCTCTCACATCAGGGCCTTTGGTTGGTGGTTCAAAGGCTCAAACTTCCTGTTGGCAGGGCAGGAGATTCCTATGAGAAACAGCACCTCCATTGGCCCTGACCCCAGGGACACAACGTCAGCTCCCTGTGTGCTTCCAGGCTGACTGGAGGTGAATTGCAGCATCACAAGGGCTCCTAGGTATGAGAAGGCTCCCTAACAGACTAAGCCAGGGAGCCCCATTCCAGAGGCGTGGGCTATTTGCAAGGGCCTCATGCCTTGTACATTTTTTCCAAAAAGCAACATGGCAATTGCAGGCCATAAACCAAAGAGTTGATGTTTTTCAGAAAATAATCTCACTTTTCCCTAGCAAACCACCTCTAGCCCTGGGGTCTCTGAGCGGTGTGACAGCATGAGGCCTCCACAGAGGGAGTGAAGCCCAGGAGCTTCTCCACCTTGTCTTTGGTATAAACTTGTTCCTTGGGCCTGCCCTGAAGTGCACCTCTAATAAACAGGAAGACATCTGCGCCATCGATGTCTGTCCCTCACAGAGCATCTGAGACCTGTCTGGGCCATCAAAGCCATCCCCAGCCCCCAGGAGCATTCTGGAGGGGAACCTAGTCTCTCCAGAAACAATTCCCCATTGTGTCCCCTCACTTGGAAATCATAGATATGTTAACAGGCCCTTACATTTAGGCAGGTCCTGCCCTGGCTTTGTGCTAGTGTGTTGTTTTTTCTTCCCTGAACAATGTCCTTTCCAGTAGGGCCAGCCGTTCACACCATTGTCTGAGACCCTTTGGACTACAGGAAACAGCACCAGATTCTTATCAGCTGGGGGGGTGGGGTGGGGTGGGGTGGGGGCAGAGTGAACAGATGAGGTCATGCCCATAAAGCAAGCTGCTGGTCTGCCATGTCATTCTTCTATACCTTTATCTGTGAGAGCAGAAACCCCTTGTCCTTCTAGCAGGCAAATCTGGGCTTTAAGTGTCTCTAATACTGTCTCCTCCATTTGATGGCAGACACTTGGACTCTGCTTTAGGTCTCTTGATTCACTTTGGAATCCTCTCCAGCCCACAACTGTCCCCTTGCCCTGGTCTTCCGTCTCTGCCCAATGGGATGTTCTTGGCGGTGAAACACACCCCATTGGGATGGATTAGGGTGTGCTCCAGTCATCTTCCTCCCTGGGGGAAAGGGGTCAAAACTGGTCACCTGAGTCCTCCTCATAGCAGAATCCCTGAGTGCAAGCTACTATTTGACTGCTGGAGGCCTGGTGTGAGGATGAAGGTGAGCATCCCTTTCAAGGCCTCCCTGGAGACTGTGCAGCATTTCCAATCCTCAGTGGAGAATGACTTTTTTAAAGGCATCATTGACGAACCAGGAGTTTCCTTAATGAAAATCCAGTGGGGAAAGTGAAAGGTTTCATTAGGACACAGCCTCTAAGGAAGAGGGGGCCAGCAGTGGTACCCACACAAAGGCGGGCTGGGGCTGGGCAGTGGGAAGTGGGCACAGGGCCACAGCTGCTGTTACTTCATCTCCTGTGCACCAGGAGGGTGGGTGAGTCCGGAAGAGGAGCCAGGGTGGGGGTCCAACAATCCTTGAGCTCTTTAGCAGGTATTATATCCAAACCTAGGCCCACTCATTCCTTCTTTCTGCACACCAGGGCCAAATTTTTAAATCTCAGAAATCCCTGGGGATTTGATCCTGGTGTGTGTTGAACTTTCTCCTTGCCAGAGCCCCTGCAGACTAGTACTTGGGTGAGGCTGGGGTTAATCCTTAACTCGGGTGGAAATTGGTCTGTTTCTGAGCAACTGTCTGCTACTTGTAAGGAGATGTGGCTGGCTGGAGACACCTCAGTTTGCTGGACTGCAGAGGCACGAGAGAGTTCTCTGCGACCCACCTGGCTCTAGCTGCATCTGGGGCATTGCAAGCCCACAGAGCAGATAACCTGGCAGGAGACAGACCTGCCTCCTGATGGCTGCTGCCTGCCCACTCCTGAAGCTGGAGGATTCTAGGGGTGTCTGGGACCCGACCCAGGCTTAGCTGAATGAAAGGGAAGCACAGAAGCCATTTGAGAAAGTGAAAAGGGCTGTTTTCCGCCCTTATTCTGCCCCTCACCTTTCCTTAGAAACTAGTCTTTTGGACTGCAGGACAGCCACAAGCTTGGAGTGAATCCCAGCCCTCCTCAGTGGACGATGCCAGACACAGGAGGAGCAGGAAATGGGCTGGGGAGGCAGGCTGGGTGTGGGAAAACAGGAGCCAGAGGCAGGGCAGAGTCCAGGCCCAAGGGACAGCAGACTGGCAGCTTGGCAGCCCTGGCCCTGGGGTGGCAGGTCCTGCTCTGGTGCCAGCCATGGGAAACCAAGATGTGGCTATTCCATCTGCGAAGTCAGGGGCTCCAGAGTTTACAGGCTTAGAAGGCAGAGATTAATAAATTAACCTCAAATGTAAAGGGAGGGAATTAATCTAACCAGCATTTTCCCAAAGTATGCTCTTCAAAACATTAGAAACATGAGGTGGTAACTGCTCCATGGGGGAAAAAAAAAGGATAGAGGGCCACATGTTTTGGAGGATCATGTAGCACATAGTAGGCATGCCAATTAATGAGAAATCATCACGAGCTCCTCAGGGATTTCACAGGGCAAGCAAGCAGGCAGTGCACAGCTCTGTAGGGGCTAAGGGGAGAGAAATCCCATGTTTATTTGACCACTGTCGAGGATCTCATGAGACAGTTGTTCCAAAGGACAACTTTTGACTAGCCCCTTTCTTGAAGCCCCTTTCCAGTTCTAAACCTGTTTGGGAAATCATGAAACAAGACCAAAGACCAGGGGAAGTATGAGACTTAGAGGAAAAAGCTGGGAGAGGAAGACAGAGTGAAATCCCTGAGGCAGGAAATAGGGCTGGAGATGAGGGTGGTGGTGAGGGGCTGGGGAAAGTCCAGGCCCAAGGGGGCTTCAGGGTGTGGGGGGTGGTGACGTGGGAGCAGAGACACCATGCACCCCAGGGGAGAAGGGGGCTCTGAGGTTGCATTCACACAGCCTCCCAGCCCAGCACTCCACACCAAATGGTGCTCTGATGATGCTTCTCAGATGGGTGGTGATGGCCCGAGGCGGGGCAACAGGGTTTCACTTTCTGCGAGGCCTGGGTGCTTGTGCAGGGTCCAGGAGGAGAAAGCAGGGGTCCTGCTCCAGGGCCTGGGCTGCAAGATGGAACTGATGACTGTTAAGCCCCCTAGTCCATAGCACGGATTGAGGAGGCCATCCAAGCAAGAGGCTAATCTCTGTGGTGAGGTGGGGTGATGTCCCTCCCATCTTTAAAGAACCCCTGCCTTTTCCCATCTCCCTCCAGCACCAGTGGAGTCTGCTCTTTGGGCAGGAGCATGATGTCACTGGGGGAGTGGGGCTGGGGGAGAGGCGTCTCCTGCATCCTGTCCCATAGGCCAGACTCTGGGGCTCCCCCTCCTCTGCCAAAGATGCAGCTCCCACAGCACAGCCTGGCCCCCCAGGCAAGAACATAGTGGTCTTAATATACGTTGGTATGTGGCTGATGAAGACAGGCACCAGGCCAAGTGTCGCTATCACAAAGTCAAGTGTTAATTGTGAAAAAGGAGCAGTGCTGCCTACGTGCCCAACTGCCCTTTGCCAGCATTTTTTTCCCTGGCTCAAGGTCTTCCTGAAGTTCCAAGAAGTCTCAGAAGCCCGTGGGACAGGATTTTCCTAATTTAATAAGCAATCTCAGCTTCATAGGCAAAGCCCTCTGACTCCTTCCTTCCTCTGATACCCATCTCCTTCCCGTCTAGAAAATACCACCCAGGGTGGTTTCTCCCTCCTGGAAAGGACAGGGAAAGCCCCTCATTTCCAGCTCACACAAATGGCATCAGTTAATTTAGTACAGAAATACACAGATACAATAATGGTAATAATTATGTTATATAAGTATTAACTTCATTCCTTTCCTTGCAGGTTGTGTGGAAAACCCCTGCGCTATCCTCACCAGCTCTCAGGGGCGGTGACGATAAAAAGAACAATAGTAATTATGAGAAGCGTGCTTTGAAGACAGAGAAACCACAAGGCTCATCTCAACATATGAATACAAAAATAGAATTCACACATAGAAGCATTTCCAGGAGTGAATCACACACGGTACCGTGGAGGCGGGGTTGGGGGAGGTATGGACCAGTAGAAGCTGTCCATAATTTTCCAAGCGCAGGTGTTCCTTGTTCAGGATTTTTAACTCCTTCTCCCTCTGTTTTCCAAAGTAACTTCCCCAGGGGACCCAGCCTAGCGGCCAGTGCAGAGCCTGGGATAGAGGGGCAGAGCTGGCTGCAGCTCTGACGCCCATTCCTGGGGCTCTGTGCTGTCTCCCCACCCTCTTCCATGGCCTCTCTCTCCTCCTCCCGCCATGGTCCTCCTCCTCTGCTTTTACCTGCTGACATCCCAGCCACAACTACCCCAGGCCAGAGGCTTCCCAAAGTGCTGTCAGGTTAACCTTAGTGCTTCTGGTTCACTCACTGTGTAAAGAGGGGAAGAGGGGCCTTTTTCGGACCCCAGTTCTCTAGAGGTGGTAGGGGCTGGGGGGTTGGGGGAAGGAGTGCGGGGGTGACTCGGATAAAATCCAAGGCAGACAGAGTCTGGGTTTGAGTTCAGTGGGGCAGGAAGCCCTGTCTTGCTTTTTATCTGTTTTCTCCTCCTTCCTTCATCTTGGTTTTTAACGGAGGGAATCTCAAACCTGATGCTCTTGTCTCCCTCCTGTCGGTTTTGTGCGTCACTGACTTGTTCACATGCAGGCTGGGAACAACTTTTCATTTAGTCCTCCTCCTCCTCCCCCTCCCTGCTCCCCAGCCCAAGAAACACATTACTGCTGGTGGCAAAAACACCTCCCTACACGCCCAGACAGATTGCGCCCTGGCCCCCTGAGCCAGCAGCACCCCCAGGAACCAGCAGGACTTAGAAGCTTCCCCTTACATTTGTTTTCCCTTGAAAGAAAAAAAGACTCCATAAATGAACCATCCATGACAAACCCTTATTTAGCAGAAACCAAAGATCCCAGGGTGGGAAACATCTGGCTCCTGGGCTAATTGATGCCTTCTGGAGTCCTTGAGAATGCCCGCCCCTGGGTCCCATAGGTGGTCCTAGGGTCTCCCACTCTCTCCCCATCTCAAAAGCCTCAATCTTCTGTGGCCTCCCAGGCAAAGCCCTGCCCCTTGTCCTGACCACCAGCTGCAGCTTGCTCCCAGAACTGCCACGTCCCCACCCTCCCAGGCTGTGGGTCAGCTTGCATTGCCCTGGGAAAGATAGCCCACTCCTCCAAACACCCCACACTTCCCCAGCTCCCCTCTCCCTATCTCTAGTCCACAGAGTTTGGGGATAACATTCTCCTAGAATTCACCCCCTCCCTGCTCATCAACATGGAGACCCTGATGGTGGGGAGGGGCAATCCCATCAGGAGGTGTGGGTATCCCAGGAAACCTGGAGACCCAATGAAGGGATGTCAGGCTGGGAGGTCCAGATCATCCCCAGGTCCCAGGGAGCTCTAGTAGTCTACGCTTCTGTGATTCTGAGGTGCAGAAGAGGGGTTGTGCAGTGGCAGGGAATTACCAAGGTATCAGGGCATAAAGTGTGAGGGGGTCTTGCTGTTCCACCTTCTCAGCGCCTCCACTTTCCCTCCCCACCTCAGTCCGGGTAGGTCTTCTTAGCAGGTACTAGCTTAGGGGCAACTTCCACTCTCCTCAGCTGCCTGAGGGCCCCCAGCCCAGACACCTCCTCAGCTGCACCCACACACCCAGTCTAAGGGTCACTCAGAATGGCCATTGTTCTGCAGGCTGGGTAAAAATCACCCAGCCCTCTTGCCTCCGGCACAAGTGGAAATGTGCTCTGGGGGCCTCATTCAAGAACAAATAGCAGGCCCACTGGAGTTGCCAGCAGCCCGAGGATGCTGGCTCCAGCCTGGGACTGAGAGCACAGAGAGCGGCAGGGAACAGGCCCAGGACACAAGGCCCTCCATCAGGCCCTAGCCTATCCTGTGGGTTGCCTGGTAGGGGTCTGGGGGCAGAGATTCCCATCTCTAAGAGGCAATCAGGCATGTTGGCCCCCTCTGCCCTAGCTGGGTGGGTGGGAGAGGCTGGGGGCTTCTGCTGGCCACTTGGCCCATCCCGGCCACGCCCTCCTCCTCACTCTTCTATGTGGTCTCCACCTCCCGGGGTGTCCGATTACGCTCGGCTTGCACCCGGCTCTTTACCTTCTTGCCTAGTTCCAGCCCCACCCAGCTCTTGCCCTTGGCCTGTTTGCTGCGGCCTCGGCTGCGGGAGGGGCACCACAAACGCTCACAGTACTCATCCACCCGGGGCAGGTTGGCGAAGCCGATGAGCTGCAGGATGTCCTTATACCAGGCCTTGGAGGGGGTGGAGGCCGGGCCTCCTTGGACTGCAGGCTCCTCTGGCCTCGGCTCCCAGGGGAACAGAGTGTCAAGCTGTGCAGCCATGATCACCTCCAGAGCCAGGCGGACCACCACCTGGGAGAAGCCATGCTCCAGCGTCATGCAGGTGTAGGTGCCCGCATCCAGGCGGTTGAGCCTGCGGAACAGCAGCCCCTGTTCCGTTTGCAGGACGCGCTCATCTGTCTTCACCTGCTGGGGGTGTGGGAGGGCGTGAGGGCGCCTGGAGCAGGGCCTGCACCATCAGCTTCTCTGCCCCTGCTTTTCCAAATTTGCCATCTCAGGGCTCATTCTCCCCTTCCCAGCAGCTTGGCCGGCTCAGCATCCTCGACCGTGAGCTAACTGCAGGCAGGGACCCACCTTCCCATAATCCAGGACAGGGCCTTCTCAAAGATTTGACTGACTGGTTTCTCCCCTACTCAGAGCTCTGGATCCCCTGTCTTGGCCTTGGGGGGCCCTGGCACATATTCCCAGGGAACAGAGGGTTAAAGAGTATTTATGGGCTTTTACTCAGGGGGGCTATACCCCCAGACCCAGGACAAGAACTCCCCTCCATTCTACACACACACACATACACACACACACACACACACACAACCCTCCCTGTCTTGGTCTGCATTGCCCACTCCCCCCACAGTGCAGGGCCCACAGCCCCATCACAGTGTAGGAGGCGGAACACGGTTCCGATCCAGCCCTGTCTCTGGCCTGGACCCTGTCTGGGCTTTAGTCCGCACACGTGTACTTTGAGGCAGCACTGCCTGGGTGGTGAGGGTTGTGTAGCTCCATCTCATCGCTCCCCTGCCCCTTCCTCCCTGGGGGAGACTTCTCAGTGCCCAGCCCAACAGCTGTCCCAAGGCTGGCCTCCTCCAGTTCTCAATCTGGAAGGAGAGCCCCTCCTGTAATCAACCCACTCCCTCCTCTTCCCTACCCGTGGGAGTGGCTTGCGAATGGTTCTTCACCCTGCCCCCACCCACACCCAGCCTCAGGCCCCAGACTGAAGCCATCTCTGGGCTGGACAGACTTTTCTGGATGGGGGAGGAGAGGGTCTAGGCAGACAGCTGGACTCCAGGGAGGACGTGTGGGGCCAGGCAGTGTGTGAGTGTGTGTGTGTGGTAGAGGTGTGTGTGCAAGGGCCAGTGATCAGGAACCCAGGCCTAAGGCAAAGGAGGACCAAGAACCCCTGGGGAAGAGACCCCTTCGAAGACGAGTCATATGTGTAAGCATGGGGGCCTTCCTGACCAGCCTAGACCCCTTCCCTCTCTTCTATCTCTGTTACCCCACTCTCAGACAGAGCCCAGCTCAGTGCCCAGGAGTTTGTGGGCTCCCTGTCACTGGAGAAGTTCTACCACATCTGGCCTGGGTGTTCCCAGATGGCAGGAACAGGGGCACCTCCTTCTAGCACCCCAGGGGCTTTAATACATACTTTTCTTAAGTTGATCTTGGCAAGTTCCCCCCAGAGTTCATGGAGGGGTGTGACCTCAGGACACAGGCAGGCTGGAGCCAGGGTCCTCGCTCACCTAGTCAGGCCGCTCACCTGGTCAGGCCTCTCGTCCCTTGGCCTCTGTAAGAACCAGCGCACAGCGGCCTGGGGGGACTTGGGCAGGCACTCCAGGAAGGTGCTGTTGTGCTCTGTGCCATAGATTGTGGTGGTCACCACGAGTCCCGCAGTCTCCTCTGGAAGGATTTGGAGGTGGGCTCAGCTCAGGAACTATAGGATCCCTGGGACCACCCACTGACTCCCTCAGCCCAGGAGCCCCCATGAATGCGATAGGGACCTAGGTGTCTAGTGATCCCTAAGCTGCTCACTCTGCCCAAAGACCCTAACCCATATTCTGACAGGAGCTGCCCACATATGGAAACTGAGGACTGCCTGTTACTAACAAGAACGGCCTGAGGCCATACTTCACAAGGGTCAAGCCCAGGCCACAGGGGTGAGTGGGGGCCCTGTGAGAGCCCAGCTGGCGCCCCCATGCCAGCTGCCACTCACCCTCCTGGCTCTGGCCCAGGCACTGCAGGGCAGGGTTGCCATGCCGGATGTCCTGCCGGCGGAACCGGTGCTTGCTGGTGCCGGGCCGGTAGCGGGTACAGGAGGCACCATCCCAGGCACAGTACGGGTCCCGGGCCAGGCAGCACTCTGCACAGGCACTGCCGTAAGTCTCACACTGGTGCAGCTGCAACCGGGCCACGCCCAGCCTCGAGCCCACGTACAGCATTTGCTGGGAGGAACATAGGCAGAGCCCAAGGTGAGCCTGTGCTCTGCCTAGAAGCAGCTAGGCTCTCAGCTCCCTTGGCTTTCCTGAGACCCCTCACATTTGCAAGAGTCTTCCAGAACCTCTTGAGTGCATTCCCAGAAGAAAAAATGTTTATCACCCACCTGATCTACATCAGATCCTATGCTAGGACGTGGAGGGAATGGGGCACACCTGGGGTCTTTTCTCTAAGGGGCTTCTCCAGACCCTCCCAGCAGCAGACCTTTGCCCTCTACCCCAATGGCCTTTATCCTGTCTTGCCCCTGACTTTGGAGGTGAGCTCTGCTTTAAGCAATCCCAGTACAAAAGTTGAGATTTACCCAAAGATGAACTGGGGCAGATGAACTTGGGGAGATTTTGCCACTTGCAAAAGGACACACAGCAGGCCTCTAAAATCTATTTGATTTAAAATCTGGATCTTGTTTTCAAGCACGTTTTTGTCTCCCCTGAGGAACTGACCTTTGTGGATCTCCCCTTATCTGAACACATGCTCACTTACTCCGGGCCTCCCGCTCCCACTGGTTTCATGCGTGGGAATCTCAGCTCCCAGCTGAACTCTCAACCCTCATTGCAGGGCTTAATCAGGCAGCCCCAGGGCCTGCTGTGACTCAGCTTTCCATCAGACAACAGCAGTGCTCAGGGAAACTTCAGGAGACAAGTGGAGAGGAAGGAGGAGTGGGAAGAGATGGCAGCTACTCTTACCCTTTTGACGGAGATCTCCATCTCAGTGATGGGTGTTGGCACCTGGGAAAGAAGCAAGACCTCCCCTGCATCCCTGTTTCCAGCCTCTTCCAGACTCTGGACCCTGTCTGGGCTTTTTTTTTCCCAGGTCAGTGCACTCCCTGGCAACTAAGGCCAGACAGTCTCTCCAACGTCAGAAAGGTCCTGTCTCCCTGGCTGGCCTCCAGCCAGGCTTGGCTACAAGCACAAAGCTCTGGTGTCCCCTCCCACAGTCCTGTTCCCCAGCAATGAGGCAGCTGTCCCAAATCACCCATCCCATGTGGGGAAGCACAACAGTTCCCCAAACACAGATGATCCCCTGTCTGACTCTATAGAGGGGTCAACAGAACCCCTTGGGGACTTGGGGTGTCAGCCGCCCCTCAGTGCAACTTGAGCCTGGCAGGGCTTTGTCAAGGAGTGATCGCCTTGGCCATCCCTCACTGGGCCCCCCGACTCTCAGCTCACAGACTGCATCTCCAGGCCCTGCAGTCATTTAGAAGCATCGGCAAGGCCTCTGCAGTAGTGAGCGTCATCACTTTCACTCCCCACTGGCCGCAGGTTCAGTACAGCAGGCCCATCTCCCTCCTGTACTTTGCTCCTGCTTTCTCGTAGCCAGGCCTAGACGCAGGGACGGCGCTTGAGGGGACCCTTCCCATCAGTTCCCCCCACTCACCTTAAACACCTGGAGCTCCTCCAGAACCACCTCCTCAGGTTCATCAGGGCCCCCCACCTGGAGGGCAATGACCTTGAGCACGGAGCC
The DNA here is from genome assembly GCF_025265405.1 of Mesoplodon densirostris. Classification (NCBI taxonomy): domain Eukaryota; kingdom Metazoa; phylum Chordata; class Mammalia; order Artiodactyla; family Ziphiidae; genus Mesoplodon; species Mesoplodon densirostris. The sequence goes on from NC_082670.1 coordinate 73,650,881, forward strand.
TGAGTCTGGAGCAGGGGAGGAGGGGTCAGTGGGAGAGGAAGGGGCAGCATAGGTCCTCACACACCTCCCCTGCCCGGCCACCCCACTCAGCCCACCCACCAGTCCCCAGGAAGATGACGTCATAGGACCCGTCCTCTGCCTCCACGCGGTCCACCACGATCTGACGCAACTGCTGGGCCGGGTGAGTTTTGACGAGGACGGGGCGACCCTGCCGAGGACGCACGGGCCGGAACATGAGTGGGTGGGCTCGGGCAAACTGCAGCACCTCATCCGGGTAGTCCTTGGTGCTGCCAAATGGTCGTCCTGGCTGTGCGGTCATCTTGCTGGGGCACTGTGGGCAGCGGCAGAGGGAGTGCCTGAAGCTTCCTGTGATGTCACATTCCCCACCCCAGTCTGTTTCTAGGCTCCACTGGCTGGGCACGCCAACCTCAGAGGGACCGCCTGTGGACCCTTCACGCTGTAGGAGAGACTCCTTAGTGTGGTCTGGGCTCTGCTCCCATCCTCACCCCACCCAGCCCAGCTGCTCTGGAGCCCCAGCTCAGCCGCTGCCTTGGGGCTGCACGCAAACACAGGCCTGTCCTCAGGCAGAGCCCCTCCTGGCATCTACTCAGCCCTCTTCCCTGCCCTGGTCCCAGGCAGATACTTACCACACCAGGACGGGGAAAGGGTACCTTGCCCGCATAGGCCCCCCACTGGTGCTGGGGACCATCTTGGTGGGCAAAGGGCCCCTTGAAGACCTCCCAGATATCAGCCATGTGGTACACGCAGACGGCATAGCCCTGGAACACAGCACTGCCAAGGGCGGACAGGGACAGTCAGGTCAGGGAGGCTGTCAGAGGCGGGAAGGGGGCAGCCTGGTTCCACAGGTAGGACAGAGGATGATGGTGCCTGCAGTCAGCAGAGACCAGAAAACGAGGACCCCCAGGCAGAGAGTACAGCCACGGAGTCACCGAGTCAGGGACAGAGATGGGGACCCATGGCGAGGCCAGATGTGAAGGCAGGGGCTCAACAGGGGAGGCTGCAGTGCAGAGACAGGGCCAGGGGTGGAGGGGAGGGGAGGCCGTGTGCCCACCTGACCGTGCTGAACAGAGCGTACACCTCCAGGCTCTTCCCTGCATTGGGCCACAGCAGGAACACGTCCTCTGGAGACAGAAGGCCATGACCAATGCCTGCCACTCACTGGTTCTGAGCCCTCCCCAGCCCTCACCCAGCCTGCCCTGGCCATGCCCTTACCCAGTTGGTCAAAGTGGGTCTCGGCACCTCCAGGGCCTGGCACAGAGCAGAGCAGCCTGGCCTTGAGGAAGGTGCTCCACTTGCTCACCAGCACCCGCTGGCCGCCTGCGTCATTCTGGGAAGTGGGGGCCAGTCAGCCTTGGGTCCCAAGGACAGGCCCCTCCTCCTGTTCCTCCACCCTCACCCTTGTGGGGGAGTCATGGATGTCGGCTCCACACCCTCGCCTCAGTTTGCCTACTGCTACGGTTTGGGACAGGTCTGGGAAGGCACATACGGCCAGGATGTGAACCTCACTGTCCCTGCCACAGCTCTCACCACGCAGACGCGGCCCACGCGGCTGACAGTGACACGGCCTGGGCCTCCATCAGGTGAAGGGACTGTCTCCGAGAAGAAGAAGTACACCTTGTCATCGTCCTGGTCGGAGTTGTCAGGGATCCGGGTGGCCATCACAAACCTGGGCTCTGTAAGGTAACAGGGTGAAGCTGGTGGGGGCCTCACAGGGGAGGAACAGGGTGGGGGGTGAGCCAGTGAGGAGGGGAAGAGGTGCAGGGACCCCACTGGAGGCCGGAGTCCCAGGCAGTGAGTGGGGATGGGCTGCCACTCTGGTCCCTACTCCAGCATCAGCTCTCCCACCTCCCTGCCAGTGCCAGGGGCAGACCCCAGCCAGCCTTGCCCTCAGCAGACCCCTGGGCTCACCGTGCAGGAGGTTCTGGTCAGAGTCAGAACGCAAGGCCGGTCGGGGACCCCCACTCCGGAAGATCATGGCTTCACGCCCCAGGAAGTCAGCATTGAGGCCCGTGTACAGCTCCCCTCCTAGGGTGAGGGTAGGGGGCAGAGTCAGGGGAGGAGGGCCAGGCCCTGTACCCAGACCCCATCCCTTCCCAGTGACATCGGCCAGCTCCCACCCTTGTCATGCCCTCCCTGGCCTGGGCATCACCCACCTACAAAGGTGCTGGCGAAGGGGCGGCTGGGCTCGTGAGGGCACCTCCCCCGCCCACTTTCCACACTGCGGGGCTCCAGACGGAGCACATGCTGGGGAGAGGGAGGGAGGGAGGGAGGGAGAGGCGTCACCTAGGAAAGCGCAGCCAGCCCCGACCCGACCCAGGCAGCCGCCATCGCGTGCGGCTGGAGAGTGGGGGTGGGCGGAAGGCGCCCTCATTCAGGACCTTGCCGGAAGCGTCAGCTCCCTGGCACAAAGGTGCCTTTCAGGCTCTGACCCCTCTGCCCTGACCCAGGCTCAATGGGGAGCGTTCAGACAACAGGGAGGAAATGTCACTGCTTCCCAGTCCCTTGCGGGGCCGCCCCGGCTCACCTCTCCACGATGCCCAACGGCAATGAGGGCGCAGGTTGGCTGGAAGGCACCAGTGCCACACGCCAGCAGGTGGGTCCGGTTGTGGGGCTGCAGCACCCTCACAAAGTTGGCACATTCCACCTAGGGGGAGGAGGGTGGGGGGGGATGATCTAGGGCTGGGGGTAGATTCTTCAGCACCCTCAGGAGCCTTCAAGATCTGCTTCAAGTGGCCCCAGAACAGGCACCTGGGGAGCAGCCCCAGGCTCTCCTGGGGATCAGGGACTGGGTGTTGGTCATGGTGGGGGGCAGTCACTCCCGACATCACTCACCGAAGGATCTCTTCCCTTGCGAACACACTCCTCCCTTTGTCCGGGTTGCGGTGGCCACAGCACCTGAAACACAGCCTGTATGACCCCTGACCTCACAGCCTCAGTTGACCCAGCTGGCCTCCCATCTGGAGTTGCCCAGCTCTCAGACAGAGCCGCTTCCCAGTCAGTCCAGCTCACCTCCCGGGGATCCAGCCATGCCTGGTCCAGCCGCAAAGAGTAGATGGCATCGCGGCCGCCCAGAAACAGGCGGTCCCGGTACTCGTCCAGGTAGAGGGCCCGAAGGTCCAGGGAGCCCCGGGGACCCAGAAAGACAGCAGAGCGGTTGGCAGAAAGGAGGTCTAGGAGGGAGGGAGGGAGGGAGGGGGTCAGGGCCTGCTGCTCAGCCCACTTCTCTAGCCAATCTGTGGAGGTGGAGGGTCCCAGCTGTGCATTCACCGTCCCTGCCCCCACTCACATCTGGAAAATGTTTTCATGCAAGGGGTGCTGGAGGGCTTCAGGGAAATGACTCCTTGGGGGTGGGTGGGACAGGGGGCTCTGAGCCCCCCACCCAGCCCAGCCTACCCAGGGGCCTGCCCCCTACACCTTCACTCCGTGGCCTCCTGGTATTCAGTTAACATCTTCCCCCTGGCCCATCTGTGCTCTACCCAGTCCCTAGGGAAGATGGCCCCACTGGCAGAACTTATGGCAGCAAGCTGGGTGACGTTCTGGGAGAGCCTGGAGGAAGGGTGGGTGGTCTGAGCAGCCTGCAAGGCTGACTCAGAGGGACAAGCAAATGGACTGGGGAGAGGGTTCCATCAGAGGGAGCGCCTGGCTAAGGCCTGGGCGTGGGAGAGGCCAGGTATGGCCAGGTGGATCTCTAGGCTCTGGTCCAGCAATATGGCTAAAGAGGGTTTTCTCGTCCATAGACGCTGCCCACCCAGGCCCCAGGGATGGGGGTGGCTCTCTGGGGATGGTGACCCCAGGAGGTGGGGATCCTGAAGTAGGTCTTTGGGGTCCAGCTAGGTAGCTGGAAATGATGGGTGGGCAAGGGCAGAGCAGCAGGATGTGGTGGGAAGGGGCGATGGCCACCATTGGGAAGGTGAGGATCCAAGCCCAAAAGGTCATCCTCTCTATCCCCAAACACTCACTCTATCCCCAAACTCATTAACAGCCTCTTCCAGGAAGCCCTCCATGCCTGACAGTACTTTGGAGGAGATTTGCCCTATTTGAACCTTTTCTTGTAGCCGGACTTAGCCCAAAGCCACAGCTCCCAGGGCAGGACCACATTCCACAACCCCCAGCCCCCCGACCCCTGCCCTGACTCCCTTCAGACTCTCCAGAGTGGAGCCATGTTTCCTGCCTCCAACTCTCCAGAGAAGGCCTGGGTCTCCTTCCTTGGACTGGGGTTCCTGGGGGAAGGTGATCACTCCTCTGGTTTCCCCAGGAAGAAGAATCTGTGGAGAGCCTTTGTCTCATCTGATTCAGAAGAGGCCTGTGCCAGCTGCAGCACAACATATCAGGTTAGATCTGCAGAGGAACCTCCTGGGCCAGGATGGGCAAAGAAGGGAGGGTACAAAGAGCCTCGTGGATGGAGGGGAAGATGAAAGGTCAGCATTGCAAAGTGGGCTGCAAGAGGCAGGAGGGGGAACAGGGCTGGGGTATAGGGTGAGGGACCCCACTTCAGGGCGGACGAGAGGGACAGGATGCTGCCCTCTTCCCCACTGTCTGCCCTGGGCAAGGGGCCCAGCTGAGAGCAGACAGATGCTCCAGACCTGCCCTCTCTGCCTCCTCCCCATCTCTCTCTGCCCATCTCTGCTGAGGTCTCTCTCCTTTCCTCAGCAGTCCCCTCAGTTTCTCCCCCAGTGTGTCTCTGTCTCTCCCACCTCCACCCTGGCCATGTCTTCCAGGACCTGTCCCCCTCCCCCTGCCTTTCTCCCAGGCTCCTGACTCTGGCGGCCAGCCAGGAGCACATGCCAGGGAGTGACTGTAAAGTCCTTCCCACAGCCTGTGCTGGGAGTGACTGCATCCCTCCTGCTGTCAGAACAGACTGCCCTGGGCTGGCTGGGGTCCCATAGCTGGGGTATGGCAGGGTCCGGGGCTCCCAGGGACACACACACAAACAGGGTGCGCACTGCCCTACCTCGGTAGGAGAGCCGCAGGCGGGGCACGCTGCGGCCAGGGCTGAGGCTGCCGCCGCGAAGCAGGAGGCCCCACAGGAGGCAGCAGATGGCCCAGGCTGAGGGGGCCATGCTGAGGAACCGGGGCACCAAGCTGCTTGTAGAGCTGCCCTGGGTCCTGCCGCTGCCGCTGCCGCTGGTTGTAGTTTGCTCCGCTGCCGCCAGGCCTGCCACTTATAAGGCAACAGCTCCACCCCGTCCCAGGCCAGGAAGGCAGGGAGGAAGAGGGAGGGAGCAAGTGCCTTGCCATCCACCTGCAGCCTCTCATTCCACCTCGACTGGCCCAGCTGATGCCTCTGTGTCAGAATAGCTAGTTCCCCATTTTGGGAGACTCCTTCCCAGCTGCGCTGTGGGTGGTTTATACAGAAATGTCCACAAACCCAAGTCCCTAAGCTCTAGCAAAATGTCAAAGGGGGAAATAGCTTGGAAGGGAGATCAGAGATCAGAGGTTGAGGGGCTGGGTGGGTGGGGCAGCTGGGCTCTCTTTTGCTCCTTGCCCCTCTGGTGCCCATGACAGAGACCCCCACAGACTGATTCTGGGCCCCAGTCCCTGACACCAAGGGCCCAGCCCCCTGAAGTCTTGGTCAGGCTCCCCAGCTCCCCTGGCAGGGCCCGATTGCCTGGGGGGAGTCATTCCAGCCCAAGGGGCTGGATGGGGGACTTGAGGTCTGGCCACACTTCACAGATCTGAAATTGACAATAGATGAATGCCCAGACTTCTCCACCCAGGCCTGTTCGTGTGTGGCCTCCAGGCCCCATCCTAGCTCACTGGGGCAGGGAACAGGATTCACCCTGTGCCAGAGAAGCCCTTATTGCCCTGCCTCCCTCAGTCTCTAGTCCTCACCGAGCCCCAGGGCCCAGAGCGTCACCAGGGAAGTGGTGGGTTCTTCCCAAGGGTGAAGGGAGGGTGCTCATGCCCCCACTCCCTCCGCTCTGAGCTCTGATCCAGGGGACAGGAGAGTCACAGAAGAGGCACAAGAGGGGAGATGGGGCTGAGGGGTTGAATAGGGCAAGTGAGGAGACCTCCCCCTCCACCCCCAACAGCAGCCCCTGTCTTCACCCTCCATAGCTGCCACCCCACCCCATTCCAGACCCCTACACTCAGAATCTGAGGCCTTGGGTGCTAAGATTTCCACCTTGAGCGAGAATCCTGGTGCTCCCAGGATTCTAGAAACTCCTTCAACTTACCAGCCCGGGCCCTCAGATGGTGGTCATCATCTTGGGGACATCAGAGAATGAAGGACATGGCCCAGGCCACACAGCAGCCTGAGAACAGGTCTTGCTCAGCCTTGATAACAGGTCTTGCTCCTGGGACCCTCTCTTGCTTCTCAGGCTCCTGAGGGTGCTGGGACCCCACCTCCCTTCCTATCTCATTCCTGAAAGAGAAACAGTTCAGTCTCTGAGTCAGCGTGAGAAGGACCCAGGGACCTGAAACCCTGTCTCCCTGTCCCCATCTCCCCTCAAAATACGCATGCCTCTTGACCTGGGATTGGGCAAAGTGCTACTCAGGGAGGCCACCTTGCCTCTGGATTCCCTGAAAAAACTTGGCCAAGGCCTTTCCCTCTCTGGGTCTCAGTCTCCTCCTTCCAGAGCCAGGGATCAGCCACCTTAGGTGTAACAGGTTCTATAAACTGGTGAGGGGTGATTGTGCAGCAGCTGCCATGATGGTGATCATATCCTGGGCCCTTGGAGGGGTGGAGCCCCTCTGTGTCCATCTCCCTGGGGAGATGTTTCAGCCTAGTAGCCCGGGCTGGGGGCCAACGTCTGGCTGGAGATTGAGCCAGACAGCCCCTCAACCAGCACGTGGCCACCGGCTGTGGGTGGGAGGCCCAACAACTCCTCAACCTGCCAGGTCACCCTGGGGATCTAAGCTCAGCCAGCCCCCAGCTGTGACTGCAGGAGAGGCCTGGGTCTACTGGAACAGGATGCGGGGGCAGCCCGTTCCACACTGCAGAAAAGCAGCCTGTGGCAGGGGCTAAACTTGTTGTGTGGCCTCGAGCAGGTGCTCTTCCTCTCTGGGTCTGGTTCCCAGTCTGGGAAGAGGGTAAGGATCTTCTGTAAAGATCTCTGCTTGCAGGGAATTCCCTGGCAGTCCAGTGGTTAGGACTCTGCAGGACTCCGTGCTTTCACTGCCAAGGGCCTGGGTTCCATCCCTGGTTGGGGAACTAAGATTCCACGAGCCGCGTGGCACAGCCAAAAAAAAAAAAAAATTAAGATCTCTGCTTGCTGGTTGCAGGTGGGAAAAAGACCCCAAGTGTGCCCTTGGTGTCTTGGATCAATGGACCCAGCCAAAAGCATCTTGTGCCATCTAATGGACAAAGTAGGAACTGCAGGAGGTCCCACAGCTGCCGGCTGTCTCAGGCCATGTGATGGGCAGCAGGTCCACCCAGCAGAAACTACACCCTCTTAGGACAGCAGGCAGTAACCAGACAACCTTAATAGAAAGAGGCAGGGGCAGTGGGAGATGCTCCAATGATTGCTTCTTTTTAAAAATTTGTAAAATGTATTTATTATTTTTTCCTAAGTATAGTTGATTTACAATATTGTGTTAGTTTCAGATGTACAGCAAAGTGATTTGGAGATATACATACATATATATATATATATATATATATATATATATATATATACTTTTTCAGATCCTTTTCCATTGTAGGTTACTATAAGATATTGAATATAGTTCCCTGTGCTATACAGTAAATCCTTTTTGTTTATTTTATATATAGTAGTGTGTATCCCATACTCCTAATTTATCCCTCCCCCTTTCCCCTTCGGTAACCATAATTTTGTTTTCTATGTCTGTGAGTCTGTATCTCTTTTGTAAATAAGTTCCTCTGTATTATTTTTTACATTCCACATATAAGTAATATCATTATTGTTTGTCCTGCTCCGTCTGACTTACTTCCCTCAGTATGATCATCTCTAGGTCCATCCATGTTGCTGCAAATGGCAATATTTCACTCTTTTTTATGGCTGAGTAATACTCCATTGTGCATATATATATATATATATGTGTGTGTGTGTGTGTGTGTGTGTATATGCCACATTTTCTTTAGCCATTCATCTGCCAGTGGACATTTAGGTTGCTTCCATGTCTTGATTATTGTAAGCAGTGCTGCTATGAACATTGGGGTGCATGTATGTTTTCTTTTTTTTTCATTTTTTTAATGTTTATTTTTTATTTATATATTTTTTCTTATTAGTCATCCATTTTATACACATCAGTGTATACATGTCAATCACAATCTGCCAGTTCATCCCACCACCACCACCACCCCCTGCCGCTTTCTCCCCTTGGTGTCCATACGTTTTTTTCTCTACTTCTGTGTCTCAGTTTCTGCTCTGCAAAATGGTTCATCTGTACCATTTTCTAGGTTCCACCTATTTGTGTTAATATACGATATTTGTTTTTCTCTTTCTGACTTACTTCACTTTGTATGACAGTCTCTAGATGCATCCACATCTCTACAAATGACCCAATTTCGTTTCCTTTTATGGCTGAGTAGTATTCCATTGTTTATATGTACCACATCTTCTTTATCCATTCACCTGTCGATGGGCATTTAGGTTGCTTCCATGACCTGGCTATTGTAAATAGTGCTGCAATGAACATTGGGGTGCATGTGTCTTTTTGAATTATGGTTTTCTCTGGGTATATGCCCAGTAGTGGGATTGCTGGGTCATATGTTAATTCTACTTTTAGTTCTTTAAGGAACTGTTCTCCATAGTGGCTGTATCCATTTACATTCCCACCAACAGTGCAAGAGTGTTCCCTTTTCTCCACATCCTCTCCAGCATTTGTTGTTTGTAGATTTTCTGATGATGCCCATTCTAACTGGTGTGAGGTGATACCTCACTGTAGTTTTGACTTGCATTTCTCTAATAATTAGTGATGTTGAGCAGCTTTTCATGTGCTTATTGGCCATCTGTGTGTCTTCTTTGGAGAAATGTCTATTGAGGTCTTCTGCCCATATTTTGATTGGGTTGTTTGTTTTTTTAATATTGAGCTGCTTGAGCTGTTTATATATTTTGGAGATTAATCCTTTGTCCCTTGATTCATTTGCAAACATTTTCTCCCATTCTGAGGGTTGTCTTTTCATCTTGTTTGTAGTTTCCTTTGCTTTGCAAAAGCTTTTAAGTTTCATTGGGTCCCATTTGTTTATTTTTGTTTTTATGTGTGATTTATGTCAGAGTGTTCTTCCTATGTTTTCCTCTTAGAGTTCTAGGGTGTCCGGTCTTACATTTAGGTCTCTAATCCATTTTGAGTTTATTTTTGTGTATGGTGTTAGGGACTGTTCTAATTTCATTCTTTTACATGTAGCTGTCCAGTTTTCACAGCACCACTTATTGAAGAGGCTGTCTTTTCTCCATTGTATATCCTTGCCTCCTTTGTCATAGATTAGTTGACCATAGGTGCATGGGTTTAGTTCTGGGCTTTCTATCTATCTTTCTATCTTACCATTGATCTATATTTCTGTTTTTGTGCCAGTACCATATTGTCTTGATTACTGTAGCTTTGTAGTATAGTCTGAAGTCAGGGAGCCTGATTCCTCCAGCTCCGTTTTTTTCCCTCAAGGCTACTTCGGCTATTCGGGGTCTTTTGTGTCTCCATACAAATTTTAAGATTTTTTGTTCTAGTTCTGTAAAAAATGCCATTGGTAATTTGATAGGGATTGCATTGAATCTGTAGATTGCTTTGGGTAGTACAGTCATTTTCACAATATTGATTCTTCCAATCCAAGAACATGGTATATCTCTCCATCTGTTGGTATCATCTTTAATTTCTTTCAACAGTGTCTTATAGTTTTCTGCATACAGGTGTTTTTTCCCCCTAGGTAGGTTTATTCCTAGGTATTTTATTCTTTTTGTTGCAATGTAAATGAGAGTGTTTCCTTAATTTCTCTTTCAGATTTTTCATCATTAGTGTATAGGAATGCAAGAGATTTCTGTGCATTAATTTTGTATCCTGCAACTTTACCAAATTCATTGATGAGCTCTAGTAGTTTTCTGGTGGCATCTTTAGGATTCTCTATGTATAGTATCATGTCATCTGCAAACAGTGACAGCTTTACTTCTTCTTTTCCAATTTGTATTTCTTTTATTTCTTTTTCTTCTCTGATTGCCGTGGCTAGGACTTCCAAAACTATGTTGAATAATAGCAGTGAGAGTGCATATCCTTGTCTTGTTCCTGATCTTAGAGGAAATGCTTTCAGTTTTTCACCATTGAGAACAATGTTTGCTGTGGGTTTGTCGTATATAGCCTTTATTATGTTGAGGTAGGTTCCCTCTATGCCCACGTTCTGGAGAGTTTTTATCATAAATGTGTGTTCAATTTTGTCAAAAGCTTTTTCTGCATCTATTGAGATGATCATATGGTTTTTATTCTTCAGTTTGTTAATATGATGTATCACATCCATTGATTTGCTTATATTGAAGAATGCTTGCATTCCTGGGATAAATCCCACTTGATCATGGTGTGTGATCCTTTTAATGTGTTGTTGGATTCTGTTTGCTAGTATTTTGTTGAGGATTTTTGCACCTATATTCATCAGTGATATTGGTCTGTAATTTTCTTTCTTTGTGGTATCTTTGTCTGGTTTTGGTATCAGGGTGATGGTGGCCTCATAGAGTGAGTTTGAGAGTGTTCCTTCCTCTGCAATTTTTTGGAAGAGTTTGAGAAGGATGGGTGTTATCTCTTCTCTAAATGTTTGATAGAATTCACCTGTGAAGCCATCTGGTCCTGGACTTTTGTTTGTTGGAAGATTTTTAATCACAGTTTCAGTTTCATTACTTGTGATTGGTCTGTTTATATTTTCTATTTCTTCCTGGTTCAGTCTTGGAAGGTTATACCTTTCTAAGAATTTGTCCATTTCTTCCAGATTGTCCATTTTATTGACATAGAGTTGCTTGTAGTAGTCTCTTAGGATGCTTTGTATTTCTGTGGTGTCTGTTGTAACTTCTCCTTTTGCATTTCTAATTTTATTGATTTGAGTCTTCTCCCTCTTTTTCTTGATGAGTCTGGCTAATGGCTTATCAATTTTGTTTATCTTCTCAAAGAACCAGCTTTTAGTTTTATTGATCTTTGCTATTGTTTTCTTTGTTTCTATTTCATTTATTTCTGCTCTGATCTTTGTGATTTCTTTCCTTCCACTAACTTTGGGTTTTGTTTGTTCTTCTGTCTCTAGTTCCTTTAGGTGTAAGGTTAGATTGTTTATTTGAGATTTTTCTTGTTTCTTGAGGTAGGCTTGTATAGCTATAAACTTCCCTCTTAGAACTGCTTTTGCTGCATCCCATAGGTTTTGGATCGTCTTGTTTTCATTGTCATTTGTCTCTAGGTATTTTTTGATTTCCTCTTTGATTTCTTCAGTGATCTCTTGGTTATTTAGTAATGTATTGTTTAGCCTCCATGTGTTTGTGTTTTTTACATTTTTTCCCTGTAATTCATGTCTAATCTCATAGCGTTGTGGTCAGAAAAGATGCTTGATATGATTTAAATTTTCTTAAATTTACTGAGGCTTGATTTGTGACCCAAGATGTGATCTATCCTGGAGAATGTTCTTTGTGCACTTGAGAAGAAAGTGTAATCTGCTGTTTTTGGATGGAATGTCCTATAAATATCAGTTAAACCTATCTGGTCTATTGTGTCATTTAAAGCTTGTGTTTCCTTATTAATTTTCTGTTTGGTTGATCTGTCCATTGGTGCAAGTGAGGTGTTAAAGTCCCCCACTATTATTGTGTTACTGTCGATTTCCTCTTTTGTAGCTGTTATGTTGCCTTATGTATTGAGGTGCTCCTATGTTGGGTGCATATATGTTTATAATTGTTTTATCTTCTTCTTGGATTGATCCCTTGATCATTATGTAGTGTCCTTCCTTGTCTCTTGTAACATTCTTTATTTTAAAGTCTATTTTATCTGATACGAGTATTGCTACTCCAGCTTTCTTTTGATTTCCATTTGCATGGAATATCTTTTTCCATCCCCTCACTTTCAGTCTGTATGTGTCCCTAGGTCTGAAGTGGGTTTCTTGTAGACAGCATATATATGGGTCTTGTTTTTGTATCCATTCAGCAAGCCTGTGTCTTTTGGTTGGAGCATTTAATCCATTCACGTTTAAGGTAATTATTGATATGTATGTTCCTATGACCATTTTCTTAATTGTTTTGGGTTTGTTTTTGTAGGTCCTTTCCTTCTCTTGTGTTTCCCACTTAGAGAGGTTCCTTTAGCATTTGTTGTAAAGCTGGTTTCATGGTGCTGAATTCTGTTAGCTTTTGCTTGTCTGTAAAGCTTCTGATTTCTCCATCGAATCTGAATGAGATCGTCGCCGGGTAGAGTAATCTTGGTTGTAGGTTCTTCCCTTTCATCACTTTATCATGCCACTCCCTTCTGGCTTGTAGAGTTTCTGCTGAGAAATCAGCTGTTAACCTTATGGGAGTTCCCTTGTATGTTTTTTGTCATTTTTCTGTTGCTGCTTTCAATAATTTTTCTTTGTCTTTAATTTTTGCCAGTTTGATTACTATGTGTCTTGGCATGTTTCTCCTTGGGTTTATCCTGTATGGGACTCTCTGCACTTCCTGGACTTGGGTGGCTGTTTCCTTTCCCATGTTAAGGAAGTTTTCGACTCTAATCTCTTCAAATATTTTCTCGGGTCCTTCCTCTCTCTCTTCTCCTTCTGGGACCCCTATAATGTGAATGTTGTTGCGTTTAATGTTGTCCCAGAGGTCTCTTAGGCTGTCTTCATTTCTTTTCATTCTTTTTTCTTTATCCTGTTCCACAGCAGTGAATTCCACCGTTCTGTCTTCCAGATCACTTATCCGTTCTTCTGCCTCAGTTATTCTGCTATTGATTCCTTCTAGTGTAGTTTTCACTTCAGTTATTGTATTGTTCATCTCTGTTTGTTTGTTCTTCAGTTCTTCTAGATCTTTCTTAAACATTTCTTGCATCTTCTCGATCTTTGCCTCCAATCTTTTTCCGAGGTCCTGGATCACCTTCACTATCATTATTCTGAATTCTTTTTCTGGAAGATTGCCTATCTCCACTTCATTTAGTTGTTTTTCTGGGGTTTTATCTTGTTCCTTCATCTGGTACATAGCCCTCTGCCTTTTCATCTTGTCTATCTTTCTGTGAATGTGGTTTTTGTTCCACAGGCTGCTGGATTGTAGCTCTTCTTGCTTCTGCTGTCTGCCCTCTGGTGGATGAGGCCATCTGCATGTATGTTTTCAAATTAGAGTTTTCCATCATTTCCAGATATGTGCCCAGGATTAGGATTGCTGGATCACATGGTAACTATTTTTAGTTTTTTAAGGAACCTCCATACTATGTTCCATAGTGGCTGCACCAATCTACATTTCCACCAACAGTGTAGAAGAGTTCCCTTTTCTTCACACCCTCTCCAGCATTTATTATTTATAGACTTAAAAAAATTTTTTTTGTTGTTGGAGTATAGCTGATTTACAATGTTGTGTTAGTTTCTGCTGTACAGAAACTACCACTTATACATATATCCAATCTTTTTTAGATTCTTTTCCCATATAGGTTATTACAGAATATTAAGAAGAGTTCTCTTTGCTATACAGTAGGTCCTCATTAGTTATCTATTTTATATATAGTAGTGTGTATATGTCAACACCAATCTCCCAGTTTATCCGTCCCCCCATCCCACTTTTCCCCCAGTAACCATAAGTTTGTTTTCTACATCTGTGACTCTATTTCTGTTTTGTAAATAAGTTCATTTGTATCATTTTTTTAGATTCCCCCTATAAGTGATATCATATGATATTTGTCTTTCTCTGTCTGACTTCCTTAACTATGAAAATCTCTGGGTTCATCCATGTTGCTGCAAATGGCATTATTTCGTTCTTTTTTTTTTTCTTCTTTTTTTGCGGTATGCGGGCCTCTCACTGTTGTGGCCTCTCCCATTGCGGAGCACAGGCTCTGGATGCGCAGGCTCAGTGGCCATGGCTCATGGGCCTAGCCGCTCCGCGGCATGTGGGATCTTCCCAGACCGGGGCACGAACCTGTGTCCCCTGCATCGGCAGGTGGACTCTCAACCACTGCACCACCAGGGAAGCCCTATTTCGTTCTTTTTTATGGCTGAGTAATATTCCATTGTATACATGTACCACTATTTGTAGACTTTTTTTTTTTTTTTTTTTTTTTGCGGTACGCGGGCCTCTCACTGTCGTGGCCTCTCCTGTTGCAGAGCACAGGCTCTGGACATGCAGGCTCAGTGGCCATGGCTCACGGGCCTAGCCACTCCGCTGCATGTGAGATCTTCCCAGACCGGGGCTCGAACCTGTGTCCCATGCATCGGCAGGCGGACTCTCAACCACTGTGCCACCAGGGAAGCCCTGTAGACTTTTTGATGATGGCCATTCTGACCAGTGTGAGGTGGTACCTCATTGTAGTTTTGGTTTTCATTTCTCTAATATAGTGATGTTTCACATCTTTTCATGTGCCTGTTGGCCATCTGTATGTCTTCCTCAGAGAAACTTCTATTTAGGTCTCCTGCCCATTTAAAAAAAATAATTTTATTATTTTTTAAAATTTATTCATTTAATTTATCTATTTTAGGCTGCATTGGGTCTTTATAGTGCACAGGCTTTCTCTAGCTGTGGCGAGTGGGGGCTACTCTTCACTGTGGTGTGCAGGCTTCTAATTGCGGTGGCTTCTCTTGTTGTGGAGTATGGCCTCTAGGCATGTGGGCTTTAGTAGTTGTGGCACATGGGCTCAGTAGTTGTGGCTCACAGACTCTAGAGCGCAGGCTCAGTAGTTGTGGCCCATGGACTTAGTTGCTCTGTGGCATGTGGGATCTTCCCGGACCAGGGCTGAAACCCATGACCCCTGCATTGGCAGGCAGATTCTTAACCGCTGTGCCACCAGGGAAGCCCCCTCTGCCCATTTTTTTTTAATATGAAATGAAATTTTATTTTCTCCTGATCTCTAGAGATAAAGTGGCACCACTTCAAGGGAGACACAATTCAATCCTTTAAAACTCCAGTGTTAATCTAGCACCACGCTGTAATAGAACAATTCTTCCTGGGGGTAAATGGAAGCATGCTTTAAGGTCCCAGCTTATAATTATTTTACCATTAGAAACATAACCATATTTCGAAAACCTGGTGTTTACTGTTCTGATCTATTTGCTTCACTCCCAACCATCAGCGGGTTCCCAGTTAGAGTGATGAGCCTGGAAGGGAATGAAGGCCTTTCTAAGAACTAATAAAAAACCATCTCTTCCACAAGTGGTGTTTATATTATGTTTGCCATCGTTTGCTGGAAGACACTCTAGGAACTGCCCATTTTTTAATTTTATTTTTTTAATATTGAGTCATAAGAGCTATTTGTATACTTTGGAAATTAAGCCCTTGTTGGTCGTGTCGTTTGCAAATTTTTTCTCCCAGTCTCTAGGTTGTCTTTTTGTTTTATTTATGGTTTCCTTTGCTGTGCAAAAGCTTGTAAATTTGATTAGGTCCCATTTGTTTATTTTTTTAAATGTTTATTTATTTATTTATTTATTTATTTGGCTGCGCCACGTCTTAGTTGCGGCATGTGGGCTCTTAGTTGCAGTCTGCGATTTCCTGACCAGGGATCAAACCCAGGCCCCCTGCATTGGGAGCGTAGATTCTTAACCATTGGACCACCAGGGAAGTACCCCCATTTGTTTATTTTTGCTTTTATTTCTTTTGCCTTGGGAGACTGACTTGAGAAAGTATTGCTACTACTTATGTCAGAGAATGTTTTGCCTATGTTCTCTTCTAGGAGTTTTATGGTGTCATGTCTTATTTTTATGTCTTTAAGCCATTTTGAGTTTATTGTTGTGTTTTGTGTGAGGGAGTGTTCTAACTTCATTGATTTACATGCATCCAGTGCTTGCTTCTGGTGGAGGAAATCAAGGGGGGCTTCATGAAGGAAGCACTATCTAGGCAAAGGATGACACAGCCCAGAAGAAATGGAAAGGACTGAACAGAGCAAAACAGTCAGAACTGGGTGATGCATGTGGGGGGAGTGCAATGGCATGTGCTAGTGGGAACTTGTCAGCCCTGGGCTGTATACATGTGTGATCTGTACTGTCATGCACCATGTGCCCCCAGGTGGGCATATAAAGAAAGGGTCACAGCCCAGCCTCTCCCACCTAGAATTCTGGAGTGGAAATGCCTGGAAGGAATGGATGTCCTCAGTCCCTCCTCCACTGACCTAATTCTGGAACAGAGATAGTGGGAAAATCTCACAGGACTTCCCACCTGTGGACCCCTTCTTTAAGGCACCAGCCAGCCACCTCCCTTATACTTTGTAGCTGGCCCAGTCATCCTCCTGTTTTGTTCACAGAGGGCTCGACTCTTGGGGGGGGGGGCTTTCCTTTTCTCCTTCCCTGATCCCGTCAGCATCCCATACCCCCTGGGAACCCCTGGCCTCTGCAGTCCTTGTCCTCCTCCCCCCACCTCAGCCACCCATCCTCCAAGTCACCACCAATGAGGACGTGACCTTCATCATCTCCATTCAGAACATTCCTCCTCTTATACCACCTTGTGCTCAGCATCCCCCCTGCCACAATTCTTCCCTCCCTGTATCAAGACCCCCTTTCTCCTTGCCCAGTTTGGGTCCAGTCCCAGAGCTATAACCAGGCCCTTGACACACTCCTGGAGACCCTAGCTGCTCACCCTCTGCAGCTCTACCCCACATTTTGCTTTAACCCTTCTCTAGCTTTACAAGGTTGCTCCCATCAGCATACAGGCCACTCCCTGACCCACCTTCTTAAATGAACTTCCTCGAACTCCACATCTCCCCTCAGCTCCAGCTCAACTCTCTGTTCCCTGAGCCCTTGCAAAACTTCACCAGTATTGTCCACATTTGCCATCTCCCCTTTACCTTGCCTCACTCCTTTGGCCCTTTTTAGTTGAGCTCCCATCCCACCATTCCAGTGAAACCCTGTGTCCAGGTGGCCAAGGCCTCGGGGCCTCCAATTTCCCCAGCTCCAGGGCCATCAGCTGTCTTCAATGCCTCCTTCCTTCCCTCCTGGGTCCTTGGGCCCTTTGCTCACTCGGGGTCTCTCCTACCCCACCAGCCTCATCTCCTCTCCAGTCCCCATTCTAGCACTATGCTGGTTTCCTCACTGCACTCATCTCCCTCTTTGTCTTCCTGAGTTGACTATAAATTCCACAAAATTAGGGACTGGGCCTCACTCTGAAGGGTCCCACCATTCAGCCAGCACTGGACACATAGTAGGGGTGTGATTAAACCCTGGAATGGTACACTGGCTCGTGGTGCCACCCAATGTAGCGTTGCCTCCTCTCTTGATACGTCATTCCTGGGTGTACATGTAGGTCCTTGAGTTTTCCAGCTCCCGAGGGCAGGACTGAGGGGACCCCTCTCCTCTCTCAGACCCCAGATCTCTCCAGGAACCAGGCAGCTCTGGCCTCCACTGAGGCATCTTCAGAATTCCAAGACTGTCTCCGGAATGCTGGGCCTCTCTGGGGAACGCCAAGTCTGGGGCACAGGTGGGGAGGCTGTGGAGTGGCTGGGCGGAGTATGGACAGCTGCTGACCTTCTGGCTGGAGCCTAGGTGCTGTGGCAGCTGTCCCTGTTGCAAGCACCACTGCTGACACCTCCACTTCGTTGCAGGCCCCCATCTACCCAAAGCCAGTTTCACTGTTCTGGCTGTAGCTTTGGCCTGGGTGCCCCCAGTAAGCTGAGAGCCACAAGGCTCCATGCCTCCATTCCCTGCCAGGGAGGGAAAGTGGGTTGCTGGAGCTGTGAGTTTCACGGGAACTGGAAATCATGCCCATCAGAATCTGTTCCATCAGACAGAGTCCTCGGCTGGGAGCCAGGTGGCTCTGCTCTCTCCCAGACTCACTGGATGAACTTGACAGGCCCCTGAGTCTCTCTGGGCCCCAGGGTCCTTACCTGTCAAATGGGCAAGGGGAGTAGACGATATGCCCCTCGGTCCCGGGGAGTCAACATCGCCGGCAGGAAATCCAGGTGAGCGGGCAGATGGACTGGAGCTACAGGCCCGCTGAGCCCCCAGAGTGCCCTGCTTCTCCCCAGCCAGAAGTGAGAGGGAGCCATGGCAGCCGTGCCAAGTGGCATCCAGGGCCTAGCCTGGTGCTGAGTGATTGCCCTCTCCAAGTATAGGACCCTTCGGCTGCCAACTGGCTGACTAAAGCCATGGCCCCCAGGAGTCTGTGAAATGCAGATTCCTTGGCCACGACAGACTCCAGGTGTGGAATTGCTGGAGAAGGGGCCTGGGTACCAGCAGTTATAGAAAGGAGCCAGGTGGGTATGGAGCGTGGTAGTCTCTGATCTAACCTAACCCCTCCTGCAGAAGGTGGTGTGCAAGGGTGGTTAGAGCACAGGTTCTGGGACAGGGACAGAAACGGTCAGGGCAGGAATCGACCCTAGTGAAGATTAGGGAATGAAAGCCAGACACTAGGCCTCCAGGGAGCAGGGCTTTATTTGAATTCCCTAGGACAGGGCTGGGGGAGGTAGTCACGGAGGGCCCGTGGTCAAGGACACACCCAAGTTCACATCCTGGGGACCCTAGCCCCCTGCCCCTAACCCCGGGGCCCGGCTGGAGTTGGAAGGTGGCACAGGCAGCTCTGGGAGAAGGTCGGTGTCTACTCCACCCCCTTCATGAATTCCAGGAACTCTGTGAGAGAGGGGCAGGCATAGGTCAGAGGTCGGGGCTGGGCAGGGCATGGGCAGTGGGGATTCAGCACACCCCTACTCACCGTCATAGTCAATGCGGCCATCGTTGTTCTTGTCACCATCCTTCATGAGCTCCTCAATGTCGTCCTCTGTGATGGTCTCACCCGTAGCCTGAAGCATGATCTTCAGCTCCTCCAGGTCGATGTAGCCATCAGAGTTTCTGCCAGTTGGGTGAGGGGGGCCTCAGAGCCCATGGTAGGGGCAGGGGGAGGGGAAGAGGCAGCCCTGCTCAAGACCTCGGGAAGTAAGGAAGGGCCACTGGGAGATGGGACATCCCATCCCACATTGCACAGAACGGGAGACTGAGGCCTCGAGGTCACAAGACTGTCCCCGTCTGCCCAGCTCCGCCAGGGTCAGGGTCAGAGGTCAAGGGTCACACACTCACTTGTCAAACATGCGGAAGAGGTCAGAAAGCTCCTCCTCAGACTTTCCTTTGCTGTCATCCTTCATGCACCGAACCATCATGACCAAGAACTCATCAAAGTCCACTGTGCCACTGCCTGGGGGGGGTGGGCAGCACAGCCGTTGGAGAGCAACGGTCAGAATGGCTGACACTGTCCTTGACACTAGACCCCACTGTTCTCACTGCATCCTCATAGCAACACTGTGAGACGAGTGTGGTCATTGTGCCCATTTTATAGATGATATGGCCAAGGCTCAGAGAGGCTAAACAGCTCCTTTAAGGGCACAGAGTAATAAGTGGCAGAGCCAGGATGCAGGTCCCCAGAGATTTGGGGGCACTATGGGTCTGGGGCCGGGACAGGGGGGCAAAGGGGCTCACCATCCTCATCCACCTCATCAATCATGTCCTGCAGCTCCTCAGGTGTGGGGTTCTGCCCCAGCATCCTCATCACTTTGCCCAGCTCCTTGGTGCTGATGCAGCCATCCTCAGCACCCAGCACGAAGATGTCAAAGGCTGCCTTGAACTCTGCGTCCAATAGGAGAGGAAGGGAAACAGAGCAGCCAGGGCTCAGCAGCCAAGAACCTGGAAGGCCAGACCCCTAGGGCTACCTGCTAACCTGCCCACTTCCCTCTGAGACCTCTGAGGTCACAGGGAGAGGGACCCCAGCCTCTGGCCTCCAGCCTGGGATCCTCATGCTCCCCCAGCCCGGCTCTGCTGTTCCCCCACATGCGTGTTGGGGTACTCACCATTTTTCTGCTCTTCTGTCAGCTGCTCTACCTAGAGAGGAAAAGAGGTCTCAGGACCAGGCTCAGGCCTTAACTGCTGTCGAGGAAACCAACCCATTCCACAGGTGGGAAGACTGAAGCCCGGAAGAGGCAGGCCATTCCCAGGTCACAGAGCAGAGGCCTCAGTTCTCCCTCCTAGGCCCCAGAATCCTGAGGTGACCCAGCTGGCCTCACTGAGACTGGGCTCAGGGCCAGGGTGACAGGTGGGCACCCCCTCCAGGAGTAAGGTGACCCTGAGTAACAATAGTCAGTGACCACTCAACGCCCTTTCGCCCCCACCCCCCACCGAAACCCAAGCTGGGTGGCCTGAGAGACAGCTGTCCCTCAGGTTGGGACAATAAAACCAGTGCAGGGGTGGGCAAAGCCACCCACTGTAACCTGACCGGAGCGGCCACTGGGCTATTTTTAACAGGGGACAAAGTTAAACCTGGTGATTGTTCTGGGGACTCTGGCATGCAGGGGTGGGGCAGTGTTATCTGGCCCCCTGGCCTGCTGGTGCCTCAGGAGCCAAAATTAGTCCCTGGCCCTGCCAGGCCTTGTATGGGCACAGGGTGGAGGGATGGTGTCCCCCCACCCCCGAGCTCCACGGACTCCTGCAGGATAGGCAGGGGCACCCCCATAGCCAGCCATAGCCCTTCCCTGCCCAGGAATGGGGCCACATTTCCCAGGGCTGAGGGAGGGGTTCCCTTGTGGACAGCTGTCTGTGTCAGATGTCCTTGTCTCTGTGCTGGGGGTAGGTCAGCAACACGCCCCCTCCCGAGATAGGATAGCATCTGAAGCCCCTCAGCGGCCCCAGCAGGGACTTGGGGTGACCACCCGCTAGCCCTTACCCCTGGCTAAGCCACTGAGCCCTGAGCCTGCCAGGCCGGATGGGGGCTGGGGCCGCAGTGCCCTGCTCCTTCTTCCCATTCACTCCTTGCCTGCTTCACACTTCAAAGCCCCTTCTCCAGCTCAGGACTCTGGCTCTGTAGCCCCCTTCTCACAACCCGTCCCACCCTCCACAGCATCTTCAGCCAGTCAAGAGACTGGAGGGGGTGGGGGATTGGGAGTGTGTGAGAAGCAGAATGTGAGGGACAGAGATGGGGGGCAGGGAAACAGCGACAGAGCCTCAGAGGAAGAGCCTGGGAGGAACAAAGAGACAGAAAGAGACTGGGAAAGCGACCAGAGACACCAACGCAGAGAGATGTGGCCCGGAGACAATGACACAGACTATAGATGTTTGGAGACAGGTCTAGACGTGATGCGAAAGCTTCGACATCCTGTTCCACCACCCTGCACAGCTCCCGCAGACCCTAAACTCACCCCTTCCACACCCGGAAACACCAGACCCACCGTCCCCTTGAAGGCCTGGGCTGAAAGTATGTGGGTCCTCTCCTGGGTCCCCACCACCTCCTGGGGGTGACCTTGCACCCCATCCCGAGCTGAATGAGCCCCCAGTGGGCCAACCCACCCCAGCCCTGCCCAGACCCATCCCTCACCGCAGCCTTGTAGATGTCATCCATACTGGCGGCTCACAGGGCAGGCTGCTGGGGTTGCCAGCAGCCCTGGGCTTAAATAGCCCTGCCCCATCTCATTCCCCGCCCAGCCCACCCCTGCCTGCAGTATCCTCCACTCCCTCCCCCCGGCTCTGGTGATCTCACACTGGCCTGAGTCCTGTGTCCTCTGCCCAGGGCAAGGAGCCGATGAAGGGCTACAAGGACCAGGTCTCTTTTCCTCTGTCCCCCATTCCCCCAGGGGACTCTCTGGAAAGGTTTTAATGAGTGAAAACGTGAGCCCAGGACAGGACAGGAGCTGCAATGTAGTGGGCCTCAGGTCAGGCCCCTATACACATTAGCTCAACTCCTATCCAACCAGGGAGGTGGGTGAGGCTCCTGGGGGGTTGGCGACTTGCTCAAGGTCTGTCTGACTTGGTAGCTCCTGCCTTAAGTTAAACCTCTCTGGAGTAGGGGCAGCAGTATGCAAGAAGAGGCTGGGAGTGTAGGACCGTTCCAAGAGAAGCCTCGAATGCCAAGCTCAGAGTATGGTGCTGTGGAACTGGTGGAGAAGGAAGGCACTGACTTACCTCAGAAGAGTGTGGTCTGGAGCCCTTCTGCCAAGGGTGCCAGAGGAGCCATGCCCAAGACCTCTCATCTCCCCAGGGAGAAAAGTACTAGCTCTAGGCTTGACTGCACTCAATCAGTCATTCAACAAATACTGATACACTAACAGATGCTCCATCTGTGTAAGACTCTCCCCCTCCCGTTCCATTACCACCTCTCTTTTCTAGACCTGGGTCTTCCCCTGAGTTAGGGCTGCTTCTCTGTGCTTCCTCTTTCCAGTACTGTAGTTCCTGGGTCCAGGACCAGGCTGTTGCCCCCTCATTTTGAGCTCTGGTAGGACACCATCTGGGGGTCTTGTGCCAGATGGCCAGCACATATCCCTTCCTTCCACCTAACCCTTCACCTCCTTCACACAGAGCCTACACCAGTTCCCTGCCCTGCCTGACAGGCATTGCATGGATTAACCCACTCAATTCTCTAGAAACCCATGTGACAGAGATCTCCGAGTCTCGGAGAGGTTAAGAAATAGCCCAGAGTTCTTCTGTCCTGCTCGGGCTCCAGGCACAGATCCGATTTTCCTTCTCTCTCAACCCTCTCGTGGTCTCCAGGGAATGAGCCCAAGAGCCAGGTGAGATGTGGTTACTGTTTCTTATCTGGAGAGGGAAACTGAGGCCAGGCGTGGCAGTGACTTGCTTCGGGTAGCCTGGAAGGTGCGGGGCCATCGCACCTCCCTTCCTGGGCACCTAGCGGCAGTGCCCAGAGCAGTCCCCGCATAGGCCCTCAGTTTCTCCCACGCTGCAAAGAGCGCGGCAGGCGGTGCCACGCAGGTAGCGGTTACGCAAGAGGACAGTCCCCGGCGTCCTGCGCACGCGCGCCGCTGGCAGCTGCTGTCAATTACGCGCGAAGCGGGGAGTGGGGCGGGGGCGCGAGAAGGCGGCGGGGCCAAGATGGCTGCACGGCGCGCGGCGGGGGCGGGGGGCGGCGGGGGCCTGGGGGCGGTGGGACGCTGACCCCGCCCCCTGCTGCTGCCAGTCTGCGCCGGGCGGCGGCGGCGACCGAAGCCGGAACATGGCGGCGGCGGCGCGCAGCTTTGGTCCCGAGCGGGAGGCCGAGCCGGCCAAGGAGGCGCGCGTCGTGGGCTCTGAGCTCGTGGACACGTATACGGTGTGCTGGGGGCTCGGGCGCCCGAACTGGGGGTGGCGGCTGGAACCCGGAGTCTGAGTCGGGGGTGTTGGGGAGGGCGTCTGAGCCCCGCAACTGGGGAGCTGGGGGCAGGCGGGCTGCGATTTTGAGGAGGGGGCCTGGGATGGCGGAATCTGGGGAAGGGGCCTGGGCCGCGCAGCTCCGGAAAGAGGGTCTTGGGGTGGGGCCCAGGGAGGGGGCTTGGGAAGGGTACACGTTTAGAAAAGGAGGCTAGGGTTGAGGAGAATCAGGGGATAAAGGGGGTCTGCGGAAGAGGGGAGTCAGGTTGAGGCGGAGGCCCCTCTAGATCCTCTAGGCTTGGAGGGGCGCCGGCCTGGGAGGACGTGACAGGGTGTCCTGGAGGAGGGGGATTAAGGAGTGGGGGCTTTGATGGATGGAATCAGGGGAAAGGGTCAGGGCGCTGCAGGCTGTGAAGAAGGAGAGGGGGCGGGGCCTTGATTTGGGGGGGCCTAGGGGTTGCAGTTGAGATTTGCTCAAAAAGTGAATGAGGGATCTGGGGCCTTCGCGCTGAGGCAGAGACAAGAATGGGGGAGGGGTGGGGCGCAGACACCGGGAACTGAGGGGGGGTGGCTCAGGCCTGAAAAGCAGAGACCCAGGAACCTTAGGGCTCTTCGTGGCTTTAGAGTGTGCGGGAGAGTTGGGGCAGCGTACCGCCCACGCCCGCTTCAAGGCTGTGGGGGAGATGGACAGAAAAGGGGGGCAGTTGCGGACTGTGAAGGAGTTGGAGGCCCACCGGGGTCTGGATGGGGTTGGGCACCAGGCCTGTGGGCCTCGGAGGCTGCCTAGCAGGGACTGGCCCCAAGGTGCGGGCATCCTGAGCACCTCCCAGCCTCCTGTCCTTTGTTCTCGGAGGGTGGGGGGGGTGGGGGCTTTGGCCCTGCCTTCACCCCACCCCCTTGGCCCTCATCCTAACCCTCCTCCTGAGGGTCATTTTTCTGGCTCTTTCTCTTTTCCTGGGCGGGAAGAGGGGGAGGGAAGCTGCCCGGCTGTGGAGAGGGGCTGGGGGCGGATCTTGGAGCAACAGGCCGGCCCTGGAGAAATGGCTGCTCCTCCTGGGAGGCTTCAGCAGAGTTGATTATTTTCTCCTCCCCCTTCCCTGCGTCCTGCAGAGAGGGGCGGGACCTTAGGACCAGGGGGCCTCATCCAGGTGAGGGTTGAGGTCTCTGAGCTGTTGGGTGGTTGGCCGTCACGCGTGCACTGCATGCAGCTGGAGGGTTAGCTCCAAAAAGCCTCCTCATTGCACAGGGCTGAGTCCCTCCTCTGAATGGGTGTCAGGGGAGGTGGTGATCCAGGCGGACTGGACGGTACTGTTTCGTGTCCTTTTGTCCGGGTATGCTGATTTGAGTATTATCAACACACCTACCTTTGGTTGAACGCTTGCTACATGTCAGGCCCTTTACAAGGCATTTTGCGTGCATTACCTTTGATTCTTAAACCTAGCAGATTTTAAGCTGGAGGAACTGAGGCTCAGACAACTTAAGGCTCCCAGTCACTTATATAAGTGACATAAATAACCCATAGCCAGGAAATGGCAGAACCAGATTTTGAACACAGGTCTTCCTTGACTCTACGGCCTGTTCCGTTCTGATAGGGCTTAATTGTCCATCACTGCTTCCCCCTGCCCCCCCCCCCCCATCAGCTTCTTAGTGCCTTGACTCCTGGCTCAGCAGCAGAAATCACAGCCCTGAAGCAGCTGAAAGCATTGGAAAAGGACTTGATTCTAGGATACAGTCAGGGCACCTGGGAAAGAATTAGAGCAGAAAAGCTGGTCCTGCCAAACCTGACCCTGTTTTGCCTCTCTTAGAAGGAATGGCCTTCCTTTCCTGCAGCTCAGGTTGGATTGGGCTTTGACTTACATGAGGCTGGAGTTAAAAAACTAAAGAGATGGCTTGATATGATAGCCACCTTTTCTGTTTCTCACTGTTGGACAGAGCTCAGACTTATCCCATGTGCCTGCCAGGTCCAGTGCTAGGGCCATGGAGGAGAGAGGGCCTTGCTGCTCATAAGGGTCAGGTGCAGAAGCTGGTGGGCAAGAGCAGCTTAACTTTGGCTTGGGGGTTGGGAGGGGGTCTGGGTGTGCCACAGCTATCGTTAAGGGTAGGATGGCACTTTCCTTACTGCTGGCTGGGCAAGGGCTATCGGTTTTTCCTTTTAGGTTTACATCATCCAGGTTACTGATGGCAGCCATGAGTGGACAGTCAAGCACCGCTACAGCGATTTCCATGACCTACATGAAAAGGTAACCCTTGAGAGCTGGGGTCCTGTGTCTCAGGGCTTGGGGGCTTTTAGGCCAAGCTCCCATTGTGCCTGTTTTAGGGCAAAACAGGCTCTGTGCCAGTTACATTAATAAACTGGTTTATTAATGTAACTGGCAAAAAAACTGGTGGATTCTGGGAGTTCAACCCTTGCATAAGATAGTGTGCAAGGAGCATATCTGAACTTTAGTTTTAAGATTGTCAGTTGTAGCTTGGATGTGAGATGCTGGGACAGTTTCCCGCGGAGGGAACAGGCTTGAACTTGTTCCATCTGACTATACCTATTCCAGAACCTATGCTTTAATATCTGACTGTGATTCCATTTCTTCCTTTGCGTTTGGAGAGAGCTGCCTTTCTCTGGGTCATTTGCAGCACATGTATTTTGTTCTGGTTTGGAGAAGATAGTGGTTTTAGGGGCCTTGAGGTATTATTTTCCTAAATGTCTCCAAAGCCTCCAGATGGAACTCCTCATCTGGAATTGTATTGGTATTTCTAGTGCTAATTAAACTTGAGGCCAAATCCCAGGTGCAGCAGTTTGATCATTAATTCTGGTACTACTGCCAGGAGGGGCTGTGGAAGTCATAATAAGCACCTGCCCTCAGGCTGGTTGCCTTGGCCTTGCACATTTACAGAACCTCTTGGTCTGTGGTTGACATTATGTTTGCTTACAGCTCGTCACAGAGAGGAAGATCGATAAAAGTTTGCTTCCGCCCAAAAAGATAATTGGGAAAAACTCCAGGAGCTTGGTGGAAAAGAGGGAGAAGGATCTGGAGGTCTACCTGCAGACACTCCTGGCCACCTTCCCTGACGTGGCCCCCAGAGTGCTGGCCCACTTCTTGCATTTTCACTTCTACGTAAGTTTCTCTTGGGTTTTCTCCTTTGCCTACAAACCCACAGCCACCAGAACTCCAGGCAGCAAACCCTTGTAAACCTCAGCTTTGAGGAGAGGTGGGCTGGAGCTGGAGCCTGAGGTTAGAAGATGGAGGAGCACCCTGGTGGGGTTGGGGTACGGATAGAAGCGTGTTCATCAACGGATTTGCCTTAAATTAGACTATTGGCTGTGGAGCGGTTTTCCTCCACCACAGGGTGTTCTGTTTAGCATAAATGGCCTTTGGGTTTTTGAGCTACGTTCCATCCAAATGGATGGGGTTAGATCAGAAACAGCTGACACTCGGCATCGACTGTTGAGTTGTTGGTTCCCAGCTCAAAACTAATTAAGGGATCAGTCTGTGTTGGCAGAATATTGCCATCTTAGGGCATCGTCAGGGTCCAGGGTGCCGAGTGAGAGTAGATGGCTTCCTCCAGTGGGACTGTATGTCTCAGAGCAGCTCTGTACCCCCTTCTGGATGGAGGAACAACTGTCATGGGCTGCTGGTGACAGGATGAGTTGTCAAAATTCAAGGAGGGAAGTTTGGTGCAGTATGAAAACAAAATGTTAAAAAGCCAGCAATTTCATTTCTGAGAATTTATTCTAAGGGAAAAAACTGGGCGACTGAGAAAAGGATATGGGTACAAAGGTAGTCATTCCAGGATTATAAGGAGATATTGAAGACGGTCAGAAGCCCAACAGAAGGCTACTTAAAAAAAAAAAATTAAAGGATACAACCATGTAATTGGATATTATGCTGCTAGAAAAATGACAGTGTAGCTGTGGATTTGTAGGCAAACAAATATATTACTGTATGAAAAGAGGCCAGAAAACAGTATTAGGGTATGGTCCCATTTTCATTAAAAAAAAAAAAAAAAGCTTGTATGAATATATTTGTCTAGGAAAATTCTAGAAGGTTATATATCAAAATACTAAGAGTCTTTGGGTGATAGATATTTGGATAATTTACATTTAATTGTTTTCTCTCTGTGTTATGAAGATAGGGGGAAAAAACTCCCTTTTCCTTTTCAGGCTTGCCTTTTAGGAAGGGACCTGGGGGTTGTGGTCTTAAAGGCCCAAACTTATTTAAACAATAACTGTCTTGAGCTATTTTCAGAGTAAGACAGCTGAACCTTTCTTGGAGTGTTAGATAGAGCTTGGGAATTTGGTGATAGCACTAGCAATGGGCCTCTCGGCTTGGAGGGGCCATGTGGAAAAAAGGGTGGCATTTATAGATGGGAGATATATATGTATATATATCTTTGGATTTTGTTTGGCATATACCAGTAATGTATGTGGTTAGCAGTAGTTTCCTGTTGTAGCCTTTTTTTTTTTTTTTTTTGCATTTTCTTTCCTTATGTGAAAAGAAATGTCCATTCCTTATGCGAGTCTTTCACATTAACTTAACTGGTTAGTATTTTAAGAAATGCTGTAATTTAAGAAAGCTTTGTTTGGCTATTTAGGTTTAAAACTTAATAAGCCACCTTTGAAAGTATAATTCATTGCTTAAGACCTGGGCCTTTGAGGAGGTCTCCTGGATACCTCTGACCATGGAAAGGCCTGGACTGCTCTTTTGAGATAGGTTTGCCTGAGATAGGCCTGGGACCTGCCCTACATCTGTGGTTCTGGTTTGAGGCATGCTCTACTGCTTGGAGCAGTTCGAACATACTTGAAATAACTGTTATCAAAAGGGCCACTTGGTTATATAAACCCAAGGTTTTAAAAAGTGATTGACCCATCATTAAACTGAATCAAGGTTCCTCAGCTGTGGCACTGTTGACATTTTGGGCTGGACGATTGTTGTGGCAGCTCCCCTGTGCACTGTTGAGCAGCATCTCTGGCCTCGGCCCACTAGATGCCAGTAGCGTCCCCTCCCCCCACCCACCAAGTTGTAACAACCAAAAATGTCTCCACTGGTTGCCAAATACTGCCTGAGGGGCAAATTGCACCTGATTGAGAATCACTGGATTAGATCTTCAAAGGACTTTGAACAAACAGGGTCCAAAAGATTTGTCAGCCTTTTTTACAGGCTGGAAGCCCTTAGGGAGTGTTTCTGATCATCTTGGCCCCATCAGTGTCCTCTCTGAAATTGTTCCCAATGGGCTCCACCTCTTGTGGGGCTGACAGTGGACAGGGTGGACCCAGGGAACCCTGTTTGGCTGAGGTGGGGATTTAAAAATTTGAGATATAATTCACATACCATAAAATTCACTCTTTTAAAGTGTTCAAGTCCCTGGTTCTTAGTATATTAGCAAAGTTGTGCATCTATCACTACTATCTAATTGCAGAACATTGATCACCCCAAAAAGAAACCATGTACCCATCAGCAATCACTAATGTACTTTCGTAATGTATGGATTTGCATATTCTGGACGTTTCATATAAATGGAATCATGCAATATGTGACTTTGTGACTGGCTTCTTTCACTTAGCATAGTGTTCTCAAGGTCCATTCATATTGTAGCATAAATCAGTACATCAGTCCTTTTATGGCTGAGTAATATTCTGTTGCTTGGAGACACCACATTTTGTCCATTTATCAGTTAATGGACATTTAGCTGGTTTCCACTTTTTAGCTTTTGTGAATCAGGCTGCTATGAACATTCATATATGCTTTTGTATAGACCTATATTTTTATTTTTCTTGGGTATATACTAGGAGTAGAATTGTTGGGTTATATGGTAACTGTTTAACTGTTTGAGGAACTGCCAAATTTTCTTCCATAGGGGCTGCACCATTTTACATTTCCACCAGCAATGTGTAGGTTCTTATGTCCCCACACCCCTGCCAACACTTGTTACTGTCCACTTTTTTGGTAGCCATCCTCATGGGTGTAAAGTGGTATCTCATGGTGGTTTTGATTTGCATTTGGCTAATAACTAATAATATTGAGCTTCTTTTCATATGCTTTTTGGTTATTTGCATATCTCCTTTGGAGAAATGTATTTAAATTCTTTGCACTTAAAAAAATCAGGTTATTTTTGTTGTTGAGTTGTAGGAATTCTTTTTTTTTTTTTTTTTTTTTTTTTTTTGCGGTACGCAGGCCTCTCACTGTGTGGCCTCTCCCGTTGCGGAGCACAGGCTCCGGACGCGCAGGCTCAGTGGCCATGGCTCACGGGCCTAGCCGCTCTGCGGCATGTGGGATCTTCCCGGACCGGGGTACGAACCTGTGTCCCCTGCATCGGCAGGTGGACTCTCAACCACTGCGCCACCAGGGAAGCCCGAGTTGTAGGAATTCTTTACATATTCTGGATGGATATTAGACCCTTATCAGAAATATGATATGCAAATATTTCCTCTCATTGTGTGATTTGTCTTCATTTTCCTGATAGTATTCTTTGAAACACAAAAGTCTTAGATTTTGATGAAGTTTATCCATTTTTCCCCTCTGGTCGCTTGTGTTTTTGGAATCATTCCAAAGAAACCATTGCCTAATCCAAGGTCACAAAGAGTTACAACTGTGTTTTTCTTCTAAGAGTTTTATCGTTTTAGCTCTTGTATTTAGGTCTTTTAACCATTTTGAGTGAATTTTTGTACATGCTGTGAGGTTGGGGTGTGGTGTGAGGTTGGTATTGTGAATTTTAATGTCAAGGAAGGAAAGCACCACTTCTCTGCCCAGCCAACTGAGATGGGGTGTCCAGAGGCCAGTGTAGCCCTGTGTTGCAGTGAGAGGGCACACCTCAGCCCTGGCCTACTGCTGGGCTCTCTCCCTCCAGATAACTCTGCCCTAGTGTTCCTGCACGCTCAGGGACGGACCTCATCCCAGAGCCCCTAGAGCAGAGGGCTTCAGATTCAGTAAAGTGGAATCCCACAGAGAATTTCAGCACACACCGCTTTGGGGCAGGATGTCTGACAGGCAGGCAGAGTTGAGTTTGTCTCCCAGCCCTGCTGCTTCCTGACAGTTTATTCCAAGGCAGTCATTTTAACCCCTGTGTCCCAGTTCCTCTTGTGAGCTGGAGAGTGATGATCCCAGGCTCTTGAGGATTGCAGGAGACCATGAGGTGAAGGTGAATGACCGAGAAGAGTGATGGGCCCGTGGCAGGGGCTCACCGGGTCCCAGCCAGTGCCAGCTCTCCTAGTTAGGAAAGGCACTCACTTCTTGTCAACGGTGGTATTTATATCATTTTCTTACTTTAAAACCAGTTGGCTAGAACAAAGCCACTTTTTGAAATTTGAAATCAGGAGATAGGGTAGAACTGTTACCATCTTAAAGGCAGCCTTTGGTGATTTGTTTTAGTTACAAAATACAGAGGCTGTAAGTGATAACAGATATCTTTGCAACTTAGTTACAGTCTTGGAACTCTCCTCAGCCAAAGCTTAGGCTTGAATCTATCCATCAGGAATTTTTACGC
The DNA here is from genome assembly GCF_025265405.1 of Mesoplodon densirostris. NCBI lineage: Eukaryota > Metazoa > Chordata > Mammalia > Artiodactyla > Ziphiidae > Mesoplodon > Mesoplodon densirostris. The sequence continues at coordinate 73,681,497 of NC_082670.1, forward strand.
ACCTAATATGCCTGACTTTTGCTAGCGTGCCTCACAGGTGTGAAATAAATTATAAAAGGACTCCCAGCCCTTAGTGTGTGTGTGTAAACCACACAGTGATGTGTAACTGAGTCCCCTGTTAATGTCCCACTGACACGCACTCTGTGCTCCAGCCTGTGTCAGGTAGGAGTGTCGGGCTGGACTGGGGTTATTCATTGAGTAGGGTCTGCGCTTCGGGGGGCAGTGGGTCGCGGGGTTCCGCATGCACAGACATGCTCAGTCAGAGCGGTAGTCGCCGAGCAGCAGCCTAATAGTCCATGGTGCGTTTGTGTGCAGCTCACACCGTTGCCCAAGGCTGCAAACCAGCACGTGACCTGGCAGGTGGCTGATTAATTGGTCTGTAACACGTTTGGAGGTGGGTATTATAGTTTTTAAACATAGCTAATTTTTTTTAATTGAAAAAAAATTTGAAGTATAAAGAATGTCCTTTTTTTTTTTAAATGCATTTCAGTTCAGACATTTGTGGGACCCTGAAACACTTCAAGTCCCTTCAGCAGGATTGGGTGGGGTGTGGGTGGGGTTACCTGTTCCCACAGGTGACCTCTGAGCAGAATCTACAGGAGCTTAGACTGGGGCCCACTGTCCCCCCCCGCATTTCCTCCTGGCAAGGGGCTGCTCGCCTTTGCACACAAGGCCACAGTTCAGCCAGAGCACCCTGAGGAGGCAGAGGACATGCTTCTCTGAAGAGACCTGTGCTCTAGATTTGTGGGCTGAGGCATTTCTTTGTTCCTCTTTGATTAAGGGTCTCCCAAGGTGAAGAAGATTGGCCTGGGAAACTAAGTAGATAGTGTTGCCACAGGGCACACTTCCTGTGGCCCAAGAGCAGGGAAAGAAATTGTTACATAGTCTGCTTTTTAGATTGTTCAGAAGTGGAAACATTCTCTTTGCTTAGCATGAGCCCTTGGCTCTCACTGTCGTACTCTTTGCTTAGCATGAGCCCTTGGCTCTCACTGTCTCTCGGCTTTCTGTGTCTTCTGGAAATCCCAGCCCTATCTCCTTAGCAGGGCTGGTGTTGACGGCAGCTGCCCGGAGAAGTGTAACTTTGAGGGTGAGGGTTGTTGGGCACTAAGGGTGGACAGGGAACCCTTTTCCCATGGGAGACCTTCTAGGAGCCCAGTGTCAATAAGGGGCTGGAGAGGCTGGGCAGCTGCTCTTGGGGATTGGAGGTGGGTGCGGATCAGGCCTCTGGGAGCCGCTCAGGAATCTGTATCTTTTTTTTTTTTTTTTGCGGTACACAGGCCTCTCACTGTTGTGGCCTTTCCCGTTGCGGAGCACAGGCTCCGGGCACTCAGGCTCAGTGGCCATGGCTCACGGGCCCAGCCGTTCCCGCGGCATGTGGGATCTTCCCGGACCAGGGCACGAACCCATGTCCCCTGCATCAGCAGGCGGACTCTCAACCACTGCGCCACCAGGGAGGCCCAGGAATCTGTATCTTTTAAGGCTGTCCAGGCGTTCTGACTACAGGCAGGATGGGGAGGTGCTGATCTGAAGACAGGGCTTGGTTCTCAAAGGTAGAAGTAGAGAAATGAGCCTTTGGGTTGTTCGTAGGTCTTACTGATCTTCGGTTCTTCACAGCAGCCAAGGAAAAGGTAACTGAGTTGTTGAGAGAGAGTGAAGTTGAACTTCGGAGTGAACTGATGCCCTCTCCTCTCACTGGCTGGAGCCTCTCCTGCTCAGAGCCTGCTCTGCCCCTCTGGTGGCCATTTTACATTTGACCCTGTGTCTTGCCAGACTCTGAGCCCCTTAACGCTGGAGCTGTGTTTGCTCATTTTTCTCGCTTTGGCTTTTTGTTTATGTGTGAGAATAAGGGGAAGTTATTCTCATATTATATATAAATTAAATTTCAAGCAGATGAAATAAACACATTTTATTTTTAACAAATACCTTAAAATACTAAAAGGAGAAATTAGGGGAATGTTTTATAATCTTGAGGTGGGGGGAGATGTTCCAGAAATGACAAAGGAAAAGAAGCACAGGTTTAAAAACATTAACTTGACAAACCTCTCTCTGTCAGGAGAAACAGGGTGAGTATAGGTAAAAGGCATACACAGACAGGAAGAAGATATTTGCAGCACATAAACAACATGTAAAGTATCCCCTATGTATAAAAGGAAAGGAAGAGACGAGCAACCAAGAGAAAAACAGGAAAAGGACACTGTGTCTCCTGCAACCTGGTACCTTTTGAGTCCGGTAAACACGTAAACACGTGAATTGCTTGTCCTGGTGGCAGAGGTGTTCCTGTGAGTTACAAAGGCGATCGTGCAGCCTCCATCTGGACCTGTTTATGAAAGTCCGTTTGGCTGCCATCTGTCAATTAGTTACAGTTCTTACTTGCAGGATGTGGGGCTGCGGGCCCCAGGGCCCTGCCAACCCCACGGCTACACCATTGAAATGCTGAGGCAATTGGTTGTGAACAGAGAGGATTCAAGACCAAGTGCTTGGGAGTGGGGCTTTGCTAGTTTCTAGCCATGTAAAATTGAGAACTACAGCACCTGTCCATCTCAGTTTGCTTACCTTATTTTGAAACAGGATTCAAAATAAGGGCCTCCTGGCCTAGGGCATTGGGAGGACTGAGGAAACGGCTGGGTGGGGAGTGCTCAGGCCATCGTCCGGTGTGAATTAGGACCCCAGCATGTTAGCTGTTTACTATGACTGAAGGCTTGTCCTTGTCGTGCCTCCTTTATCCCATCACTCTAAAAGGAAATCCTTTCATGCCTCTTTCTCATGACCCTGGGCTGAGTGGTGCTGTTGCAGGGCTTGAAGGGATGGGCACAGGAAGAGAGCTGGCACTTGCTCTTTCCTAAGATACCTGTGGGACATGAATGTCAGTAGAAATGGTCCCTCTCAGGTAGGGTTAGCTCTGGGAGGCCCTTTTTCCCAGCAGGGTGATGGGAGCCTCTCTTCGAAAAGAAACAGGACTTTCTCTCTACCATGCGTCTCCTAAGAATCTCCCAGGGCCAGTCTGGGGAGCTGCTGGCTTCCCAGGCAGCTCTTGACATGGCCAAGCTTTGCAGCCTCCCAGGCCTGGTGTTCTCAGCCAGTGCCTGAGTGGCCTTGGGGTTGCAGTGTTAGTCTATTTGGTTCTCCTTTGGAGGAGACATTTCAAATGTCCCTTTAGCTGGAAATATTGTTTACCTTTCTGAGCTCCTTGATTCATTTTAGTTTATTCTCTCCATTTTGTTTTACCTTCTGGAGAGCTGTCATTGCAACAGCAGAGGGGGTCAATAGCAGGGAATGTGCAAGTCCCAGTGACTGGGAGCAGGTGGATTTCCTGACTGTGGGTTTTGTTTTCTCTGCAGGAGATTAATGGCATCACTGCAGCACTGGCCGAGGAGCTCTTTGAAAAAGGTATATGACCAGGGGTCCTTGAAATACTGGGTGCAACTTGCCCAGCCCTGTTAGGCAGCCGGGGCCCTGGGTGGCACAGAACTCCATCAGTTGCTCTGTGCCAAGTGAGTCCTAACCAGGGCCCACCTCCCTGGGGTTGCCCAAATCCCTGGACCTTGTCCTCAGCCAGGCCTGCCCACCTACCTGTTCTGCAGGTCTGAGGAGCTGTATTCTTCACCTTAGGGCCCCCGGGTCCCTGTGTCGGGGGCCAATCCCAGGCTCAGGATCTATTCCAGGGCCTTATGGTGGAGTTCTGGAAGGTGGGTGGCATGCTGCCCTTTGCACCGGGTCTGTCCTTACCTAAAAATATTCCGATGGCAAACAGAAGCTGACTTAAGGTCACAGCCCTGCCAGAGAGCACAGTAACGGTAGCTAAGATGTAAAGAGTGCTTGTGGTCTAGCCTTGTGTTTGTATCTTACTGCCTCCCCCCAGGAGGGCCAGAGAAGGACATTGAGGATAAGAGGCCCAGTTACCTGCCTGAAGGCAGGTAACATGGTTGGAAGGTACATGGTTGGAAGGAGCAAGACGAGGACCAAATGCCAGTCTGTCTGGCTTGGCTCAGAACCCCCTCCTGCTCTCAGGCCCTGTACTGTGCTGGCACCTTAGGCCTCACCTAACCTTAAGACGTCTGCATCTTGGAGGTTGCAGCGTGGACCCGATGCCCACAATGCTACCTGCATCAGCTTTCTCCTGGTCCAGTGCCTCAGATTTTTAACTCATCCTCACCTCAGGGAGGTTCCCCAGCTGCAAATTCCCATGGCTCTTCCCTCCTTTGTAATCACGTGTCCTGGGTCTCCCCTGCATGCAGTCAGCTCAGGAGGGGGCCGCTTCTGCATTCTCAGGACCATGGCTTCCTCCTGACTCGGTGCATCTAATGGGTGCTGGCCAAGTGCTCGTCCACTGTTGGCCAGGTGTGCCAGTGCCTTGGCCGCACAATGGGGATGGGACTGGGGCTCAGTGCTCACCCCACGGGCTATGGCTGTTGCAGGAGAACAGCTCCTGGGGGCCGGCGAGGTCTTTGCCATCAGGCCCCTGCAGCTGTACGCAGTCACCGAGCAGCTGCAGCAGGGAAAGCCCACGTGCGCCAGCGGGGATGCCAAGACTGACCTGGGGCACATCCTGGACTTCACCTGTCGCCTTAAGTACCTTAAGGTAAAGATGGGGCAGCTTGGTCGGGGAGAGCTACTCAGTCGTGGGCACGCACCTCCTAGCCTGGCAGTATGTGTGTGTGGAGACTCCGCGGGCCCTGAGGGAAGAAGGCTGCATTTGGTGATCTTGGCACTGTGCTTTCAGCTGTGAGCACCAGGGGGCAGTCGTGAACCAATGGCCCCTTGCTTTAACCCTCGGCTTTAGCCTGCTTTGTTGACCGTGGAAGTGGTGAGTGGGAGTACATGCCCAGCCTGCCTCTCACAGCCAGGCGAAGCTTCGAGTGCGGTTTGGTAGTTGCTGTAGCACCACCCTGTGAACATGGATGGGAAGTGGTTGTTACAGCAGCATCTCTAATTCAAGCCATTTATTTGGCTGTAGGTTTCTGGCACAGAAGGACCTTTTGGGACCAGCAACATTCAGGAGGAGCTCCTGCCTTTTGATCTGTCAATATTCAAGTCTCTTCATCAAGTGGAGGTAAGGCCCAGGGCCCCTGGAATGCAGGCGGGGCTGAGCCCTGTGCAGGATGGTCTTGCACTCTGACCATCCTATCTTTGGCTAGGGAGTGTTCCCAATGTTGGGTGTCTGGATTTAATTGTAAGGCACTGTTGCTTTTGTGTTTGTCAGTATGTGGCAGATTCCATTTAGTTAAGTTAGGCCCATCTGAAGGCAGAGAAAGAGGGGCTTCTGCTACTCTTGGCTGGTCTGTATGTCCCCACCCCTGCAGCATTTGGACAGGGTGGAGCACCAGTGCCCAGCTCCTCTGGGCTTCCTCATTGTGCGAGTTGAGGTGCTGGGAAGCCATCCTGAGGGTCAGGCAGAGCCAATTCCAAGTCTTTGTCTCCCAAGGCAGATCAGCAGAGGGTTTGGAGGGTCCTCTGCTCTCTGGCATGCCTACACCTAACAAGAAATACTTTGCATTACTCACTGCTAAACTCCTGGGTTCACAATGCCAATTTTGTTACCACTTTTTAAATAAATGAGAGGGGACTCAGTAATGAATAATAAAAAATTTCTCATCTCGGCAATGAGAAATCAATGCTTTTGTGTTCAGCCCTCTGCCCCATGTCTGATGTTCACTCCTTGATGGAATCTTCTCAACCATGTGAAGTGTGGGCACTTGTCTTCCCATTTTACAGTTGAGGAGACTGAGGCTTAGGGAGGTAAGGAAGTTTGGCCAGGATCACACAGTTAACGAGGGGGAAGCTGGGATCTGAGTTCAGCTGAGTCTGACTCCGCAATGTGCTGGAATTGTCTCAGAGACCTTGAGGGACATTCCCTTGATGGACATTTGTGCCTCGATCAGCACAGGTGAGTGGGGCTGGGAAGTGAGAGGAGTGCCTGGCTGGGCAGGCTGAGGCTCCGCCGGGCGGGGTGTGTAGCACTTGGGCAGGTGGCTTGAGGGAGGGTGCTTTGGCCTGTACCCCTCCCTTCTCCTGCAGGGCCGCTGAGGCCAGTGAAGTGAGGCCAGTGAAGTCATCGGCTCTCCAGCTCTGGTGTCCCTGGCCCTCACTTTGTGTCCAGTTGCCAAGCCCCAAGTGCCCTTCAGAGAAACTGGAGTTCATGGTTCATTGTCTCATAAGCTACTTCAGAGAATGTTTAGTTAGCACTAAAAATTGGGGAAAGGAGAGACTTAGGGTTTAAGTCACCGCCTGTCTCGAAGGATTCGGGGTCACTGATGGTTGTGCTCCTTTTGTGTGTGGGTGATGAACACCCACTTCCCGGGACTTCTGGTGGAGCAGTGATGCCGTTTCTGAGACGTAGCTGTTCTTGTTCCAGATAAGTCACTGTGATGCCAAGCGCATCCGGGGGCTGGTCGCGTCCAAGCCCACCTTGGCCACGATGAGTGTCCGCTTCTCAGCAACTTCCATGAAGGTAAGCGCAACCTGTTACCGCCCAGGGTGCTGTCTGAGGGGCAGAGGGTCCTGCGCTGCGGTCTCCCCACGGAGAATCATGCCGACTTTGCTGCCATCTCTCAGGAACCAGAAGCCAGACTTCCTCTGGGCAGCCGCACACTCATGTGGGACCTCCCAGTGCTCGACAGTCCCTGGGACGCTTCAGTCCAAAATCAACACTGTTAAACGAGAGATTTTAAGGAACTGCGTAACCCCTCCCCATGGAAAAAGCCACTGTTTTTTAAATAACCAAATTGTTTAGCAGCGGCAAGTGTCAGAACATTTATTAGGTAGACTGATAGAAATGTTTCTCTAAACATAAAAAGCCTTGGTGTGTCACTCGTTCGTATCTTGTTCTCAGTGGACTTGAGTAGACAGGCTAAGTTGTGTATGCTGGGCCCTGTTGTTTGTATGTGAGTGACACAAGATACGCAAACTGAGAGTGTAAGAGACCTCTTCTCTCTCTTTATGGGTTGCATCTTAGTAATGTTAGAATTTTTCTAGCAAGAAACATTGTGGTACTTTTAGAACTTAGAGTGTCTGATCAAGATTTGGGTTTGGTGAAAAGTCTTTGTTTTGAGGCTACTGGCTGAAAGGAGGAGGCTTGTGTTAGTCAGCCTTGCCCTTCTGGGAGGCACTCCCTGCTGCCTGGCTCAAGGAGCCCAAGATGATCCATTGAAAGAGGAGGGGTCTTACCAAAGGGCATCAGAAATTGAAACGAGGAGGCCTGCCTGCCTCCCTCCCCTTGGATGGTGCCCCTGTGCTCTGTGCTGCTCCCCTGTCTCAGGACTGCTGGATTTTACCTTGTGAAGTAATGGTTAAAGGGCCTACTGTCCACCATGGGGACCACAGTGCCAGCTTGTAAAGCATAGTTGCCTGGGAACACTGCAAATTCTGACATTCAGTCTCTGAGATTTAAGCCAGAAAAGGCATCACCGTATAACAAGGCTCTTGGGAGCTGGAAAAGCATTTGCTCAGGTAGGGCCAGAACATATTCCAAGTGGCTGTTATGTTTCTGAACTCTTCAGTTATTTCACAATCATTTCAAGGCATATGAACCAAAAGCCCCATTTTAATGCAAGTTCACTTCCACATACTAAATATGCTCCAGCCCTTCCTGAAATTTTGCAATGATTGTGTTCCCAGTCAGTGTTGCATGAGGGCCCACGTGTGGTGCTCACCAGATGTTCTTACACAGGAAGTCCTCGTTCCTGAAGCCTCAGAATTTGATGAGTGGGAGCCAGCAGGCGCAGCCCTGGAGGGCACTGTGACTGCCGTCATCCCCACGTGGCAGGCGCTGACCACTCTGGACTTGAGCCACAACAGCATCTCTGAGATCGATGAGTCTGTGGTATGCTCTCCACGGCCTGACCAGACACTGGGGTTGGGTATTCAACCTGGCTTTTTCTAGAAGGACCTGCACCCAGTGCTCTGTACATTGCCTGCAATGTTTAAGTTAATTTCAAAATGAGGTTACTTAAACGAGGTGAGGAATGCTTAGAACCAAATGAAGTGTATTAATTGCATGTACATTTGATAGAACAGAAACACAGTAAGTAGTGAAATTTATTCCCAAGGAGTGTAGCAGAAAAATCAGTCTATAGGTTCCAGGGACTTCCCTGGTGGTCCAGTGGTTAAGACTCTGCACTTCCACTGCAGGGAGCACGGGTTTGATCCCTGGTTGGGGAACTAAGATCCCGCATGCCACATGGCACGACCAAAAAAAAGAAAGGTTCCAGATGTGCCCATGTAAGAGTGACATCCAGATGGTACTTGGGCAGTAGGACTGTGATTCCTGTACTTGGGCCTCTCAGTGGGTGTGGGTAGAGTTGAAGGACACACCTCCTTCTGTCTGCAACCCTGCCATTTGTCTTTTTTGTGTGTGTGTGTGTGGTACGCGGGCCTCTCACTGTTGTGGCCTCTCCCGTTGCGGAGCACAGGCTCTGGACGCGCAGGCTCAGCGGCCATGGCTCACGGGCCCAGCTGCTCCGCGGCATGTGGGATCTTCCCGGACCAGGGCACGAACCCGTGTCCCCTGCATCGGCAGGCAGACTCTTAACCACTGCGCCACCAGGGAAGCCCCATTTGTCATTTTTACAAGCCAAGTGTTCCGTAAAAACAGTGGGTCATGCTCAGCACTGGAGTCCCTGTGTTATGTGTTCCTGAGGACGTGCTTCTGGGTGGGCACTGGGAGGTGTCACGTCGGGCCCTGCACAGATGGCTAGCCCAGGAGTCTGTGGTCAGGAGGAAGCCTCCCAGGTTGTCTGTCCACTATGTCCAGGGGCCATGTGGGGTCCAGCTACCTAGGATAACGTCATGTGTTATCTTTTCTTTCACAAGAAACTGATTCCAAAGATTGAGTTCCTGGACCTGAGTCACAATGGAGTGCTGGTCGTGGACAATCTGCAGGTAATTTGTGTCTTTGGAGACCATCATTGCCTGCAGGCTTCTCACAAGGTCCCATTCTCCTGAGATGCAGCCTTGGGAGTTTGGCCGTACTCTGGGGTTTCTCTCATGGGCACTCGAAAGGTGTCTGCGTGCACCAGAGGTTTGTAAAGGCAGGGGCTGCTGCCCTTCCCTTTGGGTCCCAATGATGCACACTGAGCATTTGTTGCTCTCGTTCCCCCAAATTAGAAAAGATGTGTAAATACAAATCGAGCATGATGAAGATGATGTGCCTCCATTGTGAAGATGGACAGCCTCATTTTCAAAGCCCGTGCCTACCCTGTGGGCCATGCTGCCCCTGCGGGGGATGCAGCTGGGCTGTAACCTGTGCAGGGAAGAGGGATTTCCCTTTGGAATAATTGTCAGAGGAACTGGTCATTTTAGGTTGGAAGGCCCATCACACCTTTAATCTCAGTCCCCTTTCTTTGGAGCCTTGACCTTAACCACTTTACTCTGTTCTCAATGCTGCCGCAGCACCTGTACAACCTCGTGCACCTGGACCTTTCCTACAACAAGCTCTCCTTCCTGGAAGGGGTTCACACCAAATTGGGGAACATCAAGACCCTGAACCTGGCAGGCAACCTCCTGGGGAGTCTGAGTGGCCTGCACAAGCTCTACTCCCTGGTCAACCTGGATCTCAGCGACAACAGAGTCGAACAGGTGAGCCATGCCCCAGAAGGGTCTTGGGGTTCTGGAGTGGCTGTGCCTTGGCGTTGATCACTTTAGCGAGAATGGTGGGCTTCCTTTCTTTGACTGTCAAGTGTGTGGTCACCTTGCTGAAGTGTGAGAATGGTGGGCTTCCTTTCTTTGACTGTCAAGTGTGTGGTCACCTTGTTGAAGTGTTAAAGAAGGGACACGGGAATGCCTTGCAGATGGAGGAGGTCAGGAGCATTGGCAGCCTCCCGTGTCTGGAGCATGTGGCTCTGCTCAACAACCCTCTGAGCATCATCCCTGACTACCGGACCAAGGTGCTGGCTCAGTTCGGAGAGCGGGCCTCGGAGGTAAGCTGCTCGGGGAGGGGTCAGCTGGAGGTGACATCCGTTTACGTATACTTGCCTGATTCAGAAGGACGTCCTGACCCTGAGGGGCCTTTCAGATCTGGGAAGTCCGCTGCCTCCCCAGGAAAAGGTTCCCTCATGCATCTCTTCTTGGGGGCCACCAGCTGCCGTGCTTCTTCAGTGGGCTTCCCGTCACCTCTATCAGAGCTTCAGGTCGGGGTGCTCCCCAGGAATCAGTAGGCACAGCCTGAGTGTGGAGGGACTGTCTTCAATTTGTTAAAAAGTAATGTTTATTGTAGACAAGGGTCAGGAATAAGATATCTGAAATAATTATATTTCCTGGACAACCTCTGGCCATAAAGTCTGACCATAAACCTGAAGGGTTTGCCCACCTTGGCCAGTGTCACCCAGCCCAGTATCTGCTGTCTGCCCAGTGGCCGCCTGCTGCCCCGCCAGCCCAACAGGTCCGCCTCCAGGTTCACCTGTCTCCTCAGCCTCAAGCAGGCTCCCTCCACTCTCCCCAAATCCCAGGCGGGAAGATACCTGGGAGTCTGTTTGCATCCTCCCCCTAACACCTCCCATCTCTTTTCAGCCCTAAGTGCACCTTTCTCCACACTGTCACCAAGACAACATTCACAAGATGTCACCTCCTCCCCTCCCTGGCTCCCAGGCCCTTGCGACCTTCCCTCATTTGACCACACTGCTGCTCCCCACTGCCTGCCGGCCCACAGCTCCCTCCTGCACTTGCAGGTGGCATCCCTGCCCTTCTCCCTGCTTCCCATGCCTTTGCCCTCCCAGTTCCCCAGCCCAGAAGGCCCTCCCCTTGCTCTTTGCAGATCTGAGTTCCGCCATAATTGGAGGCTTAGTTCAAGGCACCAGCTTCCCCCCTCTCCCAGCCACCCCAGAGGCCTTCGCAGTGGCCCCTGCAGCCCTTCCTTCCCTTCCTGGAGAGGGACTCCCAGAACTGGGCTAGGCAGTGTGGGACCTCCCTGGGCCACTCCAAGGAGCTCCCAGGTCGCTTCCACGGGTGGCGAGGAGCTCACCTCCCAGCAGGCTGAGCCTCCGCAGCCTCCTGTGTCCTCACGGGGCCTGGCTCACCCCTCGGTGGGACCCTGCCATTCTGCTCCCTCCATGCTTGCCAGCACCTATGCTGATAGCTATTTTCTGGACACTGTAGGTCTGTCTGGACAACACAGTGACCACAGAGAAGGAGTTGGACACGGTGGAAGTGCTAAAAGCGATTCAGAAAGCCAAGGAGGTCAAGTCCAAATTAAGCAACCCTGAGAAGAAGGTGGGTCTTTGTGTGGGAGGTGGGAGGAGGGGTGGTGAGGAGCCAGCCGGGGAAGGAGCTGGCTGGCAGTGGAACTGGGCCAGGGAGCATTCCGGGCCATGGAGTCCTGGCTGCACCCCCTCCCCCCAGGCTGCATGACCCTGGGCTTTCACGCCCCCTCTGTTCTTGTCTGTGAGACGGGGGTCGCGATAGGACTTGCCGCATGGGCTGGGGTTAGTTAAGATCTCTTTCCCTGTCACTGATGTTTGTCAGAGCCATGAGCTTCTCACATCTCAGGCTCTGCCAGGTTCTGTTCTCTTCTGGATCTGTCTCCTCTCCTCGACTGACTCAGCACTTCTCCTCAGGTCAGTGAGGATTCTAGGCTCTCTGCTGCCCCGTGCGTCAGGCCCAGCAGCTCCCCTCCCACCGTGGCTCCCACCTCTGCCTCCCTGCCCCAGCCCATCCTCTCCAACCAAGGTAATCGCGTGTGTATCTTTCTCCCTGGCAGAGCTGCACGTGCCCTGCCTGGGCCCCCAGCTGGGCTGACGTTGGGGGAGAGATGCCGGCCCCTGTTCCCTCCACGGCTCAGATGCAGGGAGGGCGTGGTGCTGTCTCCACACCAGCCCCTCTCGGGGTGGCGCATGGCTGGGGGGCTGCCTGGCTGAGGCTTGCTTAGTGAGGACTCCCAATTGCTCTGACACACACATCCAGATCCTCTAGGGTACCACGGGGTGTGCTCTTTGAACTGGCTGCTGGCCCATAAGGACCCCACTGGCCCACAGGCAGTGGGGGCAGAGTGGCTCCTTGTTCATGGGAACCCAGGCCTGCTTACTTCCCTAAGTCGGGCACCCCAATACCTGCGTGGGGAGCGTGCCTCACTGCCATGGCCCTGGTGGTATGACCCAGCCCCAAACGCTGTGTTGGTGGGGCCAAGATGGGCTGTCTGTGAACCCATGGAAGACCAATCCCTTTCATCCACCCACTGTCTTAGCGTTTTCAAAGGGCTTTCACCTCTGAACCCAGGCATCCTCGGAGATGAGTGAGTGAAGCAGGTCCCATGAGTGTCTGCTGGCCCGGCCCCCACGGAAGAGGGGAGGGTGTGCCGTCCCGAGTGGAGCCGAGGCTCGGGACACACAGGAAAGAACGCCGCCCACCCGGGCTCCTGGAGACGGAGAACTTGGTGTGAGGTCTTGGGAAAACAGTTTGACCCTATGTTTCAAGAGCCAGAAAAACGTTCCCACCCCTTGACCTGGTAACCCCGCTGGTGGGGATTTTATCTTAGCGGGATAAGATAACAGGGAAGTGGGAGGTGAGATGCTCACCGAAGCACTGTTTATGCTAGCTAAACATGGGCCGTGATGGACGTCAGAGAGTGAGAGGGAGATTAAGCTGTGGTCCAGAATACCCTGCAGCCATCACAGCCGAGAGGGGAAGGCTGGATAAGAAAGGAGAAGTGCTGGGTTGAGTCAGAGAGCCTGCGCAGGGCAGCGCACCGAGGTCACAGCCGTGGACGTGAGCCAGAGAGTGGATGGGGACGTTGGTGCTGGAGCAGTCGTCTGTTTGCTTTTGTAACACTCTTGACTGAGAAATTTCGGTTTTATTTTTTTACGTAAAAGGGGAGGGGGTTTGTATCACTGTGAAGATGCTTCCCTGACCGTGTCTCCTGCCAAGGGGCCAGAGCCCTCCTCAGGCCCCCCGCCCTGCGCTGCCTGTCACAGCCCTGGGTGCCTGTGGGGGGACTGCCTGGCTAGGCTCTGGGGCCAGGGGCTAGGGCCCAGCCTGTTCTCAGTCAGCGTTGGTTGAGTCGGGGAATGAGTGAGCCGCAGGCGGGCGAGGGAGGCGTCTGCCCCTACAGCCGTAGCTGCGGGCAGCGCCCCCTTTGGTGGCAAAGCCTCTGCACCAGCCAGGCCCAGGCCTCAGCCTCTTTCTTCGCTGCCCCCGCTCCTGGGGACACGCCATGCAGTGGCTCACTGTAGTCTTCCCGCTTCCCACTACTGGACCTTTAGACGTTGTCTCCAGATCTGCACCTCTTATAAATAAAACTGCAGTGGATGTCTCTGTGTGCACATCTCTTTCCTTTTGGTGAGAAACAACAAAGGTTGGGCCCCGTCTAAGCATTCTAATGTCCCCTGTCCCATTCTCTGAGTGGCCCTTTCTGACCACTTGTTTGTACAGACCACAGTCCAGGAAGGAAGCAGAAAGACTGTCCCTATCCACATTTCCTCAGTTCCAAACAGGGCTTGGGTGGGTAGTGACAGGAAAATGTTCTTTTTCTTGCTAACGTGGAGGAATCTGCAGAAGTTTGTGTTCAGCCACGTGCTATTGGACTTTGCCTGCATGGGTGAGGATTTCTCCCTAGGTGGGGGAGCAGCTTTGTTTCCAGCCCAGTTCTGTAGAAGTGAACATACTTGTGAATCAACTGGGCCCCCGGGGGCCTGCCTGGAGGGGCGCTGTCCAGTAAACACGAGGCCTCTGGTCATCTCAGGAGCTGTTAGCCAGCTTGTTGGAGCCATGGAGGGTTGTGGCCACAGGGACTGATGTGCAAAATGACCGAGTTGATTCTCCAGCCAGGTCCAGGGGCTGAGAGGAGGCCGCAGAGAAGGGGTTAGGAGCAGGCACCTGGGCTGGGTCGCCTGAGTTTGCATCCCAGCTTTCTGGCTGTGGTCCCTCAAGCAACTTGTTGCCTCCTGGAACTCTGTTTTCTCTACCCTACTTCATCGATTCTAAGATGCACACATTTCCACCTTGTGACTTCTCTGAAATTGAGATGCATCTTTCAGTCAGTGGCGTCTCATAGTTGCTGTCAGCCAGCTGGTATTCGTGATGGAGTTGTGTGAAAACCTTCCGTGGACACCTGCTGAGACCAAGATGGCGCCACATCTACGCATCTTAGATTTGATGAGCTGTGGTAAATAACGGGAGGCGTGCGTGAGCTAATGCTGGGGAAACACTTAGCACTGCTTCTGGTCCATCAGAAGGGGTCAGTAAGGGCTTCCTGCCTGCATCCTTTTTGGAGGGTTTCAAGATGACCAGGACAGTGCCCCTGAGGAACTTGGAGCCTCTTGGGAATGTACCCCCAAGGGAGAACAGGGCATAGTGATTTGGGTCATTTGTGGAAGACAGAAGTCTGTCTAGAGCAGAGAGGACTTTGCAGTGGAGTTGTATGTGAGGTGAATGTCAAAGGATGGTAGGATCTGAGCATGTGAGGGAGGAGGGGGTGGCTTCTAGGAGAGAACAGCTTCATGCCTGGCTGTGTGCCTGCTGCCCTTCCTGCCTGTGCACAGCCCCTGCTGCTTTGCCCTGGGGGGTGTCTGGGCTTGGGCCATCTGCCTGCCTAGCCCATGGCCAGAGGACCTGGGCCACTGGGAGTTGTCCTGACCCCAGCCAGCAGCTGAGCTGGACGAGGGCCTGTGACCTCTGGGGCTCTTGACTTCTCTGAGGCATTTTGTTGGGCCGTGGTGACTGGTGGTAAACCCGGGCTATGGAGGCAAGCCCTGGGCTCCTCCAGGTTTCTGCAAAACTTGGAGTTGATGCCCAGCATTCATCCAATCAGCTGCATTTAGGAGAAAGTTAAAAAAGATTTTACCCTCAACCAATGTGGAAAATGTCTGGAGTGAAGTAACGGGCCCAGACAAGCTGTAATAATAATACAACAGCGTCAGCAGGCTTCAGAAGCAGCGCAAGTGAGTCAGAGCGTGCTGCTGTCCACGGGCGGTGGCCCAGGGGAGGATCAGTGGGATGTGTCCTGTGGGAAGGTGGGCATCGGTTGTCCTTGCCAGCCCTGGAGGAAACCTGAGCCTGCAAGAACGCCTGGCCTTCTGATGAGGGGTCTTGTGCCCCTGTGTCTGCAAAACTCCGCAGGGATGCTGGAGTGGCGGGTAGGGGGACTTGAACCATTTCCCCATGAAGACGCTCTAGGAGCAAACACGTTTAAGGCTCTTGGTGGACATATTGCCAAACTGCTCTCCACATGGGTGGGGCAGCTTGCACCCCAGTGCCTGCCTCTGCCAGTTAGGCCAAACAGCCTGACCTTTTGCCAAAGTGAGAGGCCAAACTTGCCCTTCTTTGATGGCTCGCAAGGGTGAGCTTGTATCTTGTGTTACGTCTGTTGGCCGTTGTTTTGTGGAATGTCTGTTCATTCTTTGCAGTCTCCTAATGGGATTTCTAATTTTCTCCCCCCATTTTTTGTTATCTGTAAGAGCGTTTTATAGATTAAAGATACAAGCCTTTGACAAATGTTGTGAGCACTTTTTTCTCGTTTCGTTTAGGTTTCTTTTTTTACTTACAGAAGTTTAGCTTTTATGCAGTCACACCTCAATTTCTTCCTTTGGATTTAGGCTCAGAAAGTCTCTCCCTACCGTGAGATTAGATAAGCAGTCATTTGTTCTTCTAGTTATTTTAAGATTTCAGTTTCAACATTTTCTTCTATAATCCATGTGGCTAGGTTTGGGGTCTGATTAGCCCCCAGCCATGCCAGTAGCCCGAGGGTCCAGCCCCATTTGTTGAATGGCTGCTCTCCCTGCCCCGCCTGCCCCACCCGCCTGCCCCTGGTCTCTCCAGGAATCATGTTTGTGCAAGAAGAGGCCCTGGCCAGCAGCCTGTCATCCACCGACAGTCTGACTCCTGAGGACCAGCCCATTGCGCGGGGATGCTCTGATTCCTTGGAGTCCATCCCTGCAGGACAGGTAACATCCTCCTCCTGCTTCTGGGGGTTGGTTACCTCTGCGGCCAGCTCTTCTGCCTGAAGCTGTCTGGAAGTAGGAGGTGGCCTGGCTGGAGTTGTAGCAGATGCTGCCAGTGCTTGGTGTGCTCTGCTTTGTGGTTAAGGGTCTGTTCAGTTAGCGTCTGTCATCTGTCTGTCTTTTTCTTTGGACTGATGGGAATAGACAGTTTTCTCTTACTGGACCCTGGGGGGCAAAGCCACATAACCCTTACAGCATGTGAGCAGACTCCCTGGGGAAAGTTCAGAAGGCCCTGATCAGGGGTGGCTTGTTTGGGCTCCACACCCATCAGGAAGTTTCTCCCCCTGCTGTCTGGCACCCCTGGGCCATTTTGCCTGTTTCTGCACATCACCCACCCTGGTAATCTGGGACACGCTGTGACTCTGTTACTTCTTCCGTGGCTGCTCCTGAGGGTCCCTGAGCTGCTTCCTGTGTCTTGGAAAGAAAGAGGACGGCAGGTGTGGTGCGAGGGGCTCGTTTGCTGTGTGCGTGGGGAGTGTGCTTGGTAACTGGGCCTGCCGAGCCCTGTCTCTTTTCACCAACACAGTGTCACGGCCATGTGGCACTGGGGCAGTGGGCAGAGTCCTTGCTCTGTCCCGGCACTCCACTGCATTCTCCCTTCACCCTCCCCAGGGTCACAGCAGGAGGCTCCTGAGCCCTAGGTCTTCCCCGCTTCCCAGAGACCATTGGGAGGGTCTTGCCAGGCACTGCACAGCCTCTGCTCACCATGTTCTCTGCTGGCCTGGTACCAAGTTGGTAGATGGTCCACATGGACCCTGTGGGATGGCACAGGGAACATTCCGATGCCAGACCCAGAGGCACAATCTGAGCTTGCAGAAGGCAAGAGGCTTTGGCCCAGGGGTTGGGAGTGTGGGCTGGGGTCAGACTGACACGGCTGGGAATCTTAGCTCTGCTGTGCACTGGCAGGATGACTGAGTGAGTCTCTCTGCCTCTCTGGGCCCCAGGATCCACCCTAGGGTGGAGTGTGGGGATAGCAAGGAGCCTCCTGCTGCGCCACGAAGGAGTGCTCGGGGCCTGGCGCCCGGTGAATGCCAGGGCATGGCTGCGGCAGGTGGGGGCTGACTGCGTTTCCTTTCCTGGCAGGCACCTTCTGATGATTTAAGAGACGTGCCGGGAGCTGTTGGCGGTGCAAGGTAAGAAAGAGGCTATCGTGGAAGGCATTCTGGGCCTTCTGCACATGCTCTGTGGGCCAGTAGTAACCAAGATTTTCTTAAAAGTCTGTTTGCACAAGTCGTATAGGACTATTTCTTCCTTTAAATATATAAACACAGCTGAAATGGGCTCTGATCTGTTTCCAAGTTCTAATCCCTAAACTTTGCATTGACACATGTTATCCTACGCTAGGGGTCAGCAGGTCAAAGGCAATTTAGTACACTGCCTGTTTTGTACAGTCTGTGAGCTAAAAATGATTGTTCCATTCTTAAGGAGCTGTTTTTTAAAAAAAACGATGTGGGTGGGGTAGCCCCCAAAGCCTCAAGTGTTTACTGTCTTTACAGAAGAGGCTCCCCAACCCCATTCTACATACCCTTTTTCACCAGGGCCAGTAGAGGCCAAGAGGCGCTTGAATTTATTTTTTTAAATTTTTATTGGAGTATAGTTGATTTACAATGTTGTGTTAGTTTCAGGTGTACAGCAAAGTGAATCAGTTATGCATATATCCACTCTTTTTAAGGTCTTTTCCCATATAGATCATTACAGAGTGTTGAGTAGAGTTCCCTGTGCTATACAGTAGGTCCTTATTAGTTATCTATTTTATATATAGTAGTGTATACATACGAATCACAATCTCCCATTTTATTCCTCCTCCACTTCCCCCCAGTAACCATAAGCTTGTTTTCTACATCTGTGACTCTATTTCTGTTTTGTAAATAAGTTTATTTGTACCACTTTTTTTGGATTCTACATATAAGCAATATCATATGATATTTGTCTTTGTCTAACTTCACTCAGTATGACAATTCCTAGGTCCATCCATGTTGCTGCAAATGACATTATTTCATTCTTTTTTATGGCTGAGTAGTATTCCATTGTATATATGTACCAGATCTTCTTTATTCATTCATCTGTTGATGGACATTTAGGTTGCTTCCATGTCTTGGCTATTGTAAACAGTGCTGCAGTGAACATTGGGGTGTATGTAGCTTTTCGAATTACGGTTTTCTCCAGATATACGGCCAGGAGTGGGATTGCTAGATCATATGGTAGTTCTATATTTAGTTTTTTAAGGAACCTCCATACCGTTCTCCATAATGGTTGTACCGATTTACATTCCCACCAACAGTGCAAGAGGGTTCCTTTTTCTCCACACCGTCTCCAGCATTTACTATTTGTAGATTTTTTGATGATGGCCATTCTGACCAGTGTGAGGTGAAACCTCACTGTAGTTTTGATTTGCTTTTCTCTAATAATTAATGATGTTGAGCATCTTTTCATGTGCTTTTTGGCCATCTACATGTCTTCTTTGGAGAAATGTCTATCTAGATCTTCCACTCATTTTTTGACTGGGATGTTTGTTTTTTTGATATTGAGCTGCATGAACTGTTTGTATATTTTGGAGATTAATCCCTTGTCGGTCGCTTCGTTTGCAAATACTTCCTTCCATTCTGTGGGTTGTCTTCTTTTTTTTTTTTTAACATCTTTATTGGAGTATAATTGCTTTACACTGGTGTGTTAGTTTCTGTAGGTTCTTATTAGTTATCTGTTTTATACATATTAGTGTATATACGTCAATCCCAATCTCGCAATTCATCCCACCACCACCCCCACCCCCCCGTTGCTTCCCCCCCTTGGTGTCCATACGTTTGTTCTCTACATCTCTGTTTCTATTTCTGCCCTGAAGACTGGTTCACCTGTACCATTTTTCTAGGTCCCACATATATGCGTTAATATATGGTATTTGTTTTTCTCTTTCTGACTTCACCCTGTAGGACAGTCTCTAGATCCATCTCCATCTCTACAAATGACCCAATTTCGTTCTTTTTTTATGGCTGAGTAATATTCCATTTTATATACGTGACACATCTTCTTTATCCATTTGTCTATCGATGGGCATTTAGGTTGCTTCCATGACGTGGCTATTGTAAATAGTGCTGCAATGAACATTGGGGTGCATGTGTCTTTCTGAATTATGGTTTTCTCTGGGTATATGCCGAGTAGTGGGATTGCTGGGTTATATGGTAATTCTATTTTTAGTTTTTTAAGGAACCTCCATACTGTTCTCCATAGTGGCTGTATCAATTTACATTCCCACCAACAGTGCAAGAGGGTTCCCTTTTCTCCACATGTGGGTTGTCTTTTCATTTTGTTTATGGTTTCCTTTGCTGTGCAAAACCTTTTAAGTTAAGTTAGGTCCCATTTGTTTATTTTTGTTTTTATTTTCATTACTCTAGGAGGTGGATCAAAAAAGATATTGCTGCGAGTTATGTCAGCAATATATGTATATATGTATACGTATATTTATATACATATGCGGTGTATATGTATACAGTGTATACATATACAATATGTATATTTATATACATATACAATATATATACATATACAATATATGTATATATATACATATATTTTAGTTTGCTTGTTTTTCCTTTAATTGAAGTATAGTTGATGTGCAATATTATACAGGTGTACAATATAGTGATTCAATTTTTAAAGGTTATAATCCAGTTATAGTTATTATAAAATATTGACTGTATTCACTGTGTTGTACTATATATCCTTGTAGCGTTTTTTATACATAATAGTTCATACTTTTTTTTTTTTTTTTTGCGGTACGTGGGCCTCTCACTGTTGTGGCCTCTCCTGTTGCGGAGCACAGGCTCCGGACGCGCAAGCTCAGTGGCCATAGCTCACGGGCCCAGCCGCTCTGCGGCACGTGGGATCTTCCTGGACTGGGGCACGAACCCGTGTCCCCTGCATCAGCAGGCGGACTCTCAACCACTGCACCACCAGGGAAGCCTTAGTTCATACTTCTTAATCCTGTACCCCTATCTGGCCCATTCTTCCTTCCCTCTCCCCATTGATAAACACTAGTTCTCTATATCTTTTTTGTTATAGTCACCAGTTTGTTTTATTTTTTAGATTCCACATAAAAGTGATATCATACAATATTTGTCTGTTTGACTTATTTCACTTATCATAATACCCTCCAAGTCCATCCATGTTGTTTCAAATGGCAAAATTTCATTATTTTTATGGCTGAGTGGTATTCCATTGTACATATGTACCACATCTTCTTTATCCAGTCATCTGTTGATGGACACTTAGGTTGCTTCTATATCTTGGCAATTGTAAATAATGCTGCTATGAACATTGGGGCACATCTGTCTATTTGAATTAGTGTTTTGGTTTTCTTGGGGTATATACCCAGGAATGGAATTGCTGGGTCATATGGTAGTTCTATTTTTTTTTTTTTTTTTTTTTTTTTTGCGGTACGTGGGCCTCTCACTGTTGTGGCCTTTCCTGTTGCGGAGCACAGGCTCTGGATGTGCAGGCTCAGCGGCCATGGCTTATGGGCCCAGCTGCTCCGCAGCATGTGGGATCTTCCCGGACCAGGGCACGAACCCGTGTCCCCTGCATTGGCAGGCAGACTCTCAACCACTGCGCCACCAGGGAAGCCTGGTATTTTATTCTTTTTGTTGCAGTGGTAAATGGGAGTGTTTCCTTAATTTCTCTTTCTGATCTTTTGTTGTTAGTATATAGGAATGCAAGAGACTTCTGTGTATTAATTTTGTATCCTGCAAATTCACTGATGAGCTCTAGTAGTTTTCTGATAGTGTCTTTAGGATTCTCTGTGTATAGTATCATGTCATCTGCAAACAGTGACAGTTTTACTTCTTCTTTTCCAATTCGGATTCTTTTTATTTCTTCTCTGATTGCCGTGGCTAGAAATTCCAAAACTGTGTTGAATAAAAGTGGCAAGAGTGGACATCCTTGTCTTGTTCCTGATCTTAGAGGAAATGCTTTCAGTTTTTCACCATTGAGAATGATGTTGGCTGTGGGTTTGTTGTATATGGCCTTTATTATGTTGAGGTAGGTTCCTTCTGTGCCTGCTCTCTAGAGAGTTTTTATCATAAATGGGTGTTGGATTTTGTCAAAAGCTTTTTCTGCATCTATTGAGATGATCATATATTTTTTATTCTTCAGTTTGTTAATGTGGTGTATCACGTTGACTGATTTGCATATATTGAAGAATCCTTGCATCCCTGGGATAAATCCCACTTGATCATGGTGTATGATCCTTTTAAGGTGTTGTTAGATTCTGTTTGCTAGTATTTTTTTTTAACGTCTTTATTAGAGTATAATTGCTTTACGATGGTGTGTTAGTTTCTGCTTTATAACAAAATGAATCCGCTATACATATATCCCCATATGTCTTACCTCTTGTGTCTCCCTCCCACTCTCCCTATCCCACCCCTCTAGGTGGTCACAAAGCACCGAGCTGATCTCCCTGCACTATGCAGCTGCTTCCCACTAGCTATCTATTTTACATTTGGTAGTGTATATATGTCCATGCCACTCTCTCACTTTGTCCCAGCTTACCCTTCCTCCTCCCTGTGTCCTCAAGTCCATTCTCTACATCTGCATCTTTATTCCTGTCCTGCCCCTTGGTTCTTCAGAACCTTTTTTTTTTTTTTTTTTTAGATTCCATATATATGTTAGCGTATGGTATTTGTTTTTCTCTTTCTGACTTACTTCACTCTGTATGACAGACTCTAGTTCCATCCACCTCACTACAGATAACTCAATTTTGTTTCTTTTTATGGCCGAGTAATATTCCATTGTATATATTTGCCACATTTTCTTTATCATATTCCATTGTATATATGTGCCACATCTTCTTTATCCATTCATCTGTCGGTGGACACTTAGGTTGCTTCCATGTCCTGGCTATTGTAAATAAGCTGCAGTGAACATTGGGGTACATGACTCTTTCTGAATTACGGTTTTCTCAGGGTATATGCCCAGTAGTGGGATTGCTGGTTTGTATGGTAGTTCTATTTTTAGTTTTTTTTTTTTTTTTTTTTTTTTGTGGTACGCAGGCCTCTCACCGTTGTGGCCTCTCCCGCTGCGGAGCACAGGCTCCGGATGCGCAGGCTCAGCGGCCACGGCTCACGGGCCCAGCCGCTCCGCAGCATGTGGGATCTTCCCGGACCGGGGCACGAACCCACGTCCCCTGCATTGGCAGGCGGACTCCCAACCACTGCGCCACCAGGGAAGCCCCTATTTTTAGTTTTTTAAGGAACCTCCATACTGTTCTCTATAGTGGCTGTATCAAGTTACATTCCACCAACAGTGCAAGAGGGTTCCCTTTTCTCCACACCCTCTCCAGCATTTATTGTGTGTAGATTTTTTGATGATTGTCATTCTGACTGGTGTGAGGTGATACCTCATTGTAGTTTTGATTTGCATTTCTCTAATGATTAATGATGTTGAGCATCCTTTCACATGTTTGTTGGCAATCTGTATATCATCTTTGGAGAAATGTCTGTTTAGATCTTCTGCCCATTTTTGGATTGTTTGTTTTTTTGATAATGAGCCGCATGAGCTGCTTGTAAATTTTGGAGATTAATCCTTTGTCAGTTGCTTCATTTACAAATATTTTCTCCCATTCTGAGGGTCGTCTTTTCATCTTGTTTATGTTTTCCTTTGCTGTGTAAAAGCTTTTGAGTTTCATTAGGTCCCATTTGTTTATTTTTGTTTTTATTTCCATTTGTCTAGGAGGTGGGTCAAAAAAGATCTTGCTGTGATTTATGTCATGGAGTGTTCTGCCTGTGTTTTCCTATAAAAGTTTTATAGTGTCTGGTCTTACATTTAGGTCTTTAATCCATTTTGAATTTACTTTTGTGTATGGTGTTAGGGAGTATTCTAATTTCATTCTTTTACATGTAGCTGTCCAGTTTTCCCAGCACCACTTATTGAAGAGGCTGTCTTTTCTCCATTGTATATTTTTGCCCCCTTTATCAAAAAAAAAGGTGACCATATGTGAGTGGGGTTATCTCTCGGCATT
Organism: Mesoplodon densirostris; assembly: GCF_025265405.1. Classification (NCBI taxonomy): domain Eukaryota; kingdom Metazoa; phylum Chordata; class Mammalia; order Artiodactyla; family Ziphiidae; genus Mesoplodon; species Mesoplodon densirostris. The sequence continues at coordinate 73,704,429 of NC_082670.1, forward strand.
CTATCCTGTTCCATTGATCTATATTTCTGTTTTTGTGCTGGTACAATACTATCTTGATTACTGTAGCTTTGTAGTGTAGTCTGAAGTCGGGGAGCCTGATTCCTCCAGCTCCGTTTTTCTTTCTCAAGATTGCTTTGGCTATTTGGGGTCTTTTGTGTTTCCATACAAATTGTGAAATTTTTTGTTCTACTTCTGTGAAAAATGCCATTGGTAGTTTGATAAGGATTGCATTGAATCTGTAGATTGCTTTGGGTAGTATAGTCATTTTCACAGTGTTGATTCTTCCAATCCAAGAACATGGTATGTCTCTCCATCTGTTTGTGTCACCTTTGATTTATTTCATCAGTGTCTTATAGTTTTCTGCATTCAGGTCTTTTGTCTCCTTATGTAGGTTTATTCCTAGGTATTTTATTCTTTTTGTTGCAGTGGTAAATGGGAGTGTTTCCTTAATTTCTCTTTCAGATTTTTCATCATTAATGTATAGGAATGCAAGAGATTTCTGTGCATTAATTTTGTATCCTGCTACTTTACCAAATTAATTGATTAGCTCTAGTAGTTTTCTGGTAGGATCTTTAGGATTCTCTATGTATAGTATCATGTCATCTGCAAACAGTCACAGCTTTACTTCTTCTTTCCACTTTGGATTCCTTTTATTTCTTTTTCTTCTCTGATTGCTGTGGCTAAAACTTCCATAACTATGTTGAATAATAGTGGTGAGAGTGGACAACCTTGTCTTGTTCCTGATCTTAGAGGAAATGGTTTCAGTTTTTCACCATTAAGAACGATATTGGCTGTGGGTTTTTCATATATGGCCTTTATTATGTTGAGGTAAGTTCCCTCTATGCCTACTTTCTGGAGGGTTTTTATCATAAATGGGTGTTGAATTTTATCGAAAGCTTTTTCTGCATCTATTGAGATGATCATATGGTTTTTCTCCTTCAGTTTGTTAATATGGTTAATCACATTGATTTGCATATATTGAAGAATCCTTGCATTCCTGGGATAAACCCCACTTGATCATGGTGTATGATCCTTTTAATGTGCTGTTGGATTGTGTTTGCTAGTATTTTGGTGAGAATTTTTGTGTCTGTGTTCATCAGTGATATTGGCCTATAATTTTCTTTTTGTGTGGTATCTTTGTCTGGTTTTGGTATCCGGGTGACAGTGGCCCTATTCATAGAATGAGCTTGGGAGTGTTCCTTCCTCTGCAACTTTTTGGGAGAGTTTGAGAAGGAGAGGTGTTAACTCTTCTCTAAATGTTTGGTAGAATTCACCTGTGAAGTCATCTGGTCCTGGACTTTTGTTTGTTGAAAGTTTTTTAATCACAGTTTCAATTTCAGTACTTGTGATTGGTCTGTTCCTATTTTCTATTTCTTCCTAGTTCAGCCTTGGAAGGTTGTACCTTTCTAAGAATTTGTCCATTTCTTCCAGGTTGTCCATTTTATTGGTGTATAGTTGCTTGTAATAGTCTCTTATTATCCTTCGTACTTCTGTGGTGTCATTTGTTACTTACCTTTTTTCATGTCTAATTTTATTGATTTGAGCCCTCTCCCTTTTTTCCCTGATGAATCTCTAGCTAAAGGTTTATCAGTTTTGTTCATCTTTTCAAAGAACCAGCTTTTCGTTTCATTGATCTTTTTTTATTGTTTTCTTTGTCTCTATTTCATTTATTTCTGCTCTGATCTTTATGATTTCTTCTACTCACTTTGGGTTTTGTTTGTTCTTCTTTCTCTAGTTCCTTTAGGTCTAAGGTTAGGTTGTTTATTTGAGATTTTTCTTGTTTCCTGAGGTAAGATTGTATTGCTATAAACTTCCCTCTTAGAACTGCCTTTGCTGCATCCCATAGGTTTTGGATCGTCATGTTTTTGTCCTTTGTCTCTAGGAATTTTTTGATTTCCTCTTTGATTTCTTCAGTGATGCATTGGTTGTTTACTAATATATTGTTTAGCCTCCATGTGTTTGTGTTTTTTATAATTTTTTTTTCCTGTAATTGATTTCTAATCTCATAGCATTGTGGTCGGAAAGGACGCTTGATATGATTTCAGTTTTCTTAAATTTACCAAGGCTTGATTTGTGTCCCAAGATGTGATCTGTCCTGGAGAATGTTCAGTGTGCACTTGTGAAGAAAGTATATTCTGCTGTTTTCGGATGGAATGCCCTATAAATATCAATTAAATCCATCTGGTCTGATGTATTATTTAAAGCTTGTGTTTCCCTATTGATCTTCTGTCTGGATGACCTGTCCATTGGTGTAAGTGGGGTGTTAAAGTCCCCCACTGTTACTGTGTTACCATCGATTTCCCCTTTTATGGCTGTTGGCATTTGCTTTATATATTGAGGTGCTACTATGTTGGGTGCATATATATTTACAATTGTTATATCTTCTTCTTGGATTGATCCCTTGATCATTATGTAGTGTCCTTATCTCTTGTAACAGTCTATTTTGTCTGATACAAGTATTGCTACTCCAGCTTTCTTTTGATTTCCATCGCTTGGAATCTTTTTCCATCCCCTCACTTTCAGCCTATATATGTCCCTAGGTCTGAAGTGGGTCTCCTGTAGACAGCATATATACTGGTCTTGTTTTTGTATCCATTCAGCCAGTCTGCATCTTTTGGTTGGAGCATTTAATCCATTTACATTTAAGGTAATTATCGATATGTTTGTTCCTATTGCCATTTTTTTAATTGTTTTGGATTTGTTTTTGTTGTTCTTCTTGCTTCCCTTTTTCTTTTGTTCTCTTCTCTTATGGTTTGATGACTATCTTTATTTATTTATTTATTTATTTATTTTTGCGGTATGCGGGCCTCTCACTGCTGTGGCCTCCCCCGTTGCGGAGCACAGGCTCCGGACGCGCAGGCTCCGGACGCGCAGGCCCAGCGGCCATGGCTCACGGGCCCAGCCGCTCCGCGGCATATGGGATCCTCCCAGACCGGGGCACGAACCCGCATCCCCCGCATCGGCAGGCGGACTCCCAACCACTTGCGCCACCAGGGAGGCCCGATGACTATCTTTAGTGTTGTGTTTGGGTTGCTTTTTCTTTTTTGTGTGTGTATCTATTTTAGTTTTTTGGTTTGCAGTTCCCATGAGGTTTTGATATAGCAGTCTACATACAAGGTTGTTTTAAGTTGCTGGTCTCTTGATTTCAAATGCAGTTCCCATATTCTGCATTTGTAGTCTCCTCATGGTTGCTGGTTTTGACATCATATTTGTGTATGGGTGATTTCCTACTTAATTACTTTATGTTTGCATTTACCAGTGAGCTTTCCCATTTGTGATTTTCTTATTTCTAGTTGTGGCCTCTTTTTTTACCCCCCTTCCTAGAGAAGTTCCTTTAGCATTTGTTGTAAGGCTAATTTGGTGATGCTGAATTCTCTTAGCTTTTGCTTGTCTGTAAAGCTTTTGATTTCTCCGTTGAATCTGAATGAGAGCCTTGCTTGTTAGAGTATTCTTGGTTGTAGGTTTTTCCCTTTCATCACCTATACTCCAATAAGGATGTTTAAAAGACATATATGTGTGTGTGTGTGTGTGTGTATATATATATATATATATATATATATATATATCTTGTGCCACTCTCTTCTGGCCTTCAAGAGTTTCTGCTGAAAAATCAGCTGACCTTATAGGGATTCCCTTGTATGTTATTTGTTGCTTTTCCCTTATTGCTTTTAATATTTTTTCTTTGTATTTAATTTTTGTCAGTTTGATTAATATGTGTCTCGGTGTGTTCCTCCTTGGGTTTATCCTGTATGGGACTCTGTGCTTTCTGGACTTGGGTGACTATTTCCTTTCCCATGTTAGGGAACTTTTCAGCTATAATCTCTTCAAATACTTTCTCAGGCCCTTTCCCTTTCTCTTCTTCTTCTGGGACCCCTATAATGTGAATGTTGGTGCATTTAATGTCCCAGAAGTCTCTGAGACTGTCCTCATTTCTTTTCATTCTTTTTTCTTTATTCTATTCTGTGGCAGTGATTTCCACCACTCTGTCTTCCAGCTCACTTATTCGTTCTTCTGCCTCAGTTATTCTGCTACTGATTCCTTATGGTGTGTTTTTCATTTCACTTACTGTGTTGTTCATCTCTGTTCTTTAAATCTTTCGTCTCTTTGTTAAACATTTCTTGTATCTTCTTGGTCTGTGCCTACATCCTTTTTCTGAGATTTTGAGTCATCATTACTCTGAATTCTTTTTCAGGTAGATTACCTATCTCTAAAGGAGCTTGAATTTAAATGTGAAGGTTCTAAGACCCTCAGCCCAGTCCCCACGCCTCTCACCTGTGAAGGCGACTGGGTGCCCCTGCAGGGGACTGTTGTCAAGTTAGTCCATGCCCATGAGCACTCATTGCTCTTGGGGTTTGTGGCCAGCGTCTGAAGGACTGAGAAGTCTTCATGATGTGCGCAGGATTGTGTTGGATGCCTGTGGTCTGGGCCCTGGGAGTGTGGTGGCCCCAGCCTTCCAGCACCTCGGCTCCCCACCAGGGTGCTTGCTAGGACCAGGCTCAGCTGTTTAGGAGGCTTGGGAGACCCATGTGTTGCTTCTTCAGGGCCAGGGGACAGCAGCAGGACTGGACGTGGGAGGTGGGGGCATCCCAGCCCAGCATGTCACTGACCTGGCTTCTCCCCACACAGCCCAGAGCACGCGGAGCCAGAGGTCCAGGTGGTGCCCGGGTCCGGCCAGATCATCTTCCTGCCCTTCACCTGCATTGGCTACACCGCCACCAACCAGGACTTCATCCAGCGCCTGAGCACGCTCATCCGGCAGGCCATTGAGCGGCAGCTACCTGCTTGGATCGAGGCTGCCAACCAGCGAGAGGAGGGCCAGGGCGAGCAGGGCGAGGATGATGATGAGGAGGAGGAGGATGTTACTGAGAACCGCTACTTTGAAATGGGGCCCCCGGATGTGGAGGAAGAGGAAGAGGGTGGGCCAGGAGAGGAAGAGGAAGAAGAGGAGGAAGAAGAGGAGGAGGAGGAGGGCGAGGAGGAGCGCCTGGCTCTCGAGTGGGCCCTGGGTGCAGATGAGGACTTCCTGCTGGAGCACATCCGCATCCTCAAGGTGCTCTGGTGCTTCTTGATCCACGTGCAGGGCAGCATCCGCCAGTTCGCTGCCTGCCTCGTGCTCACGGACTTCGGCATTGCCGTCTTTGAGATCCCGCACCAGGAGTCGCGGGGCAGCAGCCAGCACATCCTCTCCTCCCTGCGCTTTGTGTTCTGCTTCCCGCACGGCGACCTCACCGAGTTTGGCTTCCTCATGCCGGAGCTGTGCCTGGTGCTCAAGGTGCGGCACAGCGAGAACACGCTCTTCATCATCTCAGACGCCGCCAACCTGCACGAGTTCCACGCTGACCTGCGCTCTTGCTTCGCCCCGCAGCACATGGCCATGCTGTGCAGCCCCGTGCTCTACGGCAGCCACACCAGCCTGCAGGAGTTCCTGCGCCAGCTGCTCACCTTCTACAAGGTGGCGGGCGGCTGCCAGGAGCGCAGCCAGGGCTGCTTCCCCGTGTACCTGGTCTACAGTGACAAACGCATGGTGCAGACAGCCGCCGGGGACTACTCGGGCAACATCGAGTGGGCCAGCTGCACGCTGTGCTCCGCTGTGCGGCGCTCCTGCTGCGCACCCTCCGAGGCTGTCAAGTCTGCTGCCATCCCCTACTGGCTGCTGCTCACACCCCAGCACCTCAATGTCATCAAGGCCGACTTCAACCCCATGCCCAATCGTGGCACCCACAACTGCCGCAACCGCAACAGCTTCAAGCTTAGCCGTGTGCCGCTCTCCACTGTGCTTCTGGACCCCACACGCAGCTGCACTCAGCCGAGGGGCGCCTTCGCAGACGGCCACGTGCTTGAGCTGCTTGTGGGCTACCGCTTTGTCACCGCCATCTTTGTGCTGCCCCATGAGAAGTTCCACTTCCTGCGCATCTACAACCAGCTGCGGGCCTCACTGCAGGACCTGAAGACTGTAGTCATTGCCAAGACCCCTGCAACCGGGGACAGGCCTCAGAGCCCTCCTGTGGATGGCCAGCCTGCCAAGGACGGGGCCCGGTAAGACCAAGCATGGGCTTTTTGGGGCCGGGGGCGGGAGGCCGGCTGAGACCACCCACCTCACCCAGATCTCCAGCACCCCCTCAGCATTGCCTTTGGCTCCCTCGGGCTTGGTGCTGGGCTGCTCCTTATCTCCCAAGGCTTCAGAAGAGGCTCAGGAAAGCTGTCCTTCCACAAAGCCAGGCTGGCCCAGTTCTCTGCCACTTAGAGTCCTGTGTGGCTGGGTCCCCAGGCTCCTGCTCCCACCTTGCCTGGCCCTCTCCACTGGGTCCAAGCATGGCCTCTAGGCATCACCCACGCCTCCTCGCCTGCAGGCTCACAGTCCTGTGGCTGGCTCTGTGAGCTAGGGGGCTGCTTCAGGCACCACCTGCCTCTGACCCCCAGCTCCAAGCCCGTACCCTTTGGTGAGCCACACATGCCTTCTCAGGAAGACCTGGGTTGCTCAGGGGCCCTCTCTGTGTGTAATTTTGTGAGTCTGTTCCAAAGGAAGCTGTTGGCTGAGAGCAGCAAGGTCTGAGTGTGTGAGCTGGGTGGTCACTTTGTGCAAAGCTCCTTTTCTTCTGGGGGGAGAGTGAAGTGCAGAGAGGGGAGGAGTTGGCAGCCCTGTCCTCTTCTTTTTTTTCTTTTTTAATTTCTTTTTGGCTGCATTGGGTCTTCGTTGTTGCGTGTGGGCTTTTTCTAGTTGTGGTGAGCGGGGGCTACTCTTCATTGCGGTGCGCAGGCTTCTCATTGTGGTGGCTTCTCTTGTTGCGGAGCACGGGGTCTAGGTGCGCGGGCTTCAGTAGTTGTGGCACGCGGGCTTCAGTAGTTGTGGCTCGTGGGCTCTAGAGCGCAGGCTCAGTAGTTGTGGCTCACAGGCTTAGTTGCTCTGCGGCATGTGGGATCTTCCCAGACCAGGGCTCAAACCCGTGTCCCCTGCATTGGCAGGCGGATTCTTAACCACTGCGCCACCAGGGAAGCCCAGCCCTGTCCTCTTCTTCCTTACTCTCCTTCCCCTGCTCCTGCCCCCGAGCCTGGCTTCTCTCAGGGCCACTTGGGGTTGGCATATAATGGCTTGTGGGGGGCCATGGTCACACCCACAGGTTCACCTGTGCCTGGGGCTCAAGAGGTGCCCTGTGCCCTTCAGGGTGCCCCTTTCTCCTATTACTGCTCCCAACTTCATGTATGCTGGGGCTTCCCTACCTGGGCAAGAAAGCCCTTTGTTTGTTGGCCTTCCTCTCCCATGAGACACGGTGTAGCTCACTTTCTCTTCCATCCTGGTGGACAGTGGAGACCCTGCCCTCACCCCAGCATCTCACAGGGCATGCCTTCTCTCTCCAACCCAGCCCCTCAACTGATGCTCCCAAAGGTCATCCAGCATCTTCCTGGCTGAATCAGGAACCCCTCTTATGCCCAGCTCAAGTCCTATGCTCTCCGTAGAGACCCTTGATGCCTCCAGGTACTGGAGAGCCCCTTAGGCCAGAGGCAGCCTTGCATGGCCATCTCTCCGTCTCCCTGCCCCTATGATGAAGCTTCAGATGGTGACACTTTGTCTCAGTTTCCCTGCCACCCCCAAGCCTGGCTGGACCCTGCCCACAGTAGGGACTGCATGCAGAAAGCAGGCGTTCTGCTTCACCCCAGCAGATGCATCTCTGCCCCGAGACAGCAGGAGGACAGCCCGGAGGGCTTGGGGGCATTTGGCCCAGTGCAAGATCAGGGCCCCAGGGATCTCTTTCAACAGCTGGACTGTCCAGTTGAGAGGATGACATCCAGGACTCCCCACCAACATGAGCTTGGGCATGCAGGCTGGTGGCAGGGAGCTCCAAACCTCTGTGAGTGTTCTTTCTGAGCATTGTTTGATCTCATGCTTGGAACAGACTAGAGAAAACCCAGTGTGGCCACATGCAGTGGTGGCCGAGTGGGGTGAGATCCTGGGCCACCTGAGGAGGCCTCAAAGGCAAACTGAGGAGCAGTTTGAGTATTTGGTTCTCAACTCCATGTTCCCCAAGGTCCCAGCCCTGGGCACCTTGGTCCGTGCTCTGGACTCTGTAGTGGCATTTCTGACACCTTTACCACCTTCTCAAAATGATTTTTCAGCCCACGAGCCACATCTGTCTTTCTCAGCCCTGCCCTATCTTCCCATCTCCCCCCGAAGAGAAAGGGCCCAGGCACTTTCTCTTTCCTCTTTGGTATTCCCATAAGGAACCAAGATGAAATCCCCAGATGACCCCAGAGGTGGTGTGTGTTACATGCGTTTCCCTCACACTGAGGTTTCACGTGGGATGTGAATCTGCATTTGGGACTCACGTGTTAATATGGTTTTTCTTGGGGGATTGGGAGATGCAGCAATGAGCAGCATCTCCAGGAGGTCCCAGCAGAGGCTCCAGCCCCAGCCCCAGCGGAGGTCCCAGCTCTAACCCCGGCAAAGACCCCAGCTCCAGCAGAGCCCTCAGTGCCAGCTTTGGTCCCAGCGGAGGCCCCAGCCTCAGCAGAGACCCCTTCGGAGGCCTCAGTGGGGGCCTCGGCCCTGGCAGCAGAGGCCCCAGCACAAGTGGAGGCCCCTGCCCAGTACCCAAGCGAGCACTTGATCCGGTCCACGTCAGAGGAGAATCAGATCCCCTCGCACCTGCCCGCCTGCCCGTCGCTCCGGCACATCGCCAGCCTGCGGGGGAGCGCCATCGTCGAATTCTTCCACAGCAGCGTTGCCGAGGTAGGGCCAGCGCGCCTGTGGAGGAAGGTGGCACTGTTGTCCTGGGGCCCCGGCAGGCTCGCCTTGGGGTCAGCCTCAGGTTCCCAGACTTATGTGTGCTGGCTTTTCCCCCAGCTTCAGCTTTTCACAGCTTTGAGGACCTGAGTAGGGAGAACCTGGGGTGCCCTCCCCTGGCCAGTTGTTCCCTCCATCACCGCCTCCTCCTATGGCCATTCCTAGCCTCGGGCTCCGGGCAGACCCCGCGGCACACCATCTCCCATCCCTTACCTCCTCTGCTTCGGAGTTTGTAAATACGTTGACGAGACACAGTAGCGGTCCCATGGCTCCCCATCCAAGGCTGTGGGCCCGTCCCTGGGACGGCAGGTCACTGGGTAGTGGGGCTGGCGGAGGCCACCCTCCGCAGAGGCCTGGAGGAAGAGCTGTGTGCCCTGGCTGCCCTGCTCTCCTGCAGGCCCCAACCTGGCCCCTCTGTGTCCAGGTGGAAAACGAGGAGCTGCGGCACCTCCTGTGGTCGTCGGTGGTGTTCTACCAGACGCCGGGGCTAGAGGTGACCGCCTGTGTGCTGCTCTCCACCAAGGCTGTGTACTTTGTGCTGCATGATGGCCTCCGCCGCTACTTCTCGGAGCCGCTACAGGGTGGGCACTGGGGCCTGAGGGGATGGGCGGGGTTCTGTCTCTAGAGCCCCTGTGCCACGTCAGGCAGACATGATTTGGCTGCACTGGGCCGAGAATCTCTTTTCTGAGGAAGGGGGGTGATGACAGCACTTTCCTCCTGGAGCTGTCACGTGGGATGCGAGGCCAGGCGTGAAAGCGCCCAGTAAGGCCCCGTGAGTGCCCAGGACCCAGGTGTGCTGGGGGGGTGTTGGGCAGCCTCTGCCCCTTGGGACCTTGGTGGGCGCCTTAGCTAGTGCCCTGTCCTAGGGCTTCTGGTGTCTCCAGCGCACCAGGCAAGGCTCAGACTGTAGAACACGTTTCCCCGAGGCCATGTGTGCTCAGAGGTGGCGGGGGCTCCTCGCCAGGCCTCAGTGGGCCAGGCCATCATGGGGGCCCGTTTCTGCTCCAGGCAGCTGCACACTTGGGAACCCTGTGCTCACCCAGCACGGTCACCACCACGTTCGCTCCCTTTCTGTCTACCACAGACTTCTGGCATCAGAAAAACGCCGACTACAACAACAGTCCCTTCCACATCTCTCAGTGCTTTGTTTTAAAACTCAGCGACCTGCATGTAGTCAACGTTGGACTCTTTGACCAGTATTTCCGGCTGACGGGTGAGTGGCCACTGTGCTTTTGTCCTATTTTGGGTGAAGGCCAGTGTCACCAGTGGGCTTCCACCTTCATATGTGGGTGCATTATCGCAGGCAGAGTTTATCTGCTCACAAGCCAGTTCACCGGAGCGGGAGGAAGCAGCTTCAGGAACTGCTGAGAGGGCAGAACTCACCCCCCAGGACTTGGAGCGAGAGGCTGGGGACAGAGGCGGCAAAGTGCTGGGTGGGCGGGCAGAGTGGGCCCTGGGCTCACGGGCAGGATGTTTCTGACTCATACTTCCTGAAGAGAGAAAGCTAAGCTCTTTCCCTAATGCCTCTGTATCCCCTTCCAGAAAAATGTGACAGCCCTTCCGGCCTGAGAAATGGCTGTCTCCCCCAGGCCCCGTGATGCTTCCTCAAGTGGGTCCTCCTGGCCCCAGGGGTGGGGCTGGGGCTGGGGGGAGTAGCGACCTGCAACCGTGCCCGGCCCCTTCTCCCGCAGGCTCCTCTCCGGCGCAGGTGGTTACATGCTTGACACGGGACAGCTACCTGACACACTGCTTCCTCCAACACCTCATGGCCGTGCTCTCCTTGCTGGAACGCACGCCCTCACCTGAGCCTGTCGACAAAGACTTCTACTCCGAGTTTGGAAACAAGACCACAGGTATCCCCACCCAGCTCGGGTCTCCTCGCCAACCCCAAGGGCTGCAGCAGGCCCCGGAGCAACCCCTCTGCTTCTAGCTCTCGCTCACTCGCGCGCGCTCTCTCTCTGTCTCTCTCTCTGTCTCTCTCTCTGTCTCTCTCTCTTGTCTCTCTCTCTGTCCCTCTTTCTCTTTCTCTCTTTTCCTGCTTAGTCAGCTAGGGTTTTCCATGGCAGAGTTTCTGGCCCGGCAAATCCACAACCGTTCAGCATCTCAGTGTCTGCTCTTCTCTGAGCTGCTGGCCTGAGGGTCTCTGCCTGAGGGTGGGGGCTTGGAGCGCTCTCTCCCACTTCTGACAGACACGTGACTCATGCTGCCGCCTCTGGGTGGCTTGGGGCTGCTGGTGAACCACCACAGGCCAGTTCCAGGCTGCAGCCCTGGTGGCGTCTCTCTCTGCAGGGAAGATGGAGAACTATGAGTTGATCCACTCAAGCCGTGTCAAGTTCACCTACCCCAGTGAGGAGGAGGTCGGGGACCTGACATTCACTGTGGCCCAGAAGGTGGCTGACCCAGAGAAGGCGCCATCCCTCAGCATCCTGCTGTACGTGCAGGCCTTCCAGGTGGGCACACCACTATCTGGGCGCTGCAGGGGCATGTTGCGCCCCAAAACGCTCCTGCTCACCAGCGCCGAGATCTTCCTCCTGGACGAGGACTTCGTCCACTACCCGCTGCCCGAGTTCGCCAAAGAGCCGCCACAGAGGGACCGGTACCGGCTGGACGACGGCCGCCGCATCCGGGACCTGGACCGCGTGCTCATGGGCTACCAGACATACCCACAGGCCCTCACCCTGGTCTTTGACGATGTGCAGGGCCACGACCTCATGGGCAGCGTCACCCTGGACCACTTTGGGGAGGTGCCAGGTGGCCCGGCTAGAGGCGGCCAGGGCCGTGAGGTCCAGTGGCAGGTGTTTGTCCCCAGTGCTGAGAGCCGAGAGAAGCTTATCTCGCTGTTGGCCCGCCAGTGGGAGGCCCTCTGTGGCCGGGAGCTGCCCGTGGAGCTCACTGGCTAGCCCGGGTTGTAGCTGGCCCTTGCCACCCGCCGTGTCTGGCCTGGTGTCCCCTCAGGGCCGCTAAGCAGGCTTTCTTTGCTTTTTAAAAATGTTTTCTCTTTTCGGTACCTTTGTTTGATTGTCCTCCCAGAGAATGTGAACATGTGTGTTCAGTTGGTTCTCAGCCTCCCGCGGATCTGCTGCCTGCCCCCGGTGCTGCGTGGCCAGGCACACCAGTTTCGTGTCTTCTTTCGTGGGACCGTTGTTAACATGTGGCGCCGTGGGTCTGGTTTACTCTTTTACGCGTCCTTTCCCGAGATGTTAAGTTCAGTCTTGTTGCTGTTGCTGTCATTGTGGGCACTTGCTGCTAATTATGAAGCTGGCAGAGAAATGCACATTGAAAGCTCCCGCCCCATGCAGTTTTCCAAAGGGGAGGCCTCTCCTGGTCCAGGCAAGTGGGAGAGCCCCATGGGGGCAGGAGTCCCCCAGGCCTTGGGGCTGAGAAGGCTGGGAGCAGGGGACCTAGAGCTGCCAGCACCAAGTGTGATTCCTGTCGCCTATTTTCTCTATTCCAGTAAAGCCAAGTTTGACACAGTCTGGGTCTTTTATTTCAAGGGCCACTGGGGTCCCAGCAGGGCATTGGTCCAGGGTGTGATTGGCCTGAGGGGGAGAGGGTGCCTAGAGATGCAAGAAGGTCTTGGGGGAAAGGAAGAGGGGAGGAGCCTGTGAAGGGCAAAGGGAGCTGCTCTCCCAGGGCCAGATGCTGGATAGGTGTCTGTGGAGCCTGGGACAGGGGAGGTGTGAGGGGATCTTTGGACAGTGCCGTGCTGGGCTGTGGCTCAACCAGCAGCCTCAGGGCAAATGAGAGGAATGAAGCTCCTCAGGTGCCCCTGGCATACCGGCTGCTGCCCTGCCACCCTCAGATCAGGAATGTCACACCCGACCTGTTGTGAGGGTTAGGCCTGGAGTCTGGGACGGCTTACTCTGTGGGGTCTAGGGGTCTCACCAGCATGGCCTGCAGAGGAGGTGGCCCCAGCGGTGGATAGTGGGGAGGAGGGCTCTGTGCCGCCCGTGTCTGGGTTCATGTCCTGAGAGATGGTTGCTTCAGGGAGCTCTGCTGAGGTAGGATGTGGGATTTCTTTGGGAGCCACCCCCTGTTCCCAGTCCCTCCTCAACCCATTTCTACCCCATAGCAGGGCCCCTGAGGCCCACTTACTTTCTCTCATCCTGGCCAGTCAGGAGCCTTCGGCCCTAAGGTGCAGGACCGTTTCAGCCCAGCAGTATTGGGGATGGGGGAGGGGGCAGCCGGGTTCCCAGGGTTGCTTCTCCTCATTTTTCCCTTCGTGCCAGCAGAGTGGGGATCCTCGCCTGGAGGACCCATCACCATCAGGAAGGCTGTGGTGGATGGGAGGAGCCACCAAGGGGAGGAGAGGGTCTCCGCATTCACCTCCCCCAGGCTGGATCTCAAAGACCAGCCCCATGGCCCCTCAGCTGACGGGGGAGGGGCTGCCCCCGACCAGACCTTTATCGAAGGACCGTACAGATGGCCACCTGCCTGTCTCCATCTGTTATGTCATACATAAATGGGCATTTATAGACCAGAGGCAGGGTTCACCACGCATAGGCCTTACCGCCTGGACTGCTGTTCCCAGGTCCCACAGCCCAACAGTTAGCAGCCGACCCCAGCCTGGGTCCGTGAGGACAGGACCTAATGGGGGGAGTCCGTGCAATGTAGTGGGGGGAAGGGTGCCCCGCAGGCAGCAGACCTGGGGTTGGATCTTCACCCTGGTTAGCTGAGTGATCTTAAACAAATTCCCTAGCCCCTTTGAGCGTCCGTTTCCCCACCAGTAACGGGATAATAAAAGTGCCTGCATTCATTCAGCCCACAAATCTGAAGTGAGCATCCATGCGTGAACCAGCCCGGCCCCTTCCCTGCTCTCCCATAGCTGACATTCCAGCGGGGGACAGAAAATAAACAAACTAGTGTCAGCTGGTGGCCAGTGCTACGAGGAGGTGAAGGCTGGAGACCTTTGACCTGAGGCTGAACGTTGTGGTGAGTCTGTGAGGATCTGGGGTAACGGCAGCACCCAGGGAGCTCGCTCTGTGGTTATGGAGTAGAAAAGCCTGTGGTGGAACAGAGTGGGGGGTGTGGAGAGCAGGCAGCCAGGTCAGAGAGGCCGGCCTGGTGTGGAGAGGGATCCGGGGCACAGGGGGCAAGCCTCAGGGCTGAGTGGAGAATGGATTGGGAAGGGAGGGCTACTGGCAGCAGGGAGGCCCCTCTGGGCGAGAAGGGCGGCGCAGGGACACATAGGGGATGGGGATCCTGGGCGGTGGAGGCCGAGCAGGGCAGGTGAGAGGGAGCAGCCTGATGACCGTCCACTTAGCAGGGAGTCGGAGGCCTGCACGTGCCCTCAGCAGCTGGAAAGGTAGAGGCAGACAGACCTGATTCAGAGGCTGCCCTCTCCCCCAAGCACCAGAACCCCCAGAGCTTCCGAATGCAACATGCTGGGCTTGCAGGCACGCGGGGTGGGGAGTTGTTGCAGCTGCTCCTGCATGTGCTTCACAGCCTCTGAAACACCCCAGGCTTGTGGCTAATGGTGGGCTTGGAGGCTGATGCCAGGAGGAGGGTCCCGGGCCAGGAAGCCCCAAGCTGGGCCCAGGCGTCCATGCAGGGGTCAGTGGCCAGCACCTTCCCTTCCGCCTGCAGGCTGCTGATACGCAGGAGGAAATCCTGGCGGGTTCCTGTGGGGGTGAGCTGGCGGGGCCTCCCGGCTGCTTTTAAAGCGCCCGCCCGCCCACCCGCCCTGTCCTGCCTGCCTGCCCGCCCTGCGCCTGCCTCCTAGAGCTCGTTCTCCACGCTGGCTGCCCCAGTTCTGTCCTGGACAGCGTGCCCGCCAGCCCCCACCAGCCATGGCAGGGCCCCGGGACCACCTCCTGCTCTGCCTCCTGGCCCTCTGCCTGGCAGGCTTCAGCTTCATCGGGGGGCAGAAGGTGAGTGAGCCGGTCGCGGGGGACATGGCATCCAGGCCCTCCCAGCCAGTGGTAGGAGCAGGGAGGGAACGCTCACGGATCAGGCACGGGGCTGGGGACACACAGGGCAGCTGGTTCTTGTCTGACCTCCTCTGACCTTCTCTGAGCTGGACAGAGGACTGGGCTCTTGTGCCCACCTCTCCAGGCTGAGGTCTGTGTCTCGCTGCTTGGGGTGGCAGGGATGTGTCAGCCTGCCCTCCTCTGTGTCCGGCTAGCCAGCCGGGGGGTGTGGGCAGCCGTCCCAGGTCTCCCCAGCCTGAGGGTGGGGTATACAGAGCCAGGCCCATCCCCCTGCCCGGACTGAGGCCTGCTGTCTCTGTGGCCCTGGCTTGGGGATGGGAGATGTGGTCACCCCCAACCCTCACAGGGCTGACAAACTGAGAGGCTCATGTGGACCATGTGTAGGCGTGCTGGGTGTGTGTGCATGTGTGTGTGCCCAGAGGCAGAATGAGGTCTCCTCACCCCCAGTCCTCCTGGGCAAACAGCAGCCAACAATAACGCCCTCAAGCCTAAGAGCTGCTGTTCAGGTGCACAGCCCTGGGCACACCCAGCATCATCCCTTCAAGCCACCCCAGCCCCTGAGAAGTGGGCCCTGTTGTTCTCCACTTGAGGAAGCCAAAACCCAAGGATGATAGAGACAGGTTGGTCCAACTCCAGAGCCACGCTCCAGACCGCCATCTGCGGTTCCCCATCCGGCCACGAGGGAGGAGCCGACGGTCCCAGTGTGTGGCTGTCAGGTCCACATGCACAAGCCCCCTTTGGGATGCCTGTCTGCAGATCCACCCAAGCCCCATAGTAGGGACATTGTCCCAACTGGAGTTTCTGTAAGAGCCTCCCACCCTAGGCATGGAGACAGAGTCAGCCTGGCTGGGGCCTGCCTCCAGGTGAAGGACCCTCTCCTGTGAGGCCAAGTTCTCTTGGGGCAGCTGCTAGTGTCCCCAAATCACTAACAGGCAGACTGAGGTCCCGAGAGGAAAAGGGCTTGCCCAGGATCCCACTGCCAGGCAGAGCCAGGACAGGGACCCAGGCCCTGTGCTGCCCTGGGGCTCGCTCTCATCGGCCTTGTGGTCTGGTGAGAGGCCTCACCAGCTTCAGGACCAAGTCAGGGTTGGGGATGGGCAGATCTGAGGTTGAAAAAGTGACAGTGATGGTGGAAGAGCCAAGGGTTTCAGGCTGTGCTGAGCCCTGCAGGTGCTTCCTGCTCCCTCCCTGCCTCAGTTTCCCCATGTGTACAATGAAAGGGAATTTCGAAGGCCACCTCATGTTCTTGTGACAGGGGTCAATGAGGGGCCTCAGCCTGGGAGTTTTTCCTTGTCACAGACCACCTCTAAGTCTGCCTTCTGGGGCTGGGGCTCAGACATCCTGGCCCAGGGAAGAGGGCCCTGGGGGTTCTTGTCAGGGACGCAGCAACGCTGGCCTCTCACGCGCCCTCAGTCCCTCAGCACTACCGACTACCAGCACCTTGTATAGCATGAGATCCACTGTAAACCTTAGGAAACCGAGGCTCTGAGGGCAAGGGATGACTTCTGGGTCACACAGCTAGTGAGGAGCAGAACTCAAACACAGGAAGGTTCAGGCAGTAGAGGCAGAGAAGTCTTCTTGGAGGAGGGGGCTTAGCACCTGTCTATTCAAGTCTTTCACCAAGTGCCTCCTCTGCTAGGTGTATGCTGGTGCAGGTGAAGCCTGTGGTCTCAAGCTGGGGTTTGAAGGGAGAGGAGCATTGATCTTGGGCAAGGGGAAGTGGTTTGAGAGGTCCCTTCCCATCTGAGGGAGTTTGGGTTCTGGGCCCTGGACCCCAGCTTGGGGGAATTTCTTCCACCTTCTCACAACAGGCTAACACCTCGTGTCTCCTCAACTTGCCCAGCAGTGTCTCCATGGGATGCAGACATTGCAAAATCAATTCTGGATTAGGATAGGGAGGGGAGCAGCACCCGCCCGGCTCAGACGGGTCCCGAGGTGCCCTAGGGAAGAAGGGAATCTGATTCAGCACTCGGCTGGAATCCAGCCTCACTCCTCCCAACGGGACCAGTGGCGAGATTGTCGGCTGGGGCTGATGCTCCTTTCACGCCACCAGGCAGAGGGGGCCTGAATGCCCACTTGCGGTGAGGTCCCAGTGAGAAGTGTGACTTGTCCGCTGGTTTATCCATCCATCACACATTTACAGATGCAACATCTCGTGAACGAGTGTCCACCCCACCACCAGCCACAAGGCTCCAGCTGCCTCCTGTGCTGGTGACTCACCCCCCACTCGACAGGACCGCCCCCTCTGCCCAAGAGTGAGGACCGTGCTCTCTCACTGCCCCTGAGCCCTTATCCAGGGCTGCTCTGAAAACTGGTCCCTGGGCCATTGGCGCTGACGCTGGCAGCTGTGTCTGGCTGGCCAGGTGGCCCTCAGGGGAGCCCACCACCTGCAGAGCGTTTGCCCTGAGCCAGCAGCTGCCTGGCCCTGAAATTACCCAACTTCCTAGTCGCTCCCTGGCTCAGCAAAGACCGAGCCTCAGGGTGGGGAATGAGACCACAACATCCAGCCCCACAGCTCGGGCTGAGGCCGCCCGCAGCAACTTCCCTCTTCGCAGACCACAGAGGCAGGAGCGGAAAAAACCAAATCACAGCAGCTGGGAGAGGCCCTGGGACCTTCATGTACACCAGAAAGTATTGAGGCACTATTTCTCCTTTTCTCTGGCTTTGAGAGCCACACATCTGTGATGTGTTCTAGGAAAGAGATGTTCTGGGTTTACTCCCTTTTGGAGCACAGTGTGTTCAGCACTTTTTAAGATGAGAACTTCTCAGCTTCTCCAGGCCATGCCCCAAGCCCCTGAAAGCTCTCCTCATCAAAATGCACCTTGCTGTGGTCTTTTCTCCCACTGACAACCAAGAGTTTAGCTTCCATTCCTCCAGGGTCAGTGCTGTAGGTTATTGGGACTTTGTTGCCGTAATGGTAGCCCCACTGATGGTGGACTTGGGGGAGCTTTGACAGGCCAGCGAGTGGACTGCAGGCTTAGGGCTTTCTTGGCTCTCAGGTGACCATCTCTTCTCCTGCCCCCACCTCTGTTCTCCATGCAGCAGCCAGAGGGCCCATTTAAAACATAAACGAGTCCTGGGTCTGCTCCGGACTCCACCTCCCCTCACTGGCCTGGTCTGGCCCCAGCCCCTCTCCAGCCTCCTCTCTGCCTGTCTCTGCATGTCTCTGCCTCATCACACATGGCCGTTTGCTTCTTCCTACTTCGTGACTTTTGCCTCTCCTGTCCCCTCTGCTAGGAGCAATGACCCTGACCAATTTTCATGCATCCTTCAGGTCCCAACTCAATTGTCACCTCCCCAGGAAGCTACCTGGGCCTCCAGCCTGGGTCTTCTCAGCTCTCTCACTCCCAGCACTGCCCATCCAGTGATGGGCAGTGGACCCCTGGGTCCTGGCTGGCGTGTGGGGCTGTGGGCCAGGCCTGGACTAGGGCTCAGGGAATGTGACTGCTTGGCCCAAACTCAGACCCCCTCCCACACGCCTGCTCACACGGGCTGGCCTCGGGCATGGGGCTGGCTGCTGGGTCTCTGACCGCGGGGCACCAGAGAGGGCCCTGGGCTGGCCGAGGGCGTCATTTGGGAGCAAGGTGGGGACGTGCTCAGAGCAGAGTGACAACTGGAGGGCCAGCCCCATGGTGCGTGGCTGAAGCTCTCATCCTGCCTGTGCCCAAGGGATGGAGGATGGCGTCACCGTGTTCTCCTCCCGAACAGTGTCAGCCTTTCACTTAGTGTTTATGTTTAAATGAAAGGGGTGAATGAGCACTAGCTTGAGAGTCTAGGTCAAAGTCCCTGGGTGGCTACAGGTGAGGGCCACCCTCCTAGGGTTCAGTTGCCTCCTTTGGATCACCCAGGGTGGAACGAGAGGGCCAGATGCTCTGTGTCAGAAGGCAGAGACTCTGAGGCTTCTGGGCGTGCCTCCAGGCCCCCAGGCAGAGGTGTGTGGCTGTGGGTATAGAGGCACACTGTGGCAGGGACAGCCTGTGACAGGCCAGTTTCCCCAGACTCAGGGCCTTCCCTGTTCTCACTGCCTCCCCAATGAACAGATGGGCCTGGAGAGGGGTGCTAGGCCTCGCTGCGATCAAAGGTCAGGGCTGTGTGCAGGGTTCAGGTCCCTCACTCCAAACCCTGTCCATGCCCAGGTACAGTCCAGACGCTGCGACATAAAGACCAAGTTTGTCACTCACATACCCTGCACCCCGTGCCCTGCCATCAAGAAGCGGGTGTGTCCCTCGGGCTGGCTTCGGGAGTTCCCGGAGAAGATCTCACAGGACTGCCGGTGCGGACCCCCACTCCACCCTTGCTTGCTTCCAGGGGTATCTCATGGGATGGCAGGGGACCAGGAGGGCCTGGCAGGCCTGGGGAGTGAGGGCAGGGACTCACTCACCCACATGTCTGTTGGCCCCTCCAGTGGGACAGAGATAGGCAGGGAGGAAGGAGTAAGAATGCAGGGCAAGTGCTGTTTATTGAGCATCTACTATGGACCAGGCCCTGTGTTCAGCTCAGGGCCAGGCGGGAAGGGGTCGGGGGACCAAGAGTAACAGAACCCAGTGTGGGGAGGCTGGGCTGGAGGCTGCTAGGGGAGCCCCTCCCATCACCCTGCCCATCCTTGGTCCCCAGATACGAGGTCCAGCTGGGGGACTCTTTGTTGTCTGTGAGCGGCTGCAGCCTGGAGTGCTGGAAGGACGTGGTGCAGAAGGCCTGCTGCCCTGGCTACTGGGGGTCCCAGTGCTATGGTATGGGGGAGGGTCCCAGCCTTGCTCCTCATGCCTCAACCCGCCTGCATTCCCCTTCAACTGGCTCATTTAATGGGCAGCTGGGCCTCTTGGCTCTGGCTGCCCCAGGGGAGGGACCAAGTCTGGGGCTGCCCAGAGCTGTTGGGGTCAGGTAAATTGAGAGTTCTTGGGGCAGAGCTGAGTTCTAGGCGGGGGGTTCCACAGAGTGCCCTGGGGGTGCTGAGACCCCATGCAACAGCCACGGGACCTGCCTGGATGGCATAGACAGGAACGGGACCTGCGTGTGCCAGGTAAGGGCCCAGTGGGGCTGGGGTGGGGGGCAGTGGAGGGGCTGCACTGACTTGGGGCATCCCTCTGCCAGGAAAACTTCAGTGGCTCAGCCTGCCAGGAGTGTAGAGACCCCAACCGGTTCGGCCCTGACTGCCAGTCAGGTGAGTGCTGGCCAGGCAGGAGGGCGGGGCCGATGTCCACTTGGGGGCCAGTGGGGACCTAGTCCCTACAGCCAGTCCCTACCAGACTCCCTCCCAGCTGCTCAGCCTTACACATCCCTTCTAGGGACATGAGCTTTGCTTTATCACACCTCTAGCCCCTGCACATGCTGTTCTTGGAGGCCTCCTCCAGGAAGCCTTCCTTGAACCTCCTGGCTAGCGCAGGTGCCTGCCCTGGGCTCCCACCACCTCTCTGGTCCTGCACCACAATTCTGTATTCTTGAGGTTGTGCCTGCTGGAGCTGAGTTCTGGAGATGCAGAGGGCAGGGACTCGACGTCCCTGTGTGCCCCTGGCTGAGGCTGGGGTCCCACCTGTCCCTGCGTGTCCCTCCCAGTCTGCAGCTGTGTGCATGGCGTGTGCCGCCATGGGCCACTCGGGGATGGAAGCTGCCTGTGCTTTGCTGGATTCACTGGACCCCACTGTGACCAAGGTGAGCAGCTGCTGGGGTAGCCAGTCTTCAGTGGCCAGAGCAGGACGGCTGACGGGGTGAAGGATGGGGCCTGAGCCTCAGCAGGACCTCTGCCTGCAGCCTCCCTTCGGGGAGGGGGTGTCATCTGAAACCTTCACTGCCCAGAGGCCCAGAGAGGATGGGACCCTGGCCAGGGTCACACAGCAAATTAGGCATAGCATCTTCGCTCCTGTGTTCCTTCCCAGCCTGGGACTTGGAGCTGCCGTGATACTCTTCTTTCTCCACTCAGAGCTCCCCGCCTGCCAGGCCCTGAACTGTCCTCAGAACTCCCAGTGCTCTGCAGAGGCCCCTACCTGCCGCTGCCTGCCTGGCCACACCCAGCAGGGCAGCGAATGCCTAGGTAAGTCTGGGATCTAGAGGCCAGGAGCCCCAGCTCAGGGTGAGCATCCTTTTAAACCAGCAAGTACGATCTGGCCTTTTACAGGGAGGGAGAAGTGTCCCTGAGGGAGGGAAATAGGGCCTGTCCCCAAGGTCTAGATCAGCCTGTTCACCCCATCCCTGGGCCAACCTGGATAGAGGCTGTGGAGGAGATGGGCCTCCTGCGTGCTCGTCTCACTTGGGCTCTTTCCACTGCCCCGGCAGCCCCTGACCCCTGCCAGCCGTCACCCTGCTCCCCAGTTGCCCAGTGCTCCGTGAGCCCCAGGGGGCAGGCACAGTGTCGCTGCCCTGAGAACTACCATGGGGACGGAACGGTGTGTCTGCCCCAGGACCCATGCACCATCAACAACGGCGGCTGCCCCAGCAACTCCACCTTATGTCTGTACAAGAGGCCAGGCCAGGTGAGCTGGGGCCCTGGGCTGGGCCTGCCCCGCGGTCCCCCAGCTCACATGGGCTGTGGGACAATCGCGGGCCTCCTAGGAGCCTAAGCTGCCCCATTTGTTAAATGGGAAGAGAATGACAGCCTGCTTCTGGGCGGGTGGCTGTGAGGACCCAGCAGAGCTCTGTGGGTGTGGCAGACGCCACGGTTCTCACGGACGTGGTGTCATCCTCCCTCCCCTCCCGGGTGGGCCAGGCCTCCTGCTCATGTAAGCCAGGCCTGGTCAGCACCAACCACAATGCCTCCGCGGGCTGCTTCGCCTACTGCTTCCCCCACTCCTGTGACCGGTCAGCCACCTGCCAGGTGACCCCTGATGGAAAGACCAGGTGAGCACAGGTGCCTTGGGCTGGGTACCAGGGGCAGAGCAGAGCGGGTGGGCTTGGCAGGGACAAGTTTGTGCCCATGTGCACCTCAAGGGCCCTGTGGGGATCGGGGGTGAGGGCCAAGAGGGGGACCTGGCCACGCCCCCGCCCTGACCAGTTCTACCCACACCCCCAGCTGTGTGTGCAAGGACGGCGAGGTGGGAGATGGGCGTGCCTGCTACGGACACCTGCTCCACGAGGTGCAGAAGGCCAGCCAGACGAACATGTTACTGCGGCTGAGAGTCGCCTTTGCCATGCTGGGTGTGTGACCCCTGCCACTCGCCTGAGACCCCGCCCCTCGCACCCAGCATCCTTGGCAGACTCTCCAGAGATGCCTTATTTCTCTGCCCAAGAGCTGTGGAAGCAGAGAATGGACTGTGGTGGGGTACATGATGGAGGTGGGAGCTACTCCCCCAGATCCTGATATCCCCATTTACCCTAGATCTTGACCCAACGCTCCCCCCACCTCAACTCTCCAAAACCCAGGACTGATGGCTGACGGCCTCCCAGACCCATCCTGATACACCCTCTCCTGTCCCCAGACCAGGGCTGCCGGGAGATCCTCAGCACGTCGGGCCCATTCACCGTGCTGGCACCGTCCATATCCTCCAGGACCATGAACGTGAGCCCCTGCCTATCGAGGAGTGGGCCTCCTCCCTGGACCCTCCCCTAGGCTTCAGGGCCCTGAGAGTGTCCTCAGTGCACACTCTAGGGGACTGAGGCCTGGGAGGCCTCCTGTTCCCTCCGTTGCTTGGGCAACGGTCCCTGAAGAGGACTGCCTGCCCTGGGCCCACTCGGCACCCCCGTCCCCTTGTGCCCACAGGCATCCCTTGCCCAGCAGCTCTGCAGACAGCACATCATCGCAGGGCAGCACATGCTGGAGGAGTCAGGGACCCAGCCTACACACAGGTGGTGGACGCTGGCTGGACAGGAGATCACCGTCACTTTCAGCCGCTTCAGGGTAAGCAGGGACCTCAGCCTCCAGAGGAGTCATAGGTGGGAAACACAGCCCAGAAAAAGGTGTGGAGGTGGGACAGAGCCTCAGGACAAGGGGTGGGTGTTTGGAGTCTGAGCCAGAGGTCTCATGTCTCAGCAGAAATACACCTACAAGTACAAAGACCAGCCCCAGCAGACATTCACCATCCACAAGGCCAACTACCCAGCAGCCAATGGCATCTTCCACGTGGTCACTGCCCTGCGGTGGCAGCTCCCACCAGAGCTCCCTGAGGACCCCAAGGTAAGCTAGTGCCTTCCCCTCCCCCCACCCTGTGCCCCTGCGTGGCCTCTGACCCGCACTGAGTTCGGAGAGGGGGGCGGGGCAGTTCTGGGCAGGGCTGGAGCAGAGCTCCTTCCCCTCTGGGGCCCTCATGCTCATCCCTTCCTACAGAGAACCATCGGCCAGATCCTTGCCTCCACTGAGGCCTTCACCCGGTTTGAAACCATCCTGGAGGTGAGTCTGGGCAAAAGGTCCTAGCCCATTTGATCTTTTGTCCCAGGACCCCTCACTACCCAGAATCTGCCCCACAGTGGTCTGGGCTTCTGGAGTAGGACGGGCCTTTGCCCACACCCCCATCCTGGAACCTGCCCATTAGAATCCCGAGGCTCTGTGGTAGCATGAACCCATTGCCAATGTCACCCACTTACTTTTGGTGGGCGTTTCCTGCAGACCAAGGGCAGCAGGGCCCAGGCAGGACTTAGAGGTAAGGGTTGGCCACGGAACCCCCTGAGCCTCCTTCTCACCACCACAGAACTGTGGGCTGCCCTCCTTCCTGGATGGCCCTGGGCCCTTCACAGTCTTTGCCCCCAGCAATGAGGCAGTGGATGGCTTGCGGGACGGCCGCCTGGTCTACCTCTTCACAGCGGTAAGCTTGTCGGGGAGAAGGGGCCAGAGATACAGGCTCAGAGCCTCTAGCAGCCAAGCCCTCTCTCTCCTGCCAGGGTCTCTCCAAACTGCAGGAGCTGGTGAGGTACCATGTCTATAGCCACGGCCAGGTGAGAGGCCCTCTGGGAGGTTGGCTGGCTTACACCTGCCAATGGGCTGTCAGAGGGTTTGTCTGCAGATTCCAGTCTTCCAGGGGGCCCCTTCTCCTCTCCCCACCCATCTGGACTCTACAGGACAGAGGAGAGCCTGGGGACCAAGGTGGTAGCTGCGAGTCACCTGGGCAGGACTGGGTGTGGCCCCAAGGTGTGGCTAGTGCCCGGCCTAAGGCCACTCTCTTCTCTACCCCAGCTGACTGTTGAGAAGCTCATCTCCAAGGGCCGGGTCCTCACCATGGCAAACCAGGTCCTGGCTGTGAATATCTCGGAGGAGGTGAGCTCCCTGAGCACCAGGGATGGACCAGTGGAGGGGCTGGTGATGACCAGCCAGGTGTCAAGCCTCTTTCGGACCCGGCTTCGTGCTCCGAGCCCTGCAGTGGGCATGCCCTGGTGGAGGGTCATGTGGGAGCAGGCACAGATCAAATCCCTCTCCTGGGGCCCAACAAGCTGGGAGGGCTCCAAAGAGGAGGAGGGTGAGCACGTGGGCAGGGGGAGGGGCTCCACATGACAGAAACCATGTGGGTCAGGGTGCAGAGGCTGGAGTGGTTCTGCCAGAGCAAGAGATGTTGCCAGGGAGTGGGAGAAGAGGTGGCTGGCAGGCTGGGCCTCTGACAGTGTGCTGAGCGCAGGGGCGGGGACTGGGCCAAGGATGCATGCTGGGCTCTGCCACAGGGGCGCATCCTGCTGGGACCTGAGGGGGTCCCCCTACGGAGAGTGGACGTGCTGGCTGCCAACGGCGTCATCCACATGCTGGAGGGCATCCTGCTGCCCCCGACCATCCTGCCCATCCTGCCCAAGCTCTGCAACGAAGAGCAGCACAAGGTCGTGGCGGTAAGCGCATGGGACCCCAGCGCTGCTTGTGTCGGGGTCATCTTCCCAGGGAGAGGTGCCGTTTTCTAGTTCTCCTCAAATGAGTGGGTGGCTCTGGGGCTTGGGCGCAGGCCCCAGTTTCACCTGGACGCCCCACACCCAGCCCTCAGCAGTCCTCCTGATGGTCCCTTTGCCGTCACTCATGCATCTACAGCCCTGTTCCCAGCCTCCCTGCCCAGACCTGTGATGCTCTCACACTGAGCTCTCCCACCGCGGGGCCTTTGCCCTTGCTCTTCCCTCTGCCTGGAACACCATCCTCTGGCCCTCCTGTGGTGACTCTTTCTCATACCTCAGGCCTTGGCTGAGTGCCTCTTTCTTAGGGTTTGCTAAATAAATAAACCATGACTAACCCTTCTCCCTTCCTCCCCCTACCCTGCCCAGGGCTCCTGTGTGGACTGCCAAGCCCTGAACACCAGCATGTGCCCCCCCAACAGCGTGAAACTGGTGAGCATCCCTTGGCCCAGCTCTCAGGGCTGACTTCTGACTGCCCTGCAAGGTTTCTGCCCTGGGTCAGGGTGGGGAAGTGAGGCTGGGAGGCTCAGCTGGACCTGGAGGCTCAGCCCCACTGACAGGGGAGGTGCCAGGCCCAGGGGGCCAAGGTCCCTTGACCAGGGCTGCCTGGTGAAGGGGGCCGGCCCAAGACCCCTGCCTGCTGACCAGCCTGGCACGGCCCACCCAGGACATCTCCCCTGAGGAGTGTGTCTACATCCATGACCCTACTGGGCTGAACGTCCTGAAGAAGGGCTGCGCCCACTACTGCAACCAGACCATCCTGGTGAGCCTGGGCATGGGGCACTTGCTCCCTAGGGATCTGGGGCACTTGCTTCTCCTCTGGAGCCCCCAGGCTGGGGCTGGGTGGGCTGCCATCCTCAGAGAGCTGTGCTGCATCCTAATGGTGGAAAAGGTGTCACAGAGGGGCCTCGCCCACCCCCTTGCTCTAGACATGGCACCAGGGAGCAGAAGCAACCTGGGCTGGGGGGTCGACATGGCTCCCGACGGACCCTCAGATGTGTTCTTTCTTACAGAAACCTGGCTGCTGCAAAGGGTTTTTTGGGCCTGACTGTGTGCAGTGTCCTGGGGGCTTCTCCAACCCCTGCTATGGCAAAGGCAACGTGAGTCCCCTCCTGCCCTGGAGTGAGGGATGGGGGAGATAGGGGCTCCTTTCTGAGTTGGCCGGTGACTGGCTGTATGTCTGAGCAAAGCCTGCCTCTCTCTGGTATTGGGTTCTTCACATCGAGGCAGTGGAAGTTGGACCAAATTGTGTTTATTTTAATTAGAATCAATTAATTAGATTGTTACATCTATTTTCATAAGGGCTATTTGTCAATAGTTTTTTTGTGTGTGTTGTATTTTTGCCATTTTGTAATATCGCAGTTGCTTTAGCACCTGGCTATGGAGGAGCACAGGAGTCGTGTGTTTCTAGATTAAGCAGAAGTCACCCATGAAGCTACCAGGGCCAGGTGCCTTTTAGGGGCTAGTTCTTTGGCAGCATCAGTGAGTTGGAAGGTCTCTTCCAGCAGGAGGTCTTCTAGGGGGAACAGGAGCTCACAGCCTGTGGAGAGAAGGGATGTTAGGGAAGAGAATGTGGATAATCCCCTCCCCGTGACTGCTCTTGCCTCCTGCCCACCCCCAGTGCAGTGATGGGGTCCAGGGCAGTGGGGCCTGCCTCTGCTTCCCAGACTACAAGGGCATCGCCTGCCACATCTGCTCCAACCCAAACAAGCATGGAGACCAGTGCCAGGAAGGTGGGTGATCCTGGCCTAGGCCATCTGCCAGGGAGAAAAAGGGTCGCTTGGAAGTGGGGCTGGGGACTCCCAAGAAGGGAAATAGAACCCCAGGAAGAAGGGTTCAGTCCAGAGGTTATGGAGAAGGTTTTGGAAACACAAGAGTAGATGTCTCTTTTATCCATGCCGGGAAGAGAGCCACAGTTTAACCTAAAGCATGCAGGATTTAGGTCAGACATACAGAAGAACTTTCCGATGGTGGTGTTGGGAGCAGGGCAGCTAGAATAGGGTGACTGAAAGCAATGGATGCCCCCCTCTCATTTCTTCCTCCCTCCCGAGTCTGGGATGACCTGATTTTGACCCTGCAGTCAAATCTATTCTGGCTGCCCCATTCCCAGCATTGCCCAAGCATCCTGGCTCCCAGCCAGCCCTGCCTCAGCCTCAGTTTCCCTGCTCCATCTCCTTCCTGCAGACTGCGGCTGTGTCCACGGTCTGTGTGACAACCGTCCGGGCAGTGGGGGTGTGTGCCAGCGTGGCACATGTGCCCCAGGCTTCAGTGGCCGCTTCTGCAACGAGTCCACAGGGAACTGTGGGCCCACAGAACAGGCCCAGCAGTGCCACCCGCATGCCCGCTGCATTAACCAGGGGGATATTGCCAGGTGAGGACGTGCACTTCCTCTCTGCTGCGTCTGTGACTGCACTTGTCAGTTTGCTCACAGCTTCCAGAGGCTTACTGGAGGCTCCTCATTCACCACCCCCCACCCCCAGGTGTCTCTGTCTCGATGGCTTTGAGGGTGACGGCTTCTCCTGCACACCCAGCAACCCCTGCTCTCGCCCAGACCGTGGCGGATGCTCAGAGAATGTGAGTCTGGCCCCTTCCTTGAAGTCCTGACCCACGGGCTCGAGGTGGGACTCCCTTGCCCTCAGCCTGCCGCCCTGCAGCCCTGAGTCATTTATCCGTGGCTCTCACAGGCTAAGTGTGTCCCTGGGGCCCCAGGCACCCACCACTGCACGTGCCACAAGGGCTGGAGCGGGGACGGTCGTGTCTGCGTGGCCATCGACGAGTGTGAGCTGGATGTACGAGGCGGCTGCCACGCTGACGCCCTCTGCAGCTATGTGGGACCCGGGCAGGTGAGGCTCGGCCGGCCTCGAGAGAGCAGGGTGGGGGTCTCCATCCTGGGGGACTCTTCCCCCTAGCCCATCTGACTCTAGCAACGTCTAAGAACTCAAGCTCAGGGTCTCAAACCTCAGACACAAATGAGAATCCAGCTCTGAAATGTTGAGTCGTACAATCTGGAAGCAGTAGATGGGTGCTGGAAGCAATGCGAAGGTTGCAGTAGTTTTAAAGGAAGGTGTGTTGGAGTGCCAGTCTAAGGCAGCATTTTTTCCAAGTCAGAAGACTGTGACTCCTGTGTCTCAGGGATGAGGACTCTCATAACCGAGAATCAATGAGTTCTCTGCTCTTACGGGCCACTGGGGCCATTGCCTTCTGACAATTAGCTCATTCACCCACTCACTGGTTTCCCACATGTCACCAGGCACTTGTTACATGCTAGTTGCTGTTCTAGATTTAGGAATTCAGTATTGAGCAAAGCAAGAAGAGACACCTGGGGCTTCCCTGGTGGCGCAGTGGTTGAGAGTCCGCCTGCCGATGCAGGGGACACGGGTTCGTGCCCCGGTCCGGGAGGATCCCACGTGCCGCGGAGCGGCTGGGCCCGTGAGACATGGCCGCTGGGCCTGCGCGTCCGGAGCCTGTGCTCCGCAACGGGAGGGGCCACAGCAGTGAGAGGCCCGCATACCGCAAAAAAAAAAAAGAAGAGACACCTGCCCATGGAGAGTGACATCCCCAAATTTTTAGACTCATGGAAATCCAGCTCTTGGAATTTTGGAGTCTCAGACTCCAGTCACAGGATCTCAGAATCTGGAACCTTCCACGTGAAGCACGTCAGGCCTGGTGAGCCTGAGGACTGGCTGGCATTGAAGAATCTAATATGCAAGTTGGGAAGCCAGGTCTGGCTGCTTCAGGGTCAGCCTCTGTGCGGCCCAGGCTTATGCAGGGATCCATGGGGCTCCCTGCCTCCTGCCCCATGATTGTCTGGACCACCAGACGTAGGACCTCAGCAGTGACACTCAGATGGGCCTGAGAGCTGGAGCTGCGAACTCCATCAGGAGCTTTAAAGTTCAGAACTGAGGGTGGAATAAGCAGTTGCAGATGCCCCCATCGTGCAAAGAAGGGCAACTGAGATCCGGGGAGTCTCACTAGTCACTCACCTGAGGTGTGGATAAGCCCAACAAGGACACTGGCATTTAGCGGGAAGGATCAGAGCAGCCAAGCAGAGTGGTGGGGTTGGAGGGGGGGATCCGAGCAGCCATCCCTGGGG
Organism: Mesoplodon densirostris; assembly: GCF_025265405.1. Lineage (NCBI taxonomy): Eukaryota > Metazoa > Chordata > Mammalia > Artiodactyla > Ziphiidae > Mesoplodon > Mesoplodon densirostris. The sequence goes on from NC_082670.1 coordinate 73,733,017, forward strand.
CTGGTCTTGGCAAAACCTGCCCACTCATCACACACTGCAGACCTCAACAGCCTGGCTGGGCCCAGGCCTGAGAGCAAAGAGGCCCCGAGGCTCCTGGATGCCCCCCTGCCAGTGCCATCACTTCCTCAGACTCTTCCTGAGAGCCAGTCTCCCCTCAGGGCCTCAACCTCTGCATCTAGAACATGGAACTCCAAGGGTGGGGCTGGGAAAAGCTCCTCTGGGGTCTGAGCAGACCACCCCAAGGGAGAGTGCCCGTCGGGAGCTGAACTGTGGAGGAGGAAAGGGTTTCCTGCTTCTGGTGAGATGAGGCTCTCTGCTCCCCAACCTCTCCAGAGCCAGTGCACCTGCAAGCTGGGATTCGCGGGGGACGGCTACGTGTGCAGTCCCATTGACCCCTGCCGGGCAGGCAACGGTGGCTGCCATGATCTGGTGAGGGGGTGAGAGGGCTCCAGGCCCAGGGGAGGCTTCAGGGGTAGGCCTTGGCTGCAGCAGTGTCCCTGTCTCTGGTCAGGATTGGGATCTTTCTCAACCTGAAGTCCAAACCCTGTCACCTGCTTGCCCACAGGACAGAGCTTTCACCCTCCTTATAAAGATCCCAGCCCCTGCCCTCATCACCCTTGTTCCGTGCTCCCAGCGCCACACCTTCGGCCTGGCTAGCTCCTCCTGCCCTCAGCTCAGGCCTCGCCTGGAGGTCCGGGGCCTCCCAGATACTCCCACAGCCCTGGACTTCCCTGACCCATCTGCCAGGATGGGTTGGGGTAGCTCATGTCACATGCTCACTGGTCTTGGAGAGCAGGCCCAAGACCTGCACACCAAAGGAGCAGCTTGAATACAGACTGGATAGAGGGAGAGACAGATGGTAGGGATGGGTAGCTGGACAGGAGGACAGCAGGAGGATGGGCCAGAGTGAACGGAGAGATGGAGGATGGGTGCTGTCCAGCTTGCCCTGTGGGTGCTGAACGGAGGCCATGTCTCTCTGCCCCGCAACCCCAGGCCACCTGCCGGGCAGTGGGAGGAGGTCAGCGGGTCTGCACATGCCCCCCTGGCTATGGGGGTGATGGCTTCAGCTGCTACGGAGACATCTTCCAGGTGAGTGGTTTCCTGTGCTCGGGGAGGAGTCCTCTTGTGGAATCCGGGGGTGGGGCCACACTCAGGGTCATGGAGGGAGGGGGCTCAAGTCTGTCCCTAGACTGGTAACTTCAGCTTTTTCCCTCCCCTCAGGAGCTGGAGGCAAATGCCCACTTCTCCATCTTCTACCAGTGGATCAAGGTAGGATCAGATAGAATGCTGGGCTTGGGGACTCAGATCCAGGAGGCCACATAACAGCTCTAAGAGCTGGAGGTGGGGGGCAGGCCTGGAGGCTGGGGGAAGTGATCTCAAGGTGGTGGCTGCCTTCATCACTCCTCCTGTCCCCCCTCAACACCATGTGCACAGGGGGCCGGCGTCACTCTTCCTGCTGACAGCCGAGTCACAGCCCTGGTGCCCTCAGAGTCTGCCATCCGTAGGCTGAGCCCTGAGGACCAGGCCTTCTGGCTGCAGCCGAGGATGCTACCGCAACTGGTCAGGTGGGCTGCCATGGCGGGGCTCTGGGAGGGGGCTTTTGTGTGAGACCCAGCCCCTCCCCAGAGGTCCTCAACCTGGCATGTGTCCACCCTTTGGGGTGGAGCCCAGTTCCAGGGGTCTCTGTAGGTTACACTAACCCGGTTCCATGGCCCCCCTAAACTGTGTCCTCTCAGGGCCCATTTTCTCCAGGGCGCCCTGTCTGAGGAGGAGCTGGCCCGGCTGGACAGGCAGAGTGTAGCCACCCTGAGCCCCACTGCACGCTGGGAGATTCACAACATCAGTGGGGTACGTGGTGAACTTTGGGCAGAAGAGGGGACCATACAGGGAAGGGGGGGCTCTAGTGGCTATAGGCTTCCCAGCCCAGGGTCCCCGGTGATGTGATGGGGTCCCCTTGCCCGGCCCAGGGCTGAGCTCAGAACACATTTGCTGCTGGGCGGTGTCTTTGGGCCAGAGTGACTGTCCTGCCAGGGCTTGTCTGTCCATCTTTGTCTGCATGTGCACACCTGGCCCCCTCATGCATGGGCCCTAGTGAGGGTCTGTGTGCCCATCTGGTAGGTCCTGAGTCTGAGGGTGTCCAGGCCAGGTTGTCTGTCCATCTTTGTCTGCATGTGCACACCTGGCCCCCTCATGCATGGGCCCTAGTGAGGGTCTGTGTGCCCATCTGGTAGGTCCTGAGTCTGAGGGTGTCCAGGCCAGGTTGGGTGCCTTGTGCCCAGCAGCCTCTCTGTTGGTGCTACACGCACTCTTAAGTGTCTACCTGTGTCTCCCTGAGCTCTGTCTGCTGCCTTCCAGAGGGTCTGGGTGCAGAATGCTAGTGTGGACGTGGCTGACCTCCTTGCCACCAATGGTGTCCTACATGTCCTCAGTCAGGTATGGCTGGAGGGGTGTGTGTGCAGGGAACCTTCTAGGCAGGCCAATAGGCAAGGATGTACTGACCAGCCCCCATGCTCCGTGCCAGGTCTTACTGCCTCCGAGAGGGGATGTGCTGGGGGGGCAGGGGTTGCTGCAGCAGCTGGACTCAGTGCCTGCCTTCCGCCTCTTCCGGGAGCTGCTGCAGGTAAGGGCAGGAGGAGGGAGGAGTCCTGGATGGGGGCGCCCTCCCCCAGGTGCAGGCGGAGCTGCTGGCTCCCAGGGTCAGGACTGAGGGCAAGAAAGCCCACCCCTGACGCTTGCGCCCGCCCCTAGCGCCACAGGCTGGTACCCCAGATTGAGGCTGCCACTGCCTACACCATCTTCGTGCCAACCAACCACTCTCTGGAGGCCCAGGCCAACAGCAGCGGCCTGGTGAGATCACCGGGACGGGCCACTGAGGGGGGTGGGTGAGCCTTCCATCCCACAGCAAGGACACAGCGGGCGGGAGGCGCCGTCCCAGGCACTCGGGAGTCCTGGAGCCCCTGAGCCTCTCCTTCCCTCTCCAGGACTTGGACGTAGTGCGACACCATGTGATCCTGGGGGAGGCGCTTTCCACAGAGGCCCTGCGCAGGGGCGGACACCGCAACTCCCTCCTGGGCCCCGCACACTGGCTTGTCTTCTACAACCATAGCGGCCAGGTTGGTGGTGGGGTGGGGGAGCACAGGAGGCCCTGCCCCTGGCACCCTGCTCTTGAACACCCCTTTTCTTTGGAGTTCCCCCACCTGGGCACCTCAGCCTCTGGTCCAGAGACTTCCCATCCTGGTAGACCCCTAGTCCACAGAGATACCCCAGCCCTGGAGCGCCTCCCTGGCCTGCAGCCCCTGAGGGGAGGGTGGGGATGGGGTGGGGGGTGTTCAGCCTCCTGCCCTAACCCCCAGCCCGAGGTGAACCATGTGCCGCTGGAAGGCCCTGTGCTGGAGGCCCCTGGCCGCTCACTGTTTGGCCTGTCCGGGGTCCTGACGGTGGGCTCAAGCCGCTGCCTGCACAGCCACGCAGAGGCCCTGCGGGTAAGAGGCTGGGGCCTGGGGAGCGCAGAGGGGCGGTCAAGAGCCGGAGGCTCTGGCTGGCCTGGCCGGCGGGAGGGACACTTGGTCAGGGGTGGGAGAGCTGTTAGCCCGCCCCAGAGGAGGGAAGGTGGGTTTGGAGCCCCCGCCTCGGGACTGCCTGACACTCTGCCCTCCTTCCCTTCAGGAGAAATGTGTAAATTGCACCCGGAAATTCCGCTGCACTCAAGGCTACCAGCTGGAGGTGAGGCAGGGCCCAGCACATCCCGTCCCTGCGTCACCTGCTCTTACTGTGCCCAAGGTGTCCGAACTCCCCGGGCCCAGCTCTGCTCACCCAGGCATGGGGACCTGGAGCAGCGTGGGCCGCTTGGCTCTCCTGCCAGAGGCCAGGAGGCCTGGGTCCAGGTCTGCCCAGAGGAGGCCTCACTCAGACTGGCGACCTGAGGCCAGTGACCCTCGGGCTGCTAGTCCTGCCTACCTTCTCCTCCTCAGGTCTTCTGTCGTGGTCCTTCCTTGACCCTTTTGCTATCCTGCTTACCTGTCTCACCCACTGACACCTGTAATCTGTCTGTCTGTCTCCCCATTCACTGCCTTGCCCCTACCTAAGCCACTGGCTGAGTCCTCCTGCCTGTCCCCATTTCCAGGACACCCCCAAGAAGAGCTGTGTCTACCGGTCTGGCTACTCCTTCTCCTGGGGCTGTTCTTACACGTGTGCCAAGAAGATCCAGGTTTGCCCTGAAGCAAACCCCAGCCCCGAGCCTTTGACCAGAGAGGAGGAGGTGGGAGTGGGGGCCCAGGGCAGGAGCCGGGATTAGGCTTCAAAGGCAGAGGCAGGGCTAGGACTCTGACGAAGCCAGGGAAGGGAGAGAGGTCTGAGGTCAGAGGGGCCATTGTTTTTCCCTGTGGCCGTGCCTCCAGGGAGTGGGGATGGGGGGAGAGAGAAAGGGGCTCAGCCTGGAACTGACACCAGCAACCAAGCCCTGGGGGCAGCGCGAGCTCTGCCCCTCTCCATGGAGTCCTGTATGGCCTTTCCCTCCTTGAGTCCGTTTCCTCACCCCTGCCATGGAGAGGCTTGTAGAAGGCAGTCTCCATTTTCTCTGGGTCTGACTTGCTTTGTTCTGTGGCTCTGTGGCCCCAAGATGCCCTTCCCCCGCCCCCCGCCGTTTCCCTGCCCCCTGACCTCTGTCCTGGCCTGTGCCGGGCCTCTCCTTGTGCCCCATCCCGCAGGTGCCTGACTGCTGCCCTGGCTTCTTCGGCACACTGTGTGAGCCGTGCCCGGGGGGTCTGGGTGGTGTGTGCTCGGGCCACGGGCAGTGTCAGGACAGGCTCCTGGGCAGTGGGGAGTGCCGCTGCCACGAGGGCTTCCACGGAACGGCCTGTGAGATGTGTGAGCTGGGCCGCTACGGGCCCAACTGCACTGGAGGTGAGGCCCTGGGGGCGGGCAGGAATGGTGGGAAAGCTGGCCAAGGACAGCGGTCATGGAGACACTGCAGCAGGGACAGAACAGGCACTGGGTAACTTCTGTCCTACCTCGTTCCGCTCCCAGTGTGTGACTGTGCCCACGGGCTGTGCCAGGAGGGGCTCCGAGGGGACGGAAGCTGTGTCTGTAACGTGGGTTGGCAGGGCCTCCGCTGTGACCAGAGTGAGGAGTGGCCCCAAGGGGGAGAGGCGGGTGACTCCTGGGGAGGCGGTTCCTGGGTCAGCATGATCAGAACCATCCTCCTACCCCCCAGAAATCACTGGCCCTCAGTGCCCACAGAAGTGTGACCCCAATGCCAAGTGAGTGAGCTCAGCCTGGGGCAGGTGGGCAAGTGGGGGGGTGGCTAGGGTCAGGGCAGGGGCTGGGCAGACATAGACTAAGCTGTTGCTGTCCCTCCCAGCTGCGTCCAGGACTCGGCTGCAGCCCCTGCCTGCGTCTGTGCCGCGGGGTACTCGGGCAACGGCATCTACTGTGCAGGTCCAGGCACACCAATGCCCTGAGGCCCCTGAAATTGGGGGGTGGATTTCCCCACAGAGCCCTTTCCTTGCCCTTTAGGTCCAGTCTCTATCCCTGTCACCTCTTGGGTCTGACCCCTCCCCCCGACCTTTTCCTTTCTCTCATGCCCTCCTCCCCTGTCCCCACTCTGTCCCATGCCCACTGCTCACAACTCTCTGGGATCATCTACCCCTAGTGGTGGACCCTTGTGCCCATGACCACGGGGGCTGCTCCCCCCACGCCAACTGCACCAATGTGGCACCTGGTCAGCGGACATGCACCTGCCTGGATGGCTACACGGGTGATGGGGAGCTGTGCCAGGGTGAGGCTGGGGTCCGCCACCAGGGGTCTGGCTTCAGTGGCATGAGTGAGACTAGGAAGGGCTGAGGGGCACACAGGGGTGTGAGCCTGTGGGTGCTGAGAGAGTAGGGGATGAGCACCTCAACAGGCAGATGAATGGAGGGGCTGCCTAGGGCCAGCCCTCATCCCAATGTCTTTTCCCCCAGAAGTTAACAGCTGTCTCATCCACCACGGGGGCTGCCACATGCACGCCGAATGTATCCCCACAGGCCCCCAGCAGGTCAGCACAACAGAGCTGGACACTGGGGCTGTGCCATTCCCTCAGAGGGTGTGGCCCTCCTCAGACCAGGCCCAGGGAGGGGTGCTCCTTCTGTCCAGGGCGCTGGCCCACTCTAGGGTACCAGCAGCCCCACTGATTGGGACTTGGGACAGGTCTCCTGCAGCTGCCGCGAGGGTTACAGTGGGGACGGCATCCGGACTTGTGTGCTCCTGGACCCCTGCTCCCAGGTCAGGCCCCCAGGTCGCACCCAGTTCCACAGGGGGAAGGGACTGGGGTGGGAACCAGACTTCTTACAACCCCAGCAGGGTCCTGAGTGCTTCTGAAGGGTGAGCCACCTGTGCTACAAGGTCAAGTCTGACTGATCAGTAGGAAACAGGGCTTTGAGTGTTGGCCAGGGAACTTCACGGCCCCTCCCCCAGAGCTGGTTGGGGCAGCGGTCCTGGGAGTCACTGACGCCTCTCTTTCCTGTCCCTGCCTCAGAACAATGGAGGCTGCAGCCCCTATGCTGTGTGCAGAAGCACAGGGGATGGCCAGAGGACGTGTACCTGCGATGCAGTCCACACCGTGGGTGATGGCTTCACCTGCCGTGCCCGAGTCGGCCTGGTAATGATGCCCAAGTAGGACCCCTGACCGAGCCTTGGCAATGCCCCCCATGGGCCTGACCCGTGATACTGGTTAAGACCTCAGATTTGATCCTGATCCTGGCCCTGACCAGGACTGGAGCCTGACCCCTGACTCCACCTAGGCCTGACCCAGTTACGATCCATGAAACCAATCCTGATCCCAGCACAGACCACCCTGGCTTTCCTTTCCTCATCTCTACCTTGGCCAGACCTTGGGCTCTAGGTGCTGGGACAGGCACCAGCCCTGAATGGAGGCCAACCACAATCTGAGCTGATCCTTGTCTCCCCTGATCCAGGAGCTCCTTCGGGACAAGCATGCTTCATTCTTCAGCCTCCATCTCCTGGTGAGTAACCAGCTGGCCTGCACATCCTTGGTCCAGCCTGGGCCTCTCTGACCTGCAAGTCCCACCTGTCTCTGGGCCATGATATTCTCATTTGGTCAGAGGGCTGGCTGGTTTGGTTTCTGAGTCTGTGTCTCTCCCAGAAAATCAGTGGAAACCTCGAGTTGGTCCCAGGTCACCCTTCTTCCACCCAACCTGTTTCCCTCTCCTCCCAGGAATACAAGGAGCTCAAGGGGGATGGGCCTTTCACAATCTTTGTGCCACATGCAGATCTAATGACCAACCTGTCGCAGGTAACTCAGCCCCTGGAGCAAGGCTGGGGATTCTGGGGGGTGGGCACTGCCTGGGCAGAGGCGAAAGTCAGGGCACCCTTGTGCCCTCATGACTCCCACTCCAGGATGAGCTGGCCCGGATTCGTGCCAATCGCCAGCTTGTGTTCCGCTATCACGTGGCTGGTTGCCGGCAGCTGCGAAGCCAGGAGCTGCTAGAGGAGGGCTATGCCACCACACTCTCTGGGCACCCGCTGCGCTTCAGTGAGAGGGAGGTGAGCCCAGGCCCTGGTCCCCGACGTGGACTGTCCACAGACCAAGGACTCAGCTGCTTTCAAGGCCTGCACCTATGCCCTGTCCCCATGCCTTTAAGACCCTCTCACCTTCCCAGGGCCAGGGAGGCTTTAATGAGAGGGAGATGAGTCTGTCCCCGGACCCCACCCACTACCAGGGGCCAGTCCTGGGCTCAGGACTTCTGAGCTTGGCCCTGTGTCTGTACCGCTCCCACCAGCCAAGTCCGGTGGCTGTTTCCCTGGGTGGCTGTTTCCCTGGGCTGGAGGCAAGACCCACCCTCTGCCTTGACCCCGCCCACTTCCTGCCCCAAGACTCACCCAACCCAGGCTCTGCTCCCACCTCAGGCCCCACCCACAGCTCCCTGAGCACCCCACTAACTGGCTTTATTCAATCCCGGCCCCACCCCCAGGGCAGCATATACATCAATGACTTTGCGCGCGTGGTGAGCAGCGACCACGAGGCTGTGAACGGCGTCTTGCATTTCATCGACCGTGTCCTGCTGCCACCTGAAGTGCTGCACTGGGAGCCTGACGCTGCCCCAGTTCTGCGGGTATGACCTGGGTGTGGGCGGGGAGCTGGAAAGCAGGCGGCTAGGGGCCTGGGATCCTCCCTCCCCTCCTGACCTCACTGTTCACTGAGCGCCTGTCCCCAGAGAAACTTCACCGCCGCCGCGGAGAGCTTCGGTTACAAGATCTTCAGTGGCCTTGTGACGGTACTGCTCCTGTGTGTGAGCCTTTCAGTGTGTGCATATGTGCACGTTTAAGTGTGTATATGCAGGTGACTGTCAACGTGTGTGTTCACCTTTCTGTGCACAGGCCATATTTGTGGGCATGAGCATCCCAGTGAGCACAAGGGTGTGCTTATTTGTGCCCACATACCTGACAACTTGCATGTATGTCCATGTCTATTGGCCTGGGATGGCTATAGAGGAATGTGGCTGGTGGGGAGGTCACCTGGGTCCCTGGAGCCCCTCCACCTGCCCACCATCCTCTGACGGGCCTGACTGTCACACCTCTATCCTACTAGATGGCTGGCCTGCTGCCCCTGCTTCGAGACTCATTCCATAGGCCCTTCACAATGCTGTGGCCCACAGACTCCGCCCTGCAAGCCTTGCCTCCCGATCGCCAGGTCTGGCTATACCATAAAGACCACCGTGACAAGCTGGCAGCCATTGTGCGGGGCCACGTGATCCGCAACGTCGAGGTGGGTGCACTCCCAGACCTTGGTCCCCACTGCCTGCCACTGAGCCTGCCCTCCCAGCTCCAACTGTGGCTCCATCTGCTCAGGCCTTGGCATCTGACCTGCCCAACCTGGGCCCACTGCGCACCATGCATGGGACCCCCATCTCCTTCTCCTGCAGCCGTGCCCGGCCGGTGAGTCTGGGGAGAAAGTTTGAACGAGGGAAGCAGGAGGCAGGGGCCCTGGCACTGGGGGGGGGCTGCAGTACACCTGTGACCCCCCAACATACTACACATCCTCCACCTGCAGGGTGAGCTCACGGTGGGAGAGGAGGATGCCCGGATTGTGCAGCGACACCTGCCCTTTGAGGGGGGCCTGGCCTACGGCATTGACCAGCTGCTGGAGCCACCTGGCCTTGGTGCCCGGTGTGACCGCTTTGAGACTCGGCCTCTGTGGCTGGTGAGGGAGGCCACAGGCCAGAGGTGGATAGGCAGGGGCCTAAGCCCACCTGTCCTGTCCACTCACTTGAGCTTGCTGTTGGCCTCCCTTCCTTGCAGAAGGTTTGCAGCATTTGTGGGCTGGAACCACCCTGTCCTGAGGGCTCACAGGAGCAGGTAAGGGGTTGGGAGCCAGGTGGGGGTGGGGGTGGGGGCAGGGCCCAGGGCCTACCAAGGTCAGGTTTGCAGCCCGATTCCTCTTGGCCCAGGGCAGCCCTGAGGCCTGCTGGCGCTACTTCTCAAAGTTCTGGACGTCCCCTCCGCTGCACTCCTCGGCACTGCGCAGTGTCTGGGCCCGGCCCAGCCACTGGGGTCAGCCCCAAGGCCTGGGCAGGGGCTGCTACCGCAACTGTGTTACCACCACCTGGAAGCCCAGCTGCTGCCCTGGTCACTATGGCAGTGAGTGCCGAGGTGAGTGTTCTCAGGCTGTGGGTGCTGCTGGCTGGCTCCTCCAGCTCCCAAGGTGGCCAAGGACATAGTTCTGGCCGTTGTGCCTCAGGGTGTCAGGGTGGTCAGGGGCTGGGGGCGGGGAGTGGATCTTACCAGGTGAGAATGCTCTAAGAGCTGGGGTGGGTGTGTAGATGGTACAGGACCTGGTGGGGTGTGCTGGGGTCTGGGTGTTCTCCAGGGCGTGGGGACTTGGGTGGATTGCTGCTTCTGCAAGAGCCTCTGCTGCCGCTGGGTGGCAGATGGACCGTGTGGCTAGGCTGGGGATGCGTGTGTGCGGTTCCTGATGAGCGTCCCTGGCCCCACCTCTCTTCTCCCACCCTAACCCCTAGCTTGCCCTGGGGGTGCCAGCAGCCCCTGTAATGGCCATGGCACGTGCATGGACGGCATGAGTGGCAGCGGGAACTGTAGGTGCCGTTCGAGGTTTGCCGGGACGGCATGTGAACTCTGTGCCCCGGGTGCCTTTGGGCCCCTTTGCCAAGGTAGGCTGTCCTGCCCGACCCTGCTTTATCCTGCTCTCTAATCCCCATGGCCCATGTGCCAACACCATCCTGCCTGTCCCTCTCCCCAGCCTGCAACTGTACCTCCCATGGCCACTGCGATGAGGGCCTGGGGGGCTCTGGCTCCTGCTTCTGTGATGAGGGTTGGACTGGGCCACACTGTGAGGTGCACCTGGGTGAGTGGGCCCTGTGCTTGTGCCCACCCTGCACACTTGTATACACCTGCACACACCAGTGCATGCCCCAACTGCACACTGAGGTGGAAGGGGGTCTAGGAGGGCAGCCACTAACCTGGATGTGTGGGGTGGGCCCCGGGGGACAGAGCTGCAGCCTGTGTGTGCCCCACCCTGCGCACCCCAGGCCGTGTGCCGCGCTGGCCACAGCTGTGAGTGCAGCCTGGGCTACGAAGGAGATGGCCGCACGTGCACAGGTGAGCAGGAATGTGAGGTGGGAGGCCCCACTCCCCTCCCCTCCTGTCGCCTGGTCCAACCACCCTCTCGCTGCCTCCAGTGGTAGACCTGTGCCAGGATGGGCGTGGCGGCTGCAGTGAATATGCCAACTGCAGCCAGGTAGGCACAGTGGTCACCTGCACCTGCCTGCCCGACTACGAGGGTGACGGCTGGAGCTGCCGGGCCCGCAACCCCTGTGAGGATGGCCACCGCGGGGGCTGCAGCGAGCACGCTGACTGCCTGAACACTGGACCGGTGAGCAGGCGGGCAGCCAAGCAGCTGGGCGGGGGTGCCCCAATGAGCGGCTGCCCCAGTCCCTGAAGGGCGCCTACCTGCTCTGCTGTCCAGAACACACGGCGCTGTGTGTGCCACGCCGGCTACGTGGGCGATGGACTGCAGTGTCTGGAGGAGCCTGAGCCGCCCGTGGACCGCTGCCTGGACCAGCCACCACCCTGTCACGTGGATGCCGTGTGCACTGACCTGCACTTCCAGGGTGTGCTTCCCTGCCCTCTCCCAGCACCCCGGCTTTACCTCGGTGCCGGCCCTCTGACCATGCATCCCTGCCTTCCACAGAAAAACGAGCCGGTGTCTTCCACCTGCAGGCCCCCAGTGGCCCCTATAGCCTGAATTTCTCACAGGCCGAGGCAGCCTGTGGGGCCCAAGGAGCTGTGCTTGCTTCTCTCCCTCAGCTCTCTGCTGCTCAGCAGGTGCGCGGGGCCCAGGAGTCTGGAGCCAAGCCTGTGGGGGCCCCCTGAATTGGTCCTTGGGTCTCAGCATCTGTTTGTGCCCCTACAGCTGGGCCTCCACCTCTGCCTTGTGGGCTGGCTGGCCAATGGCTCGGCTGCCCATCCCGTCGTTTTCCCGGCAGCAGACTGTGGCGATGGTCAGGTGGGCGTGGTCAGTCTGGGTGCGCGGGAGAACCTGTCGGAGCGCTGGGATGCCTACTGCTACCGCATGCAAGGTACAGTCACCCACCACACCCCATCCTCGGCCCTGCTTTTCCCACTGACCCACTAACTCACTGCCTCTCCTGCAGACGTGGCCTGCCAATGCCGCGATGGCTTCGTGGGTGATGGGGCCAGCGTGTGCAATGGGAAGCTGCTTGATGTACTGGCCACCACTGCCAACTTCTCCACCTTCTACGGGGTGTGCAGGGGCCCAGGCTCAGGACCAGGGGGGTGGTACACCTGGGATCCCTGTGGAGAGAGCCTACCCACAACCCTGTCCCCACCATCTCAGATGCTACTGGGCTATGCCAATGCCACCCCGAGGGGTCTCGACTTCCTGGACTTCCTGGACGACGAGCTCACCTACAAGACACTCTTCGTCCCTGTCAACGAAGGCTTTATGGACAACCTGGTAAGTAGCAGGGGATGTGGGGAGAGCAGGGCCCAACTCTGCTCCCTCTAGCTGGCCCAAGCCAACAGGCCCTGCTTTGCCCACAGACACTGAGCGGCCCAGACCTGGAGCTACACGCCTCCAATACCACCTTCCTGAGCACCAACGCCAGCCAGGGTACCTTGCTTCCCGCCCACTCGGGCCTCAGCCTCATCATCAGTGACATGGGCCCTGACAACAGTTCTCGGGCCCCTGTGGTGAGTCTGGAGGCTGCCCCTCCCCTGCTGGCCCCAGCCCTCACTCACCCACTGGGCCTGATCCTGGTCTCCCTACAGGTCCCAGGGGCAGTTGTGGTTAGCCACGTCATCGTGTGGGACATCGTGGCCTTCAACGGCATCATCCACACTCTGGCCAGCCCCCTCCTCGCACCCCTGCAGCCCGTGAGTTGGCCAGGGGCGGGCAGAGTGGCAAGGGGTGAGGGGACCGCTCTCTGGCCAGGTCTCTGATGCTCTCCTCGTTGGCAGCGGGCAGTGGTGGCCCCGGAGGCCCCACCTGTGGCAGCAGGCGCGGGGGCGGTGGTAGCTACTGGAGCGCTCCTTGGCCTCGCGGCCGGAGCCCTCTACCTTCGTGCCCGAAGCAGATCCGCAGGCTTTGGCTTCTCTGCCTTCCAGGTAGGCTGGGCTGGAGACGGATGGGGTTGTTGGGGTCTGGGCCTACTGAGCTTGCTTGAGGCCTCTCACTACTCGCCTCCCTTCCCAGGCGGAAGATGACGCTGCTGATGACTTCTCCCCATGGCAGGAAGGGACGAGCCCAACCCTGGTCTCTGTCCCCAACCCGGTCTTTGGTAGCCATGATGCCTTTTGTGAGCCCTTTGACGTGAGTGCGGGGGCTGGAGGCTTGGGAAAGGGGACCCAGGGCCTGGTCTCAGCCCAGCCGCTAACAAACAAACAGTCCTCCCCTCAGGACTCACTCCTGGAAGACGACTTCCCTGACACCCAGAGGATCCTCGAGGTCAAGTGACGCAGCGGGTGCTGAAGCAGAGGCATGAGCAGGAGGGAGGCAGCTTTTATTGCCCAGAGTGGGTGGGACAGCAGGGGCTGGACCTGGTCCAGACAATAAAGGTACCCTCAGCGGATGTGGGCCATATCACCAAGGAAGGGTGTCTTCATGCATCCGGTGCAGAGCTGGTCCATCCAGAGCGGTGCCTCGTGCTGCAGGGGCGTGCGGCGGGGGTAGAAGGTGAAGTCCACGCGGTAGTTGAGCAGACAGCTGAGAGAGGCCATGTAGAGGTCGGAGAAGCGCACCAGGCGCCGCGAGAAGTAGGTGGGGTTGTGGAAGGTGCGAAAGATGCTCCCGAACTGCGCGTTGAACAGGGCCTTGGTGATGCACCTGGGGAGGGAGATGTGGGCACTCACAGGGGTGCTCCTGAGGGGGCTGGGCTGGGGCTTCTGCCCAGGCCCCACCACTCACCTCAGCTCCTGCCGCTCCTTCATCCAGGCGGCCAGCACCTGCCGAGACTCGGCATCCTGGTAGGTCTGGGGGAGACAGACAAGGGGTGCTCTGGGTGTGTGCGGCCAGGCAGCAGCCCCCCACCTCCCTGCAGACGTCCAGCTGCCCCCGCACCTGCATACGCTCCAGCAGCCCCGTGAGTGCCTGCTGCCATGTCAGCGAGTGCATGTACTGCTCCGTGTTGATGATGCGGATCTCTCGCTCCAGCTCAGGGATAATGGCACCTGTGCGCCAGCCGTGACGTAGCATGAGATCCTGGGGGGGCAGGGGGCAGGGCAGGCAGGGCTCAGCGCCGGCCAGGAGGTCCCCCTCCCCTCCCCACTGCGACCCATCCCTGCCTCCTGCCCTCACCGCCAGGTCACTGTAGAGGTGGTCTCCGAAGTAGAGCACACGGGGGCCTCGCCATTCCGTCAGACGCAGGAAGTCAAACAGGTTTCCCTGGGAAGAGATTGGCGGTGGGGGGGACGGGGCTAAGCCCAGTGTGCTGAGGGGACTCCCCCAGGGCTATTCTCCACCAGTCTTCCCAAATCCCCAGAGGCAGCAAGGCCCCTCTAGCCGGATGCTGGGCTGCCCTTTCCCGTGGCCTCGCTGTCCCCTCCAGGCTCTGGAAGGGGGTCTGCCTGGGGCAGGAAGGTCTCCTATAGGCCTGGCCTGGTGCCCTGGGCCTCCCCTCCCCGTGCCCTCACACCCACCCAAGCTAGAGTCCACTCTTCGTGGGAAACAAACTGCAGCAGTGACCCCATGGCCCTGAAGCAAGCAGGCCACCTCGGCCTGAGCCCAGAGGGACCCAGCAGACGAATGGCAGTCCTCACTGTGAGGCCGCCTGCCCCTCCTGCGCCAAAGCTGGAAAGAAGATGAAAAGAAGAGCCAGGCTCAAGCACAGCAGAGGAAGCTGGCAGGGGAGCAGAAACTGGGGCAGGGGTTTCGGGGTGGGGGGGGACACAGAGCAGGAGGTACAGCAGCCTCCACAGGGCAGGCGCCCACAGCCCAGAAGTGAGAAGACTATACACCCAGCAAAAAGGAGTTACTAGAAGCAGTCTGTGGGTGTGAGAGGCCTAGGGGAGGTGACAGCCATGGGGGAAACAGGTAGCTGTGAAGGGCTTAATGGTTGAAATAAGCTCAAGCAGAGAAGGTGAGGAGCAGGGGGCCCGGAGCAAGAGGGAAGTACGAGCGGGTGGGGTGCTGAGGATGTGCCAAGTCAGGCAGGAGGGAACCTGAGGTCCAGCAACAGGAGACGGGGAGAGCAAAGACGGCGAGAACCACGCACACAATGAAATTTCAGAACATCAGGCATACAGAAGTCTAAAGCCTGCCAGAGAAGAAAAATCAGTGCTCCCCACAAAGATGCATGACCCTCCTCAGGCTCAGCCAGGATGCCATGACAACAGGGAGCATCAGCCTCAGAGCCGAGGGGTAAAGCTGGTGCCCAAGGGGGCCGCCGACAGTTGGGGGCCAGCAGGGTGGAAGGCTGACCAGTTGGCAGGGGTGAAGGGCTGGCATCGGGCGGCCCGAGGCTGCTCCCTGTGGCTGTCACTGGCCCGACTGCTGGCTTCCTCCCTGCCCCCAGCTTCTGGAACCTCCATCTCCCAAGAAACCCAGCTCAGCCAGGATTTCTGCATTCCATCCAGAGCCAAATGCCTTAATCACCTCCTGCTCACAGCCACCTGACACTTCCCCACCAAGCACAAGGCCCCTCCTCATCTTCCTAGCCAGCCAGGAAAGGGGTCTCCTCACCCCCAGCCCAGCTCAGGGGCCCCAACCAGGCTCATCTGGCTGCAGCAGAGTGCTCAGCCCCAAGCGAAACCAGGGCCATTTATTGGGCACTTGGCGAATGCCCGGAAAACCTAAGAGCTTTACACCACCACTCAAGTAGAGTATTATATACCTCTTTTACAGACGAGGAAAGCACAGCACAGAGAGGCCGAGCAATTGGGCCAGGCCCTGGGAGCCACTTCCTGTGAGGGGACAGAGCCACAACAGAGGTGTGGTGGCTGGTCAGGGCCCAAGAGGCCACGCGGCAGCCCTGCCACAGCCTGGGGCCGTGGCTGGGCCCTGGGGTCCCTACCAGGTGCAACTCCCACCTAGATGCCCCTCACCTGCCGATAGATCTTGCCCTTTTCCAGGCGGGTGATACGGTCCCAATGCAGTGAGCCCTTCTCATCAAGTTTTCTGAAAGGCCTAGGGTGGGTTGAAAGGCCTAGAGTGGGGTTAAAGGGCCTGATTTCCAGTCTGTGGCAGGACCACAGGCTGGACACCTCCCACTCTGCAAAGGCCCACCTGCTCACCTGCCCATCAGCAAGGGGGTGCCCCCACCCCAGGCACACAGGGCGGCAAGCAGAGGCCAGTCCCCGCTCCCTGGGCCCATTGCCCCTGCCAGGCCCATACTTGCGCCGGTCGGTGAAGAAGCTGGGCTTGTCTGCCTGGACGATGACCACGTCGAAGAGTTGGCGCCAGTCGGCACCCACCATGTGCCGCATCCCCTTGTCCCTGGGCAAGGGTGGGACAGAGTGGGACAGGTGGCAGGTGTCTGAGGGAGGCTCCAGGCCTGCCCACCCCAACTCAGGCCCCTGCCCTGCTCCCTCCTCCCACGGGTTGGGGGGCACAGGGGTGCTCACACGAAGCTGAAAGGACTGTTGGTGATGAGGAACAGCTGTTTCCCGTGCGCCACCAGGCGGCTCAGGACGGCGAATGTCTCATCCCCTCGCAGGATGTACTTCTCTAATGGGGGGAGATGGGAGCTTGTGAGGGCCAGCCCTGCACCCTGCCCAGGCAGGCCGCAGCAGGGCAACCATCCCCCCTTACCCATGTCCTGCTCGATCCACTGGTACATAAGGCCCTTCACGTGCACATCTCGGATGGCGTCCTGGGGGCAGTGGAAGACAGTGAGGCCACAGTGGAGCCCAGGAGGACCTGCCCTGCTGTGGCTGGACTTCACCTTCCCTGCCACACTGGGCGGCAGGCCTAGCGCCCTCACCGTCACATCCTTATAGAGGTGTGCTTGGTCAAACTCCAGGCCATGGCCCAGGAAGTGGTCCACCACGCAGGAGAGCAGTGCCATCTCTGGCAGCGAGAAGATGTCCATGAACTGCTTGATGGAAGGACCCTGAGGAAGGACCACTGACTCAGCAAGCCCCAGCTCCGGAGACCCAAGAGCTCCAAATCTGTCTTGGGACACTGGTGGAGGGGCATAGCCTGTGGATCAGGGCTGGCCCACCAGGGTGTGGGCACTGCCTCCCAGGGAGCCAGCACCCACCGTGAGGTCATGGAGCTGGCTGCCCTGGGCAGTGGCAGACAGAGTGAGTACCTTGCCATAGAAGCCACTCATCTGGTACAGTGGGATGTGCTGGGTGCCCCCATATAGGTTGATCACCTCTTCGTCTGGTACAGGCTGAAGGCCCCTGGGTGGATGCAGAGATCACCAGTTTGAAGTGGTCCTGGAGCAGCAGGCTGGGGTGGGGTCAGGGCAAGATCAGCACTGACCTGTAGGCTGTCCCCAGTTGCACATAATGGAAGGCATCAATCTTCATCAGAAGACTCTGAGGGCACCAAGGGAGTAAGATGGGCAATGAAGGAGTTTGCCATTAGCTCTGAGCCAGCCTTTGCTAGCCCCCATGCTGAAGCCCCAGATGGATGGTACCAAGGGTATCATGTGCACGCCAAGAGGAAGCTACAGCTTTGAGGCCAACGAGTAGAAAGATGAGCACCGCGCCCGCCCGCACAGCAGACGGGAGGCTAAGGAAGTAGTTCTGATATACATCCAGTCAGGAGGGGCCAGGGAGTCTGGTCTAGCCACTCACCTTCTGAATATCATAGTGGAGGCCACGGATGGCAAAGCTGGGGTTGTAGTCATACTTTCGAATCCCCTCCGGGTACTGTCGGGAAATCAGGTCAGGCCTGAGCCAGCAGGACTGACAGACCTGCTGGCTGGGCAGCTGCCTCGGGGGATCAATTCAGCCACCCATCCAGGGGCGCCCCAGGATCCGGCCTGGGACCCCTACCTGTTTGACCTCACCTTGTAGTGCTCAATCAGGATGTCACGGGCGGCAGTGAAGATCTCTGGGTGCAGTGTGTCCGCATACTGGGCCAGTGTGTAGTCATAGTCGAAGCCGTAGACCTCGACATCGCGCAGGCTGATCTCGTTGTTGGCATAGATGGCCGCTGGGTTCAGGAGACTGCAGACCTCAGGAGGCAGGAGGTCTAGAGGAAGGAGGTGTAAGTATAATGAGAATAATCAGGAAACACCCTAAAATGGTACTCTTAGCTCAATGCAGCATTAGGTCAAACTGAGGCTCAGAGAAAAGTCACTCGCCCAGGGTCACATGGGTGGGGTAAGGACCCTATGGGTCCTGGATTATACCACCGCCTGCCGCCTACCAGTTGCTCTGAGCCATGCCTCGTCCAGATTCTCATAAGCCCCATGGGACACTTGGCTATGCTCTGACACTTTCCACCTTGCCTGAAGCTGGGGTTGGGACTTAGGAACATTATCAAGGTGAGGGGTACTGGGTAGCTCCGCTGCTGCTCAGGGCCCCAGCTCTGTGCACCTGCCACAGGTCTCACAGTGAGGCCCCTCTAATCGGATTTCAGCTGCCCACCAGCCCACGTAATGACATTCACTGCCCCGGGACTGAGCAGGACCCTGTGGGGCTCCTGGGTACAGAAGCCTTTCTGTCCCCCGTTTCTTGTTTACAGGGAACAGACTACAGCCTCCATGACCTTCCCCGGGTTCCAAAGGGCAGATTTGAACAGCTGCTAGTAGGGAAGGGAAAGGATGGGGAGACAAGTGAGGAGCAGCCAAGAAACAACCTGAGGCAAGGTTTGAGGAACCAGAGAAGCTCATCAAGATTAGGAGACCAGGGCTTCCCTGGTGGCGCAGTGGTTAAGAATCCACCTGCCATGCAGGGGATATGGGTTTGAGCCCTGGTCCAGGAAGATCCCACATGCCACGGAGCAACTAAGCCCGTGTGCCACAACTACTGAGCCCGCATGCTGCAACTACTGAAGCCCATGTGCCTAGAGCCTGTGCTCCACAACAAGAGAAGCCACTGCAACGAGAAGCCTGCGCACCACAACGAAGAGCAGCCCCTGCTCACCGCAACTAATGAAAGCCCGTGCGCGCAGCAATGAAGACCCAGTGCAGCCAAAAATAAATAAATTAAAATAAATTTAAAAAAGAAAAAAAAAAAGATTAGGAGACCACCTGAGGCAAGATTAAAGGAGTGCAGACCCTGCACACACCCTCATCAGCAACCCCACCCTTGAATGATTGCTATAAAAACTCCTCACCAATTCCTCCCCGGTTGGGAGATAGTTTTTTGGCACAGGAGCCTGCTGTGTCCCCCTTTGCCGGCCAAAGCAATAAAGCTATTCTCTTCTACTTCACCCAAAACTCTGTCTCTGAGATTCAATTCGGCACTGGTGCAGGGAGGCTGAGTTTTTAGCATCAAATTTGGCACCCAACATGGGGCTGACTCGCAGACAGTCCTGGTCGGGGGCGGATTCCCTTGCTTGACTGGACGCTCCAAGATTTCCTCCATGACAGCCTCACTCAAGAGTGGCTGAAGAATTCCTTTAGAGGCCAGATCACCTGGGACCCTTGCCTGGGAAGGCTGAGCCCCAGTCATACCCCATCGGCCATCCTGGCAGCTGAAACTCGAGGCAAGACTAGACAGTGGAAGAGTGGTCCCGCTAGGGACCACCCTAGCGGCTGCCAAGGCCATGTTGCCTTGAGGACGTTCCTCTCTTCCTCCTGCCTGGACCACCCTGGACTTCCAACTCCAAGGAATTATTTTGGGGAAGCATAAAAGTAGCATTTGGGATGTCATGACACCTCGGCTAGCATTTGGGGAAGTCCCCCAGGGTGTACTCCGTGGGCACTTTGACCCCGTTTGGGGGAACCTTGGTTCCCATTTGGGGGATTCTCTATTCCAGGAAATCCCATCTGAGAGGCATGCCGCTTGGGCAGAGGTCACGGGCTAAGTGGGACTAGGAAGCCCATTTGGTTTTGGTTTCTGTTTGGGTTTTTGGTTTCTTTGGTTTGAGGCTTCTGTTGCTGGCTAGGATTTTGGTTTGTTCTTGGTCTGAGCGTGAGTGTTCTTTCAATCAAACATGGGAAGTGCTTCTTCTTCGATTCCATCTGATAGTCCCCTGGGGAAAATTCTGGCAGACTGGTCAACCTATAGCTATCAACCTATGACTAAAAAGAATGAGATTCTAGTGTAATTCTGTTTGGCCAATGAACATTCTTAAAAGTAATGAGAGGTGGCCTTTGTGTGGTAGCCTAAGTTATTATTCTATTCTTCAGCTAGAATCGTTTTGTCACAGGAACGGAAAGGCTGGGAATTCTCTCCACTCCATCTGGGTAGCCACTCCGGGCTCTCCAAGAGCCAACTCTGGGTTGGTTCTTTTTCAAGAACTGAGCCAATCTGTTTGAAAACCTTTGTCTGGGAGTTCAAGCAGAATTTTTAAACTACACCTCCTCTAATTTTCTGTGTGGCCATAGCTTATCTGTCGTTTGTGCTTTTGTGTGTATTGTTTTGGGGTGAGCCACTCTGGCTTGCGCAGGGTGGGAAAATTCTACCTGCTCATTGTGAGCCACTTTGAATTCTGTCTGGGAGTGGAAATGCAATCTTTGGGCTACACCATGTCTGATCTTTTGTTTGTGGGACCATGTTTGTTGTTTGTATGTGTGTGTGTCAGTACTTGCACTGACCGGTTGAGACATCTTTCGTGAATAACAGAGCTCACGTGTGACAACATCAGTGTATCCTTCCCTATTGCGTGGGGCTTTGCCTGTGGAGGAATGTTGGTTGGGATTTTCCCTTTTGGACTAGCTTTGTTATAGGTGACCAGAGCTCTGTTCAATCTCTGTACACCCCCTAGGGTATTTTTACAAAACTGGGAGCTCTTCAGCTATGCTCCCATGAAAAGGAATTGGTATTTCTTTTTCAGGTATTAGGATGAATTGGTATTAGGTTCTCAGGAACACATGTTATCTAGACCATCTCTAGTTCCTGAGACTGAAGAAGAAGGGCAGGGGAAAGAAGGCCTTATTAAACTCAAGTGGAAAAACTGAGAGATCTCTGGTTCTGTCTTTATGTAGAAGTTAACTTGTAAATGAGCTCTGTTTAATTGACTTAAAAGTAAGAGCTTACAAGTTAAATCTAAATGTCTAAAAAATTGGCCAATATAAATTCTGGACCACACGATCTGGGAAATATTCAATACTGAATTGATATCTGTTACTGAAGGTAGCTTAAGCTTGTTGGTTTAATTAATATAGACATGTCTATTCTTAGAATCATCAGTGTTAAATAAAGCAAACGAGGTTAAGAGTTTTTGGGTAGACTTCCGGGGAAGATGGCGGAAGAGTAAGACGCGGAGATCACCTTCCTCCCCACAGATACACCAGAAATACAGCTACACATGGAACAACTCCTACAGAACACCTACTGAACGCTGGCAGGAGACCTCAGACCTCCCAAAAGACGTCCTCTGGCGACCTACACACAGAGGTGGGGCCAAATCCAAAGCTGAGACCCAGGAGCTGTGAGAACAAAGAAGAGAAAGGGAAATCTCTCCCAGCAGCCTCAGAAGCAGCGGATTAAAGCTCCACAATCAACTTGATGTACCCTGCATCTGTGGAATACATGAATAGACAACGAATCATCCCAAATTGAGGAGCCGTGTGGATGAAAGGTTCTTGGTGCTGCAGCCAGGAGTCAGTGCTGTGCCTCTGAGGTGGGAGAGCCAACTTCAGGACACTGGTCCACAAGAGACCTCCCAGCTCCACATAATATCAAATGGCGAAAATCTTCCAGAGATCTCCATCTCAACACCAGCACCCAGCTTCACTCAATGACCAGCAAGCTACAGTGCTGGACACCCTATGCCAAACAACTAGCAAGACAGGAACACAATGCCACCCATTAGCAGAGAGGCTGCCTAAAATCATAAAAAGTCCACAGACACCCCAAAACACACCACCAGACGTGGACCTGCCCACCAGAAAGACAAGATCCAGCCTCATCCACCAGAACACAGGCACTAGTCCCCTCCACCAGGAAGCCTACACAACCCACTGAACCGACCTTAGCCACTGGGGACAGACACCAAAAACAACAGGAACTACGAACCTGAAGCCTGCAAAAAGGAGACCCCAAACACAGTAAGATAAGCAAAATGAGAAGACAGAAAAACACACAGCAGGAGAAGGAGCAAGATAAAAACCCACCAGACCTAACAAATGAAGAGGAAATAGGCAGTCTCCCTGAAAAAGAATTCAGAATAATGATAGTAAAGATGATCCAAAATCTTGGAAATAGAATAGACAAAATGCAAGAAACAGTTAACAAGGACCTAGAAGAACTAAAGATGAATCAAGCAATGATTAGAAACACAATAAATAAAATTAAAAATACTCTAGATGGGATCAATAGCAGAGTAACTGAGGCAGAACAACGAATAAGTGACGTGGAAGATAAAACAGTGGAAATAACTACTGCAGAGCAGAAGAAAGAAAAAAGAATGAAAAGAACTGAGGACAGTCTCAGAGACCTCTGGGACAACATTAAACGCACCAACATTTGAATTATAGGGGTTCCAGAAGAAGAAGAGAAAAAGAAAGGGACTGAGAAAGTATTTGAAGAGATTATAGTTGAAAACTTCCCTAATATGGGAAAGGAAATAGTTAATCAAGTCCAGGAGGCACAGAGAGTCCCATACAGGATAAATCCAAGGAGAAATACGCGAAGACACATTAATCAAACTGTCAAAAATTAAATACAAAGAAAACATATTAAAAGCAGCAAGGGAAAAACAACAAATAACACACAAGGGGATCCCCATAAGGTTAACAGCTGATCTTTCAGCAGAAACTCTGCAAGCCAGAAGGGACTGGCAGGACATATTTAAAGTGATGAAGGAGAAAAACCTGCAACCAAGATTACTCTACCCAGCAAGGATCTCATTCAGATTTGATGGAGAAATTAAAACGTTTACAGACAAGCAAAAGCTGAGAGAGTTCAGCACCACCAAACCAGCTTTACAACAAATGCTAAAGGAACGTCTCTAGGCAAGAAACACAACAGAAGGAAAAGACCTACAATAATGAACCCAAAACAATTAAGAAAATGGGACTAGGAACATACGTATCGATAATTACCTTAAATGTAAATGGACTAAATGCTCCCACCAAAAGACACAGATTGGCAAAATGGATACAAAAACAAGACCCATATATATGCTGTCTACAAGAGACCCACTTCAGACCTAGAGACACATACAGACTGAAAGTAAGGGGATGGAAAAAGATATTCCATGCAAATGGAAATCAAAAGAAAGCTGGAGTAGCAATTCTCATATCAGACAAAATAGACTTTAAAATAAAGACTACTAGAAGAGACAAAGAAGGACACTATATAATGATCAAGGATCGATCCAAGAAGAAGATATAACAACTGTAAATATTTATGCACCCAACATAGGAGCACCTCAATACATAAGGCAAATACTAACAGCCATAAAAGGGGAAATCGACAGTAACACATTCATAGTAGGGGACTTTAACACCCCACTTTCACCAATGGACAGATCATCCAAAGTGAAAATAAATAAGGAAACACAAGCTTTAAATGATACATTAAACAAGATGGATTTAATTGATATTTATAGGACATTCCATCCCAAAACAACAGAATACACATTTTTCTCAAGTGCTCATGGAACATTCTCCAGCATACATCATATCTTGGGTCACAAATCAAGCCTTGGTAAATTTAAGAAAACTGAAATTGTATCAAGTATCTTTTCCGATCACAATGCTATGAGACTAGATATCAATTACAGGAAAAGATCTGTAAAAAATACAAACACATGGAGGCTAAACAATACACTACTTAATAACGAAGTGATCACTGAAGAAATCAAAGAGGAAATTAAAAAATACCTAGAAACAAATGACAATGGAGACATGACGACCCAAAACCTATGGGATGCAGCAAAAGCAGTTCTAAGAGGGAAGTTTATAGCAATACAATCCCACCTTAAGAAACAGGAAACATCTCGAATAAACAACCTGACCTTGCACCTAAAGCAATTAGAGAAAGAAGAATAAAAACACCCCAAAGTTAGCAGAAGGAAAGAAATCATAAAAATCAGATCAGAAATAAATGAAAAAGAAATGAAGGAAACGATAGCAAAGATCAATAAAACTAAAAGCTGGTTCTTTGAGAAGATAAAATTGATAAACCATTAGCCAGACTCATCAAGAAAAAAAGGGAGAAGACTCAAATCAATAGAATTAGAAATGAAAAAGGAGAAGTAACAACTAACACTGCAGAAATACAAAAGATCATGAGAGATTACTATAAGCAACTCTATGCCAATAAAATGGACAACCTGGAAGAAATGGACAAATTCTTAGAAATGCATAACCTGCCAAGACTGAATCAGGAAGAAATAGAAAATATGAACAGACCAATCACAAGCACTGAAATTGAAACTGTGATAAAAAATCTTCCAACAAACAAAAGCCCAGGACCAGATGGCTTCACAGGCGAATTCTATCAAGCATTTAGAGAAGAGCTAACACCTATCCTTCTCAAACTCTTCCAAAATATAGCAGAGGGAGGAACACTCCCAAACTCATTCTACGAGGCCACCATCACTCTGATGCCAAAACCAGACAAAGATGTCACAAAGAGAGAAAACTAGAGGCCAATATCGCTGATGAACATAGATGCAAAAATCCTCAACAAAATACTAGCAAACAGAATCCAACAGCACATTAAAAGGATCATACAGCATGATCAAGTGGGGTTTATTCCAGGAATGCAAGGATTCTGCAATATATGCAAATCAATCAACGTGATACACCATATTAACAAATTGAAGGAGAAAAACCATATGATCATCTCAATAGATGCAGACAATGCTTTTGACATAATTCAACACCCATTTATGATAAAAACCCTGCAGAAAGTAGGCATAGAGGGAACTTTCCTCAACATAATAAAGGCCATATATGACAAATCCACAGCCAACATCATCCTCAATGGTGAAAAACTGAAACCATTTCCTCTAAGATCAGGAACAAGACAAGGTTGCCCACTCTCACCACTCTTATTCAACATAGTTTTGGAAGTTTTAGCCACAGCAATCAGAAGAAAAGGAAATAAAAGGAATCCAAATTGGAAAAGAAGAAGTAAAGCTGTCACTGTTTGCAGATGACATGATACTATACATAGAGAATCCTAAAGATGCTACCAGAAAACTACTAGAGCTAATCAATGAATTTGGTAAAGTATCAGGATACAAAATTAATGCACAGAAATCTCTGGCATTCCTATATACTAATGATGAAAAATCTGAAAGTGAAATCAAGAAAACACTCCCATTTACCACTGCAACAAAAAGAATAAAATATCTAGGAATAAACCTGCCTAAGGAGACAAAAGACCTGTATGCAGAAAATCATAAGACACTTTTGAAAGAAATTAAAGATGATACAAATAGATGGAGAGATGTACCATGTTCTTGGATTGGAAGAATCAACATTGTGAAAATGACTCTAATACCCAAAGCAATCTACAGATTCAATGCAATCCCTATCAAACTACCACTGGCATTTTTCACAGAACTAGAACAAAAAATTTCACAATTTGTATGGAAACACAAAAGACCCCGAATAGCCAAAGCAATCTTGAGAACAAGAAACGGAGCTGGAGGAATCAGGCTCCCTGACTTCAGACTATACTACAAAGCTACAGTAATCAAGACAGTATGGTACTGGCACAAAAACAGAAAGATAGATCAATGGAACAGGCTAGAAAGCCCAGAGATAAACCCACGCACATATGGTCACCTTATCTTTGATAAAGGAGGCAGGAAGGTACAGTGGAGAAAGGACAGCCTCTTCAATAAGTGGTGCTGGGAAAACTGGACAGGGACATGTTAAAGTATGAGATTAGATCACTCCCTAACACCATACACAAAAATAAGCTCAAAATGGATTAAAGACCTAAATGTAAGGCCAGAAACTATCAAACTCTTAGAGGAAAACATAGGCAGAACACTCTATGACATAAATCACAGCAAGATCCTTTTTGACCCACCTCCTAGAGAAATGGAAATAAAGACAAAAATAAACACATGGGACCTAATGAAACTTAAAAGCTTTTGCACAGCAAAGGAAACCATAAACAAGACCAAAAGACAACCCTCAGAACGGGAGAAAATATTTGCAAATGAAGCAACTGACAAAGGATTAATCTCCAAAATTTATAAGCAGCTCATGCAGCTCAATAACAAAAAAACAAACAACCCAATCCAAAAATGGGCAGAAGACCTAAATAGACATTTCTCCACAGAAGATATACAGACTGCCAACAAACACATGAAAGAATGCTCAACATCTTTAATCATTAGAGAAATGCAAATTAAAACTACAATGAGATATCATCTCACACCAGTCAGAATGGCCATCATCAAAAAATCTAGAAACAATAAATGCTGGAGAGGGTGTGGAAAAAAGGGAACACTCTTGCACTGCTGGTG
Organism: Mesoplodon densirostris; assembly: GCF_025265405.1. Taxonomy (NCBI): domain Eukaryota; kingdom Metazoa; phylum Chordata; class Mammalia; order Artiodactyla; family Ziphiidae; genus Mesoplodon; species Mesoplodon densirostris. The sequence continues at coordinate 73,759,052 of NC_082670.1, forward strand.
GGAATGTGAATTGGTACAGCCACTATGGAGAACGGTATGGAGGTTCCTTAAAAAAGTACAAATAGAACTACCATATGACCCAGCAATCCCACTACTGGGCATATACCCTGAGAAAACCATAATTCAAAAAGAGACATGTACCAAAATGTTCATTGCAGCTCTATTCACAATAGCCCGGAGCTGGAAACAACCTAAGCGTCCATCATCGGATAAATGGATAAAGAAGATGTGGCACATATATACAATGGAATATTACTCAGCCATAAAAAGAAACGAAACTGAGCTATTTGTAATGAGGTGGATAGACCTAGAGTCTGTCATACAGAGTGAAGTAAGTCAGAAAGAGAAAGACAAATACCGTATGCTAACACATATATACGGAATTAAAAAAAATGTCATGAAGAACCTAGGGGTAAAACGGGAATAAAGACACAGACCTACTTGAGAATGGACTTGAGGATATGGGGAGGGGGAAGGGTAAGCTGTGACAAAGCGAAAGAGAGGCATGGACATATATACACTACCAAACGTAAGGTAGATAGCTAGTGGGAAGCAGCCGCATAGCACAGGGAGATCAGCTCAGTGCTTTGTGACCGCCTGGAGGGGTGGGATAGGGAGGGTGGGAGGGAGACGCAAGAGGGAGGGGATATGGGAACATATGTATATGTATAACTGATTCATTTTGTTATAAAGCAGAAACTAACACATCATTGTTAAGCAATTATACTCCAATAAAGATGTAAAAAAAAAAGTTTTTGGGTAAACTCTTTATGAATAAGTATTTTAGGAATGTCTACTTAAGAATAATCTCTCCTGATGCTTGGTAACTTAAAATTGTAGAGTTGTGCTAAATTAAGTTAAATGATGGAAGTTTATTGAATAGGTAGGCCATTTCCAAGTAAAATAAGGTACTGAAACATTAATTACTGAATACTGGCTTCCTTTGCAGAGAGACTAAAGGTATTTAGGAACTAAAGGTATTTGGTGCCACCCTGTGATTCTGTAGAAGAAAGCACATGTCTGGGACTTCCCTGGTGGTCCAGTGGTTAAGAGTCTACCTTCCAATGGAGGAGATGCGGGTTTGATCCCTGGTTGGGGAACTAAGATCCCACATGCTGTGGGGCAACCAAATAAGGCCACACGCTCTGGAGCCCGCGTGCCACAACGAGAGAAGCCCCGCTCGCCGCGAAGAAGAGCACGCATGCCACAACTAAGACCCGACACAGCCATAAATAAATAAATAAATATTTTTTAAAAAAGCACGTGTCTTTAGACATTATTGGTATTTATGTTTATAAATCTACAGAGTGCTGAAGACAATTCACTGTTGCTTAAGGAAAGTAGGTTGTGTGTTTTTAACAAAAGATGGTATGAGGAATGGCACTGCATTTTCCTAAGGAAAAAAAAAAAGGGATTTTTGCCCTAGAGCTGGTTGATTTTGAATGGAAAAGGGGCAAAATGTTTACAGAAAGTTGTAGAAGATCTGCGGAAAAGGAAAAGGAAATTTAGTTGGGTAAATGAATTTTGTTGGGAGTGGGCTGGGACAAGACGATTTGGTTTCTTCCTCTAAAGTTTTCTTGAAATACTGCTTTTGATAACAGCTTGTGAGTTCCTTTGCCTTTAAGTGATCTGTATTCACCTTTAAAATCTTTTCACTTTGGTTAAGTAAATAGCATTGTTTGGCAGTTTCTAAAAGTTCTTTTGACCTCCAGCTAACTTTGAGATGCTTCAGAGGGCCCCTGAGGCATCTCAGAGAGAGACATTTAATTAAGATTTGGTACAAATCAAATGTAATCAGTTGTAATTCTGGTTATTGTAACCAAGTTTCTTTATCGATTACATTGTAATCAGATGTTTAACTGCATCCTTTAAGTCCTTCTGTCATTTATAGACAGTTATTGTACTCTGAAGCTTTTGCAGAAGTGCTTCATCTTCAAGATTTATGCGAAGGACCTTCTGACAAATATAAGTCTCTCATAAATTTCATATCATACCACTGAGCTGGGTCTACTGCTTAAGGCACATGTACAATGCTTGTGTGACAATTGGGTATAAATGATAAAATGTATGTCCTATAAAATGTTTCCTCATTAACATACCTCTGAGCTTGTTCAGGATACCTGATCAGTTTTCCCCCAGTGTGGATTAACTAGGCAAATATAAAGGAGGCCTAGTATGGAGGGACATGATCTACAACCAGGTCAAACAGCTGTATCACCCCGGCATTGGGGGACAGCTATTTTGATTATCAATGCTTTCTACTGAAAGATTTGCAATCAGAGGGAAAATGATGAAAAAAATCTGCATGTATTGAGGTGTGGGGAAGTCACTGGCTTATACATGGTTTAACTTTAAAAAAAGGCCTGTTTTGTGGCCTTTCAGACATGCATTGTACATCTGCTTTGACAATGAGGAGGGGAGTGCATTTGAAAGTCAAAATGGAGTAACTATGGTAAAACTAATTGACCATTGTATATGTGATTTCGGACATATTCCTGTATTGCTGCGAACTTGAATTTTCTGAGCTACATCAGACTTGGGATGCCACAGGGATTTAAAAATTCCCCTGCCCTCTTCAACGAGATTTTGGCTAAAGATTTACAAGGATTGCACGTGGATCAAGGTTGAGTAGAGGCCTTCCCAGCCAGAACAGAAAAAGTATCAGAAGTGACAAAAGCTCTTCTTAAGGACATTATTCCTAGGTACAGCCTTCCCTCTACTATTCAGAGTGACCATGGATCTGCTTTCATAGCAGAAATAACACAAACAGTAAACAAAGCTTTAGGTATATAATGGAAACTTCACTCAGCATGGAGACGCCAATCTATGAGAAAGGCTAAGAAGATGAATCACACCCTGAAGAACTTTTGCTAAGCTATGCCAGGAAACTCATCTAAAATAGAACAAGGGCTTGCCAGTTGCTCTCCTCCATATGTGGGTGGCCCCTAGAAGCAGGCGAGGATTGAGCCCTTAAGAAATTATGTACAGGAGACCATTCTTGGCTCCTAACAGTAAAGAAAGAAAAACAGTTCATGGTGCTGGGAAAGTTGGACAGCTGCATGTAAATCAATGAAGTCAGAACACACCCTCATACCATGCACAAAAATAAACTAAAAATGGCTTAAAGACTGAAACGTTAAGACATGACACCATAAAACTCCTAGAAGAGAGCACAGGCAAAACATTCTCTGACATAAATCATACCAATGTTTTCTTAGGTCAGTCTCCCAAAACAAAAATAAACAAATGGGACCTAACGAAACTTACAAGTTTTTGCACAACAAAGGAAACCACTCAAAAAATAAAAAGACAACCTACGGAATGGGAGAAAATATTTGCAAATGATGCGACAGACAAGAGTTAATCTCCAAAATATACAAACAGCTCATACAACAACAAAAAAAACAAACAACCCAGGGAATTCCCTGGAGGTCTAGTGGTTAGGACTCTGCACTTTCACTACTGAGGGTGCGGATTTCATCCCTGGTTGAGGAACTAAGATCCTGCAAGCTGCACAGTGCAGCCAAAAAACAAACAACAACAAAAAACCAAAAAAAAGAAAAAAAACCACCAATCAAAAAACAGGCAGAAGACCATAACAGACATTTCTCCAAAGAAAACATTTAGATGGCCAGTAGGCACATGAAAAGATGCTCAACATCACTAATTATTAGAGAAATGCAAATCAAAACTACAATGAGGTACCACTTCACACCGGTCAGAATCCCCATCATTAAAAAGTCTACAAATAACAAATGCTGGAGAGAGTGTGGAGAAAAGGGAATTCCACTCTTGGTGGGAATGCAAGTTGGTGCAGCCACTATGGAAAACAGTGTGGAGGTTCCTCAGAAAACTAAAAATACAACTACTATATGATCCAGGAATCCCGATCCTGGGCATATACCCAGACAAAACTATAATTCAAAAAGATACATGGGGCTTCCCTGGTGGCGCAGTGGATGAGAAACCGCCTGCCAATGCAGGGGACACGGGTTCGTGCCCCAGTCTGGGAAGATCCCACATGCCGCGGAGCGGCTGGGTCTGTGGGCCATGGCTGCTGGGCCTGCACGTCCGGAGCCTGTGCTCCACAATGGGAGAGGCCACAGCAGTGAGAGGTCCGTGTACTGCCAAAAAAAAAAAAAAAAACAAAAAAACACCAAAACCCAAAAAACAACAACAACAAAAAAGATACATGCACCCCTATGTTCACAGCAGGACTATTCACAATAGCCAAGACATGGAAACAACCTAAATGTTCAACAGATGAATGGATAAAGAAGATGTGGTACACATACACAATGGAATACTACTCAGCCATAAAAAAAGAATGAAATAATGCCATTTGCAGCAAACATGGATGCAACTAGAGATTATCATACTAAGTGAACTAAGTCCGAAAGACAAATACCATATATATCACTTATATGTGGAATCTAAAATAGGGCACAAGGGCCTCCCTGGTGGCGCAGTGGTTAAGAGTCCGCCTGCCAATGCAGGGGATACGGGTTCGTGCCCCGGTCTGGGAGGATCCCATATGCCGCGGAGCGGCTGGGCCCGTGAGCCATGGCCGCTGGGCCTGCGCATCCGGAGCCTGTGCTCCGCAACGGGAGAGGCCACAACAGTGAGAGGCCCGCATACCGCAAAAAGAAAAAAAGAAAAAAATAAATAAAATAAAATAAAATAGGGCACAAATGAACCTATCTACAAAACAGATTCGCAGACATAGAGAACAGACTTTTGGTTGCCAGGGGGGAGGTGGGGAGGTGGGGAGGCAGAGGGATGGACCGGGAGTTTGGGGTTACTGGATGCAACTGTTACATTTAGAATGGATGAACAGGGACTTCCCTGGCAGTCCAGTGGTTAAGACTTTGCCTTTCAATGCAGAGGGTGTGGGTTTGATCCCTGGTCAGGGAGCTAAGATCCCACATGCCTCGTGGCCAAAAACCAAAACATAAAACAGAAGCAATACTGTAACAAATTCAATAAAGACTTAAAAAAAAGAAATGGTCCATTATAAAAAAAAAAATCTTAAAAAAAAAAGAATGGATAAACAACAAGGTCCTACTGTATAGCACAAGGAACTATATCCAATCTCCTGGGATAAACCATAATGGAAAAGACTATAAAAAAATAATGTAGGGCTTCCCTGGTGGCGCCGTGGTTAAGAATCCGCCTGCCAATGCAGGGGACACGGGTTTGAGCCCTGGTCCAGAAAGATCCCACATGCCACGGAGCAACTAAGCCTGTGCACCACAACTACTGAGCCTGCACTCTAGAGCCCATGAGCCACAACTACTGAAGCGCACACGCCTAGAGCCCGTGCTCCGCAACAAGAGAAGTCACCACAATGAGAAGCCTGCATGCCACAACAAAGAGTAGCCCCCGCTCGCTGCAACTAGAGAAAGACCGCGCACAGCAGCGAAGACCCAAAGCAGCTTGAAAAAAAAAGTATGTATGTGTATAACTGAGTCACTTTGCTGTATAACAGAAATTAGCACATTGTAAATCAACTATACTTCAAATAAATAAATTAAGCAGGATGTACAACAGATTGGTCAATTGTTAACCGCTATGCATGAGTTTGTGTCTCACAGGTCTCCCCCTCGCCTGGAAGCTCCCTTTCAGCCCTTCAAAGCAGGAGACAGGGTGCTGCTGAAAGTGTGGAAAGAACAAGAACCTGAGCAGCAGCTTGCAGAGAAATGGAAGGGAGCCTATGATGTTCTTACCACTCATACTTCTCTGAAATTGGATGGAGTAAAACCATGGGTACATCACACTAGAGTAAGATGATCACCAGAGACTGACCAGCCACGCCTGCCTACAGCCAGCGAACAAGACCCCTAAGAAGTGGACATCTCACCCTTTGGGAAACCTTAAGTGTTTGTTCCGACAAGTGGAATGAAGTTTTGTTTTCTTATTCTTTCTCATACCTTTTACTTTTCCCCACAAAACTATAGATTCATATGCTGATTCTCTTGATAATTCTTAACTGCTGGATATGTGGTGAGCTTCCTATTTCCGGGTCTTCAGGATTGACTTGGTGAGTTTTCTCCCTTACAGGGAATTGTTTGGAAACAACTGGCTACAACAGCCCAGTTCCAGACTGGGTTTCTGATTTATTCTCCTGAATTTCTAAGGAAGTGAGATCTACACTGTCTACTAAAGATCCAGTTGTCACTCGTTTTACCTTTAACTTGGGTCTGTTGCACCAAAATGGCGGACTAAGGGATTGAGATCTTAATCATACAGGACTCCTCGGATCCAGGACTAGGAATTCAAGTATTTCTAATATTTCTTTCTTTCTTTTTCTTTAATACATTTATTTATTTATTTTTGGCTGAGTTGGGTCTTCATTGCTGTGTGCGGGCGTTCTCTCCTTGCAGCGAGCAGGGGCTACTCTTCATTGCAATGCACAGGCTTCTCATTGTGTTGGCTTCTCTTGTTGCGGAGCATGGGCTCTAGGTGTATGGGCTTCAGTAGTTGTGGCATGCAGGCTCAGTAGTTGTGGTGCATGGGCTTAGTTGCTCTGTGGCATCTTCCCGGACCAGGGCTTGAACCTGTGTCCCCTGCATTGGCAGGCGGATTCTTAACCACTGCGCCATCAGGGAAACCCTCTAATATTTCTAATTTGGTATCTATGACCCGTTTCAGCAGGAAATAGCCTGAGTGGCCATCACCCTGTTCCCTGAAAGATTTGGGGAAAGATAAAATTGAAGTGGGATTACAACCGAGTCCCTCTGCCAAGTTTATGATTAACATTTCTATCCAAAACGATTATTCTTTATCTTGTCCAACATCTGTTTTCCTCAAGACTGAGGAGTATCAAAGAAAAGGGGGGAGTGAAACCAAGCAGGACCCTGTGGGGCTCCTGGGCACAGAAGCCTTTCTGTCCCTCATTTCTTGTTTGTAGGGAACAGACTCCAGCCTCCATGACCTTCCCTGGGTTCCAAAGGGCAGATTTGAACAGTTGTTAGTCGGGAAGGGAAAGGATGCAGAGGCAAGGGAGGAGCACCCAAGAAACCACCTGAGGCAAGGTTTGAGGAACCAGAGAAGCTCATCAAGACTAGGAGACCACCTGAGATGAGATTAAAGGAGTGCAGACCCTGCTCACACCCTAATCTTCTCAGCAACCCCACCCTTGAACCATTGCTAGAAAAACTTACCAACTCCTCCTGGGTTGGGAGATAGTGTTTTGGGGCAGGAGCCTGCTGCGTCCCCCTGTGCCTGGCAAAGCAGTAAAGCTATTCTCTTCTACTTCACCTAAAACTCTGTCTCCGAGACTTGATTCAGCACTGGTGCACAGAGGCCGATGAGTTTTCAGCATCACCTCTAGGCAGGGAACATTGCTAATTATGACAGGTGGGACATGTGGTGGGTTCTGGGTCATTACCCAGGCTGCTCTCCTCTGAGGATACAGTCATAGCCACCCCCAATCCCCTGGCTGCTCCCTAGGGGGCTGAGAGTTCCCAGGCTTATCTGCCTTGGTTTCCCCATCTGTGCAGTGGGGGAGGTGGATGGGGAAAGGGCACGGGCTTTGAGGTCAGAGAGAGCAGACTGAGCCCTCCCTCGCATGGCTGTGACCTCAGGAAAATTACCACACCTTACCTTTTGGGGCTCAGTTTCCTTGTCTCTAAAGGGGGAATAAAAATTGTACCAACCTACAAAATTAAAAAGAGGGTCATACAGAACGTGCTCTGGGCAGCATTCCCACCTGGACCCGTGGCAAATGTAGGATTAAATGGGCAATGCACCTCTGGAGCCCATGTTTCCCTGTCCCCCGTTTCCCTCAAGGAAACGGGTTGCAGGGAATCAGAGGGGAGCAGGCAGGACCAGGTGCACACACAGCATACTGCCTTGCAGGGGCTCCAGGTAGCCCCGTTCTTGAGACCTCTAGCCTGTGGCTGAGGCCCAAACAGCCCAAGCCTCCAGGGAATTAATTTTTGTCTCAGACACAAGTTGTGGTCTTGAAGCAGAAGCCCTTGGCCATGGAGCAGACATTTGCCTCAGAGGTCCCTTTGGAACACAGGCTCCACACCCATCCCCTTTCCTTTGGAGACAAGTACAGAGTGTGGGTGGGGGAACAGGTGTAGCTGGTTCCTCTGGTGGCCCTTAGGCCTGGAAGAGCAGCTGCTTCAGATTCATGGGTGCAGATGGAACACTCCTCACCTGGGTGCACATGAAACACAGCTGACATCAGCTATGAAGCTGCTTCTGAGATGTCCCTTCCCACGGTCCTGAGTTCCTGGGTGCCATCTGTGACTCTCAGCACAAAGCCCAGTAGTTCCCCAGGAGGGCAGGGGTCTGCTTGGCTGTGCAGCCCCTTCCTGGCACTGAGTTCTGGCCAAATCCAGGCTTTCGCCTCTGCCCTTGAGGATATTCCCAGGGATGGACCACCCTCCCAGGAACAAAGCAGGATCGGGAAGCAGCCCACAGGTCTGGCCTCCTGACCCAGCTTCTAGACTGAGAAAACCATAGCTCTGGGGAGCATAAGGCCCCAGTTTCTTCCATAGGGCTGTGGTGGTGCATGGGGTCAGGTGAGGAGATACGCCCCCCACCTGCAACAGCCTCCCAAATTCACTGGTCTCACTGTCCAGCCCCCACCTTCCAGGCCAACTCCTCTCAATGGCAGCCATGAGACTCACTTGTGGGGGCCATCCTCCCAGCTGCTGCTGGTGCCTTAGAGCTCACTCCAATCCCATGAGGTGATCACACTTATTCCTCCATCATCCAGAGGAAGAAACTGGAGTGCAGCGAGGTAAAGTCACTTGCTTCAAACCATCTAGCAATAGGCCATGGAGCTGAGATTTGAATTCAGGTCACCCTACCTGCCTCAATCACTTTGCCCCTCCACCTGGCCTTCCAGTGTCACCACACTGAGGCTGGGGGGGAGGGGCTGGCCTGGGGCCTGGCTCCCCGGCAAATTTTGCCCACAGGCATCAGCATGTCTCAATGTCCAGAATCTCCCCCAAGAAAACCCAGCCAGAAGGGGATAGTTAGGACCCAGGGGTGCAAGGCTGGTCCATCCCGGCACTCATTATGGCATCTTGGAAATGACCTTGCCCTTATCACATCAAGAGGAATTTGGGGGGGGGGGGTCTCTGTGAAGATCTGAAGATCCAAGTGGGCCCTGAGTGATAAAGCCCACTAGACTTCCCTATGTCTCTCCCCCACACCTACAATGCAGGCTTCTCAGGCTGCTCTACAGAGGGTCTGCTCGAGGCCCAGAGCAAAGACAGCTCCTTAAACGGCACCCCATGTATGCCCTGTCCACTGGGTGGCGGGGGGAGGCAGGGATGGTCCTGATAGAGGCCCAAGGGCTTCAAAACCACCATTCCTCAGGGCTTATTCTGCCTTCAGCTCCTCAAAATGTGAGTCCTGTCCACCCACACTACTCCCAGGTCTCTACTCAGCTGGAGTGGAAGCCCTCGTTCAGGCAGATGGAATCTTCCAGACAGGACCACTTTGTCTTATCAGATGACAAAAGCTATGCCACTCGCGGAGGGGCTCCTCCTGAAGTTGCCCCGTCCATTCCTGGACTCTTTCCGAGTCACAACCCTGTGACAGAGGCCCCAGGACTGTTTTCCGATGTAAGACACTGAGGGTCCGAAAGGAAGAGGCTTGCTGAGTGCCACCCAGCTGGTCAGTGATAGGGCCAAGCCCCAACCACATCTGTCTGCTAAAGAGGCAGGGCCCCAGAGACCAGAACAAATATCCAGCCCTCTGGCCTCACCAGGGTGCCCTGGGGCCTCATCTGCCCGTTTTGCAGAGGGAGAGAGGATAGAGGAGTAAGTGCCCTGGCCAAGGAAGCAGCAACCCTTCTGGATTCCAGGGGACTTGGGCGACTTGGTGTCGTTTCTCCAAACAACGCCTTCCCCTCCTGGGCTGAGAGCGCGAGACTCCAGGGCGGAATCTAGAAGCGTGCGAAAAGTCTAGTCGGCATCTTTTGAGTCGGGAGTCTCTAGGAGCCCGCTCCGGCCAGCGCCGCCGGCTGGCTGGCTTTGTCCCCAGTACTCCCGCCCCAACTAAAGGCCCCGAAGAGAACAAGGGGTTGGGGGCGTTTCCGCTTCGGCCTCCCAACAGGCGGGACCCTGAGGAAAGACGGCGGGGCCCGCCTTCCGGCGGCCGCTACAGGAACCCCGAGCTCCTGAACACTGAGCGGAGGAACAAACCGCGCACCCGCCCGCCTCCGGGCGTCCCCAGAAGCCCCCAGGACCCTCCGCCGGAGTCCCTCCCGAAGGGCTGCCCGGCCTTAGGGCTCTGGGGCCCTGGTGAGCCCCACCACGGTGCTCCCCGCGAGGAGCGGCGCCCGGGACGACTCGGGAGTGGTGCCCTGGAACTCGGTCCGTCGGTCCGTCGCCCAGGCTCGCGTGTGCCGCCGAGAGGGCTACACGCCCGGCGCTCCTCCCGCTCGGGCTAACCTACCGTGCACCAGTCTCCGCATGTCCTGGTATCGGGCCCACAGGTGTGCGCTGGGCTCGGCGCCGCCGGCGGGCGCCGAGCGCGGGGCGCCGGGGCAGTGGGCGCCGGGACCCGGGGGGCCGCAACCAGGGCAGGAGGGCGAGGACGAGGCGGCTCGCGGCCCGCCGTGGTCTCGGCGCGGCAGGCAGCGCCGAGCGGCCGCCCGCAGCCCCACACCCGACATGCCCGCTGCGCGCCGCCCGCGCGGCCCTCAGCCCTCCGGCCCGTTCGCCGTCCTCCTACTGCGCGCCCGCCACCGTGGCCGCGTGCTCCTCACAGCGGCCGGCCAATGGGCGCGGCGCGCGGAGCCCGACCGCCAATGGGAGCGTCCCTATGCCCGGGGGGGGGCGGGAGGTCCCGGACGGGGCGGGGCGGGATCCCCGACCCCCTCCCCCTGTCTCCGGAGCGGCCCAGGAGGACTCTGCGCCCCTCTTCGGAATCTACGGCGGCGATGGCGGCTCCTTCTTTCCTCCCCTAGGGAGGCTGGCGGGCCTAAGAAAGGCCGTCCCCGCGAGGCGCCGGACGGCCAGGGCTCGGAGGGGAGAGGGCCAGAGCGCGGCGGGTCCACCCCGGCCCCCCGGTCCTCTGTCTCCCCCTCTGCTCCCGGGTCCTCCCGCCCCTTCCCCCACCTCCTGTCCTTCTGACCTCAGATCCTCTGCCCCTTCCCCCAGTCCTGCAGCGGGGGTACTCTTCCCCGCCCCTCGCCCCTGACGGTTCTGCCCGCGGACCAGAGACCAGTCCGTTTCACTCACGTCTCTGGCGGATAAAGAGTCCTTCCCGCGCGCTCCCCGCTGCCAGCCCCACGCTGGGTGAGACCTCGGGACTGTAGCGCAGCCGACGTCCGCTGAAGCAGACGTCGCTCCCTCTCTGTGCCTTACACAGATGACCTCTGTTAACTTGGAGCGAGGCGTTGGGCCAGGGGTCACTGTGCTTGCCTGGTTCCTACCTCAGCAAATGGCCGCACCGAACCGCTCCATTCCTCGCTTCCCCACGCAGGACTCTCTAGCTCTTCTAGCAATATCACCAGGATTTCCAACGAAATTCCTCTTTCCTGCTGGGAACCACTCTGCACCCGCGTGTATTCCACACAGATCCGTTTTCTGAGTCCACATGCGCATGTGCCCTGGGCCTTGAGCAGGCCAACCCTGCACCCGTGGGCCTTGTCGGTGGAGAGCTGGCTAGCTAGACACTGTTTCCGTGGGATGCTCCCCGCGGTGTCCTCGCTGGGTCTAAGGGTGCACATTCCAATATTCACTGCACCTTGGCTGAGGACCTACAGTGTGCCAGCCCCTGGGCCAAGTGCTGGCGCAGGATGGAGGCCATAGGTGGGCCCGTGGGTGGGCGGCTACCCTCCCCACTCCCAGGGCCCCAGTGAGCTAAGTGTGCGCTGGGGGCTTGACCATATGTAAGCCTCGTCTGGGCGGGAGATGGGTGCTCCGTGGTGTCCAGCCCGCAGAGCCACCAAGAGAAACCAGAGTGAGCACCAAGCCAGTTGTGTGTGCGTGGTTGGGTGGGGTTGACTCCGGGAGAAGGCAGGTTATCCAGGCAGCAGCTTGGGCCTGGCAGCTCAGTGGCGGACCCTACTACCCTTTTCAGAGGCGCTGCTTGATCTCTCTTCTCTTTTTGTACATTTCGTGTCCACGTTACCAAACTCTCTTATTGGTTCTAAGTTTTCATTTGACTTTCTTAGGTTGTCTGATAGTCCGGGAATAATGGAAAGTGCCCCATACAGGATAGCTTTTCTTAATTTTATGGTTGTTTGTCTCAGATGCTTACTTAGACTTTTCTTGTGATAATGATAGTTAGCTTTCAACAATGCACCTCAAATCCTGTTATTTTTAGAAGCCTAGGCATCAGTCTCGATCTAGAAATAAATGAAAGGCGTTGTGTAATTGCATTTTAGAGCATCGTGCACCACCCGTTTAGTAGTCCATCATAGAGGGTCATCACTTCTACTAGGACTTTAAGAAAAAAGATGGCGGTGGCAGAGTAGGGGGCGCGGCAGCCAACTCCGAATACCAACTTGCACAGGGGAGGCCGGGAGGCGGGGCCGGACCAACGCCACGTGGGAGGCCCCGCCCCTTGGTCCGCCCTGCCTCTGGAGCGGAGGAGTCTGCGCCAGCTAGTCTAGGCCTCACAGAGCACGCGCACTCTGACGCATTCTGATTGGCGGACCCACGCAGCCCACATTCTGGGTCCCGAGCTCAGCGCTGCTCCTTACCCGTTCCGCTCCTCACCTCCTTGGAGGTGGCCCAGGGCCGGGATCGCACGGCCACCTGGCCGCCGGACTCAGCAAGGACGGGCAGGACGGCTTCGGCTTCATCCGGGAGCTCCAGTCCAGGGGCTGGGACAGCTCCCGTCGCTCTTCGTTCCGCCGTACCCTTCTCCACGACAGCGGTCCGGCATGTTTTCCAGGGCCCAGGTGAGGCGGGTTCTGCAGCGGGTGCCCGGGAAGCAGCGACTCGGCGTCTACAGGTTCCTGCCCTTCTTTTTTGTCCTGGGAGGAACGATGGAGTGGATCATGATTAAAGTGCGCGTGGGCCAGGAGACCTTCTGTAAGTGGGAGTGCAGCAGCCTCTGTTTCATTTCAGGCAGGCGGGAGGCGGCGAGGGAGCCGTTTTCCTGGGGGCTATTCTCAGCTTGTAGACCTCTCATTCCGCTCAGCGCTGAGCTGCTTTTACCCTGGTCAGAAGGGCGAGTGCGGTTCCCTTCGTTGGGCGGTGGAGATCCGCCTGGGCTCTCCTGTAAGCGGGGCGACAAAGGCACATTGGTATCCAATCTTGAGACCTTCCCTGCACTTTGAGAGGAGGGCACGTGACTCCACTCAGGACGCCCTCCTTTCAAGCCTGCCCTTCGGCCATGCCGGTGACACTGTTCGGGCCTGAGGAAGACTTCTCACAGCACCTAGAAGCGGGTGGGATCCTCAGGATTCATGGAAGTTCCTAACTGGCCAGTCCAAACCCTAGAGGGAACTGGTTGGCCCGGCTTAGCTAAATACTACTGTCTTTACTGGCCAGAGTCATTGGTACCAATGCCCAGCGCTACAAAAAGTGTATCTGGCATTGCTTTGCTGAGCACTAGCCTGGACAGGCTAGTTCCTCTTCCAGGAAGACTTCCCTAACCCCTAGGCCCTTTCTGCTTTCTCCCTCTCCAGAAACACAATCACTTGTGAATCACCAACCCTCATTAAAAAAAAAAAAAGTGCTTTCTAAAGATATTTAATCCTTCTGTGTTCACCCATTCCTTCATATTTAATGAGCACTGATGAGAGGATATAAGGTGGAGGGCCCCCACACCAGAAGAGCACTAATGGGAGAGACAGATCATACAGTTACTATTAAGTGTGATCACTGCTGTGGGGGGAAAAGTTGGGGGAGCATGGGAGTCCTGGGTGGGGCACCTGAATTGGACTAGGTGGTGCAGGGAAGACTTCCTGGAGGAGTTACCATATCAGGTAGGATCCGAAGATTGAGTAGGTGTCAGCCAGATGAGGGAAACGTTTATGGACTTGAAAGTGTCTTCTGCCAGTGGTAAGAGCAAACCTTGGGGCCTTGGTGTGGAAGTATGCTGCTGTGTTTGAGGGACTGAAGCAGGTGAGCAGAGTGAGGGATGACGTGGTTAGAAAGGTGCCTGGGCAGGGCCACAAAGGGACTGGAGAACCAACAGTGTATCCCAAAGGGCTGAAGAGTTTTAAGCAGCAGCTGGTGAATGCTTTCTTGTGGAGGGCGGATTGACAGGAGCACTTAGGCTGTGTGGTTGTCCAGGTTTGAGATGGTGGCCTGGACTAGGGTGAGATGCCAAGAAGTGGGCGGAGTTGAGAGACACCCCAGAGGTAGTAGTGACAAGGGCTTGGTGATTGAGTGGACTCAGGAAATGAGGAGTGGAGGCTTCTGGTAGGGCAGCTGGGGCTGGGGGAACACAGGCAGGACAGTCCTGGGCTCCACTTTGGACATGATGAGGGGGGAGATGGTTATACAGAAGTGAAGCTCAGAAGGCAGATCTGGGCCTCAGATCTAGGTTTGTGGGTCATTCACAAGCTGATTGTGATGAAAGTCAGAGTTTAAACCCCAACATTTTAAGGGTGACTGAGAGTGACCAGAGAGGCAAGAAGGGAAACAAGAAGGGCTTGTTATCACAGAAGACAGGAGGTTCAGGAAGTTCAACTAAGTGAATGGGAGCTAAGCCCCCTCTCCCCTACCAGGAGAGACTTGAAATATGCAAATACTGATCAGGAAAGAGAGGGTGGAGAGAGGCTGGAGATACCTTGGCCCTTGAGAAGGTGGGAGAGGATGGGACCAGAGCAGGGCAAGGAGTAGCCCTTGGAAGTCAGCTGGAAGAGTTCTTTACTGATGACTTTTCTCTGCGAAGAAAGAGTTCTTGGCCATTTCGGGGTAGGTAAAGTAGGGTCAGGGCCGTGGCTGAAGAAACAGGACTGCCAGGCATCACAGTGGACCCAGTTAGATGCAACATTTGGGCCCACAGTGCAAAGCAAGCAGAGTGAGGCATGGAGAAGGAAGTAAGTTGGATTAATCTGTAGTTTGGGTTTTGAAGGTATATCAAGAAGTTGATCTTGATGAGAGGGAATTTCAGCTGATCTGGGCAGGAAGAGAGAACAAGGGCCTGAGGAAGTTGGTGGAGGTCCAAGGACAGAAAGGTAGTAGAGGTTGTGGTCAGAGCAGAATGAACTTATTGCTTCAGAGGAACACTGCAAGCAGATAGCAGAAGTTGAGAAGGAAGGAAGATGAAGGGGGCTGGTGCTTCATTTCTGTTGGGGGTGGCGTTGCCTGGGAAGATGGCACAGGACAGGGTCAAGGAACCTGAGCTAGTTGCCAGCATTTTCAGAGGCTGAAGGGGAGTGATGGACAGCAGATGCCAGTGCAGAGAAGATGGTGGCAAATGGCATAGGCCCCAGAGGAAGAAGGTGGAGAATCAGGAGTAGTCTGGAAAAGCAGCAGCTGAGAACAAGGAGACTGCCCTCATCTCCCAGCCCTCAGTTCCTGGGTGTGGCAGAGGGAGCAGCAGAGAGCTATAGGGCCAGAAGTGCCTCTGCGGGGCCAGTTAAGAAGGATGATTTCAGAGAGAAGTGAAATTGCTAAGGGCTGTGCTGGGACATGACACTATCTTTGAAGACACTGACTCTGACCATGCTATTGATATTGAGAGCTCCTTTAACATAGTGCTCATTTAAATCAAATCTCATTTTAAGTTTATTCTGGCATTGAGTTAAGCCTTAATGTTGAGATTCAGGTGACAGAACTAGACTATTGGTTAAATTACTCAGATATGTATTTCTAATTCCTTAGTCTCTTGAAAATCTAAATAAAATCTTTGTTTGATACAGATGATGTCTACCGTAGAAAAGCCTCAGAAAGGCAGTATCAGAGAAGGCTGGAAGATGCATCAGAGACTGAACTTCAGCAGTCAATAAAGTGAATATGAAACTTTACTACTGGTTTCAACTCCTTTAAAAATGTACTTTTCGGGTCTCTTGTTCTTACATAGAACTGCCTTTACAAAGAATTTTTATAGTTTTCCTGTCTATGCTTGAATACTTCCCAAGTCACTGATGGACAGCACTTGTGGGAAAATTATTTCCTACTAAAACACACCTACCCATTGAATCTAGTCCATGAAATATTTCTAAACAATTCAAGGATCAATCAGGATGCTTTTCAGGGTAGCCTGAATTGTTTGTGCAGTCCTTTTTTTTTAGGCAACAAGGGATAACCTTATTTAGTTTTTTTGCAGAATTCAGACTTACTATGAATAAAAGTTAGTTATCTACTGTAGGATCATTTAAACGAGGATTATTATGCAGACTGCATTTCTGCTAGCTACCAATTTGTAAACATTTTGTTAGAATGTGACCATACGTTAGTCATGTTAAGTGCTCTTGTGAACAGAGACAACCCACTTTCCTTGCTTGGCTCCACTAACATACAAGGGCTGGACCTCCATGAAGACTGAGGAGCAACACGTTTCACTCCCCTCTGAGATGAAGATGTTGCTTTCATCCAGCTGCTAAAGATAAAGACACTGCTCCTTCCCAAAGAAAGTGAATCTTCACAGCATAAAGCAACCGTAGACTTGAGCTAAATCGGAGGCTGTCTATAGGGAGAGATTTTCCAATCTGACCCAGAATAAGTTTGGATCAGTTGGTAGAAAAAGCAAAGGCATCTTTCCATGTTTGGATAACCATATCCAACATCTTTTCAAACAAGAAAATATATACATATTAAGACTAAGTTTCAAAATAGTTTCTAACTATTGCTCATGAATAAAGAAGCAGATGCTTAAGGCCACAGGTTATCCTCAAGTTAATGATATCTGCCACAAATAAATTGTTCTAAGGGATTTTTTTTTTCTAATTTAAGTCAGTCCATTTACGTTAGAACCAATCCAGTATAAATAAGGAGCCACTGACTACTTAGATCTCATTAAAGCACTAATGAGTCACTGCTCAGAGGTGGCTTGAGTATAAAGACCAGTGATGACCAACAGCACCAGGGAGAGGAAGGTAGTTCTCATGTGCGCTTTTGTTACCTCAAGCGTTCCCGATGACCCTAAACCTCATAGTTACTTTTAGTGACTAGACTGCTGCATAATGAATTTAAATTGCGGCTTTAATTCCCACTTGTTCCCCCAACCCCAGTTTTAGAAGTTTAATATTTTGTACATATGTAAAGACCTTTTACAAAGAATAATTGTAAATGCTAATAAAACCATCAGCTAACTTCTGTGTCTGCTGTGGTTTCCTTCCCTGGCCTATCCCACTGTCTCCATCCCAGGGAGAATCTCTAGTCTAATATTTGTGCTAACTTCCCTAGAGTTTTCTTCACCTTTCTAAAATATATGTATTGGAGTGCCAATTTATTTAAGACAACGAAGCTTTGAATACGACAACAATGTCTGACTTCAAGGCAAGTAGACTAGCAAAGCAATTGTATTAAATTGAAGATACTTTCAAAGCATATTAATTTGGATGCTACAGAACTAATTTTTGTTAACCAAGGTGCAAGCTTTTTAACTTTGCCTCAATTTTTTTTTTTTTTTTTTTTGGCGGTACGCGGGCCTCTCACTGTTGTGGCCTCTCCCGTTGCGGAGCAAAGGCTCCGGATGCGCAGGCTCAGTGGCCATGGCTCACGGGCCCAGCCGCTCCGAGACGTGGGATCTTCCCGGACCGGGGCACGAACCCGTGTCCCCTGCATCGGCAGACGGACTCTCAACCACTGCGCCACCAGGGAAGCCCTGCCTCAATTTTTTAGCAGTTCTACTAAGGAATATGACTCTATCCCACTTATCAGACACTAGGATTATTTAAGGGAACATCAATAATTTAAAGAGCAACGCTCTCATATGCTGCTTACAGAACTGCAGTGCCCCCTACTCTGAACTACAAGGCAAACAATTTAATAACTTGCATTTCAAAAACCACAATACTTCAGAATGACAAAAATCTAATTAGCATTTATTGCTAGAAGTCTACCTCCACTGGGGTGTTAGACAAAGAACGTGGGCTTTGGAGCTTCATTTTATCATCTGAATGGATAGGGAAAGTATCGGGTTGACCAAAAAGTTCATTCGGTTTTTCCCGTAAGATGGCTCTAGTAGTGCTTAGCTGTCTTTAACTTCATTCGAAACAATTTTGCTAGACTGTATTGTGGCAGGTCTCATATCAGCGTGCATTAAAAAAAAATCAAAATTGGTGAATTTTTGTGCAGCCATTTTAATATTGAAGATGGAAGCAACATTTTCCACGTATTATGCTTTATTATTTTTTATATAAATTTTATTTATTTTTGGCTGCGTTGGGTCTTTGTTGCTGCGCGTGGGCTTTCTCTAGCTGTGGACAGTGGGGGCTACTCTTCGTTGTGATGTGAGGGCTTCTCCTTGCAGTGGCTTCTCTTGTTGCAGAGCACAGGCTCTAGGCGCGCGGACTTCAGTTAGTTGTGGCTCATGGGCTGTAGAGCGCAGTCTCAGCAGTTGTGGTGCATGGGCTTAGTTGCCCCGAGGCATGTGGGATCTTCCCGGAGCAGGGATAGAACCCGTGTCCCCTGCATTGGCAGGTGGATTCCCAACCACTGCGCCACCAGCGAAGTCCCTGTGCTTTATTATTTCAAGAAAGGTAAAAACGCAACTGAAACACATAAAAAGATTTGTGCAGCGTATGGAGAAGGTGCTGTGACTGATCGAACATGTCAAAAGAGGTTAGTGAAGTTTTGTGCTGGAGATTTCCCGCTGGACAATGCTCCACGGCCAGGTAGACCTACTGAAGTTGATCGTGATCAAATCGAGACACCGAGAACAATCAACGTTATACCATGCGTGAGAGAGCCGTTATGTTAATTGCTTTGATGTTTGGGTTCCATAATTTAAGTGAAAAAAGCCTTCTTGACTGTATTTCCGCATGCAATTCTCTACTTAAACGTAACGAGAACATTCTATTTTTAAAACAAATTGTGACAGGCGATGAAAAGTGGATACTGTACAATAATGTGGAATGGAAGAGATCGTGGGGCAAGATAAATGAACCATCACTAACCAACCAAAGGCCGGTCTTCATCCAAAGAAGGTGATGTTGTATATATGGTGGGATTGGGAGGGAGTCCTCTATCATGAGCTCCTTCCAGAAAACAAAACGATTAATTCCAACAAGTACTGCCCCCAGTTAGACCGACTGAAAGCAGCACTCGACGAAAAGCATCCGGAATTAGTCAACAGAAAACGCATAATCTTCCATCAGGATAACGCAAGACCGCACGTTTCAATGACCAGGCAAAAAACTGTTAACAGCTTGGCTGGGAAATTCTAATTCATCCGTTGTATTCACCAGATATTGCACCTGCGTATTTCCATTTATTTCGGTCTCTACAAAATTCTCTTCATGGAAATAATGTTAATTCTCTGGAAGACTGTAAAAGGCACCTGGAACAGTTCTTTGCTCAAAAAGATAAAAAGTTTTGGGAAGATGGAATTATGAAGTTGCCTGAAAAATGGCAGAATGTGAATATGTTGTTCAATAAAGTTCTTGGTGAAAATGAAAAATGTCTTTTATTTTTACTTAAAAACTCAAGGAACTTTTTGGCCAACCCAATACCTAAGCACAGAGTAAATACTCAATAAGGGAGGGCTATCTTTGTTCATCTAGTAGTCCTCTTTTGGAAATCTTGCCTACATCTCTGAAGTTATAACTCAGTCAAATTAATCTCTTTTAGAAGTTTGGCTCTTTCACACTGAGTTACTTCTCTTACAAAAAAATATACACTTGGACCATGGTGTTTTCCAAAACAACTTCTCTCCTAGTAAAGCAGCATCAGTTCTTAGTTTTCACACACGTGTATTAAATTTGGAATTTCTTGCCACATTTATATGTATAATCCACAAGATGTGCATTCCACATCTATTTGGGGGATAGAAATAGTCTATTAATTTGTTCAGGTATGAACTTTCATTCAGCTGACCTCACACACTTCCAAATGCAAAAGGAACAGAGTAATACTTAGCACTATTGCTCAGAGTGTTCAGCTGGAATGTTTAACTATGTAATACTTAGCACTATTGCTCAGAGTGTTCAGCTGGAATGTTTAACTATACATCAACGATCATTCAAAATATGTTTATGAGCAGAGATGGCAGTACAGCCCTAAACTCTTAGGAGAACAGAACCACAGGGATTTGCAAAGTGATATTAGAGGAAAACAGTTGGTTGATTTTACCAACACCTTCTATTAAAAGTGTAGTCATGTTTTAAGAGATTATAAGCATGATAAAAACATACCTGGGCCACTTCTCTCTTCTGGCCACACACAGCTATTTGAAATGGATTACACTGATTTATGATATAGGACATGCTTGCCTTACCTTCCACCATCAGTAACAACTCCCTCTGCAATTTTAACTTCAACCTGCATTTTTGCCCATGCTGAGGACATGTTAGGAATCCCTGACTGCCAGTCTGAGAGGCTTGGCATGGGCATGTCAGGCTGCAGTGTGACTACATTCGGCTTCTGTGTTAATGCAGCCTAAGCCTTGGATCAGTGTCTGGACACTGACTTTTGCCTCTACCCAAGGAGCTCTCTTCCTTTAAATTGGCAGCCATATCGCTGTCAACATAAAATCAAGGCTTGCAGGAATTAAACCTACTTGAAACTAACATCTGACACAAGCTTTAACAAAACAACCAAACCTGGTTAATCCAAATCACTTTGCAAACTCCATTTTTATTTGGATTAAAAAGCTTTAGATGAACAAACATATGATACATACATATTATAAGACTAGTTATCACTTAAACCTCTTTTGATACAGAAATTAGAATAAACCAAGTTTTAATCAAGTCTGAAAATGTTTAAGTTCAAAAATCAACAACACCAATTTGGAGATTTTACACAAAGAAGAGTCCCCTCTTAATTCTTCCTCATAGGAAGAAAAGGGTGGGTTCAAAAACAAAGTAATTCAAGGCCTTTTAAATCAGTTGGCTGACATACTATTTTAAACCTATAGGTCTTTTTCCGCACATAAACAAAACTCTTTTCCACATGAACTTACATTTTGAAAACATTTAGGCCATTATACTTTCTAAGCCGTATCACTACAGTTCCTAAAGCTCATGAAAAAAAAGATGTATAGTTCACATGTACCTTTTAAAGTCAGGGCTTTTTTTTTTTTTTCTTTTTCTTTTCTTTTTTGGAAGATGGCTGACCTCAAATCTTATATCCTAAAATATTGACATTCTCCAAGTTAATATACAGAAAGACATGATTCTAAAATAAATACATAGAGCTTTTTTTTTTTTTTAAACTTAACTGGGGCCTGCCTAATGGCCCCCTGGCCCGGCTCTGCACTGCCTTAGGGAAGCCCCTGGCTGGATCTATGGTTCCTACAGCACCTCCAGACACTGAGAAGGAGCCTGGAGGAGGAGTGCTCTGGCTTCTAATGCCCCACATAGACCACAGTGAAGAGTTTTTAGAGTCTTCCCAAAGAAGTCTCTTCCAGACCTTAAAAAGGGAAATAAGACGGGTGCATGAAATAAATAAATAACTTAACCAAAATTAAATTTCAGGTTCTTTGGTGTAATTCAAGGATGTCTAGAAATAAAATAATCTGATTGTATTATATAGTCCATGATGATTCAATGGCCCAAATAACCAAGAACTGAAGATTTCTTTATCTGGTTCAGTTTAACAATAAGGTACTGACATACTACTGCAAAACATTTTTTAAAATTCAGAACTGTTTAAAATACTTGATGCAAATTGAGATCCAGTGGTTGACTTATAGGCAATTAAGTTATAAGGACCTCCTGTAATTAAAGTATCTAGATACAAGAGGCTTTTTTCCATTCTAAACTCTTCTGTCCCCATAATTTAGTAAGAATGGTAATTAAATATCCAGGTATTGATTCATACCAGATTAAAAGAAAAAAAGTATCCTCTGAGAGTCACTCTCAATTTACAAACAGCAGTGGAAGCTCCACCACAATGGCAACCACCTTGTTACAATAAAGCAGGTTTCAAAAACGCTGAGTGAAATACTGTTCCATGTTTGATGCTTTCCACCTGTCTGAGCATTATATACTGCCTCCAAATGTTTTTTTCCAGAGTCATATAAGAGAGACAGGGTCATCAAACCTAAGTGTTTGGGATCTGTAATGGTCTTTTTAGTGAGCATTTTCTTAAATTATGATTTCCTTCTCCTGAAATTCAAAAGCACAAGCTGAATTTCAAAATTATTTTATAAAGTCTTAAATTTCTGGTTGAGAATTACAACCCTGAAACTTAGGAGAAAAAGAAAAAAAAAAAGCCAGATCTGATGAGGAAATAAAGAATACTAAAACATACTTGCATATGCAGGCAATCCAGCCTTTTACAATTATGCTTCTGACACAGCCCATATCTGGTTAATGCACTCCCTTCCCTAAGTTAGGTTAGGTGTTATGTTTAAAAATAAATCACCTCCAGCACACCTCAATACTTTCTTCAAGATGAACTTCAATAATTTGCAATGTAAGAGATTTAAAGTTTTAAATCACTTAACATGTATAGGCATAAATTGTGAATTCATTACAAAAAGATCAAAAGTACCCTTAAACTTACCTGCCAAGACTAAATATAATTCAGGGTTGTGCACATGTTCTGCAAAAATAACTGACACCATAGATGTCTAACTCAGCACAAGAAAAAGTGCTTTCTCCTTCCAGGTGTCCGGGAGCTGCATTAGCTGCAGAAGAGTGCACAGTGCTGACTTCAGATTTCTGAGTTACTAGAGCAAATGTGCCATGTCTGCCAAACATCTACAATCCAACTAACAACTTTCACTCTACCTGGAAGAAACAGTTCTTGCAAAAGTGGCTTAAGATATTTAGGCACGTGAAACAGACACAAGTACACTCCCCTCTCTAAGATGTAAACTAGGGCCAACTTCACATTTCATTGACAACTTAAACTAATCTGTAAACTCTTTTGTGGTTTTTTTTTTGTTTTTTTGTTATTTAAAAAAAACAAAAACAAAAAACCAACCAAAAAAAACAAGGAACAAAAACCCCAAGCCAAGACAAAAAACCTTTGATGGTTTCAGCTCTATGGCAACAAGTAAAAAGATAAAACTCCAAGTCTAAATACAACCAATTATGAAACTGGTTTTAAACGAAGGAAACATATGCAAAAAAAAAATCTTTGTGTATTTGATAAAGTCAACTTAATATAACAAAAACAAATTGAAATAGCTTATTAAAAGTGTCCTTATATAAAAATGGCCTTGTGATGTACAATAAAATGCAATAAAAATTATCATCCTTTGTTCCTCCCCCCACCCCCAGTAACTAAAATGGCTACTGTTCCACAAAACTCTTTATGCTTCTATAAAAGAATCGTAATTGATGTGATTAAAGGTTTTCTAGATTGTATGCTTGGCGAATGTTGAGGGTGTCTCGGAGCATCAGATCCCGAAGGCGCCAGAGGGCGTCTGCCATGGTGGTGTGGGCCCCTTTACTTTTCAGCCAGTGAGAGGGGAGTCGGCTCTCCTGTTCTTTTGACAAATGGACATCGCGTCTTCGAGCTGAAAATTAAAGTGCAGACAGAGAAATACAAATATCAGTCCTAAGGTCTGACAGATTTATTAAAACATGGAACATTTATTATTTATTGAATATTATGAATTTTAACTCTGCAGAATACTTCCAAGCAAATTTCTTATATTGTTTTATTAGGCATCTTGGTTTTTAGAAAACTACTTTACTTAGGTATGAGACTACCTAGCCAAGGATGTCTCGTTTTACATGATGAAGTTTAGAAATTATGTAATGTCTTTTTAAAAATTAATTAATTAATGTATTTATTTTTGGCTGCATTGGGTCTTCGTTGCTGTGTGCGGGCTTTCTCTAGTTGCGGTGAGCGGGGGCTACTCTTCGTTGTGGTGCGTGTGCTTCTCATTGCGGTGGCTTCTCTTGTTGTGGAGCATGGGCTCTAGGCACATGGGCTTCGGTAGTTGTGGCTCGCAGGCTCAGTAGTTGTGGCTCGCGGGCTCAGTAGTTGTGGCTCACGGGCTCTGGAGCACAGGCTCAGTAGTTGTGGCGCGTGGGCTTAGCTGCTCTGCGGCATGTGGGATCTTCCCAGATCAGCGCTCGAACCCATGTTCCCTGCGTTGGCAGGCGGATTCTTAACCTCTGTGCCACGAGGGAAGTCCTAGAAATTATCTAATTTCTAACAATTACTTCACAAAACAGCTGCACAAGATAACATAATTACTAGAATGGGAATATAAAAGTTGTACAAACACCTAAAAGATCTGATCATTAATATTTAATAGTTACTCCAATATTAACAAAAATTCCTAAAAAGGTAAATGTGAAGAAAGGGAAAACCACCACTACTCTTAAAGGAATCAAATGATCAAATTTGGCTTAGAAATGAAAAATGAACAGAAACTTGCAAAGTTCTTTCCAGAAACTAGGCAAGTTATTTTAGTAAGTACTGAAAATATGCTGAGCCTGCTGAACTAAATGAATAAACTTGATAGATTAATAGAAACATGTCTTCCAATATTATTTTTCTTTCTTAAAAATTGAGGTGAATTTTTTTTTTTTTTTTTGCGGTACACGGGCCTCTCACTGCTGTGGCGTCTCCCATTGCAGAGCACAGGCTCCGGACGCGCAGGCCCAGCGGCCATGGCTCACCGGCCCAGCCGCTCCGCGGCATGTGGGATCTTCCCGGACCGGGGCACGAACCCGTGTCCCCTGCATCGGCAGGTGGATTCTCAACCACTGCGCCACCAGGGAAGCCCTGAAATTATTTTTAATTTACCCAAATCCATCTATGCTATGCCCAAATGCCTGAAAAATAACTGAAAAAAATCAGAATATACTTAAGAAGATGGCATAGATATTTCTGACAAAACTAAGCTTTGAAACTCAGCAAAAAAACATTTTCAGTATGTAATGTCAATATACAAAGAAGCTCCAAACACTTCTAAATATACAATTTATTTTACTTATAAAGGCATACCTCAGGTTTGGTTCCAGATCACCACAATAAAGTGAGTTGCATGAATTTTTTGGTTATGTTTACACTATATTGTAGTCTATTAAGTATGCAATATAGCATCATGTCTAAAAGAACAATGTAAGTACCTTAATTAAAAAAGACTACACTGCTAAAAAAATATTAACCATCATCTGAACCCTCAGCAAGTCGTAATCTTTTTATAATGGTAATATCAAAGATTGTTGATCACAGATCACCAAAACAAATATAATAATAATGAAAAAGTTGGAAATACTGTGAAAATTACCAAAATGTGACACAGAAACACGAAGTGAGCACATACTATTGTAAAAACAGTGCCGAAAGACTTGCTCGACACATTGCCACAAACCTTCAATTTATAAAAAATGCTGTATCTGAGAAGAGTAACAAAGCGAAGTGCAATAAAACAAGGTATGCCTGTATAAGAATAATGGATATTTATCCTATGATATAATAGGTCAATAGCAGCGAGAGGACTTTGATAAAGCATGGATTTCAAAAAAGCTTCTTGAGAAGGACTCTCCTTACCTGCTAGGGTCTGGTCCCACTTGCTAATGCTGTTGGACTCAGCACTGAGTCCTTCAATATATTTTAGGTAGGCCTCTGAGTGGAGAAGCCGTTGAGTCTTTGGTGGGGGAGCCACAAACATGGGTGTTGTTGGCTGCTGTATGACAGGGGGGCCGGGTGGATGTGGGCCAGGATATGGAGGTGGTGCCTGCTGCCCTGGAGGCCCCAAAACACCTACCTGAAAGAGCACAGACACATGGTGAGGGAAAAAAAATACTCAGTGCATGCTCTGAGAAAGAGGGTAACTTGAATTCTGTTGAGTCCTAGAAGATCCAACTTGGAGGCTCACCTGCTGTCCATATGGACTTCCACCTGGTGCTGGAGTCCCTACCATAGGGGCCACTCCTTGGTTCATCACACCTATAATTCAGAATTACAGGCACAATTAGAGGCTCTGGGTTGAGAAGACTGAAAAACTACTGTCTGATAAGAAAGGCCATTTATAATGCAAGCCTATGATCTCTGCCCTGAGTCTTTGTGGATAGGAACCCTAAGCACCCAAAACAGGATGTAGCATTCATATAGAAAATGCATGTTCTTTTGTTTTCTAGGTACTTTAAATACAAAGCTAGGACAATTTGTCAGATGTACATTAATTATTCATGGCTTAGAAATAATTTGAACCCTGCATAAAATTCTAGTATTTCCCTTGGTAAGCTACAGTCAGAATACAACTATATTCTCAAGGTATTTTTCTTTTGACAACACAGTTTCCTGCAACTGAAGCCTGTGTTTAATTTCAGCAGTAATGGCATTGCAACCAGGCTCAGCTGTATGCAATGTGTTAGGACAGCAGAGACTTAAGGGAAGAGGTTTGTGCAAGTGCACATTAAATGACCTTTGTGGAGGCTGGAGGCACATTCTTGCTGTCCTCTCACAGGCCACCAGCACCTCTGGTTCTAACTGGAGTCACTAATGTTGGCAGAGAGGGGACACTGCCATTTGATAGACCAGCACTTTGAAAAGGAATCATCTGGAAACAGAGCAGCCTTGGTGCTATCACTTCAAATGCAAAATGACAAAGGCAAAGAGAAAGATTCCATGGTCCTACTATATTTGGACTTTGTATAAACTTCCCTTGGTGACTCCTCACAAGCAATTTCTGTCACACAAGCAAGTTCTGTCTCATAAGTCCTAGTTGATAATAACATGATGTCTTAAATTTAGCGTCTGGGGCTATTTTAATCTCAGGACCATCCATTTCCTAATCTCATAAAACAGAGCAATAGGTAAGGGACCCAGTTCATTAAAAACTAACAAACTACAATCAAAACCCTGGTGAGCTACTGCTTAAACCTTAAACAAGTCCAGCTGGCTGCACAGAAGGATCAACAGGAGCTAACTTCATATTCTATAGTTTCTCTGCATTCAAAATGTTGGTATTTTAACCAGGCAGAACCAACCCACTATTCTAAGGTTCAGAATTGCTAAATACCACTTCCAAGAAGTATTAGATGTTTGTAAGAGAGAACACACTAAGTGAAAACAAGCTTTCTGTTTACAAAGCAGGGATTTTTATATTCCAAGAACCCAGAAGGGTACCTGAATCACAAGAATAGGATCTTAGTGATTATTTGTGAGTGAGTGAATAGGTTGCAGTGGGTAAGTTGCTGCTCCGGCAACATATTATTAACCCCTGTTCCCCTAGGACACTCACCCACCTTAGATTTCACAACACAGTGGGCCTCCCTGAGCTGCCTGTATTAATCTCTGCAGGGCAGCACAAAAACATCAGCAACCAACCCCTTATGTGCCCTCTGTTTACAAATGCCATGCCAGGGGGCAGCTGGTGAGAATGCGGGCTGAGTCACCAGAGGAGCTCACTGAATCTCCCTCTCCTCAAAGCCTGATCAGACGTGCATGTGTAGACACTGAGGGGTTCTTCCCTGTCTCCTTATCATCAGGTGTGTTGTGCTTCCTTCAAATGCATTTAGAATCTGAAAAAGGGGCAAAGGGAGACATCTGCCCCTCAATACCCACCAAAAGACCAGCTACCTAGATGGTACTGGCCTTTGGTGTGACTCCCGCTGAGTAGCACACGCACCTGGGAGTTAACTCCAGCTTAGTCTCACTTCTCAGTCAGATACTCTTGCCAAGGGGAGAGGGCACAGAATTAAGGACAACTCCACCTGCCACAGGAACACACCCATTTTATGACTGACACTTGCTGCAACAGCAACTCACACATAGTCCACCACTTCAATAATGAAGCACCCACGCCCACGAACATTTCCTCCTCTGGGTATGTCTGGATCAAACACTTCTGTGGAGGTATGGCCATTCTCTAAGCAACACTCACATCACAAAGAGTGCTACTGAAGGCTCTAGGCCAAGCCACCAGGTTAGCTCAACCTACACACTGCTGGGCACACCCTCTGAAGCTTTGTTTGGAACTCTTCATAGCCACGGGATCGGTAGATCCAATGCTGTTTTAAGCAAATCTAAGGGTTTCTACATTTTGTCATCTGGGCCAGGCCTTTAGCTAATATTTTGGATAATGGATCAAATACTATTCCAAGTCATCTTAAGGTCACATTCCCTCCAAATAGATACCTAAGGGTCAGTTTTTTTGCATATGATGGCAATTAATATGGGAACTTGTGATTTTCCTTTCATAATAATCTTTCAAATTTGCTAATTGTAGAGGAAAACTGTACCTATTTCTGGGCTCCATTTATATGTTTCTATATGACATAACTTCTGAGCTTCTGTTGACAGACAAACCAGTGTCTCCAGGTAGCAGGGTGGGCTATGCTGTTCTTTAAATGTTATGTCATGCTTCTTCAGGGACTCAGATATAGAAAACTTGTTCAGGGCAAATTCGTTCTCTCCCTCTTTTCTGTTCCTAGAAGGACTGACTGAAGGATTTCTAAAGAGTTCTACATTAGCGACTCTGTAATTCCCTTAGAGGGGAGGAGCCGTTTGAAAAGCAAAAGATGGAGCAGGGACCCTACACAGAAGACCCTTTGAGATAAGAATTGAACCAGAAGAAGAAATGTACTCAGGAGCAAAAAATGCTTTTTATATCAACTGGCAATTAGGGAAACCTCATTCACTGATAAAGAGAGCAGAGCATGACCTCCTACGCTGAGTTTGGCTTTCTGAGCACGTGTCACATTGTTTGAGTGAGTTTAGAGTACGCCTCCTGCCCCCTGATCTAGTTTCTGTCATGTGTCCTGTGCTGCTGCTAGGCAGCCAGGTGCTCAAGGGCACAGGTGCTGAGCCACCTGCTCAACACACAGGACAGGTCCTGCTGCTGACATCCCTGGGATTCTCAGTGAGGGAAGGCCTGCCCACATGGGCAGCAGGTACCTCCTGGAACAAATGGCTGAAGAAGGAAAAAGAGAATATGAAGATGAGATTAATGAGTGAATGAGGATGAAGTTCTTACCCGGTGGTGGTATGCCCGGGAGGCCGGGCACACCTGGCGGAAGATGGTGGGGTGGAGGCCCCCCAGGGTGAAGTGGCTGCATGCTGCCCATGCTAACAAGGCCATCAACTGGGCCCTGCAAAGGTGGAAGGCCTGGCGGATAGCCACCCATCATGCCTTGAAGGACACAACAAATTTCAGACATGCATCATTAACATGCAACATGAACTAAGTAATAACAACCCCCCCCATGCACTAGTAATGAATAAAGCACCCTTAGTATTGCATGATATAACGGCAATTAGTGCAATTATTTTGTTGCAATAATGAACAAAATATAAAGTTACAAATATGAAATACATTTCTGGATGAATTAGTACTTAGTACATTATTATTTGTAGTTATTTTCCCTGTGATAAATACACTGCATGTTTTCAGTTAAATAATAATAAAGAGGAGTTCCAGTAACAGCCTTCCCAAGGTCATGATTATTGCAAGGTGTTCAGACACCCGTTCTGCCTATTGCGATTCTACTGAAGAGTATAAACCCCATCATTCCACTATGCCCACACTCATATGCCTATCACGGGTACACATGAGGGGAAACTGGAATGGAGGAAAATGAGGCGCACAGCCCTGATCACAAAGCATGGTTCTCCAGCATGGGGGAGGTGGCAAGACTTTTTCAAGACTTCTATGTCCATTCCTCCTCCCTTGTAGCCCCACCACTGCTGGTAAGAATGGATCATGCTTGAGCTTGAGCTGGGGAACAGCTAAGAGTCATCACAATGAATGATGTTTCATCTTTAGATCTCAAAACATGATAAAATAAAGATAAAACCTAACTCCCCAACCCCACCCCGGCCGCCAGCCAACCTAAGCCCAGGTCACTCAGTAGCCTGCACGCAGATCTTAGGAGGAATGGCTGGAGAATCAGGCTCTGTTGACATGAGAAAAGGCCAATTGTCATCATTGTCCCCAAGCACACAAATGTCCTCACAAAGACCTTCAGTTAACAGGGAATATTTTAAATGAGGTAGAGAATTTCTGTGAACAGAGGTTTTTATTCCTTTATTTTCAAAGTGCATCTTCACAACAGAAAATACTTCCTGCTGGCTAGGGAAGAATTTCAAAAAACAAGTATTTTTGGCAAAAAGAGTGAAAGGAAGAAGATAATTTCAGAATGTCAAAGACTCATCTATCAAAAGAACTTTAAAGCCATATGACATTTTTTTAAGCAAGGAAAACAACTTGATTTTTCTGGGATTTGAAATGATCACAATGAACAAAACACAAGGCTCCCCAAGAAATGCAATCACCTTTGGTCACAGCTTCTTGCACAAAGGGAGGGGTTGAGGAATTGGTGCAAAACCTCATTTTTATATAATACTCTTTGTAGAGGGGTTCTGGAAACAGTGGAAGACTCCCAGTTCTAAGAATTTTACTCTTTGACTTTCCCTGAAGAATTGTTTGAAAGGTATTTATTTATAGAAGTTTAGTCTTTTGAAGCTATAAAATTACTGAAAGTTCTGAGATTGATTCAGCTTGCCTCATTGGTCATATCTAAGCTGACTAAGAAACTTACAATTACACAAACCAATAAAACGAATTTTAAATAATAATCACCTCTGTACATAAAATAGGATTATCAGTTTCATTTTCTTAAAATGAGAGTTCAGAGATAAAAACTACTTTTGAACAGACACCATCATCTTAAACATGAGGAGATCCAATGCTACCAAACTGTCTTTTAACCATACCACCAGACAGAGCTTTTAGGGATAAGTAGGTGGGAATTCAAGAATGTTAGGAGGCTTTGCTTTCAATTACAAAAGCCCATCTGAACGCAGCCTGCACGGGCTGTGGTTGAAGAAATTATTAAGAATCGAAAGACATGACACTTGTCTTCATTAAACTGTACTTTGGCATTTATTATCCCAGTCACATGTGTTCAAATGAGCTTCAATGCTTGTAAGCAAAGCTGGTCTCAGACAGCAACAAGGCTAAGACTTAGGCCCTATGCAACCTGTAAACCCATAAGAAATCACCCTCTTAAGCTGCAAAGTCCCCATTGTGGACCAAAGACTGGTTACTGTAGAGAATGCTTGCCCTGCACTCCCACAGCCCAGAAGTCTGGGCAGCAAAAGGTTTAATAATGGAGCAGGGGCTTTCTGGAAGGGGGCCACCCTCCTCACCCATCAGAGCTCTGTGATGTTATTCCCCAACAGGGAGCTAAAATGCTGCAGCTGCTGTTTTTCAATGTTTTTAGCTGTTTGAATTCGTTTTGTTAATGTGTCCCTGGGCTTTTTAGTCAAGGGCACAGTGCTATAATATCACACATCAAATAGAACAAAAGAGAATGTCAATGAGGGAATTCTAACTTTCAAAGTCCCCATGTTCAAGGTCTGATTTCTAAAAACCTCTGGCACCCCATTAACCAAAATGGGCCATGGAATAGAGCAGGCGATTATGAGATTTGTTAGATCAACATCAGTTACACTGAAAGTACTGAAAGCCATGATTCAGATGTGCTTTGGCGAGTGCAACTGCTGAGTTCAGCGATAGTGCATTTGAGAACTTGCCATCACAAAAGGTAGGAGCAACAATGGAAAAGTTATCCTATGCTACTCTGCCTTAAAAAGCAAAAAAAAAAAAAAAAAAAAAAAAGCGAAAACAAAAACAGCATCCCAATGAGCCTGTCTTGAGCAACACTATCTTGGACTCCCTGAAAAAAGAGGTCAGACTGCTTGCTTAAGAAGAAACACAGCTTGAATGGACCTCACCAGGCTTAGAAAGATCACGGAGGGACCCGAGAAGTGGTCTGCAGGCTTCTCATTTGAGACACATCAGACAAGAATATTCAAGAATAGCCAAATTTGCTATGGCTACCAGAACCAGAGACAACACACACAAGCAAACCACATTCATCTTTTCTTTTCTTTTTTTAAAAATATGTGACTGGGATACTAACAGAAAATGCAGTTTAATGTAATTAAATAGAAAAGCATTACAGAGTGGGCACAATGAATTGATTAAGGACTTTGTATTCTACTTAGCAGTCATGCACATTGGTGACCAAGAAAGGATTTACAATTCATTGTCAAAAATCCTTTTAAATGGTCAGTCTTTTAAGGATGGCTGCAGCAGAACAAGGCAAACTGAATACTGGAATGAGATGGGAGAATCATCACCACCTAAAGACTAGTTTTGTGTTTTCTCTTGGGAGTCCCTCCAGAACAGAATTCAGGGTCTGTTTATATTTTCTGCTGTAGAACTCTATCAAGAGCAGTCTGCAGTGGAGAATATCGCCAGACCATGCCCACAGCCAGGGAAGAGCTGCTCCCTACCAATTCCCAGGATTGGGTCCAGGGCCCATTTCTGGGGCAGAGGGGAGGCATTGCCCATAAGGGAAAGGCGATATAAGGACAACATGGATGACTTCAAACTTTGAATCGGTCATGAGAAAAGCCTAGAGACTGTGGCTTACTCCTTGTTGGAGGAAAAAAAAAAATGAAGGAATTTCTTAAAGTGGAAAAAAATGGTCTTAGCTCCTGTTTTTACCTGCAACAGGTGTCAACTGCTGATTGAGCATCCCCATTGGTGTTGGTGGTGGCACCACCCCCATGAGAGCCCCCACAGGGGTGCCTGCTCGGGGAGAAGCACTCGGCTGCTGTTGCTGTGCTGCTCGCTCTCTCTCCTGCTGCTCAGCAACTTTAGCTGCCCGCTCTGTAAAGGCATTTCAGATTTTCAATTCTGTTTTTAACCCAGGAATTCAAAATACCATCCATTGCATTCAACAGGACTAGTAAAAACACAGGCAACAGTTCTGTCTCAATGGAAGGAACAGTAGATGACTAGTCTCAACACAGGAGGAGTCGGGCCGATTTCACTTGGTAACCTAGAGTCCAGCTTTCCTATCCCATCTTGAGAACTGGTCTGCAAAGATTTCAAGAATGTTAAGACTGCAACACACATTCAGAAAGCACAGATTTATTTAAAAACGTCACCAGCATAACCAACGTGGTTAATCTCACAAGGCACCCTGAAGATGAGAAGCGCTACCATTATTCTAGTATTAATAGCATTACAAATTATTTATAATTTCAACATGAAGCAATTCCATGGCCCATTGTAATTTTTGGCACAACTGTTACTTACTATATTTTCCTGATTCCTGGCACCCAATTTTACTAAGATTTGAGGACTCTTGTCATTAGTCTCATGAGGTTTAGCAGCTGAAGAAAATTAACTCTGTAAGGGAAAAGTAGCTTACTGCCTCCTCCACAAGGTTTTAGGGAAAATAAACACTAATTTGTACATTCTAATGAAGCAAAGAGGTCATGTTTAATAAACCCCAAGGGAAAAAAATGCATGATACTCCAGGCTACAGTCATCAGAAGCAGGGAATAATATATATACACATATGAAGCACTGGACAATGTACTGACAGAACCAGGTTTCCTGAAGCTGAGTTCAATACTGACCATAAATCATACTAAATCAGCAAAAGTTCCAGAATTCATACTTATTTCATCCAAAATGCAAGAGGAGCATTAGCTTGTGCCAGTTCTGGGCTGTGGAACATCCCTGCTACACCCCTCACTCCTTTGAGCTACTCTTTCTGCTTTTCCATCCATAGCCAGTGGCCCCAACAATCACATTCCCAGTCTTTTTGGGAGCTAGCAGGCTGGACCCTTACTAGAGAACTCTAGAAATGTGCATTACCAAAGCTCCCACAATACAGGGTTTATTTTGCTTCACCGTTCATAAATAGGAACTCCTCTCCACTCTTCACATGGGCAAACTGAGACTGGAGACAGGTAGTGACTTGTCCAAGGATACAGACAGAACCAGCAATCTGCGGCCCTGATTCCTGGTATCAAACTCCAACTGCCACACATTAACCCTCCAACAAGGAATTCAAAAGGCTACTGCTGGCTGAT